>NC_053499.1:15744518-16384518 GCF_905171775.1 Rana temporaria | reverse complement strand
GTCGTATCTCTGAGTTGCGCCGTCGTATCTATGCGCCTGATTCTTAGAATCAGTTACGCATAGATTTCCCTTAGATCCGACAGGGGTAAGTCTCTTACGCCATCGGATCGTAACTGCATATTTACGCTGGCCGCTAGGGGCATGTACGCTGATTTACGCGCCAAAATATGTAAATCAGCTAGATCCGCGAATTCACGAACATACGCCCGGCCGATGCAGTACAGTTACGGCGTTTACGTTAGGCTTTTCCCGGCGTAAAGTTACCCCTGCTATATGGTGGCGTAAGTGCGGCGTACCAATGTTAAGTATGGCCGTCGTTCCCGTGACAAAATTTGAAAATTTTACGTTGTTTGCGTAACTCGTCCGTGAATGGGGCTGGTCGTAATTTACGGTCACGTTGAAACCAATACGTCCTTGCGGCGTATTAGGAGCAATGCACACTGGGAGATTTCCACGGACGGCGCATGCGCCGTTCGTGAAAAACGTCAATCACGTCGGGTCACAGAACATTAACATAAAACACACCCCCCTGTCCCACATTTGAATTAGGCGGGCTTGCGCCGGCCGATTTACGCTACGCCGCCGCAACTTACATAGCAAGTGCTTTGAGAATACAGCACTTGCCCGTCTAAGTTGCGGAGGCGTAACGTAAATCGGATACGTTACGCCCGCGCAAATATACACGGATGTACGAGAATCTGGCTCTTAATTTTTATTTGGGATTTTTGGATTTTCTAACATTTGGATTTTTAAATGTCTGAATTTCAGATTTTTCTGAATTTTTTAATTTAGGAACTTACGAATACGGGGCCAGATTCAGAGAAGAAGTACGCCGGAGTATCTGCTGATAATCCGGCGTACTTTCAAATTTGCCGCGTCGTATCTTTATTTGTAATTCACAAACAAAGATACAACGGCATTTGGCTAAGATCCGACAGGCATACGGCTTCGGATCTTAGGATGCAATACTTTGACGGCCGCTGGGTGGAGATCGCGTCGTTTTCTGCGTCGGGTATGCTAATTAGCTGTTTATGGCGATCCACGATGGTACGCGCGTTCGTCGCATTCTCTTACGTTGTCGCTTTTCGCGTCGCAAAGTTACGGCTGCTATTTAGGTGGTGTAACAATAGACAGCCCATGTTAAAGTATCGCCGTCATTCCCGCGTCGAATTTCAATTTTTTTTTTTGCGTAAGTCGTCCGGGAATGTGAAAGTACGTTACACACTTCGCCGTTCAAAACATTACGTCGGGGCGACGTCATTTCGCGCAAAGCACGGCGGGAAATTTCAAAACGGAGCATGCGCAGTACGTCCGGCGCGGGAACGCGCCTAATTTAAATGGTACACGCCCCATTTGAATTAGGCGGGCTTGCGCCGGACGGCTTTACGCTACGCCGCCACAAGTTTACACGCAAGTGCTTTGTGAATCAAGCACTTACGATGAAAACTTGCGGCGGTGTAACGTAAAGGGGATACGTTACGCCGCAGCGCAAGTACGTGAATCTGGCCCACAGAATCTAAATGAATACAAGATTACGAATTCAAATTTTTGCAAAGTTGCAAATTTATTAGAAATGTATTTATTCTAAAATATTCGAATTTTCGATCATAACGAATGACCCGAAAAATTTAAAATAAATAATAAAAAAACAAATAGCGAAAAGGAAAACAAACACATTTTTTGGCAGTGCACATGTCTACCCGTCTCCATCTCTTACCCCTCCCCCTGGGAGCTGACATATGCAGAAAGCACCAACACCGGAGCTGCCTTTTATGTGCGGGTCGTGATTGACAGCCTGGCTTCACTTTTTATCGGCTGTGAGAGAGGCAAAATTGGTGACCCCAATAGAGGAATAACGGACGGGGGTCTCGGAGGACAGACTGCGGCAGAGGTTCTGTTCACTGATTATGCACCGATGAGTTGTATATAGACTGAATATTTCATATTTGGCAGCCGTTTCTGTAAACATTGGCAAAGTAAAGGGTTGCTTTAATCAAATCAATCCAAGTCTGCTAAATTCCAGATGCTCGCTCAGTTCTAAATACTAATAATACGGAATAAATATGTACCGGGTCCGATAGGACCAACAGGGCTTTATTTTCCATTTAAAGTAGGTGAGATTTCGGTACACCAAAAAAATACCTTTGCAGAGCCCTGCCAATTTCTACCAGGTACATATTATTTTATACATCTTTTTTAATCAGCAAAGATCGGTACCAACAGTTCATACGTCCTGATCCACCATATTGACCTTGTTACATTTGTTTCATATATTTACTGATAAAGTCCAGTTAACCCCTTCCATACAAGGCATTTGCACCCCCTTCCCGCCCAGACCAATTTTTAGTTTTCAGCGCTGTTGCACTTTGAATGACAATTGCGTGGTCATGCAACACTGTACCCAAACAAAATTTTTCCAACAGAAAGGAAACCCTTTATTCAAGTTACAGCTTTTATAGCCAAAGTGACATAAGCAAACATCATCACATATGGGTGCATCTGATTGGCTCATTCATATGGTCTTCTCTTATTACATCTGTTCTTGACCACGAGGCTTCACGCTCATATTCTTTTACTCGGTGAAAGAAGGGAGGAGGGGGTTGAAAGACATCCGTTTTTCATCTTCACTTCTGAGAGGATTTACTCTGTCATGACTTTCATTCAAGGAAAATAATACTAATGTCTCTCATGTGAATACTGAAATACACACATATATATATATATATATATATATACATATATACACACATACATGTGCATATATATATATATATTAGTGCTGTCAAGCGATTAACATTTTTAATCGCGATTAATCGCATTAATGTCATAGTTAACTCACGATTAATCGCGCCAAAATTTTTTTTTTGTTTTCTTATTTATTTTTTATTTTTTTATAATATTAAATTGTGTTTTTTTAATTTTTTTACATTTTGATCACTTTTATTGCTGTCACAAGGAATGTAAACATCCCTTGTGACAGCAATAGGTGGTGACAGGTACTCTTTATGGAGGGATCGGGGGTCTAAAAGACCTCCGAGCCCTCCTTTGCACTTCAAAGTATTCAGATCGCCGAAAACGGCGATTCTGAATACTGTGTACTTTTTTAAATCCGGCGCCATTGGCAGCCGAGAAACCCGGAAGTGACGTCATGACGTCGCTTCCGTGGTTTCAATGCGGAGACTGAATCAAAGCCGCTTACGGCTTAGTGTCAGTCTCCGCCTGGACACAGAAGGCGCCGGATGGAGGATCGGGTCTCCCGGTGGGACGGGAGGCCCGGTCAGAGCGGCGAAAGGCGGCGGGAGGGGGGGGGATGTCCCCTCCCGCTCCTCCGGCATAACAACCGAGCGGCTTTTAGCCGCATCGGTTGTTATGTTTGGATAGCCGATCGCCCGCTCTAAACAACGGTACCGGGATGATGCCTGCGGCTGCAGGCATCATCCCGGTATAACCCCCGAACGCCGCCTCGTTAATCGCGCGATAAAAAAATTGACGGCGTTAACGTGGGTTTGCGTTAACGCCGTTAATAGTGCGTTTAACTGACAGCACTAATATATATATATATATATATATATATATACACACATATACAGTACAGACCAAAAGTTTGGACACACCTTCTCATTCAAAGAGTTTTCTTTATTGAAAATTGTAGATTCACACTGAAGGCATCAAAACTATGAATGAACACATGTGGAATTATACATAACAAAAAAGTGTGAAACAACTGAAAATATATTTCATATTCTAGGTTCTTCAAAGTAGCCACCTTTTCCTTTGATTACTGCTTGGCACACTCTTGGCATTCTCTTGATGAGCTTCAAGAGGAAGTCACCTGGCGCAGCGCCCCATCAGTCTCCTTCTTGGTCAAATAGCCCTTACACAGCCTGGAGGTGTGTTTGGGGTCATTGTCCTGTTAAAAAATAAATGATGGTCCAACTAAACGCAAACCGGATGGAATAGCATGCCGCTGCAAGATGCTGTGGTAGCCATGCTGGTTCAGTATGCCTTCAATTTTGATTAAATCCCCAACAGTGTCACCAGCAAAGCACCCCCACCCCATCACACCTCCTCCTCCATGCTTCACAGTGGGAACCAGGCATGTAGAGTCCATCCGTTCACCTTTTCTGCGTCGCACAAAGACACGGGGGGTTGGAACCAAAGATCTCAAGTTTGGACTCATCAGACCAAAGCACAGATTTCCACTGGTCTAATGTCCATCCCTTGTGTTCTTTAGCCCAAACAAGTCTCTTCTGCTTGTTGCCTTTCTTTAGCAGTGGTTTCCTAGCAGATTTTCTACCATGAAGGCCGGATTCACACCGTCTCCTCTTACCAGTTCTAGAGATGTGTCTGCTGCAAAAGGTGGAAGAACCTAGAATATGAAATATATTTTCAGTTGTTTCACACTTTTTGTTATGTATAATTCCACATGTGTTACTTCATAGTTTTGATGCCTTCAGTGTGAATCTACAATTTTCATAGTCATGAAAATAAAGAAAACTCTTTGAATGAGAAGGTGTGTCCAAACTTTTGGTCTGTACTGTATATATACATACACATACACATCGCAACAAGAAAGAAAATAAATAAAATAATAAAAGAAAGGAAAGCAATATTTGAGTGGTTAAAAGAGAAAGATAACATAGACATTTTATTTCACTCCATCACATTCTCTTTTCCTCCGATGGAATTCCGTCGCAATTCCGATGTGGATTTGGAGATATTTCCCATCTTCCTGCTGCTATACAGAGCAATAACACTAATGTGCATGGGGTGATTAGGGTGTGCTTGGGCACTCCAGGCACACCCTGTGCGCACACCTATGATCACAGGTGATATCATTTGCTGCTCAGTGATTGCAGTACTCTAGTCGGCATCTCCCCAAGGTAATACATCAATTCTGGCCTGATAGTGGGCCCTGAGGACAGGGTTGATGACCACTGGTATAAGGTATTTACTGGCAGAAAAAAAATGTTTTACTATCTAAAGTTAAAACAAAAAGGGCAGAAGATTTAATAGATTGAAATATGGAAAAAAAGACTGAAGGTCCGCTTTAACCACTACAGATCCGTGCTATCGTCAAAAGACGTTTGCAGCGCAGACCTGAAGTGCCGAGTGGACGTCTTTAGACGTCCTATTGTTTACATTACCAGCGCGCACCGCTGGGGGGCGCGCAGCGGGTAAACACTGTCCCGGCGCATCGCTGGGAAGCCGATGCGTGTACCTGGCGGCCGCAATGTCCGCCGGGTACACACGATCGGCGGGAACATAGCAGGGACGTGGAGCTCTGTGTGTAAACACAGAGCTCCACGTGCTGTCAGAGGAGAGGAGACCGATCTGTGTCCCTTGTACATAGGGACACAGCATCGGTCACCTCCCCCAGTCACCCCCCTCCCCCCACACAGTTAGAACACACCCAGGGAATACATTTAACCCCTTCCTCACCCCCTAGTGTTAACCCCTTCCCTACCAGTCACATTTATACAGTAATTAGTGCATTTTTAGAGCACTGATCGCTGTATAAATGTGAATGGTCCCAAAATTGTGTCAAAAGTGTCCGATACGTCCGCCGCAATATCGCAATATCGGCCTGACAAAAAAAAACGCAGATCGCCGCCATTACTAGTAAAAAATTAAAAATAAATCAGAAATCTATCCCCTATTATGTAGGCACTATAACTTTTGCGCGAAACAATCAATACACGCTAATTGCGATTTTTTTTAACAAAAATATGTAGAAGAATACGTATCGGCCTAAACCAAGGAAAAAAATGGGATATTATTATAACAAAAAGTAAAAAATATATTTATTTTTTTCAAAGTTTTCTGTCTTTTTCTGTTTATAGCGCAAAAAATAAAAATCGCAGAGATGATCAAATACCACCAAAAGAAAGCTCTATGTGTGGGGAAAAAATTATAAAAATATAATTTGGGTACAGTGTTGTATGACCGCGCAATTGTCATTCAAAATGCGTCAGCGCTGAAAGCTGAAAATTGGTCTGGACACGAAGGGGGTTTAAGTGCCCTGTAATGAAGTGGTTAAAGCTTGTATGAAATATTCTCATTCTCTCTGGATATGGTAATAGGCCGGGAAATCTCCTCCATGAACAGTCAGTATCTTGTAGTCTTCTCTCCTACGCAGACAACTTTTCTCGAGTACAAAAAAGGTCAGGTGGGTGAATGCCGTAGGTGCTCGCCGCCTCGGGCAAGTAGAGACAGAGCTCGGCAAGCTTTAAAAAAAATATATACGCTAAAGTCATCTTGAAAATTCGGGAAGGTTCTGTCCCTGTGTACTGACAGTCAGTGACAGGACGCAGCAGCTAAAAGTTTGTTTAGAAGCTCCTTGTCATCTTCCTTTCTCATCTGTGTGCAGTGCGGCGGGGAGAAGAGGAGTCGGAGCGGCGCGGAGACTGGTCTGAGACCTTGCCTCGAGCCTTTCAAAGACTCACTTCTGCTTTGAGGGACTGGAGTAAAGGAGGCTCCCCGCTGCTTGCTGGAGAAGAGACAAAATCACTCTCCTACAAAGCAGAGCTTTAGATAAATCTCCATGTCTGGAATATTTCCGACCCTTTGCTGCTTCATGTACATGTATAACAAAGCATGGCATAGAAAGAAGAGGAACCGCCAGATCCAGCGCTAAAGGAGTTAAAGAGTCTTCATAAAAAATATATATACGGAAGTCTTCTATAGTATAACTTTGATGCCGCGTACACACGATCATTTTTCGGCATGAAAAAAAACATAGGGCCAGATTCACATAGAAATGTGTTACTCTGCGGCGGCGTAACGTATCCCATTTACGTTACACCGCCGCAAGTTTACAGCGTAAGTGCTTGATTCACAAAGCACTTGTCCGTAAACTTGCGGCGGCGTAGCGTAAATCCGCCCGGCAAGCCTGCCTAATTTAAATGGGGCGGGGACCATTTAAATTAGGCGCGTTCCCGCGCCGAACGTACTGCGCATGCTCCGTCCCTAAAATTACCCGACGTGCATTGCGCTAAATGACGTCGCAAGGACGTCATTGGTTTCGACGTTAACGTAAATGACGTCCAGCGCCATTCACGGACGACTTACGCAAACGACGTGAAATTTCAAATTTCGACGCGGGAACGACGGCCATACCTAACATTGGCTAGACCACCCAGAGGGCAGCTTTAGTTTTACGCGGCGTATCTCTATGGAAACGATGTAAATTTAGAGCGACAGGCAAAGCGGACGTTCGTGAATCGGCGTAACTAGTCATTTGCATATTCTACGCCGACCGCAATGGAATCGCCACCTAGCGGCCGGCCTAGAATTGCAGCCTAAGATCCGACGGTGTAAGTCACTTACACCTGTCGGATCTTAGGGCTATCTATGCATATCTGATTCTATGAATCAGGCGCATAGATACAACAATCGTATCTCAGAGATACGACGGCGTATCAGGAGATACGACGGCGTATCAGGAGATACGTCGTCGTATCTCTTTTGTGAATCTAGCCCATAGTTTTTAAAAACTTCATTTAAAATGAGTTTCTGAAAAACGACAAAAAAAAAAATTCGAACGTGCTGCATTTTTTAACGTCGTTTTAAAAAATTTCGTTTTTCGGGTTGTAAAAAATGATCGTGTGTGGGCTAAAACGACGTTTTAAACCCGCGCATGCTCAGAAGCAAGTTATGAGACGGGAGCGCTCGTTCTGGTAAAACTACCGTTCATAATGGAGTAAGCACATTCATCACGCTGTAACAGAGAGAAAAGCGCAAATCGTCTTTTACTAACACACAATCAACTAAAGCAGCCCAAAGGCGAATAGAACTTCCCCTTTAGAGTGCCGTCGTACGTGTTGTACGCCACCGCGCTTTGTTCATCCTTTCTTAAAAACGATGGTGTGTGGGCAACGTGGTTTTTAATGATGAAGTTGGAAAAACTTTGTTTTTTGGACCTGCTGAAAAACGACGTTTTCTTTCATGCCGAAAAATGATCGTGTGTACGCGGCATCAGGGATATCAAATGCTAGAAATATTTTCTAAGGTCATATAGGGACTGAAAAAAAAAAAATCTTCGAGCTTAACCACCTCAATACTGGGCACTTACACTCCCTCCCTGCCCAGGCCATTTGTCAGCTTTCAGCGCTGTCACACTTTTAATGACACTTGCGCGGTCATGGTACAGTGTAACCATGTGAAATTTTTATCATTTTCTTCACAAAAATAGAGCTTTCTTTTGGTGGTATTTAATCACTCCTGGATTTTTTATTTTCCCCCCAAAAAAGTTTCTGCCAGTAAATTTTGTAAATAAGTAATTTTTCTCCTTCACTGATGGGCGCTTATGAGGCGGCATTGATGGACACTGATAGGCTGCACTTATGGGCACTGATTAGGTGATTAGGTGGCAGTTATGGGAAGGCACTAATATGCTGCACCTATGGGCACTGATGAGCACTGATGGGTGGCACTGGTGGGCACTGATAGGCACTGATAGGAGGCACAGTTGGGCACAGATAGGCGACACTGGTGAGCACAGATAGGTGGCACGTGTAGGCGGCACTGATGGGTGACCTCGATGGGCAGCAGTGATGGGCATTGATGGGCAGCACTGATAGCCAGCACTGACTTGCATCACTAATGGTCACTGACATTTCTTATATAGGGGAAGCGGGGCCACCCGTCACGTGACCCCGCCCCCTCTAACGCAAGGGGGAAGACTGCGCTTCCCCAGTGACGTAGCAGAGGGTGCGTCAGAGGGGGCATCCCCTATATAAGAAATGTCACAGCTTCAGCCTCGTCATTTGCTGGGCTGTGTCCAGCGGAGAGAGGAGGTCGGCGTGGCTGCGCTCTGGATGGATGGATCTTCTCATCGCTGGACCGGAGACCACCCGTCGCTGGATACAGACAACTTTGGAGCAGGGAGCTGGGACCGAGTGGATTACCACCGCTGGATTTTTTTTTTATTAATAAAGGACTTTTTTCTACGGTGTGTGTGTGTGTTTTTTCCAACTATTTACACTTCCTTTGTGAAATGGTAGGGGTACAATGTACCCCATTACCAATTCACATGGGGGGGGGGGCAGTCTTAAGTGGTTAACCCATTTGATACGAATTGGCTCAAATCCCGCCGCCCAGGATCCCATGTAACGTGCACAGGAATGTGGTGCGATTCACATGCGCTCCCTAGTGTGAATCTCGGCTGATAAAGCTGAGTAGGAAGCTCACTATGCAGGGATGCGCCAGACTCCGCGTGCTCCAGTTTTAGTAAATCTCCCCCCTTTAAATGTTCTTTTCCTGGAGTGTTTCAGATGACTGCTGTTGAAACATTTAGTATGAGAAACAATTACAAATGTAATATTGAACATTGTCGAGTGCCGTTCATTTAAATGTAACCCGATTCATTTCAAAGTTACCAACATACTTTACTTTTAGGGCTCGAATTAAAAAAGCGCCTTTTCATAGATGGAAGCGGGAAAACGAGAGGCAGTTAATTTTTACTTCCCAATCTCTTTGCTTTTGCCGCTGCCTGTTATGATAAATGACTAGAGACATATTCAAATAGAATTCCCAATGTGAAAGGGTGTTTGGAATAATTTGTGATGTATGAGCGATTTATGATAAATAATGCAGCCCGGGATGACTAAATTATCTGCTTTTGGCACATTTGATAACTGCTAAGCCTTTCATTTAGCCTGCAAGTACAGTATGAAGTGTGCGGATATTGTAATCCTTAGCACATAATTGCTTTGTAATTGCTTACTGATGGTAACAGTTACACATTTCTGCCTCTGTAGATCAATCTTCAGAGCAAAAAAAGCAATCGGGACGGAGCATTCATCTTCGTTTCCTAGAAGATGATGGACTGCTGAAAGTTCGAGAGAAAAAAAATAATCGCCTCCGATACCACGTTGTAGTTCATCAAAGCCGTTGAGGTGGCTAATTCATTTATCTTTCTTGGGCGAGTAATTATTAGACATCCATAGGTAAATAAGCAAAAAACAGTGGAACCTCGGTTTACGAGAAACGCGGTTAACGAGCGTTTTGCAAGACGAGCAACTTTTAAAACGAAATTCTGACTCAGTTTGCGAGTGTTGTCTCGCAAAACGAGCAGAATTCAAGCTGATGGGGTGTGCAGTACCACGTTTGGCCAGAGGTGCGGGGGCGCCGGTGACACTCGAATGGTTCAGAGCCGTTTGGAAATGCTCAGTTCCCGAGTGTTTGCAAGCCTTTCCGAGGTTTTTCGAGATCAACCGATCTGTCCCAGAGTATTTCCAAGGCTCTCGGGAGCCCCCCACCTCTGGCCACATGCGGTATTGCATGCCATAGAAGTCAATTCAGAACAAATTATCCTTGTTTCCATTGACTTCTATGGGGATTTGAATGGACCTTGCCAAAATGTGCATGCACACAGGGTGACTGGTTACTGTGGATGCATCAGTATGAGTGTACCAAAGTCCCGGTATTATGAAAATGGAAACTAATCTAGACTAGAAAAAAATTTACTTTTGGCGGTACAAGTAATCAATATAAAAATCGATGAATATTTATTCGTAGGAAATCCGTATAAAAAAGTATATAAACTTATAATTAGTGGTCCGTGATCCGAACGGGTCGACCTGTTCCGATCGGCACACAAAGCGATCCGCGGAGTGCTCCGCTGCCTCGGCCTTAGGAAATTTCTAAACTGTTGTTTTAAAGTCTTTAATACAAGGACATTTGGAAGGATTAACCAGAAAAGCCAGTCTGCCTGTCGACTGCTGGACCTGAAAATGCCAACCCCCTGACCTAGACGTCCGCTAATCAGATGATACGTAGAAAGCTGTGTACCGCTTGTACGACAAGGAACATCTTTATAATGCAATAACTAATCTCATTGCAAGAACTCATTTAGCCGACAGCTAATTATTTCTGTTTTCCTGTCTCCAGCGAGATTATCTCTCTCCTCCGACAGATCATGCTACACAAATTAAAGTGTGAGATGGTTATAGTTCCTAATATATGTATTGGTTGCCGGCCCACTATAACCTATTAAACATCTAATGGTGCATGTCTTGCATTTTAATGCCAATAATGAATCCAATTAGTAAGATTTCATTTAGGAAACACAGACCCAGAGTTAATGCTTGAATTGCCTTGGTGCAAAAGGTCATTATTTTTGGATGGAAGTTGCTTACAGTAGCTCTTGAGTCTGGCTAAAAGACTTAAAACTTATTATGAAGTAAAAAAAAGTTCAAGGAAGACTTTAAAGTGGGATTCCCTCTTCTCATTAGCTGAGACAGCGGGAGCCATTGGCTCCCACTGCTGTCAATCACAGCCAGTAAGCCAATGAGAAGAGACCAGGGGGCGGGGACCGAGCCAAGGGATCATATCACCCCCGTTCTTTGTGCCTTGCACCGGTCAACCATCGTACTTTGTTTAAAGCAGGTTGTATGATGTTCAAAATCATGAGAAGCCTTGCTTTGAGTTACCTCTGTTCTGGGAAGATCACTTAGATCGAGCAGAAGAGACCTCCTCCACACCTCTGTACCTAAGAAGACCCGGCGTGGTGGTCGAGCTTTCTCCCACCAGGGTGCCATGCTGTGGAATAGCCTCCCTTCTGAGCTCCAGGAGGCCCCTACCATCTTGGTCTGTCGCAGGAAACTGAAGACTTGGCTCTTCACACAAGCCTTTCCTGGGTAGCCTCTCTTGTTCCATCTCTCAAGTTGCTTCCACCTTCTTCTGTCTCCTCCTAGTCCCTGTTTTTTTTTTTTTACAGGGACTCAGCCAACTCGTCGGGATCCTATGGGGCAAATGACCACGCTATATCAATATGCCACTCAACTCAACGCATGTGTCTTATTGAGGCATAGAGCATGGCTCAGCGGCATCTGGAGGAGCCAGGAGTGCCAGCGGAGGCCCCTGAGAAGAAGAGGATCGGGGCTGCTCTGTGCAAAACCAGAGCAGGTAAGTATAACCTGTTTTTTTTTAAACCGAAACTATTATACCACTTTAAGTTGGATATTCCCCATATGCAAAAAAAACCTCAAGCCCTCTCTTGTCCTGCTCTCTACCACACAAGCCAACACCTTCCTAATACTAACTAGCCATGAAAATGTCCTCCCTCGGCTCCTGCTACTTATGCAGGCTAACCTCTGTAATAAAAATGTGTATTCTTACCTCATTTCGACCCGCTCTGGTCCTATGATCCCCTGTGTCAGCAAGCAGTGGCTGCAAGGGAGAGAGCACTTGACAACAGCTGGGAATTCCAGGAGCATTGATGTCACCCATAGGCTCCCGTGTCCAAGCCGTTGTTGGCGCTCCCTGCTCTCCCCTGCAGCCACCGCGGACTGATACAGGGGAGCCGGATCACATGACCGGAGCAGGCAGAAAATAGGTAAGTATACACATTTTTTTGTGACTAGGTTGGTCAGCATAGGTAGCAAGAAGGGGAAGGCTAGTTAGTGTTGGTCAGGTATTCTACATTTAATTGGAGGTAAATCCTCCCAGCAGAGACAAAGACATTAATAAATATTTCTTCCCTAATTCACCAAAAAGTAAAACCGTTAAAAAATGTTTTAATAAAAAATGTTGCCTTTATATATACTTTAAAGTGACTAAAGCCAGCCATATAAGCTATAGCCCACAGTTTACGGATACTTTATATTGTAGTGGTGCAAACCTGTCTGTTATCTCATTGATATCTATTGATACCTGTTGTAGTTGTATTACTGTTTATATTTTGGATTTCATTGACCCTGATTTGTCATGTCATACTGTTATGTCCTATTGCATACCTTAAATAAAAAATAATAAATAAATAAAAAACTCTCAGGTTGGGTGTTTGCCACTCCCGTAGGACCAATCTTTGTGTTCTCTAAATGAGTGAGTGAGTAACTTGTATAGCGCTTCAGAATAGATAGGTCTTACGTTTTTTTCTGAAGGACCAATGGTTTTCTTCCATGTGGATGTCTGTAGGTAGAGCGTTCCATAGCCGTGGACCTTGGACTGCGAATCTTCGTTCTCCTTTAGACTTGTAGCGGGACTTGGGGATGCGTAGGAGGTTCTGGTTAGTTGATTGTAGGGCCCATTTTGGGGTGTAATGTTTTATTTTCTCGCATAAGTATTAAGGTGCGTTTCCTTGCGTACATTTGTGGGTGAGGCAGAGGGTCTTGAATGTCACCCGATCCTTTATGGCTAGTCAGTGGAGGGTCCTCAGGACAGGGGTGATTGGTTCCCAAGGCTTTTGACCCATTACCAGTCTGGCTGCAGTGTTATGGATGACTTGTAGACGAGAAATCTGGTATTTGGGTAGTCCTAGGTGGAGGGAGTTTGCATAGTCGAGTCTGGAATTGATGATTGTTCCAACTACTACTGCGGTGTCCTCTTTTGGGATGAAGGGGATGAGTCTACGCAGCAAGCGGAGAAGATAGTAAGATCCACTGACTACTGAACCTATTTGTGCGTCCATAGACATGTCTAAGTCAAAGATAACTTCAAGGCTTTTGACTTTAGTGCTTGGGGTGATGATTTGTCCAAAGATGGTGGGAGGAATCAAGTTGACCTAGAATTTGTCTTTCGGTTTGCGTGGAGAACGAGAAGGTCTGTTTTGGATCCATTGAGATTTAGGGAGCTCTCAGTCATCCAAGTATCTATCAATGACAGGCATTTTTCGAATCAGTGATATTGGTCTTTTTTGTTGGTGATGCGAAGCCAACAAAATAATGAGCAGCCAAGAATAATTTGAGAACAACCACCAATCTGAAGATAGCCAAGCTTTAAGTCCAATGCTATTTTTTTGTTTTAATTAATTGTTTAAAGATTTTAAAAGAAGCTGCATCATAGAAATCAAGAATTGTATAATACATTCTGGGAAATCTCATTGTGTAAATTCAATGTTTCCTTGAATTGGCCATTAGACAATATTTCGATGCAGAAGATGTCTGGCCTTTTTACTGAAAGGTAGATGGCCTCTACCAGACCACCGTCCCTACTTTACTGGAATATATTTACAGAAAAATAGCCAAGTACAGAAGAAAATAGAATGTCAAGTGGAAGTTCTTAGAGAAGAAGTTATTCTACACTTCTTTGCAGAATCATAGATTGAGTTTGTTCTGATATTACTTTTATGCTAAATAAGCATTGAAGATGGCCCTCCTTCCGCTAAGCCATCATAATATGCATAGTCATAAGTAATTCACAAGCATTTCACAAATATTTTAAAATAAGATTGTATGATTGATATAAGGTATGCGGAGGGGGGAAAAAAAGCCTATTTTCTGCCAGCTGCATTTTCCAGCTAGCAGAAAAAATGATTTCAGAATACTTTTGGAGAAATTGGATAAGCGGCTCCAAGAGACGACTGTGGGGGCTGGTAATTGGAACGGGCGATCTGCTGGTGGAAGAGAGGAATCGATTGACTGGGACTTTTCGTATGACTGAGGCTTGTGGTCTGCATTATTTTTTTCTATTATTTATACCATTATGGTGATTTCGGCAGCTGAAATATTTTTGAACATAACAAAGCGACACATTAAGCGTTCGAGCATTGAGAGCAACAGAGACTTATGAAAACTGAAACAAATAAAACTGGAGCAAAGTGAGCTTGCTGTGCATAGTGACTGCAGAGTCGTTTTTATTAGTGGCAATTAAGGTTGTCCCGATACCACTTTTTAAAAAAACTAGTACAAGTACCGATACCGATTACTGATACTTTTTTTAATGTCATGTGACAGTGGCACATGTGTCAGTATTTTTATTTTTTACTATTTTTTGTTATTTTTTTTTTTACAATGTTTTCTTATGCTTTTGTGGATGGTGTCAGTGTGTTTATTTAAAAAAAAAATATTATTTTTTAAAATTCATTTTCTTTATCATTTATTGCATTTTTTTTTTAGCCCCGTTGGGGGGTTTTGGTGAGATATCAGACCCCTGACATCTCACCTTTGAGACAGAGAAAGGGACTAAGGACACAGATTCCCCAGTCCCTTTCTCAGCTGCACTAAAAATAAATGGACAGGAGACAGAGGCTCCTCTCCATTTATAAACTGAAGCATCGTAAATACCAGTTACGATATTTCAGTTATATGAATGGACAGAGTCAGTGATCACTGACTCTGTTCATTCAGAAAAGAAGGAGTCGGGTTTACCGGCTCCTACCTCCGCTCTCCATCCTGACAGATTGAGGACAGAGGGGGCAGAGGAGGACATTGACGGGGACACTGAGCACAGAGGGGAAGAGCAGCTAAATGGAGGGGGACATGAAGTGTAGCACGGACGAGGAGAGCAGCACAATGGAGGGGGACACGGAGTGGATCACGAACAGGGAGAGCAGCACAATGGAGGGGGACACAGAGCATGGAGGGGAGACACGGAGCGGAGCGTGGATGGCAAGAGCAGCACAATGGAGGGGGACACGGAGCATGGAGGAGGGACACGGAGCGGAGTGCGGATGGCAAGAGCAGCACAATGGAGGGGGACACAGGGCACGGAGGAGGACAGCAGCAGTACGGTGGAGGGACTGGAGGAGGATACAGTCAGTGGTGATCGGTGCGGCTTTGGGGGAGTTGTAAGCACCGATCACTGCTGTAAAGATTTCACTAAAGCAGCTGAAAAGGGGAGGGGGGTCCAGGGAGAAGCTATCAGGCTTTATAGAAATCTTTACAGGGAGATCGGTGTTTGTAACTTCCCCGGCCGCACCGATCATCCCTGACTGTACAGGTATTGGGTGAAGCATCGGAGCATTTGCCCGAGTACAAGTACTTGGGCAAATGCTCGGTATCTGTACCGATACTAGTATCGGTATCGGGACAACCCTAGTGGCAATATGTTCTTGCTGTCTCTTTACATCTAAGTACGGCCATGGAAGACCCCCCCAACCCATTTCCCCTTTGGGGGGGTGCGGAAACCCTCTTTTTAGAGGTTCCAGCTCCAACTTCCTCCCGGGGCAATGCGGCGCCGGAAGGAAGTTCACCTCTCCTCCCTCCCTCTCGGCAATCATCTGGGACACGTCACAGGCCCCAGATGATTGCTCGGCTAGTCACAGTGAGCAGCGCGGCTCGCGCATGCGCAGTGCGTGCCTGGCTGTAAAGCCACAGTGACAATGCCAGCGCTGCGGAGAGGAGGGGGAGACGAGCGGGGCTTCATTCCCCCACGTCGCTGGACCCTGGGACAGGTAAGTGTCCGATTATTAAAAATCAACAGCTGTATTTGTAGCTGCCGACTTTTTATATATTTTTTTATTACATTTTTGTATGAAATTCTACTAGTGTACGGTAAGGCTTAAGTGTTTTTATTTTTTTGGGGGGTTTTACAAACCTCCAATTAGGTAGCTCAAGGGAGTACTGCGGTGCTTCAAAGTACCAGAATACAGCCTGAAAGTGATTTTCCAAAAGGAGACCTGTATATTCATTATTGACGTAGTTGTGCCAATTATCATCAGTCCTGCTCTGTTATATTGCGGAAGGCTTTTTTTGAAGCACCACTTTTCTCAGACCTCCTCGCAATTTTTCCATCATCTGTAGAAACTCTATGACTGTCTGGCATGAAATATGTAAGTTTTTCGAACACTAGAGTTTTAGAGAGTCCTCTATTACAAAAATAAGAAAGGGATTTTCTTTCTCATTGCAAGCTTTTTTTTTCTATGAATTCTTTGGTCCCCATTGATATTATTACAGATTGTGCCAGCTCTTTTTTTTATTTTATTTACTGTAATTTGATGTATTGACAATTTGCCCATTGGATCCTGTGATTTTGAGATACCGTTGTGGAATACATTTTATGTGATCAATAAAAGGGATTTTTATCTCTCTCAGAGCAAACTCCAGTTGAATTTCTTCCTTTACCTTACCTTATAAATTATTACTACAAAAAAAAATTGTGGGCAGAGTTTGAAAAGCTATATAGTATCAAGTAGTAGTAGTAATAGTAGTAGTAGAAGAAGTAGTAGTAATAGTAGAAATGATTTTCTTCCAGTCACGAGCTAGGAAAGAACATGACATATGGGCCTGGCAGCAAAAGAGTTAAGGGAGATTAACAGCCACAGCCAATTGGTAACTATGGGCCAGATCCTCAAAAGGGATACGCCGGCATATCTACTGATACGGCGTCGTATCCCTGTTTCTATCTATGGAACTGATCCACAGAATCAGTTTCCATAGTTAGGCAGAAGATCCGACATGTGTAAGGGACTTACACTGCCGGATCTTAGGATGCAGTAGCGCATCCGCCGCTGGGGGCATTTCTTGTCGAAATGCCGCTTCGGGTATGCAAATTAGCACTTACGGAGATCCACGAAGCTTTTACGCTTTGTTTTTTCTCCGTAAGTATTAGTTTGCCGTCGCAAAATTAGGGCTACTTTTACAAGGCCTAAACTGTTTACACCTTGTAAAAGTAGACCTGTCATTTTTTTTTAAAAATTTTTTTTTTCCCGCCGCAACTCGTTTTTTTTTTACGCCTGTCGCGATTCTCAAAACCCGGTGCAACGTAAAACCGCGCAGAGCACGTCGGGAAAATGACGTCGGGAGCATGCGCAGTACGTCCGGCGCGGGAGCGCGCCTAACTTAAATGGGACTCGCCCCATTAAATTAGGAATGCCTTGCGCCGGACGGATTTAAGTTACACCGCTCAAAATTTCTAGGTAAGTGCTTTGTGGATCGGGCACTTAGGTAGAGATTTTGCGGCGGTGTAACTTAAACGGGAAAAAATACGTTGCGCCGGGTTTTTGTGGATTAGGCCCTATGTACTTTTTATATATTTCTTGGAATGTACCTAGGCAGGATTTGAAATGTATTATGTAATCTTTTAGAGCAAACCAACACACCTCTGAAGGACACCCCAACTGGGGTTGAAACGCGTCAGTATTTGTCAATGCACTGATGCAGTTAGCATTTTAAGTTGTATGACTATTTTGTTTTTTGTATCCTGTGTACGGATTTTTATACTCCTTGCCACCAGAGTTCATATTGTAATTATATGGATTTGTATACCTTTTGCTACAAAACTATCATTTTGGTCTGATGGTGTGTACAACCTTTGTGTTTTTTCACCTTAATCTGTTCTCGTAAATTCCGATAGTATGTGGACAATTCCGACGCACAAAGTTCCAAGCATGCTCTGAATCAAGTACGAGACGGAAGAGCACGATCTGGTAAAACTAGCGTTCGTAATGGAGATATCGCATCGTCTCTCACCAAACTTCTACTAACACGACTGGTATTGAACTTCTCGTTTCTAGTGCCGTCGTACATGTTGTACGTCTCCGTGGTCTTGACGATCGGAATTTCCGACAACGTTTGTGTGACCGCGTGTATGCGAGACAAGTTTGAGCCAACATTCCATCGGAAATGTATCCACGGTTTTGTTTTCGGAATGTCTGATCGTCCGTACGAGGCATTTTTATAATTCACAGAAGAGCCAGCAAGGACATTTAATTCACAACACTTTTCACACATTCGTCTTTTTGTAACTCTCTGTTTTTTGGTCTCGCACGGAGAAAGGACACAGTCATTCTACCACCCACAGGGTAGAGCAAAAAACGCTCAGCACAGAAAGCATGTCTATCACACATAATGAGGGATTAGACCTATCGCTCTGCAGTTCATAGAAGCTGAGCAAAATACCAACATTATCTCAGTCCGCAATGAAATAATCGAAGGGAAGAAAGAAATCCAAACGCTAAGAGAGAGTAGATATCTGAAATTAGGATTTGCAGACAGATAAGCCTAATCACAGGAGGCCCCGATGTGTCATGCTGCATGAGTGCCGTGTAACTATTATCCTTCATTATATTCAATATATTTTTATTTTATTTGGAACTTGCATCATGTTGACAATAGATCTC
Organism: Rana temporaria; assembly: GCF_905171775.1. Taxonomy (NCBI): domain Eukaryota; kingdom Metazoa; phylum Chordata; class Amphibia; order Anura; family Ranidae; genus Rana; species Rana temporaria. Next base: position 16,365,734 of record NC_053499.1, on the reverse strand, counting down.
CATGGTATACACATAGCTCCCAACTGTCCCTATTTCCAGGAACTGTCCCTGTTTTGGAACAAAATCCCTCTGTCCCTATTTCCTCCTCATTTGTCCCTCATTTTGGTCTGATCTATACAGGAAGTTACTTCTAAGGCCGTGTACACACGGGCAAACATGTACGATGAAACCGGTCCGCCGGACCGTTTTCACCGTACATGTCTGCCCGGGGATTTCTGTACGATGGCTGTACTAACCATCGTACAGAAATCCGCGCGTAAACAATACGCGGGGCGTGTCCGCGGTGTCGCCGCGACAATGACGCGGCGACGTGGGCGGGCCTGCCAGTTAAATGCTTCCACGCATGCGTCAAAGTCTTTCGACGCATGCGAGGGATGGCGGGCGCTCGGACATGTACGGTAGGTCTGTACAGACGACCGAACATGTCCGAGCGGGCAGGATTCCAGCGGACTGTTTTAAAACAAGTCCAGGAATATTTGTCCGCTGGGAAAAGGCCCGGCGGGCAAATGTTTGCTGGAATCCTGTCCGCTCGGGCCTACACACGACCGAACATGTCTGCTGAAACTGGCCCGCGGACCAGTTTCAGCAGACATGTTTGGTCGTGTGTACGGGGCCTTACTGTGTGTGTGTGTGGGGGGGGGGTGCTGTGACTAGCAGAAACACACGATTTCCATCTTCCTCCCTCACAGAACGTCGGTCTGCCTTGTTTACATAGGTCTGCCTCTCCTGTGAGCGATCAGCGGGCCTCGGCAGCCATCACAGCCACGGGACCTGCTGGTTGGCTCCCGCTGTCTCCAATCACAGCGGGGAGCAGGTTGCCGCGGCGTGCCCCAGACCCACTGCACTAAAATCACATACTGATTTTCTGAGACACAGCAGCAGCACCATTGGCTCCTGCTGCTGTCAATCAAAGCCAATCAGGAGAGAGAGGGGGTGGGGCCAAACCGTAGCTCCATGTCTGAAATGAATACACAGAGCTTCAGCTCTGCTCGGGTTCCCCACCATAGCACGCAACAGGAGGGAGGAGCCAAAGAGGGACCTGAGAAGAGGAGGATCCGAGCTGCTCTGTGCAAAACCAACTGAAACAGGTAAGTGCTTGTTATTTTTATATTAAAGAAGCAAAACAAAACAGGACTTTACAATACCTTTAAAGAGGAACTGCAGTCTTCTAAATAAATAATTATATATATCTTAATAAAAACATCTTTGCCATTCTGAATATTCCCTCCAACCACTTTGCATATTATATTATATATACTGTGATTCTGTACTTGCCAAATATGCTGCAGAAATCTCCCTCCACTGAGTTTGGCTGCAGCCATTTTAACTGTGGGCAGCTGAAGCTGCTGCCTGTTTACTTACTGGATTTACACAGACACACAGAGGCACCCATTCAGCTCTGCAGCTCTTATTTGTTTAGAAAAAATGTTACTGCGCTTATTCAAAGATTTTTTTAAAAGTGCAATTTCATAAAGTGCTATTAAGCCATATGCTAAATTAGTGCACAAACAACTATAAATGACGTGCTATATCAAGTGCAACGACATTAGTGATGTACTATATGGATAAACATGTGTGAGGATATCACATTTATATACCAAAAAAAAAAAAAAATATTATAAAAACTGCATAGAATGTGCAATGAACAAAATACTAAAAGTGTAAAACGGCGGTTAATTGTCAACATGGAACATCAAAGGACAAAATCAATGCACGTTGTGCTCCTATGATGGGAATTTTACCGCTGATGGTGCTCCTTATGTGAATGAATACCAAAAAAAATATTAAATTACGATCAAAGTCCCATAAATGACTAATAAATGTGCAAACGGCACTAAAAAAAATTCAATAATGGAACAGCAAACAATTTATCAATTGAACGATGAATTCCAATGAGGGAGAGAAGGAAGGAAGAGTTCAATGTTGGTAGTGCTTCTTATACAAAATAAATTATTAAAGGTGCGGCTGTCTCTTCCACCCGACAAACACGCGCCACCATTAGTGTTGAGCAGAATATGCCATATTCGATTTCGCGATATATCTCGAATATATATTCGAATATTCGAGATATATTCGCTAAATTCGAATATTCGTGATATTTTATCGAAATTAAATTATTGCGATTTTTCGCTATTGCGAATGCGAAAATAATTGCGATTTTTTGATAACTGCGGTAGGAGCGCTCTGATTGGCTCAGAATATTCGTGATATTTTATCGAAATATCGCAACATGCGAATGCGATATTTATTGCGCAATTTCGAGAAATGCTGGAGGAGCGCTCTGATTGGCTCAGAATATTCGTGATATTTTATCGAAATATCTCAACATGCGAATGCGATATTTATTGCGCAATTTCGACAAATGCTGTAGGAGCACTCTGATTGGCTCAGAATATTCGTGATATTTTACAATACAAAATAATTGCGAATATTCGGCAAATGCGGAAGGAGCACTCTGATTGGCTCAGAATATTCTTGATATTTTACAATACAAAATAATTGCGAATATTCGGCAAATGCAGAAGGAGCACTCTGATTGGCTCAGAATATTCTTGATATTTTACAATACAAAATAATTGCGAATATTCGGCAAATGCGGAAGGAGCACTCTGATTGGCTCAGAATATTCTTGATATTTTACAATACAAAATAATTGCGAATATTCGGCAAATGCGGAAGGAGCACTCTGATTGGCTCAGAATATTCGTGATATTTTACAATAGAAAATAAAAAGTGTTTTGCATTGGTGGTGATTCTTTACTCTATCCATCTGTCACAGCCATTTGTCAATCAAACACCTTGAAGATTGAACACGTTCATGCTGCATGCTTTGGACTTTTTTTCACTTCACATATCAAAGACATTTTTATGAAAGATTATTTTTCTATTATTGGGACTATATTTCTTTATATATTTGTTTCACTGTGTATTTCACAAGTTATTTGCTCTTGCTTATTTTATAATTTGCCCACATGTCTTGTCACTAGACATATTTTTTATTCTTGTAGAGCGACTCCATTTTCTGTCTTGTATTAATTTATGTTGTATAACATTTTTGAGTTGCTGCTGTATTCTCCCCTTTTTTTAAGGTATGCGCAATTTTTTCCTTCTTACAAAAAAAAATAATATCAAACATACAAATATTCATAACAGAAACATACACAAAGCCCCCCCCTTTTGCATCAGAGACAATCAGAGTTCTCCTACCACAGTTATCGAAAATTCGCAATCATTTTCGCATTCGCAATAGCGAAAAATCGCAATTATTTTTTTTTCAATTTGGCAACATAAAAGGATCGCCTCAGCTTAGCTACTCGGCCCAGGGTCTCTAATCATACCAGCAATGCTTTTAGACGTCGATAGGATGTGATCTGTTTTAAAAATCAAATTGAAAAAATGCGAATATTCGGAATTGCGAATATTCACCGCGAAATTCGAAATATAGCGCGATTTCTCGAATATGCTATATTCGAGTCGAATATTCGCAATGCGAATATTCGTGAGCAACACTAGCCACCATCACCAACGGCTAAACTGAACACTCACCAGACCCCGAATAATAAAAGGCCTCAAAAAAGTTTATTTTCTGATAGCCACTGGGTATATCCTCCTTCTCCCTCTTGCAAAATTTCCTTAGTGCCTCAAAAACAAGGGGCTCATCATGGTTTAGTATATAAAAATAATTATTTATTAAAATAATAAAAACAGTGGACTTACAAGAAAAGTGCCTCTGACCAACACTGAGTATCCTTGGCAGTGTCGAGCGTGTGACAGGAAGTCAGGTAAATCTGTGGGTGTTGTCACAAACGGGACATACATTTCTGCCTTGCTTAGACAATACACTAATCATTATTAGGCGTCGACTGCAAGTAATAGCCAGGAAAGGTTGGAGGGCCGTTGGAAGACTCCAGCTGTTCAGGATGAGGCAATTAAGGCCTTTATAAGTAGCCCAAAGGATTACCGCTAAATTGCTGCATCATTCCTAAGGCTTTGTGAGTAGGAGAGCAGCGTACTGAAAGTCTCCTGAGGAGGTGAGGAGACCATTGATTTTTCTGTGTGATAAAAATCAAAAGACTATTGTTTGTGCTGTATGACCAGCACTGTCTGCCCAGCGCTAGGCTGAGTCCGACTCCATAGATAGGTTCCTGTGTGGTGAAGGTAGAGGCCCAGTGTGGCCAGGGTTTATTTTATGTTTGATTTTGTTTATGCTGTTTGGATGCTTGCACTTGTTTTCCAGCAAGATGGAAAAATAAACCAGAAACTTTGTTTTCAACCGCCTTTGACTGCCAGTCTGTATAAATTCAGTGTGTGGTGAACCCATCCAAGAGGTCACACACCCCGCTACCGAGCTAACCCCTCACAAGCGTTATATCCGCTCACCAGCGTTTGTGTTGTTTCTCGAGAGGCGTGCATTCCTCGCTTCTGTTCCCCTGTGGTTCAACAGATGATTCCAGCGCGCGTTGCACCCCCCCTTTTGTGTGTATCCAAACAACTTCTACGCTTTTCGCAATACTTGTGTCATCAGGAAAGCTGTGGATACTACTTGTTTTACAGTATTTATACCCTGCAGCTCTCATTGGCCCTCTTATGACTCACCCCCTCCCTTCCTGGTAAACTTTCACGAGAGAGAAAGAGAGAGAGAGAGAGAGCGAGCTGTGCATGATGTCTTAAGCCTAGGCTTTTTTCCAGACAAGAAACAGGAAGTGGGCTGTATGAGGTATTTACTGGCAGAAAAGAAAATGTTTTACTATCCAAAGTTAAAGATTTATAGAGATTTCCTTGTAACAGGAAGAGTATAGGGACTGTATTTAAAGCATGGTGGACAATAGTGCAATATACAAATACGTAGCCACAATGACAATATAGGTTTATATATCAAATTTTTTTTTTTTTACAAAAAATATATAGAAAAAGGAATAGAAAAATATACAATAAATACTTTAGGATGCATGTTAAAAATATTCAGACTAGCGTATAGAAATGATACTTCAAATGCATATAGATGCAGGTGATCTTCATCTCAACCCACGTATTGCGGTTCTACTAGTTTCGCCCGAAAGGGCTTAGTCAGGAACCCGTTGGGGGCATTAGTCTATGCAAACAAAGAATATGTCAGTAACGTAACAAAATACAATAATTATTGTATTTTGTTACGTTACTGACATATTCTTTAATGATTGAGGTTTGACCAGGCCTACGTATTTGTATATTGCACTATTGTCCACCATGCTTTAAATACAGTCCCTATACTCTTCCTGTTACAAGGAAATCTCTATAAATATTTTTTTTTAGAGGGACTCGTTAGCTGATGGTCATATTTATGTAATCAGGGTTTTGCTCTGTCAACTTACTTATATCCAAAGTTAAAACAACTACAAGTGCAGAAGATTTAATAGATGGAAAGATGAAAAAATGACTGAAGTTCCGCTTTAAGTTGGTAGTAGGATCTCTTTAAGAAGGTTTTCTAATTATATTCCCCGATATACCTATACCCACTGGAGGGGGTATGAATAAATGTATATATGGAATATAATCATCAAAGCATCAAAAATGAAAATTACTTAACAAATGACTCCTAAGTAGAAGGTATAAAAATAGCTCGAAATGCGTACTTACTGAAAAGACAGGAGAGTTTCCCTCTAACATTAGTGAAGTTCATTAAGTCTTCTGATCAGGAGCTCTTTATGAGAGATCTACACGTGTCACCCATGCAGCCCACATATCTAGATTAAAAATACAACACAGGTTTAATGTCTTGTAAAATTAGCTTTCTTGTTCAACTAGTTTTCTTGAGAAACAAAGTGCAGTGCCAGGGAGCCCACTCAGAGCCAGCTGTTTCAACCTTCTGGGTCTTAAAGGAAAACCTTAATACACAATAAAAAATAAAAAAAAAGAACTGTCTTTAAAGCGGAACTAAACTGTATCCAGGGGCGGACTGACAACTCATGGGGCCCCCGGGCAATAGAAGATTATGGGGCCCCTGGGCTAGATGGCCACCACGCCAGGAGGCAGTGCAGAGGTGGGGCAGCTAAAATCTCAGGATTTTCACATCAAAAGCATGTCGGTTTCGGACATATCAAGGACAGATGTAAAAAAAACACAGATTTTTACATACTGTTCCTGGTTTTATTGAGTCTGGCAACCTTGATGGGGCCCCCTAGTGGCATGGGGCCCTCGGGCAGTGCCCGAGAGTGCCAATGGTCAGTCCGCCCCTGACTGTATCCAAGCACTACATACTTAAAACACAATTCACTCATTTTTAATATTCACCTTTCTGGCACTTTTTGTTTGCAAGTACAAATCTGTATTTCTTGCTAGAAAATTTCTTAGAACCCAGCCCTCAAACATTATATATTTTTTTTAGCAGAGACCCTAGAGAATAAACTGGAGATTATTGCATTTTTTTACATCGCACAATATTTGCACAGTGTTTTTTCAAACGCAATAAAAAAAATCTTTAATTTAACTATAACATTTAAATAAATATATAATATGAAATAAGTAAATAAATAAATATATGTGTATATATATATATATATATATATATATATATATATATATATATATATATATATATATATATATATATATATATACCTTTTCCGTATTTATATTGTATCGTATTTATAACGCGTACTTTTTTCCCCTTAAAATCAGGGGGAAATCGTGGGTGCGCGTTATACGCCTATCCCCGCTGTTTCTGAGCGCTGCCGACAAAGACCGACAAAGACCGAGCCGAGACGAGTGTACTGCGCACTCGGGTAGGCCCGGCTCCGCTCGCAGCCACGCGAGAGGAGCCGAACACACCGGAAATCCAGCTCTGCACAGCTCGACCGAGGCATCAAACTCAAAGACAGAACGCTGCAACCCCCGGCAGACGGACGCGACAGACACCAACAAGGCTGGACGGACCGGCAGACGGACGCGACGAACACTGACAAAGGGGGGCGGTAAAGAGCTGAAAAAACACGTGATTTGGTGAATGTTGGCCGAAAATGTTCTGCCGTGTGTATGCAGAACAATTCCTTTGGACAAAAATTCCCGGAAAAGTCAGATGGAAGTCCGATTGTGTGTAGGCCAGCAGAACGGGAGACCACTGAGCAGGGAAAGCTGCCGGTGATGGGGTAAGTGCTACCGACCGACCAAACCAGGGGGGGGCATACTGTTTGCACCCACCCCCCCCCCCCCCCGAAAAAAATCCACCGGCGGCCACTGCATCATTTCCTTTACTGTAGAGAAAGCAGGATATGTAACTATTCCGTACTTTGTCCAAAACTAAAAAAAGTCGGGGCTTTGGAAATCTGTGTGCCTTCTGTTATCTCATGGAGAGGGGGATGTTTATAGGGAAAATAGTTAATCCCAGAGATCAGCCTGAGCATCGCATGTGGTCTGCAGCCTGTTCAGCTGACTAAAGGGCCGCTGAGACTTGCAGCTCGCCCGGCTTTCATGTTGCAGCACAATTAGTGAGGAAGAGTAACCTTTGGGATGTACGGTATTGTATGAACATCTTATTAGAGTCCTTCAGTCTCCGATGGATGGCAGAGTACACACAGCTCTTTGCCACGCTTGCAGAAACACCGTTCCCCCTGTGGTATATACATGGGCTCCCACTGCAATGTGACATTTACATGCTGGCTTTGTGTTTCGAGATTGTCTGCCAGTCCGCACATATGTCTTACTGTTGGCTTTCAATAAAAGTGCGCGGCGCGTCTTTACAAAGGGTGACATTTGCATCGGGCCACCATGTGTCTGCTATCATCAGTGTGCTTCCCACAGGAAATAACAGGGATTTATTACATTCTTTTAACCAAAAATAGGCAAATATTTATTTGCATTTATGAATTTAGTTTAGAGAATTTTAATAATTTAAAGATTTAGGCCCGGATTCACAAAGCACTTACGCCGACGTATCTCAACATACGCCACGTAAGTGTAAATGTGCGCCGTCGTATCTATGCGCCGTGCCCATAAACTGAGATACGCCTGAAAATAGGCTTTATCCAACCGACGTAACTTTCCTACGCCGTCATATCGTGGGCGCATATTTAGGCTGGGCGCATTTGCCACTCCCATTGAATTTCTATGCACATATGCAAATGAGGGAGATATGCCGATTCACGAATGTACTTGCGCCCGGCGCATAATATACGTGGTTTGCGTAAGTCATAATTCCGGCGTAAAGTTATTCCACATATAGGAGGCACAACTCATGCTAAGGTATGGACCAGGGAACACAGCCGTCGTATTTTACATTGTTTAGGTAGTACGTGAATAGGGCTGGGCATAGGTTACGTTCACGTCGTAGGCAGTGATCCGTCGTATCTTTGGGAGCATTTCCAACGTGGTTCTGAGCATGCGCACTGGGATGCATCCACGGGACGGCGCATGCACCGTACGTTATTCGTATCTTTATGACGCTCAGTCCATCATTTACATGGGGTCACGCCTCATTAGCATGGCTCATGCCCCCTTCCACCGAAGCTGGCATGCGCCGAGGAAACCCAGCGTATCTTTAACAGCGAGTGGGAGCAAGTGCTTTGTGAATCCAGTGCTTGCCTCTGTGCGCTGCGCCGACGTAGCATAAAAGAGATACGCTACGGCGGCATAAATATGCGCCGATGTATGTGAATCCGGGCCTTAAAGTGTAATGCCACATACACACGACCGTGAAAAATGATAATTTTTTTAATCGGTCATTAAAAAGATCGTGTGTAGGCTCCAGAGCATTTTGTCTCGACGTGTAAAAATGGGCATTAAACACAGTAACAAACTGAAAAGCACGAAGACTGAAAAGTGCCAATCGTCACTCACCAAACTTTTACTAACAGAAAATCAGCAAAAGCAGCCCAAAGGGTGGCGCTATCCGAATGGAACTTCCCCTTTGTAGTGCCGTCGTACGTGTTGTACGTCACCGCGCTTTGCTCAAGCATTTTTTTTTTCACGATCGTGTGTATGCAAGGCAGGCTTGACAAGAATCACATCGAGAAAAACATAGTTTTTTCTAGGACAATAAAAACGGTCGTGACCCTATGGTATGCTACCCCAGAGAAGATAAGCAGATGGTTCCCTCAGTCATCGGATATGTGCTGGAGGTGCCACAAAGAAAAAGGGACCCTACTACATATTTGGCGGCAATGTGACAAGATAACACCCCTAAAGGAGATAATATAGCAGATTATGGAGACTAAGCTTCCCCTTGATGTGGTGTGCTGCCTACTTCACATTTCTCACTTTTCCCTCAGGAAATATAAAAGTTCCCTCTCCAGACACTTGCTAAATGCAGCTAATTCGCTCATTCCTTTACACTGGAAATCCACAAAAGTCCCTACTACATACCTCCCAACATTTAAAAAATCCAATGCAGGACATCTTGTTGAGCGGGGGGGGTGACAATGTTGTTGAGCAGGGGGGGTTCCGCGGATCGCAGTTGTTGATTGCCAAGATTGTAGTTGTTGAGCGGGGGGTGGGGGAAGGTTGCCGTTGTCTCCTACCTCTGTCCCGACTCCCCGCCTGTGCCATCCACCTGCAGCCCGCTCCGTCATCCAGTCACCCACCTCTGTCATCCAGAGCCGAGAGACAGGCAGAGGGGAACCGTCGCACTGTGATTGGGCATATAGCAGTCATGTGCGGAGGCGGAACTTCTAGACGCTCGCAGACAGGCCAGCCCCACGCCGCACATGACCCCCATACGTCCAATCACAGCACCGGACATCAAACATGGCGGGGGAAACCGAACGTGGAGGCACGGAATGTCGCCCCCCCTAAATGTCGCGGACCGGGCCCTGTTTTCCGGGACTCGAGTCTAGTCTGCGGGACCCCGGAACACAATTAGAATTGTGGGAGGATCCCGCGTAATCCGGGACGGTTGGGTGGTATGCTACTATACTGGACTGGATACACAGAGTATCTGACATTTGTGAAATGGAGGATACTGCCGATCAGTCCACTGAAATTGTGAAGCTCTACCACGATACTTGGTCTCCCTGGTTTGCTTTCAAATATTCCCTGGGGTATGAGGTTTTATTAGGAAGAGTTCCACCTGGCTGACTGGGAACTTAGGCTTGGAGGTTTCCCTAGTACGGATAGTTCCGGTTTCTCTGATGTTTAACACCATTCTATTGTCATCACTATGCACCTTTGATGAGCACTTTTCTGGCAACCGACCTGAGGTTTAACATCCACACGTACACAATAAGTTATAGGACACTACCTAGCAGTCACCGAAGGCCCCTCTCTGGGGTAGTATTCTTAGATCCCATTCTCTACATTTTCTCTTTCCCTGTATTTCATGCTTCCATATCTTCCCCTCCTGTTTTCTTCTCTTCTTTCCATTCTTCTTTTCTCTTTTTCTCCCTATATTTACAATATTTGGAACTGTTTTTTGACTTTAGGGGGGGTGCAATTCTCCTTCTATTGGCGGCCTAAGGCCCTGTACACACGGGCAAGAATCTCGTCAGGAAAAAAACGTTGTTTTCCCTGACGAGATTCTTGGCAAGAATCTCTTGCCGCCCGAGTGTACAGACTCTCGTTTCCAAAAAAACACAGTTCTCTTGAAAGGAAAGAACGCAGTGACGTCATCGCGTACGACGAGCATGCGCTCGTCACATTTGATGCCGTCACTGCCATCTTGCTTCACCCTACCTATGCCGTGGAAGCTACCGCGCATGCGTCAAAGTCATTTCGAGCATGCGCGGGTTTCCGCGGCGACAGGTAAGTATACACACTCTCAGGTTTCTCGTCGGGAAACAGGCCCTCCCTAAGTTCTAGAAACACCTTCCAGAGGCAGGGGAAATTAATCAAACAGAACAGACCAGACCAAACAATTGCAGCTCTTGTAATTACAACAAAAGACATAGGGCTAGATTCACAAAGACTTACGACGGCGTATCACTAGATACGCCGTCGTAAGTCCGAATCCGCGCCGTCGTATCTTTAAGCATATTCTCAAACTGAGATATGCCTAAATCTTGCTAAGCTACGACCGGCGTAAGTCTCCTACGCCGTCGTATCTTAGCTGCATATTTACGCTGGCCGCTAGGGGCGTGTACGTCGATTTACGCCGAGAATATGCAAATGATCAAGATACGCCTATTCACAAACGTACGCATGCCCGTCGCATGTAAGATACGCCGTTTACGTAGTGCAAAGGGCATGCGCTACGCCGATCTAAAGAAGCGCCGCTCTACCTGAATCTAGCCCATAAATGATATTTGCCTTGCAGCCTAACTATAAAGGCATGACATACATTATTTATAACAGACAAAATAAATGTATATGTTTTAAAAAAATAAATAAAAATGTTCTACTCATTAAAATAAAATGCACAGAACCCCAAAACATTCTCTTTATTAAAATCTAACTGCAGGTATTGTGCCTGGAGTTGAGCTTTAAGTGTTGGCTGGTTGGTTTCTTTGTTCTTTCGACTCCTAAAAAAAAAAAGAATGTAGAAGATTTTGCCATTGCCAATGAATAGTTTTAGTAAACTTGTCATGACTGACATAAAATGCTGCATCCATTAAACCACTACATATATATTATTCATCCCTTTAAACCCCTCTGTATCCAGGAACAGGTGTTCGCTTGACATATTTGTGCATCTTTCATATCAGGTTTTACACCTTCGTCCATCTGCCGGGATAATTAAAGCCACAGTATATTATGACTACTCCTATACTAACTGTCTTCATACTTTGTACCTCTGGCACCAACTTTATCTTTCCAAATATCATCTTACAGCCTACACTCTTCATCGCCAAATATTATACAACTTTTAAAGATCAAATTGAGGAAGCCATTGAAATAAAGCCGTGAATTGCTAATCTGGCCCAAGTATTATTGCAGCTCTACTTAAAGGGGGTTGTCTCCGCCGAGGGAAATTCTGGGCTCAGGTAACTAAAATGGAGGGGTCGGGGGGCGGTCACTGCTAAAAGTTTTTTCACCTTAATGCATAGGATGCATTAAAGCGGGGGTTCACCCAAAAAAACAATAATTTAACATTACATTCAGGCGAGTTATGATAATGACATTACGCTGTTTTTTTTTAAATCCTTGCCATACATACCGTTTTATATAGATATATGTTCACCGCAGCTTCCGGGTATAATCTGCGGGACTGGGTGTTCCTAATTGATTGACATGCTTCCGACCGGCGCATACAGCGCGTCACGAGTCTCTCGGCGCGCATTTCAAATTGGGCGGGTAGGGGGCGTGAATCATTTAAATGAAGCGCGTCCCCGCGCCGATTGAACTGCGCATGTTCCGTTTTGAAAATTTCCCGCCGTGCTTTGCGCGAAATGACGTCGCACCGACGTCATTTTTTTAACTTAGATGTGAGTTACGTCCTTTCCTATTCACGGACGACTTACGCAAAAAAAAAAATATTAAAATTCGACGCGGGAACGACGGCCATACTTTAACATGGCAAGTCTATCTATACGCCACAAAATAGCAGCTTTAACTATACGCCGGGAAAAGCCGACTAGCGACGACGTAAGAGAATGCGATGGCCGCGCGTACTTTCGTGGATCGACGGAAAAAGCTAATTAGCATACCCAACGCGGAAAACAACGCAAACTCCACCCAGCGGGCGCCGAAGTATTGCACCTACGACCCGAAGGCGTACGAAGCCGTACACCTGTCGGATCGAAGCCAGAAGCCGTCGTATCTTGGTTTGATTCAAACTAAAGATACAACGCGGCAAATTTGAAAGTACGCCGGAGTATCAGTAGATACGCCGGCGTACTCGCTCTGTGAATCTGGCCCTAAAGGTCTAATTATTTTGGAAAAATGTGTGAATCCTGAGTTAAAGTTGTATGACCCTTGTGTAAAAACAGTTTACTTATGATCACAAAGAATTAAAAAAGTATCCTTTTAAAAAGTTTGATTTCAATTTTGTGATGAGAAAATAGAATGAACTAACGGTATCATAGTGTACCAATTTTCATGATTTTCTTGAAATAATTACATGTCTATTAAAAAATCCTCTAAATTAAAAGTTAAATTAAAATGACAATATTATGTGCAGACACTGTAAAAAATCTTAGACATTTATAGCAATCCTGAGACATATCTGACAACAGGAAAAAAAGTGAAACTAAGAAAGAGAAAATAAAATAGCGTTTTAATTTAAATTTTATCTGTCCAATAAGCTCTGAGTTTATTTATTATTATTATTATTATTATTATTATTATTATTATTATTAATATTATTATTATTTTAATTTTTTTATTATTAGGCTTTTTCCTTACAAAGTAATTAGTTCTTCAGTTATATATTTAATAAAAAATAATAATAGGACATAGTTTTCACAAAGGATTATTATTTTATTTTCCAGCCGAGCAATAATGATTTATATTTAGAGAAATATGTTGTGGAACTGGAGCTGGTTTAAGGTAATGACAGATGACAGCCCAGCCTAACAGATGATGAAGTGGTTTGCTAAAAATATTAGCAGCATGAGTGGTCTGTGCAAATTAATCCCAATTAGCAATTAATTATAAAAATGTGCAACTCTCAGAATGCCAAGCTTATTTAAATGCATGCAAAACAGCAAATATTGTTTCGTTGCACACCGATATTGGCTACATATTAAAAACACAACAAGGGCCAAATGACAAAAGAATAAGGTAGATGAATTGCAATCATTTCAAATGGCAGTATTAACGGGTAACAAAAAAACACATGGAGCCGGATTCAGATACCTGAGCGTATCTGTCCGGCCGGCGTAACGTATCCTAGATACGTTACGCCGCTCTAAATTTGGGCGCAAGTTCCGTATTCATTAAGAACTTGCGCCCTAAGTTATGGCGGCGTCACGTATGTGGGTCGGCGTAAGCCCGCCTAATTCAAATGGGGATTTTGGGGGCGTGTTTTATTTAAATTTGGCTTGACCCTGCATATTTTACGTTTTTTTTAATGGCGCATGCGCCGTTCGTGAAAACATCCCAGTGCGCATGCTCGAAAATCCGCCGCAAGGACGTCATTGCTTTCGACGTGAACGTAAATTACGTCCAGCCGTATTCGCCAACGACTTACGCAAACGACGTAAAAATTTCAAAACTCGGCGCGGGAACGACGGCCATACTTAACATAGGATACGCCACACATACCCCTCATATAGCAGGGGTAACTTTACGCCGGAAAAAGCCGAATGCAAACGACGTAAAAAAAAAGCGCCGGGCGGTCGTTCGTTTCTGAATCGACGTAAATAGTAATTTGCATATTCCTCGCGTAAAAATACGGAAGCGCCACCTAGCGACCAGCCAGAAAATGCAGCCTAAGATACGACGGTGTAAGACACTTACACCTGTCGGATCTTAGGGATATCTATGTGTAACTGATTCTCTGAATCAGGCGCATAGATATGACCGAGCGCACTCAGAGATACAACGGCGTATCTGGAGATACGCCGTCGTATCTCTTTCTGAATCTTGCCCATGTGCTCCATGTATATGAGAAAAATAGACTTACCATTAGCTGATTTCTGGCCTTCTTGACTCATGTGCCATTCAACTGGGGATGTAAAAAGACAAGGCAACCTTTGTTTTAAGGAAGAGGGTTTGTACATTATAGGGTAATGCCGCGTACACACGACCGTTTTTCGGGTTGTAAAAAAACAACGTTTTTTTTTTAATGTCATTAAAAACGATTGTGTGTGGGCTTCAGAGCATTTTTCGGGTTCAGAAAAACGGGCAAAAAAAATTCGAACATGCTCTATTTTTTAACGACGTTTTTAACGTTTGTCGTTTTTCGGGTTGTAAAAAATGGTCGTGTGTGGGCTTTAACGACGTGAAAAATTTGCGCATGCTCAGAAGCAAGTTATGAGATGGGAGCGCTCGTTCTGGTAAAACTAACGTTGTAAGCACATTCATCACGCTGTAACAGACAGAAAAGCGCAAATCGTCTTTTACTAATACAAAATCAGCTAAAGCAGCCCCAAGGGTGGCGTCATCCGAACAGAACTTCCCCTTTATAGTGCCGTCGTACGTGTTGTACGTCACTGCGCTTTGCTAGAGCATTTTTTTTCACGATCGTGTGTAGGCAAGGCCATTTTAATGATCGGGTTGAAAAAAACGTTGTTTTTTCTAGAGCCTGAAAAACGTCATTTTTTACAACCCAAAAAACAATCGTGTTTACGCGGCATAAGTCTCCGGTAGACTGTCTACCCATAAGTAATTATTTATTAATTTATTTAAGTGCATCTTCCTTCCGGGGTCATGGACTCCGGCTCTCTGACTGGCTGGAGTCCTGTGAAGTCACTCCCACGCATGCACGCAGGAGCCGATGGTCATGGCACAGGCTCTATAGAAACGGCAGGATCGTGCCCTTTCTAAAGTGCTCAAGCGCCGATGACATTGGCACAAGCGTATATGGTAAATATCTCCTAAACCTAAAACTAAATGGACTTGTGTCTTTTTTCAACCTGACTAACTATGTAACTATTAAATAAGATGAGCTTCTGTACCAGGTACTCCTCCACACACTTTCAAGAATCTACTAGACATGTGCACAACAAAAAATGTTTTTATTTTTTTTTGTTTCGTTTTCGTCTCGTTCCGTAGATTCATAAAGATTCGTAATTTTGTAAGATGCAAGTTTTCCTATTCGGACCCGTTCGTATTTCGTAAGACGCAAGTTTTCCTATTTGGACCCGTTCGTATTTTCGTAACAGTGTTATTTTTTCGTTGATACTGAATGATTCGTAATTCTGTCTAATTTATTTTCGTTGATTCGAACTTCGTAATTTTGTTAGATAATAATTTTCGTTTAATGGATTCGTAATTTTGTACTTTCGTAAATACATCGTGGCGCGGTCATTCGCAATCTCATATTTTAGTTTCATTTTCAACACGCGGCTAATCCATTTTAACCACTTAACCCCCAGACCATATTGCTGGTCAAAGACCAGAGCACTTTTTACGATTCGGCGCTGCGTCGCTTAACTGACAATTGTGCGGCCGTGCGACGTGGCTCCCAAACAAAATTGGCGTCCTTTTTCCCCCACAAATAGAGATTTCCTTTGGGGGTATTTGATCACCTCTGTGGTTTTTAGTTTTTGCTCTATAAACAAAAATAGAGCGACAATTTTTAAAAAAGTGAATATTTTTTACTTTTTGCAATAATAAATATCCCCCCAAAATATATATTAAAAAAACATTTTTTTCCCCCAGTTTAGGCCGATACGTATTCTTCTACATATTTTTCGTAAAAAAAAAATAGCAATAAGCGTTTATTGATTGGTTTGCGCAAAAGTTATAGCGTTTACAGAGGGTATTTTTATGGCATTTTTATTAATATTGTTTTTTACTAGTAATGGTGGCAAACAGCGATTTTTTTTCGGTACTGCGACATTATGGCGGACACTTCGGACACTTTTTACACATTTTTTGGACCATTGGCATTTTTATAGCGATCAGTGCTATAAAAATGCATTGAATTACTAAAAATGCCACTGGCAGTGAAGGGGTTAACACTATGGGGTCGGGGAAGGGGTTAAGTATGTTCCCTGGGTGTGTTCTAACTGTAGGGGGGGGTGGCCTCACCAGGGGAAATGACTGATCTTCTGTTCATACATTGTATGAACAGAAGATCAGCATTTCTCTCCCTGACAGGACCGGAAGCTGAGTGTTTACACACACAGCTCCCGGTCCCCGCTCTGTAACGAGCGATCGCGTGTGCCCAGCGGTGGCGTGCACACGCACCTAGTGGCCTGCGCGAGAGCCGACGTATAGCTACGTGCTATCGCGCGGGGGAGCCGACCTGTCGCCGTAAAACGACGGCGGCTGGTCGGCAAGTTGTTAAGATAGACTTTCTCTTAAGCCCTGTACACACGGTCTGACTTTTTTGCCAACAAACTTCAAAATAAGCAAGTTTTCCAAAAAATCGAATCTTTACACTGTCCAATGTGACTCAGCACAAAAGAGATAAGCTGATTGGCTAAGATATTAAGTAAGATACAACACTCACTAACTACACTGCCCAGTGCCCATTCGAAAGAACGATTCGAGTACACAAATTTACGAACAGACAAAGAAACAGATTTACAGAACACACAAATGAAAATAGGAACATACGAATGAAAATACAAAATTACGAACAGACAAAGGATTTAAAATACGGAATGAAAATAGTTTGTTATAGATGTAATTTTCATTCTTTTGCTGTTTCAGTGTTTCGTATTTTAGTAAGTTTGTCCAATCGTACGTTCGTATTTTTGCTTATTAGTAATTCCGTAATTTTCGTATTTTAATACTTTCAGCTATTCGGATGTTCGAATTGATACGAATGTACGAATACTAAAAAATTTGTACGAAAATCCATTTGTTACGAACGGAATTGCACATGTCTAGAATCTACTATCTGGTGAGCGCTTCCTTGTGTACCTTTCCCAGAGAGGTAGCACCCTAGGACCAGAACGGGGTCAGTAAACTTCAATCTTGCTTCTGATTTGCTTCTTTCAGGAGGAATCACTTTACAGGAGATCAGTGGCGGCTGGTGCTGGAGGATTTGGGGGGGGGGGCACTGGCGGATCCCTTTAGTACCGAACTCACCCTATGGGTGGAGCCCTCCAGTGGTCACAGACCTCAATGGTGCCCAGGGCTGGACTGGGACAAAAATTTGGCCCTGGACTTCATCCAGACTGGCCCACTTTGATAGGTCTCTCCTATGGCGGCCGGACAACTCACGCCCCCAGCCACCCAAGCCCCCTCTCCCCCTTCACTAGCCACTAGCCTTTCTACTTTATTAGAGTAGAACGGCTGGTACTGGTACTCTTATAGGCAGTACCAGTGGGGAAGCTAGACATTATTTCACCCTTGCAAAGAATCAGTTCGGTGCCCCCCCCCCCCCCCATGGGACAAGATTAGGGTGGGAGGATTCGGGGTGAAGTGCTCTGCGCCCTGAAGATACAATGAAACAGGCCAAACTCGGGCTCTGGTCACGTGCTGCACAGTGAATGGCCAGACACATGATGTTTGATTGTGCAGGCTAGGAGGGCGGATTGTGCAGGCTGCTGGACGGGGGCGCGTCTGGGGAGGCGGCAGACCAATCTGAACCAAGGTTTATGTGGTTGCGGTGCTATTACACACATATCAGGTACGTAAAATTAAAGAAGAACGATGGAATTTTTTTTTCCCTTTCAGAATCACATCCCACAATCGAATAAAAAAAATTGCCGCATTGTTATGGCAATCAAACAAGTTTTTCAGGACTTTTAAATACATTTGCATAGTCACAGATGGTATTATCATATGCTTTGTTTTACAATATGTTTTATCATTTTTTTTTTTTTAAAAGAAGAACAAAGAGAAGGCATCTGCTATCCCTCTCTGCCAATCCTTCCATTGGTTGCCACTCACCCAACAAATTAAATTCAAGATACTAACAATAACTTACAAAGCAAACCACAACTTAGTCCCCAGCTACATCACTAACCAAGTATCGAAATTCCAACCAAATTGTTGTCTTTGTTCCTCCCAAGACCTCCTGCTCTACAGCTCCCTTGTCACCTCATCTCATGCTCGCCTCTAGGACTTCTCCTAATGCCGCGTACACACGATCTGTTAAACCAATGAGAATGGTCTGATGGATTCTATGAATCAGTCGCATAGTTAGGAAGACCCTAAAACAGAGATACGACGGCGTATCAGGAGATACGCCGTCGTATCTCTTTTGTGAATCTGGGCCTGAATTTTTTGGGCTAATCAATGTAATGAGAGGCAATTTCTGGTGTCCAGTCCTAGATACCACTTTGTAAAAGTTCAAAATGGCTGATAGGTTCACTTTATTTTCAACAAATATTTGGCCTCTCAGAAACTTACGATATTTCTATTTTATGCAGCTAAACTCAGGGATGACCCAAATATCCAATGTAAGAAAAATCTCAAGAGAATTATACAAAACAAAACGCATAACATGAAAGCGAACACACTGACTATTTATACAAATAAAAAGCTACCCCCCTACGGCTATGGGATCTCTGTTCTTACCCTTCCTGCATTACAGCTGAAATCTCGCTTTAAATGGCATTATTATGCTGATGAAAATTCATAGCAGAGATTGCATTAAGTTGTAGGGAAAATGTTTTATATCCTTGGATATAGTCGGAGAAATAAAAGCAAAAGACTATAGGGCTAATGTATCAACTTGTCAGCATTAAAGAGATCGGTGGTAGAGCTTGTTCAGAGCTCTAATTATAATCTCACAATTTTGTCTCTTTGGCTGATGCTGAAACTTTTTCAAACGGCTTAAAGAAAGAAGAGAACACACAGGGCCAGATTCATGTACAATTTGGGCGGCGTAACGTATCCCATTTGCGTTACACCGCCGCAAGTTTTCAGCGCAAGTGCTTGATTCACAAAGCACTTGCCTGTAAACTTGCGGAGGCGTAGCGTAAATCCGTCCGGCGCAAGCCCGCCTAATTCAAATGGGGTGTGTATCATTTAAATAAGGCGCGTTCCCGCGCCGAACATACTGCGCATGCTCCGTTTTGTAATTTCCCACCGTGCTTTGCGCGAAATGACGTCGCACCGACGTAATTTTTTGAACGGCGACGTGCGTTACGTCCTTTCCTATTCCCGGACGACTTACGCAAAAAAAATAATTCAAAATTCGTTGCGGGAACGACGGCCATACTTTAACATGGCTGGTCTAAATATAAGCCATGAAATAGCAGCCGTAACTTTACAACGGGAAAAGCCGACTAGCGACGACGTAAGAGAATGCGACGGGCGCGCGTAGCTTCGTGGATCGCCGTAAACAGCTAATTAGCATACCCGACGCGGAAAACGACGCAAACTCCACCCAGCGGGCGCCGAAGTATTACACCTACGATCCGAAGGCGTACAAAGCCGTACGCCTGTCGGATCGAAGCCTAAAGCCGTCGTATCTTGGTTTGAGAATTCAAACTAAAGATACGACGCGGCAAATTTGAAAATACGCCGGAGTATCAGTAGATACGCCGGCGTATTTGGACTGTGAATCTGGCCCAGAGAGACTAAAACAGTGAGATGATAATGAATGAATGGAGGAAAGTGACCATTGGGACCTATACAGGTCCCGATGTAGTCTACAGCAGTGGTCATCAACCCTGTCCTTAGGGCCCACTAACAGGCCAGGTTTGCAAGATAACTGAAATACATCACAGGTAATATTATTTACTGCTCGGTGATTGCAGTATTCTAGTCTGCATTTCCCCAAGGTCAACGCTGTATCCTGGCCTAGGCCAACAAGGCCCAGGCCTAGGGAAGCACTTTGCAGGGGGGCAGCACGGAAAGAGTCCACGCCGCTAGTCTTATGGGGTGGACTGGGCTAAGAGGAAAATTTGTCTCGCTCCCCCATAAAACGGCCGCACTGCTTCCGGTATGCGAGTGGCCAGCCGGCATTCCGCAATTGTGTGTGGGGGCGGGGGTTTTCCTCACTGCGCTAAATGTTTTCTGCTGCACCATTGGCATTGTTATATCTTCTTAGTCCTCTCCATAAAATTATCATAAATTTGTGCTTAAAGGAGAACTATAGGCAACACTTTTCATTTTGGATAGTAAGGGAGGGTAATAGCCCCTGTCAGTTTATTTTTTACCATCCCTGTCCCATTTGCAGAGATTTCCCCTCACTTCCTGCCCCATAGCCAAACAGGAAGTTAGAGGAAATCTATGCAAATTAAGAGAATCCATTGCTCCCCCCCCCCCCCAGGTCCTCAGAACTAGTGTCCCCGCTCAGAAATTTCAGGGCAGGTCTTAAACAGAAAGGGATGTGGCCTTGACAGGAAGGGGTGGGTCATATTTAAATTAGAGGGTGCACAAGTTTAGTCAGGCCTAGAGCAGCACAAAACCTAAATACACTACCAGGGGCGGACTGACAACTCATGGGGCCTCCGGGCAATAGAAGATTATGGGGCCCCTCTGGCTTACAGATGGCCACCACGCCAGGAGGTAGTGCAGAGGCGGGCAGCTAAAATCTTGGGATATTCACATTAAAAGCATGTCATTTTCGGACATATCAGGGACAGATCTAAAAAAAACACAGATTTTTACATACTGTCCCTGGTTTTACTGAGCCTGGCAACCCGGATGGGGCCCCCTAGTGGCATGGGGCCCTCGGGCAGTGCCAGAGTGACTCAATGGTCAGTCCGCCCCTGTACACTACTGCCCAAGGTAATACATAAAATCTGGCCTGTTAGTTAGGACAGGGTTGATGACCACTGATTTACAGGATTTCACAAAAGTGAGTACACCCCTGACATTTTTGTAAAATATTTTATTATATCTTTTTTTATTACACTTTTCTACAATGCTTGAGGTAGACTACTGTCCTCATAAAGGCCACTGGGCACCAGAAAATATCAGACGTGTACGAGTGCACATGGCGCGCGCCCAGACATCCTTACACAACGTCTGCGTGCATTTCTGCACAAATATGCCAGTCTTCGGGATTAGATATGGATTTCTAGTGCTATATAATATGGCCCAGATTCACAGAGAGCAAAGCCATAGAGCAAACAACGTACGCCATGCCAACGTAGCACGGAGAGGCAAGCATTGCATTCAGCAAGCCAGTGCTCCCAACGCTGCGACAGCGTGGTGTGGGTTTCGAACGCGCATGCCGGCGTAGGTGGAAGTGGGCGTGACCCCATGCAAATGATGGGCCGAGCGCCAGACAGGTACGTATCACGAACTGCGCATGCGCCGTGACGTGGACGCATGCACAGCACCCCCCTACGCCTGCTCACAACCACGCCGGCACAACTGCCTAAGCTACGCCGGATCACCGCGTACGCCGTGAACATAACGTACGCCCAGCCAGACACATGTCCAACGCACAATACGCCGGCTTGTGTTCCCTGGTGCAGACCTGTGCATGTCTGTTGCCGGGTTGCACCTCATTTATGGGGAATAACTTTACGCCGGACGTACAACTTACTTGCATCTCGCGTAGCATGCGCCGGGCACACGCACGTTCGTGAATTGGCGTATTTGCATGTTTGAATGGTAGAGAGTAGAGAAGATACATTTATATATATATATATATATATATATAAATGTATCTTCTCTACTAGGCAGCATCAGCCTGACCGCTGAACTTTAGCATTCTTCTGGCCTTTCTCAGTGGAGAAGAGGCCTTGTCAAATCTTTCCATATTGAGACAGCAATGTTTTCATAAGGGGCACAGATAACAAAAGCTGTAATTATTATCAACACATTTTCATCTCCGACTGGAGGGTGGCTGTAGGCCTCATTCTGTCACTCTCCATTGTGATTTAAAGTCAAATAAATGTCACTAATGGATGTGTAACTCTAGATAGATGTCACAAAGTAATATTGAACTCCCAACACATGTCAACGCTTGATATGCAATTCAAAATATAGGTCACCGAGTGACAGAGCTAAATTAATATGTCACTAATAGATTAACAAATGGAAAAATAATAATAATTCTCAGGGATAATTCAGTTGTGACTTTTTTTTTTTTTTCTTCTTGCGCTCGCTCTGTAAATGTATTTATGAATATTTAAATGATTTGCGTGCTGAAAAAAGAGATTTTGCTTGGGATGTTAGTAGATGTGTTACATTTAAAGGAGCTTTGCATCCTAAAATACAATTTCAGATTTAGGTAAAATCAGCTCATGCTGCATTTGTTTGGAGGTGTGGCCTGAAAGGCGTGTAAGCTTTTATTGGTGGGAAACCATGTATCTGTGGGTGTGGCTTTTGCAGCGCTGTATGAAAAGGCATAGCTCCCAACTGTGCCTGGTTTCGGGACACTGTCCCTTATTTTGGAGCAATGTCCCTCTGTCCCTCATTCCTCCTCATTTGTCCCTCATTTTGGTCTGATCTATATACCGTATTTATCGCGGTATAACGCGCTCCCGCATATACCGCGCACACCTAAAGTGGCCCCTAATCCTGTGGAAATTTTTTTTTAGTTTTTTTGTACTTACAGTTTTGGTGTCTTCCGCGGCGTCCATCGGCGGCCTCATCGGGTCCGGCGTCCTTCTGCGGGTTCGGGTGTCCTATTCGGCCGGGTCCGGCGTCCGTCTTCGGCGGGTCTGGTGTCCTCTTCGGCGGGTCGGGTGTCCTCTTCGGCGGGTCGGGTGTCCTCTTCGGCGGGTCCGGCGTCCTTCTGCGGCGTCCTCCCCGCTCGTTTCCCGCCACGAGTTTGAATACTGCACCGGCATATACCGAGCGCAGTACACTCATGTATGTTCGGGCAGGCTCGGCAACTGTCGCGCTGACGTTCTGTACGCTTAGGACGTCAGTGCGAGAGGCGCCGAGATTGCCCGAAGATACACGAGTGTACTGCGCTCGGTATATGCCGGCGCAGTATTCAAACTCGTGGCGGGAAAGCGGGTATCGGCGTATATCGCGCACCCACGATTTTCAGGGCTAAATAGTGTGCGGTATACGCCGATAAATACGGTAGTTGTATATAAAATGCACTTTTTAGCTATCAAAAAGTGTTTCCCAGTGCTAAACTTTTCATCTGATTTCTAAATTGCTGAATTTGTAAATTCCAAGAGCCAATATAAAGGAATAGTAGTGGTAAAAAAAGCACTTGTTTAACCAATCCTTTAAGAGGGCGTGGCAAAGGGTGTGTCCTATGCCTGCATACTTTTGCTGATAGGTGTCCTTCATTTCCATCTCAAAAAGTTGGGAGGTATGGAAAAGGGGCCATAAAACACTATAGAAATAATGGTATATTATTATACTATAGGCCACCATGCTGCCCTGCTTAGTGGTTAGTACCGCCTTGTAGCAGTAGGGTCCTCACTTTAAATCCCAACCAGGACACTACATGCATGGAGTTTACATGCTCTCCATGTGTTTGCATGGATTTCCTCCAGGTCCTTTGGTTTCTTCCCACACTCTACAGACATGCTGGTAGGTTAATGTATGAGTTAGGTACCTTAGATTGTAAACTGCTTGAGGGCAGATCATGTAAATATAAACTATACGTTGTCTGCTCTATGAAAAAAAAAACCTGATCAATAAATATACACATGTATGTTAACTGCTTTACGGCGACCCAACACATACACTATATTGTATGAAACGCATTTGTGAGGTCAGGCACTGTTATGGATGAGAAGGCCTGGCTCTATCGGGTTGAGGTCAGGACTCTGTGCAGGCCAGTCAAGTTCCTCCATCCCAAACTCGCTCAACCATGTCTTTATAGACCTTGCTTTGTGCACTGGTTCGCAGTCATGTTGGAAGAGGAAAGGACCGTCCTCAAACTGTTCCCACAAAGTTGGAAGCATGAAATTGTCCAAAATGTCTTGGTATGCTGATGCCTTAAGAGTTCATTTCACTGGAACTTAGGGGCCAAGCCCAACCCCTGAAAAACAACCCCACACCATAATCAGCAGACAAGCAAGAACGGTCAGGAAGTTACGTTCTCCAGTGCGCATGCGCCATAATGCTCGCAATACGTGATTGACTCTAGGCGTTACTAAAATTAGAAAGTGCAAAATCTGCTGCAGCTATGCATGGTAGCCAATAGACATGTGCATTCGTTTTTGTCCGAATGCATTTTCGTACGAATTTTGGGTATTTTCGTCATCGTTTTAACAAACAAAACGAATGCGCAGAATCTGAAATCCGAAAGATCCGACATAAAAAAATGCTTTATTTTCGTTTTTGTTGCTACAACAGTTCGATATAGATAGGAGATTCGAAATGATGCTGACAATAGCAATCTGTGTCTATCGAACCTGCGGTCGAATGTGCCTAACCTCAACTTTATTAGTCCAAGATTATTCTACATAGAGAGGAAAGATTCGACATTATAGAGACAGTGTTGGGGTAGACCATTCAACAGGAACGACGAAGATTCGACGAAGCAGCGAAAAACATACCAACGTCAAATCAGAGAAGCCCGCAGCTAAATGCAGAGTATAGGCAGAAGGCTTGCATGACTAAGTAGCAGGGAACTGAAGAAGGGGTTAAGAAGTAGGGAGGGCCATTTTCAGCTTGGAGGGGGTGGCAGGAGTTAATATTTCCCGGGGTAGGAGGGGCTTGGGGGAAGGTCTGCAGTTCAGTTGTGGGCAGCACAAGAAGAGGAAGCTCCTACCCTCCGGCCCTATAATGTTGGGATTGTATGTAATGTGTTGTGTTGGGTTGGTTTTGGCGGTTCGGGATGTTTGGATGCAGTAGACATTTTGACCAATTTGGCATAAGTAGGGGAACCATCAAGGTATGGGATCCTCAGTTGATGGCAGCTAACTGTGGTTTAGCTGGCATCGGTTGATGGGTATCAGCATGGGGAAGGTTCAGAGTGCTATGGTCCTTGGGTCGGCGCATTGCGATTGGGATCTTGGATGGTCACGCTGGTACGAGGGAAATTTGGTGAATGCCTTCAATCATCTCCTAACAGGGTGGCAATTGTATTTGTGAAGGATTGTGTAGTGAAATAAAGATGCTGGATTAATTTGTTATGGTTAATTTGTTAATAAAATGGCCAAGCGGCCAATTTTACTCCAAAATGGATGTCACCTGGTTATTTATAAGTTAAGGTTAAGTTAAGGTATAATATGGTAATGGGAGGTTTATCTGACTTGCTATAGTCATGTTATTGAAGGCTTATGGTGTCTGTCGAAAGTTCTAAAGCCTCGTACACACGATCAGTCCATCCGATGAGAACGGTCTGAAGGACCGTTGTCTTAGGTTAACCGATGAAGCTGACTGATGGTCCATCACGCGTACACACCATAGGTAAAATAACCGATCGTGTCAGAACGCGGTGACGTAAAACACAACGACGTGCTTAAAAAAACAAAGTTCAATGCTTCCAAGCATTCGTCGACTTGATTCTGAGCCTGCGCGGGTTTTTAACCGATGGTTTTGCATACTAACGATGGGTTTTGACCTATCGGTTACCAATCCATTGCTTAAATTTTGAAGCAAGTTTGCTTTTTTTTAACCGAAGGTTAAATAACCTATGGCGCCCACACACGATCGGTTTGGACCGATGAAAACGGTCCATCAGACCTTAAGATGATTCGACAAGCAGCTAAACTGTACGACGCCGCAATCGTACATTTCCGATCAAATGCTCGGCCCATAGGCTATAGAAGAATTCTAATGTTGGTTGACCAGTATTAATAATTTATTAAATATAATTATTTTTTTTTTTATATAATTATTTATTTTTTTCATTTTCTGTATATTGCTTAACATCACTTACATATAAAACCAACTTCCATCAAAGACAATGAACATTACATTTATAAATACAAACACGACAAATACATAAAATTAAAGAAAAAGAGAAAAAAAAAAAAAAACACGACAAAAACAAAAAAGGGGAATAAATAAATAGATAAATAAATCAAAAAAACAAAAAAAAAGGGGGGGAAATGGAGTAAATCACTTAATATACCTTCCTCATCCTCTCCCTTCCTCCATAGAAACGGTTCCCTATTTGGGTATTCCCTCCTTTCTTCTCTTCTATTCTTGTGTCCCTATCGTGTTTTTCGTGTTTATATCGTGTTTTATCATAATAGTGTTTCCTATTTCCTAAAAGAAAAAAAAAGAGAAAAAAAAAAAAAAAAAGGGGGGGGGGTTTTGTGTACTGGTATGTATATACACGCACCCCCATACATGTCTACGTACCTTCCTGCATATATATTACTTTAAAGACCCATACGGGTTTATTTTATTTGTGCTATCTATATATCTGTGTTTATTATGTGTCTATTAACCTGTGTCTCTAGTGTTTGAAGTGTTCTTTATATATTTCCCTTTGTGGATGATTTACCTCCACCTAAGAGAAAAAAAAAAAAGGAGGGAGGGAAAGCCCCATTGTTTTTCCCCCTTCACTTTCTATTTCCTCCCATCTCCCCCCCCCCCCATGGGTAGGGACAGTAAGGACGGGTAGGTGAGTAGGGTAAAGCAAACAACATAAAAAAAAAAAAAAATGAGTAAATAAAATAAAATGGTGGAAAATTCAGTCATCTGATATTGTAGTTTTATCTTTCCCATTAATCGTCATGTATATTTTAGAGAGAGGAGTGAGTATATGCGGCTCAAGAACAAAAAAAAAAAAAAAAAAAAAAAAAACTAAAGGAGAGGACGGGGGATGGACTCCATTCATTACTCCCCTTATATCTGTGGGGAGTGGTGTTCCCAATCTGCCCATACGTTGTTAAATTCATTCTGTTTATCTCTGCTCTTATACACCCATCTCTCTGCCTCCATTATTAAGTTAACTTCTTTTTTCCATTCCATCAGGGAGGGGCGTGTATTCTGTTTCCAATACCTGGGTATTAACATTTTAGCAGCATTTAATAAGTGTGGTATCACACTTTTCTTATAACTAATCATAGATCCCGGTGTCCCGTGAAATAAAAAGTGTATAGGTGATAGTTCCATAGGTTGATTGGTCATCTTTTTTACCCATGTAGCTATTTCTTCCCAGAATGGTCTGATCTTTCTGCAAGTCCACCAAATATGGAGGAATGTTCCCTTTTCTTTGCATCCCCTCCAGCAGTTTCCGTCTGCTGTGGGGTATATTTGGGCTAATCGGGCTGGCGTCTGGTACCATCTGACCATGAATTTGTATGACATTTCTTGGATTTTAGAGCTTATAGATGTTCTGTATGTTGATTCTATAAATTTTTTTATTTGTACTGATGTAAATGTGTAATTTAGCTCTTTTTCCCATTCCCTAATAAAATAAGGAATCATGTTTTTTTGTTCACTCAGAACCAATTTATACATTTGTGATAATAAATGATTAGGCTTCGATATTTTCACGCACATATTCTCAAATGTTGTAAGCGATCCTGCTGTCCTTACTTTTGGTTTTAATTTATTAAAAAAGTTTGTCATTTGATAGTATCTCCATTTAGCCATTCTCATATTCCCCTGGGATGATATTAATTCTGCTAGAGGCAATAAAGTTCCTTGCGGTGCGTATCTTGAGCACATAGTATTCCCATTAGATCCCCATATGCCCATTGCCCCATTTTCTTCCCCTGGTGGGAACCATGGGTATCCTTCTAATGGAGCTATTGGGGATGTGGGTGGTGCATATTTCCCATCTTTATTTAATCTGTCCCATATTGCTAGTGTATTCCGGGTCAGCGGAGATGTCCATTTAGAGAGCCCCCTCTCTTTATACGGTATCCATGGTGCTCCCTTTAAATCTCTTCCTGCCATAATTTTTTCGGCTTGAACCCATCTTTTATTTGAGGAATCATGGCACCAGTTGAGTATACGTACCAGCGACATTGCTTTGTAGTACATAACTATATCTGGTAGTCCAATTCCCCCTTCCTGTTTATTTCTACGTAGCATATCATGAGCTATTCTAGATTTTCCGTCTTTCCATATGAAAGATATAAATGCTTTACGTATTTGTTTAAAGAAAACTTGTGGGATCGACATTGGTACTGTATATAGAAGATAAATTATTCTGGGTATGATATTCATTTTTATTACGTTGACCCTCCCGAACCATGTCAGGGGGTGGCCTTTCCATCTCTGGAGGTCTTTTATTATCTCTACTAATAGTGTTCCATAATTACGCTCATACAAGAGTTTTGTATTCGCTGTAATATGTATTCCTAAATAGTGTAATGATTCTTCTTCCCAGATGAACGGGAGGTTTTTCTTCAGGGATGTGGCCATTACAACCGGTACATTGCTTGATAGTACCATAGATTTATCGAAATTTATTTTAAAGTTAGACAGTTCTCCATATTTCTGTACCTCCATCATCAGTACAGGTATGGACTCGTGAGGTTTAGAAAGATAAAACAGTAGGTCATCTGCATATGCAGAGACCTTGTGTGTTTCTGCACCAATGTCGACCCCAGCTATTCGCTTATTTTCCCTTACTTTACACAGGAAGGGTTCTAGCACTATTGCAAATAATAATGGGGAGAGGGGACACCCCTGCCTGGTGCCATTCCGTATATCAAAATTTTCCGAAAGGGTCCCGTTTATCTTGACCCTAGCTCTAGGATTAGCATATAGTGCTAATATCCATCCCATCATCCGCTCCCCGAGACCTATTCCTTTTAATACTTCTGTCATGAACCTCCAGTTTACTCTATCAAATGCCTTTTCGGCGTCCATTGATAGTACTACTGTTGGTTTCTTCTCTGGCCGATTCTGTATCCAGTGGAGTACATGGAGGGCCCTGATGGTATTATCTTTAGTTTCTCGGCCCTTCATGAAGCCCGTCTGGTCGATATGGACTAATTGCGTCATATGATCTTCTAGTCTTATAGCTAGTATTTTTGCTAGTAACTTGATATCTGAGTTCAAGAGGGAAATAGGTCTGTAGTTTGCACAGAATTGTGGGTCTTTCCCTGCTTTTGGTATTACCGTCACATGTGCCACTAGGGCTTCTGGAAGCAGAGGGTTACTATCTGTTATTTTATTGAAATAATTACATAAGGGCGTTACCAGGATCTTACTATACTTCTTATAATATGCGTTGGTTAAACCATCTGGTCCTGGACTTTTCCCATTTGGTAGATTTTTTATTACCTTGTTTATTTCCTCCGTGGTTATCGGTCCTTCTAATTTTTTTATAATCTTTGAGGGCAGGGTTGGTAATTTAGAGTCTTTAATATATTTCTCTATCTCCTCCTTCTCCCTCCTACCTTCCCCTCTTAATGGGGTTGTTTGTATATTATATAATTCCATATAAAAGCGATGGAATTCTGCTGCTATTGTTTTAGTATCCTCTATTTCCTTGCCATTTGCTGTTATTTTATGTACATGAGTGGTTTCTTGTTGTTTTTTTATTTGATTCGCTAGTAGTCTACTACATTTATTTCCTTGTTCATAAAATTGATGCGCAAGGAATCTATATTTCTCTTTGTTTCTTCTATCCAGGCATTCCGAAAGTTCTATCCTTAGTATATCTAGTTGCCTAGCTTCTTCTGGGTCTAAATTAATTTTATGCTTGATCTCTCTATCCTGTATTTTCCCCAATAACTCCTCCATTTCCTTCCTCTTCTCCCTTTTAGCTCTAATACCATGTGCTATTAGCTCTCCTCTAATGACGGCTTTATGTGCCTCCCAGACTATTTGGTCAGATATTTCCCCGTCTGTGTTATTCTCAAAGTATTCTACCAATTTGTGTTGTATGTCCTCCGCTATTTTTCTGTCGTCCAGCAAAAGTTCATTTAGACGCCATGTCCTCTCCTGGCGGCCACCTGGCACCAAGTAGAACACTATCACCACTTGTAGCAGTAGGGTCCTCACTTTAAATCCCAACCAGGACACTACATGCATGGAGTTTACATGCTCTCCATGTGTTTGCATGGATTTCCTCCAGGTCCTTTGGTTTCTTCCCACACTCTACAGACATGCTGGTAGGTTAATGTATGAGTTAGGTACCTTAGATTGTAAACTGCTTGAGGGCAGATCATGTAAATATAAACTATACGTTGTCTGCTCTATGAAAAAAAAAACCTGATCAATAAATATACACATGTATGTTAACTGCTTTACGGCGACCCAACACATACACTATATTGTATGAAACGCATTTCTGAGGTCAGGCACTGTTATGGATGAGAAGGCCTGGCTCTATCGGGTTGAGGTCAGGACTCTGTGCAGGCCAGTCAAGTTCCTCCATCCCAAACTCGCTCAACCATGTCTTTATAGACCTTGCTTTGTGCACTGGTTCGCAGTCATGTTGGAAGAGGAAAGGACCGTCCTCAAACTGTTCCCACAAAGTTGGAAGCATGAAATTGTCCAAAATGTCTTGGTATCCTGATGCCTTAAGAGTTCATTTCACTGGAACTTAGGGGCCAAGCCCAACCCCTGAAAAACAACCCCACACCATAATCAGCAGACAAGCAAGAACGGTCAGGAAGTTACGTTCTCCAGTGCGCATGCGCCATAATGCTCGCAATACGTGATTGACTCTAGGCGTTACTAAAATTAGAAAGTGCAAAATCTGCTGCAGCTATGCATGGTAGCCAATAGACATGTGCATTCGTTTTTGTCCGAATGCATTTTCGTACGAATTTTGGGTATTTTCGTCATCGTTTTAACAAACAAAACGAATGCGCAGAATCTGAAATCCGAAAGATCCGACATAAAAAAATGCTTTATTTTCGTTTTTGTTGCTACAACAGTTCGATATAGATAGGAGATTCGAAATGATGCTGACAATAGCAATCTGTGTCTATCGAACCTGCGGTCGAATGTGCCTAACCTCAACTTTATTAGTCCAAGATTATTCTACATAGAGAGGAAAGATTCGACATTATAGAGACAGTGTTGGGGTAGACCATTCAACAGGAACGACGAAGATTCGACGAAGCAGCGAAAAACATACCAACGTCAAATCAGAGAAGCCCGCAGCTAAATGCAGAGTATAGGCAGAAGGCTTGCATGACTAAGTAGCAGGGAACTGAAGAAGGGGTTAAGAAGTAGGGAGGGCCATTTTCAGCTTGGAGGGGGTGGCAGGAGTTAATATTTCCCGGGGTAGGAGGGGCTTGGGGGAAGGTCTGCAGTTCAGTTGTGGGCAGCACAAGAAGAGGAAGCTCCTACCCTCCGGCCCTATAATGTTGGGATTGTATGTAATGTGTTGTGTTGGGTTGGTTTTGGCGGTTCGGGATGTTTGGATGCAGTAGACATTTTGACCAATTTGGCATAAGTAGGGGAACCATCAAGGTATGGGATCCTCAGTTGATGGCAGCTAACTGTGGTTTAGCTGGCATCGGTTGATGGGTATCAGCATGGGGAAGGTTCAGAGTGCTATGGTCCTTGGGTCGGCGCATTGCGATTGGGATCTTGGATGGTCACGCTGGTACGAGGGAAATTTGGTGAATGCCTTCAATCATCTCCTAACAGGGTGGCAATTGTATTTGTGAAGGATTGTGTAGTGAAATAAAGATGCTGGATTAATTTGTTATGGTTAATTTGTTAATAAAATGGCCAAGCGGCCAATTTTACTCCAAAATGGATGTCACCTGGTTATTTATAAGTTAAGGTTAAGTTAAGGTATAATATGGTAATGGGAGGTTTATCTGACTTGCTATAGTCATGTTATTGAAGGCTTATGGTGTCTGTCGAAAGTTCTAAAGCCTCGTACACACGATCAGTCCATCCGATGAGAACGGTCTGAAGGACTGTTGTCTTAGGTTAACCGATGAAGCTGACTGATGGTCCATCACGCGTACACACCATAGGTAAAATAACCGATCGTGTCAGAACGCGGTGACGTAAAACACAACGACGTGCTTAAAAAAACAAAGTTCAATGCTTCCAAGCATTCGTCGACTTGATTCTGAGCCTGCGCGGGTTTTTAACCGATGGTTTTGCATACTAACGATGGGTTTTGACCTATCGGTTACCAATCCATCGCTTAAATTTTGAAGCAAGTTTGCTTTTTTTTAACCGAAGGTTAAATAACCTATGGCGCCCACACACGATCGGTTTGGACCGATGAAAACGGTCCATCAGACCTTAAGATGATTCGACAAGCAGCTAAACTGTACGACGCCGCAATCGTACATTTCCGATCAAATGCTCGGCCCATAGGCTATAGAAGAATTCTAATGTTGGTTGACCAGTATTAATAATTTATTAAATATAATTATTACTAGTGTCATACAACATTAGAATTCTACTATAGCTTGTAGGCAGAACATTTGACCGGAAATGTACAATTGCGGCGTCGTACAGTTTTGCTGCTCCGTCGAATCTTCTTAGAACATTTGGCAGACATCATAAGCCTTCAATGACAGATTCGACCTTAATTAATTTGGATTTTCGGACGAATGCATTTTTTAACAAAACAAAAAAAATAAAACAAAAAAAATTTCGGGAGTAACTAAATAAATGTATTTTTTCGGACGAAAACAAAATTCCAAAACAAAATGTCTAGTAGCCAATAAGCTTTGACTAAAAAAATAAAATAAACCTTGAAGCTGATTGGTTTCTCTGCAGAGCTGCGCCAGATTTTTTCACTCTCCAGTTTTATTAAATCAACCCCACTGTGTAGATGGATGGAATCAAGTTCTCAGGTACCATAAGCAAATCGTTTTTCCAGTTTGTTCTATTAGTTCATGAATTTTGTGTTTATCAATTCTCCTTTAAGCCATATTTATAGGCATTACAATGAAGTGCGGTGATTATCTGCTGCATGAACCCACATACGAATATTCTCTAGCATTATCCTTAATCGTTCTCACAATTTTCCAATTACACAGCAGAGCTGATATTCAGATTAATGGTCATGAATTCAACTTTGCCTCCCTCTGCTTTTTTTTTTTTTTTTTGCTTGAACTGGATAATCATCTCATCAAGCCAACCTCAAGTAATTTGATTGATATTCAAGATGAGCAGGTTATCACCCCTACGTGTTCTGTTTGTAAACTGGTCATCTGAAAGAGGCAATGCAGAGTGTATAGGAATTAAAGGTGATGATAGACATTGAAGCATAAATAGCAGGTTAAATCGTACCTTTCACTTGGATGAGGTTATCTAAGGTTGGACGCCAGGCAAGCGGAGATAAATACAGCCAAAATAAATATATGTAAACTGTTTTAGTTGTAATTCTGTTCAGTCTGTCTTAAGAACAGTGGTGGCTGGTACTCCATTTTTTTGGGAGGGAGGGGGGGCAGTAAACAAACCCACCTGCCAGGTCCGTACTAACCCCATCCAGCTTCTCCTTCTGGCCAATACGGTCTTAAAACCCATTTCCTGTCTTGATTGGCTGGGAGGAGAAGCCGGAAGACAATAGCGAATATTGATGGATGGGCTCGGGGCACAGTGCTCTGCGCCCTGAGCCCAACTCTTTAAAGCCAATTAGAGCCTCAGGGTCTAATCATGTGCTTAAAAAAAAAAAAAATTGTAGAATGTGTCTGACGCCCCGCATGGCGATTAGGGGCCGGCGCATTGAGATTGGGGAGTGGCACTCCTTATGGACTGGCCACCGCTGCTTATGAAACAGACATTCCCACTAGGTAGTGGCAATGACTGCACAAGTATTTCTTGTTTTTGTTCCTTCGCCACTTCGCCGTTCATCCACCAGTAGTGAAAGGAAACTTTGTGTAGATGTAGCACCCTCTAGTGTGTGCGACTAGAAGTGTAGTGCAGGTAAAACATAGTTGACTCTGGCATAAACCATCATTGAATCCGCGGGTCAGGGTTACTGGAGTTCAGGGATGAATGACTTATCCTGGCAGCTCTCTAGTGCCTCCCCCGTTTCTAGAGTGTTGGAGAATATTCTAGAAAATAGTGGGCGAAGGCTAGGAGGGCTCCATTGAATATTTATAGGCCCTCAGCCAATCCCCAGGAGTAGGCCTGGCAAGTTACTGGGAAACCCATAAATAGACATGGGCCATGCCAGTAGGGAAGTCAGGTGGAAGATGGAGAAGCAGTACTTGGGAGAGGCTGTTGGTGGCCCTTGAGGTACCCCTGTCGGGGGGGGGGTTACCTTGGGCTGGAGCTTATGAGGCTGACCTGGAAGGATCCCATCACAGGAGGCACCTCTCTCCACGCCACTCAATGGATAGATTCATGCACAGCATGAATCTATCCACGGCCGCTGCGGCCACCCCATACTCATGCGTCCGGCCCCTTTCGGGGCACTGGGCGCATGAATTACAGCAAGGGGAGGTGTTAGGTAGGCTCTAATGGGCTTCAAAATAGGGTGGGCTCGGGTTGCAGAGAATGCGAACAGAGCCCGCCCAGGTGTGTTACATAGCCATTCGCTGTTGAAACACTGATCCTCAAATCAAAAGTGGGTGTGAGCCCCATTTTCTGATTGGCCGAAAAGAGAAGACTTCCGATTGGCCGCTGCTGTTTATGAAACAGACATTCCTACTAGGTAGTGGCAATAACTGGTGGAAGATGGAGAAGCAGTACTTAGGAGAAAGATGAGTTGCGCTAGGAGTCGCAACTTAATGCGAAAATAATATAAATAAATAAATGCATAAATGAATAAATGAATAAAGTGCTAGTGCAAAAAATAGCAAAAAAAGGGATGATGCCCAAACAGTCATGGGAAAAACCTTTCGGGGTAATTACAACAATCTGCTATTTGGGACCAAACGCTTAAAAAACTTTGTTAGTCCATTAGAATTGCATACTAATCAATTGTTAGGCAGTCCAAAATGAGAGGGGAAATCAACAGCAGAACCCCAAAACATATGAATGTCCAAATAGATGGGCAAAAAACAGTTGCAGAGTAATAAAATGATCCAAATATTGAACAGCCTCTGGTCTCTGGTCAGAAGAAACATATATTCCCACCGAGAGGTAAGTAAGGGTGTGCTCTTACCAGATCCACGATCATAAAAAGCGTGTCGATCCACTCAGGTCATGGAGAAAACTCGGTCACAGCTGACAGGCAGAATATCCTCTCCAATGTGTTTAACGGCTCCACGTCCATCCGGCGAACCTCTCCGTTTACTCTCAAACAGCACAGTGTTGCCATACTTCAGCCTTGATGGTCATCTCGCCAGATACATCCACGAATGCTGCCGGACAAGAGAAGGGATTCCATCATGCTTTGAGTGTTCTGCCTTCAACTTGCTTGAAGTGGTCAAGGCTTCCAATAATGGAAAAGATATAATTTTCAATTGCAACTTGTCAAGCATGTGGCAGGCAGCCAGGCTTTTTTCATCTGAGGAGCAAAGGTGCTCCTCAGATGAAAAAAGCCTGGCTGCCTGCCACATGCTTGACAAGTTGCAATTGAAAATTATATCTTTTCCATTATTGGAAGCCTTGACCACTTCAAGCAAGTTGAAGGCAGAACACTCAAAGCATGATGGAATCCCTTCTCTTGTCCGGCAGCATTCGTGGATGTATCTGGCGAGATGACCATCAAGGCTGAAGTATGGCAACACTGTGCTGTTTGAGAGTAAACGGAGAGGTTCGCCGGATGGACGTGGAGCCGTTAAACACATTGGAGAGGATATTCTGCCTGTCAGCTGTGACCGAGTTTTCTCCATGACCTGAGTGGATCGACACGCTTTTTATGATCGTGGATCTGGTAAGAGCACACCCTTACTTACCTCTCGGTGGGAATATATGTTTCTTCTGACCAGAGACCAGAGGCTGTTCAATATTTGGATCATTTTATTACTCTGCAACTGTTTTTTGCCCATCTATTTGGACATTCATATGTTTTGGGGTTCTGCTGTTGATTTCCCCTCTCATTTTGGACTGCCTAACAATTGATTAGTATGCAATTCTAATGGACTAACAAAGTTTTTTAAGCGTTTGGTCCCAAATAGCAGATTGTTGTAATTACCCCGAAAGGTTTTTCCCATGACTGTTTGGGCATCATCCCTTTTTTTGCTATTTTTTGCACTAGCACTTTATTCATTTATTCATTTATGCATTTATTTATTTATATTATTTTCGCATTAAGTTGCGACTCCTAGCGCAACTCATCTTTTTTCTTTTTACTTTTTGCGTGTATATCACATGTTTAGCGTTGCTGCTGGAATTACTCACTATTTATTTATTCACTTATCCATTTGAAATTCATTTATATTCATTCTCCTAGCGCGAGGAAAACCCCCCCTCTTTCCAGTACTTAGGAGAGACTGTCGTTGGCCCTTGAGGTACCCCTGTCGGGGGGGGGGGGGGGGGTTACCTTGGGCTGGAGCTTATGAGGTTGACTTGGAAGGATCCCACCACAGGAGGCGCCTCTCTCCACGCCACTCAATGGATAGATTCATGCATAGCATGAATCTATCCACGGCCACTGCGGCCATCCTGTAGTCATGCGTTCGGCCCCTTTCAGGGCACCGGACGCATGAATTACAGCGCGGGGGGGGGGGTGTTAGGCTCTAATAGGCTTCGAAATAGGGTGGGCTCGGGTTGCAGAGAACACGAACAGGGCCCGCCCAGGTGTGTTACATATCCATTCACAGTTGGAACACTGATCCTCAATCCAGCAAATCAGAAGTGGGTTTTCTGGCCAAAAAGAGAAGACTCCCGATTGGCCACGGAGGAGAAGGAAGGAAACGGAAGCCGCCGCCGCCATTGCCGTGATGACCTGTGGAAAGCAGGAGAACGGGAGGCCGCCGCCGTCAAGCAGGGGAAGCCACCGGTGATGGGGTAAGTGCTGCCGACCGACCAACTGACTGACCACAGACATACAGCTGAAGTACCGGTAATAGTCTGCAGAAGCCTGGCATTACACCCACAATCCACTGATCGCAGTGCAATGCTTTGCATGCTGATTTGCAAAAAAAAAAAAATTTGCATTTTTTCCTGCAAATACTGTATATGTGCATTTATTATTCTTTTTTTGTGGACTTCACCTTTTAAAAAAAAAATCTGTTTTTACTGTAATGACAGAGTCTCATCCCACTCTTAATACTGTACTATGACTGCGCAGCAGGCTAGGATCACACAGCTGAGCTTATGGGGCAGACGGGCACATCTGGTGACATAAACAGATCCCCTCTATTATTTAATGAGCCTTAAATTACATTCTTCTCTTCCTAAAGAAAATATAATAATGTTCTCTGTGTAATTATTGCTGCGCCATTTAATAATTGCAGTAATCGCGATGCTGAAAACCAAACAATAACAGTTAATTAGGAGGTAGCAGAAAATATAAAACCCCGGCACTGACATTATGGGTTCCATACATAAAACATTATTTCCTATGAATAGGGTAATAGACTGTGTTATTCTGGCTGCAGTTATTTCGGGATGTAACATTGTATTGTGCACTAAAGAAGAACAAAGGTTTCAAGAAAAAATATTGTACAGCATTTATTATGTAGTCCCCCCTACAACATGATTTACAAGGTTTAGATCCTGCCAGTAAATCAACTTCCTTTAGCAGGGTGACAAGGCTGTTCCATCTGCATTGAAATTTGGGCACCCTTAACACCTCGTCGACAAGGTACACTATGGGGTAGATTCAGAAAGAATTTACGCCGGCGTATCTATAGATACGCTGCGTAAATTCAAATCTGCGCCGGCGTATCTTCTTTCTGTATTCATAAAGAAAGATACGCCCCCATTAACCTAAGATAATTCTCTTACGCCGTCGTATCTTAGGGTGCATTCTCACGCTGGCCGCTAGATGGCGCTCCCGTTGTTTTCGGCGTAGAGTATGCAAATTACCTAGATACGCCGATTCACAAACGTACGTGCGCCCGGCGGTAGTTTTTTACGTTGTTTGCGTAAGGCTTTTTACGGCGTAACGTTGCTCCTGCTTCTATGAGGCGCACGCAATGTTAAGTATGGACGTCGTTCCCGCTTCGATTTTTTTATTTTTTACGTTGTTTGCGGAAGTCGTTCGCTAATAGGGCTGGACGTAATTTACGTTCACGTCTAAACCAATACGTCGTTGCGGCGTACTCGGGAGCAATGCACACTGGGAAATGTACACGGACGGCGCATGCGCAGTTCGTAAAACATGTCAATCACGTAAGGTCATCACACATTAACATAAAACACGCCCCCCCTTCCACATTTGAATTACGCAGGCTTACGCCGGCCCCATTTACGCTACGCCACCGCAACTTATGGAGCAAGTGCTTTGTGAATACTGCACTTGCTCCTGTAAGTTACGCCGGCGTAGCGTAAAGACGATACGCTGCGCCGCCGTAAGAGGAAGCGCAGCTACGTGAATCTACCCCTGTATTGTCAAAAGTATTAGGACGCCTGCCTTTACACGCACATGAACTTTAATGGCATCTCAGTCTTAGCCCGTAGGGTTTAATATTGAGTTGGCCCTCCCTTTGCAGCTATAACAGCTTAAATTCTCCAGGGAAGGCTGTCCTCAAGGTTTAGGAGTGTGTCTATGGGAATGTTTGACCATTCTTCCAGAAGCCCATGAAAAAAAAAAAAAACAGTGCACTATGTGTGTAGAGGGAGGATGAGGGGTGGATAAGTTAACTCAAATGCCTCGTACACACGGCCAGGCAAAAGGGTAAAAATCTGCTTAAGGCTAGAGGGACCAGACATCCCCGGTTTCCAGGGACTGTCCCTGGACACTGTCCCCGGAGGGAGCCTGTCCCCGGATTTGTCCCCAGATTGCAGTGGGCATGGAGGGGGGGCATCTGGTACTCTCACCCAGGTGCAACATTTTGGGGGTGCAAAATTTTTTCTGTGTTCAGAAAACAAGATACGCCGGAATGTTGCTAAGATCCGACTGGCGTCAGCCTCTTACGCCGTTGTATCTTAGTTGCATATTTACGCTGGCCGCTAGGTGGCGCTTCCGTAGATTTACGCAAGGAATATGCAAATTAGGTAGATACGCCGATTCACAAACGTATGTACGCCCGGCGCATTTTTTTACCTCGTTTACGTAAGGCTTTTTTCAGGCGTAAAGTTACCCCTTATAAAGCAGGGGTAAGTCATGTTAGGTATGGACGTCGGAAACGTACGAACAGCGTCGCATTTTACGTCGTTTGCGTTAGGCCTCGTACAGACGACCAGAACTATCCGCTTGGATTGATCCGCGGATCAGTTCCAGCAGATAGATCCGGTCGTGTGTACGTCCGAGCGGACATTTCCTGGCGGATAAAAATCCAGCCGACGGATTCCCAGTGGATACAAATTTTGTTGCATGCTACAAAATCTATCCGCTGGAATCCAGTCCAGCGGACTGATCCGGTCGTCTGTACAGACTCACCGGATCAGTCCGTCCGCTCCCCTCCCTCGCATGCGTCGTAATGATTTGAGGCATGCGTGGAAGTATTTACCTTCCAGCGGCGCGCACGTCGCCGCGTCATCGTCGCGGCGACACGTGACCGCGGATGTATTCCGCGCGGATTTCGATCTGATGGTGTGTACAGCCATCAGATCCAAATCCGCCAGAGGATTTATCCGCTGGAAACGGTCCGGAGGACCGTTTCCAGCGGATATCCTCTTGTGTGTACGGGGCCTAAGTCGTCCGTGAATGGGGCTGTACGTAAGTTACGTCCACGTTGAAAGCATTGACTATTTGCGACGTGATTTCGAGCATGCTTACTGGGACACGTCCACGGACGGCGCATGCGCCGTTCGAAAACAGCGTCAATTACGTAGGGTCATGATAGTTTAACATAAAACACGCCCACTACCAGCCAAATTTGAATTAGGCGGGCTTACGCCAACACATTTACACTACGCCGCCGTAACTTAGGGCGCAAGTTCTTTCTGAATACGGAACTTGCGCCCTAAGTTACGGCGGTGTAGTGTATCTGAGATACGCTACGCCCGCCGATAGATACGATAATGTATCTGAATCTGGCCCATAATGTATATTGTAGTATATCAGTCCTATAATGCAGTTCAATCCAACTTCCTCTTCCCAAAACTCTTCGAAGTTTTCTTCTCGGCTGGATGGAGATGATAACTTTCAGTGTAGATATTTATGACAAACAGAGCAGAAATGCACGGAGCTTGATATATAGTTTACTGGTTTTAACTGTCTGACATTCTTTAGCTACTTGAGTCCCGGTGGCCTTTTTATTACAGTGCTTCAATTGCAATTATTTGCCTCAATGCCATTATAAAAGGCGCCCAGTTGCAGCTTCTAAAGTAGGTCTGTTGCTTTGCGAATTGCATAAAAGT
This sequence comes from Rana temporaria, assembly GCF_905171775.1. Lineage (NCBI taxonomy): Eukaryota > Metazoa > Chordata > Amphibia > Anura > Ranidae > Rana > Rana temporaria. Next base: position 16,325,234 of record NC_053499.1, on the reverse strand, counting down.
TTCATTGGGAATAATAACAGAAAGCGTTTTCCGATTCTACCCTTTTTCTTCCTTATTAAAACCTATAAAAGTATACAGTATGTACCTAATCTACTTTGAAATTAAAGTCCTTGTTATCCATAAAAAAATATAAGTATTATGTATTAGGATAGACTGCAAAAACAAAGTTATAAAAACCAACAAAAAGGTTCTGGGACCATAGAGCAAAAGGCTTCTGTAACGGAATCGATCGTTAAAGAGAACCAGTCCTGATAGGCCTTTTGCAATGATTGAAATAACTAGATTGCCAACTCTTGGGTGTGCATCAAGTACTTCATGGCCAGGATTCAGATACATTGGAGTATCTATCGGTGGGGCGTAACGTATCTCAGATACTTTACGCCGCCGTAAATTAGGGCGCAAGTTCCGTATTCAGAAAGAACTTGCGCCCTAAGTTACGGCGGCGTAACGTATGAGGTCCAGCGTAAGCCCGCCTAATTCAAATCTGGATGATGTGGACGTGTTTTATTTAAATTTCAGGTGACCCCGCGTATTTTACGTTTTTTACGAACGGCGCATGCGCCAATCGTGAAAGAATCCCAGTGCGCATGCTCGAAATTACGCCGCAAATCGTCATTGCTTTAGACGTGAACCTAACTTACGTACAGCCCTATTCGCGAACGACTTACTTCTTCTGTGAATCTGGCCCCCGGTTCCTAGGGGAAATATTTGTAATATAACTATCTGAGGGAGCACTCTTCCATTACCAATCATCATTGTGTGGGATTTAAACAGAGAGTAAAATTCTTGGACTTAAAGGGGTTGTAAAGGTACAATTTATTTTTCCTAAATATCTTCCTTTCCCTTAGTGCAGTCCTCCTTCACTTACCTCATCCTTCCATTTTGCTTTTAAATGTCCTTATTTCTTCTGAGAAATCCTCACTTCCTGTTCTTCTGTCTGTAACTCCACACAGTAATGCGAGGCTTTCTCCCTGGTGTGGAGTGTCGTGCTCGCCCCCTCCCTTGGACTACAGAAGAGTCAGAAAGCTCTCTTTGTTGCAGATAGAGAAAGGAGCTGTGTGTTAGTGGGTGTCCTGACTCTCCTGTAGTCCAAGGGAGGGGGCGAGCACAACACTCCACACCAGGGAGAAAGACTTGCATTACTGTGTGGAGTTACAGACAGAAGAACAGGAAGTGAGGATTTCTCAGAAGAAATAAGGACATTTAAAAGCAAAATGGAAGGATGAGGTAAGTGAAGGAGGATTGCACTAAGGTAAAGGAAGCTATTTAAGAAAAAAAATTGTACCTTTACAACCCCTTTAAGGAATTAAGGATTTCATTTTTTTTTTCACCGCACTTTTGGATACATTTTTTCCTTTTTTAATATGGTTTGTTTGTTTCACCATATATATACATTGTGTTATTAATTGACATTTATATCACTGTGTGGGTTCATTGTGATTGCATTTAGTCAATGAGTTAATTTGTTATCACACAATATTAGCAAGCGCTGTTTGTCTGCAGGGATTTAGATTCTCGTGACACCACCATTCATTATCAATCATTAGTTTATGATTGGAAACAGCTGCCGCACTCATATATTTTTACACTTGAGTCACTGTTCCAGGTGTGAGTGTTTTATTTATCACACTCGCTCTGTGTTTCCCTCAGTCAGATCCCCCCCCCCCCCCCCGAATCTTCAGTGCAGTGTGATGAGAGAACCCGGAGGAGGGGCATAGGGTATGGGTAGGTATGTCTTCTGCGGGACTGGGCGTTCCTATCTGATTGACAGGCTTCCGACCGTCGCATACTGCGCGTCACGAGTTGCCAAAAGAAGCCGAACGTCGGTGCGCAGGCGCTGTATAGAGCCGTACCGACGTTCAGCTTCTTTCGGCAAGTCGTGACGCACTGTATGCGACGGTCGGAAGCCTGTCAATCAGATAGGAACGCCCAGTCCCGCAGAAGACATACTCAGAAGCGGCGGTGAAAGGAAGTCTCCTGTGCACATGCGCGGGACTGACGACATTGCGACTCCGGCCACTCGCAGCGATGGAGCCACGATACCCAGAAGACACGTCGAGGCAACATGTCAGCTCCCTCAGCGTCGACCAGGTGAGATACCGACGCCTCGTTCTAAGGTAAGTATTTCATAATGAGCTAGTACTAACTCGATTATGCCTTTTGCCTTATAGGTGTATAAAAAAAAAAAGTGTCAGCGGGTATACAACCGCTTTAACCTCCCTGGCGGTATGATTCTGTCTGGAATTACGTACCAAGAGCGGTACAATTATTTTGCAAGGAAATTTGGCGTTTTATACTGTAGGCCTGTAATTTTTAGAAATAACTCACTTAAATCTGACCAAACAAGCGTCTAATAGGCATCCCGGGTATGATATAATAAATAATTATAAATAATTATAACAAATAATAATATAATTATAATAAAAATTATTCAATAATGTAATCAACTCAAAATCACTGAAATTTGCTCAGTTGCAGAATTGTCGCTGTCATTATTATTTTTTTTTTTATGACGAATTTCCCCACAAATCGCTATCGCACATTTCTGCAAGTGATTATAATTTATTATCGCTGTTTTCTAGCTGATCTAAAACCATTTTTGACATAAAGGGACACTTTTGGACAATCTACAGTTTGCAGAGAGAAAGAACAGTTTTTATTATATAAAAGTACATGTAGGGCACTGGGCAGACCACTAGGGACAAGGGGGGTGTGTATTTTTTACATACAGTACTGTAATCTATAAGATTACAGTATACTGTATGTAAAGTGTTTGTTTACTTTTTTGAATTTGGCGCCGTTCTCCGCCCCCGTGCGTTGTAACGTCGCAGGGAACGGAGATCGGCGGCACACGGGCACTGTGAATCGAGCGAGGAGGACCCGCTCGCTCACACAGCGGGGTGGCATCGCTGGATCCAGGGACAAGGTGAGTAACTTGCCTGTGGATCCAGCGAAAGGTAAGCCGCGCCGCTGCACGTCCACCCCGAGCGTGACTCGGGGATACCGATCTTAGCATTGAAAACCAACCCCGAGTCACGCTCGGGGATACCGCCAGGGAGGTTAAGGGGGCGTGTCAAAGGGTGTGCCCTACATACTTTTTCTGATAGGTGTCTCTCATCCCCATCTCAAAAAGTTGGGAGGTATGGATTAAGTTTATTTTCACGGTAAAGACGGACTTTGCAATGAATTGCAATTCATCTGATCACTCTTCATAACATTCGGGAGAATATGCAAATTTCCATCATAAAAACCGATGTAGCAGACTTGGTGAAAATGTATATTTCTGTCATTCTCAAAACTTCTGGCAACTGCTGTAGACAGAAGGTGGCTGTAGGCAGAAGGTGGCTGTAGGCATAAGGTGGCTGTAGGCAGAAGGTGGCTTCAGACAGGCTGTAAGAGATCAGCAGGACTGAGATAGCAACTAAGGATAAAAACTGTAAAAACAGGTAATTTTACAAATGCAATTATGATACACAGCTCTTTAGCAAATTACATGAATTTCAGTTAGAATTTGCACCTGTTTTAACCACTTGCCGACCTTGCCGCCGTAGAGTTCTACGGCGGCAGGTCGGCTCCCCTGCGCGAGAGCCAGTACAATAACGTTGGCTCTCTAAGCGGGCACTAGGGCCGCCCCGCTCATCCCTGACTCCCGTGCTGGTGCCCGGCGGGCGCGATCGCCGCCGGGCACCCGCGATTGCTCGTACGGACCTGTCAGGGGGAGAAATGCCTGACCGTCTGTTCATACAATGTATAAACAGCGATCAGTCATTTCCCCTAGTGAGGCCACCCCCACTACAGTTAGAACACACCCAGGGAACATACTTAACCCCTTCCCCGCCCCCTAGTGTTAACCCCTTCCCTGCCAGTAGCATTTTTATAGTAATCCAATGCATTTTTATAGCACTGGTCGCTATAAAAATGCCAATGGTCCCAAAAATGTGTCAAAAGTGTCCGAAGTGTCCGCCATAATGTTGCAGTACCGGAAAAAAATCTCTGATCACCGCCATTACTAGTAAAAAAATAATATTATTAAAAGTGCCATAAAACTATCCCCTATTTTGTAAATGCTATAACTTTTGCGCAAACCAATCAATAAACGTTTATTGCGATCTTTTTTTTACGAAAAATATGTAGAAGAATACGTATCGGCCTAAACTGAGGAAAAACATTTTTTTTATATATATTTTTGGGGGATATTTATTATGGTAAAAAGTAAAAAATATAATTTTTTTTCAAAATTGTCACTCTATTTTTGTTTATAGCGCAAAAACTAAAAACAGCAGAGGTAATCAAATACCACCAAAAGAAAGCTCTATTTGTGGGGAAAAAAGGACGCCAATTTTGTTCGGGAGCCACGTCGCACGACTGCGCAATTGCAAGTTAAAGCGACGCAGTGCCGAATCGCAAAAAGTACTCTGGTCTTTGACCAGCAATATGGTCCGGGGGTTAAGGGCCAGATTCACAGAGCAGATGCGTATCTCCTAATACTCCGTCGTATCTCTGTTTCTATCTATGCGACTGATTCATAGAATCAGTTACGCATAGATAGCCATAAGATCCGACAGGTGTAATTGTTTTACACTGTCGGATCTTAAGATGCAATACCGCGGCCGCCGCTGGGGGGAGTTCGCGTCGTAAACCAGCGTCGGGTATGCAAATTAGGAGTTACGGCGATCCACAACGGTTTTTCGCGTTCGCTACGTCGCCGCTAGTCTAGTTTCCCGTCGCAAAGTTTTTTTGCTGCCTTAACTTTACACAGCAATCGTATTGCTGTATAAAGTATGGCCGTCGTTCCCGCGTCGAAATGTAAAAAATAACGTCGTTTGCTTAAGCCGTCCGGGAATACGGAATTACGCTACGCGCGTCGCCGTTCGAAAAAATGACGTCACTTCGCGCAAAGCACGGCGGGAGTTCGGAAACGGAGCATGCGCGGTAGGTCCGGCGCGGGAGCGCGCCTAATTTAAATGGCACACGCCCATTTGAATTGGCCCGCCTTGCGCCGGAGGCCGCCGGCGTAGGTTTTCATCGCAAGTGCTTGATGAATCAGGCACTTGCGATGAAAAATTGCGGCGGTGTAACGTATCTAGGATACGTTACGCCGCCGCGATTCTACGTGAATCTGGCCCTAAGTGTTTAAGAATGAATCTTCAAAATGCATAACGCAAATCATGGCTGGTTCCTTTTTTCAACCTCGAGATGTTTAGAGTTTAATAAAAATAATAAATAATAATGCTTGGTGATTATGAGTGATGATAACCAATACCATGTATGTTGGGAAGGGATAAATGCGGGTGTTAGAAAAGCCACACTTGATTGTCAGGCAGATCTGTTTCAACACTTTCTTTTCGCTACCGTATATTTTCAAAAATAACATTTTTAACCTGTGGCTAAGAGTAACATGTAATTTTTACTTCAGCTTGGTGATCGTTATCCTTTTATCTTCCTTGTGGAAAAACTTTTTTACGGGTGACAGAGGACTCTAAATAATGAATATTCTGTAATTACTATATTTTTTTTTCTTCCATCGTTTAACCTTTTTGTAACACCGTAATAGTTTTATTCACTGAATGTCACACCGTGCGACATAATCGTGTGATCGCTCCTATTCATTTGGTAGACAACCTCGGCGGCCTTAGGCTGGGTAAATGCCTAAAGTATCAAAAACCAAAGAAATCATTTTGGATAGAGATGGGAAAGGTTAATGTTTAAAAAATTATTGCGGCCAAAATTAAAAATAAAATGAAAAATCAGCACAAGGACATAACTTATGCCGCGTACACACGATCATTTTTCGGGTTGTAAAAAACAAAGTTTTTCAGGCTCTAGAAAAAACGACGTTCTTTTCAACTTGATCATTAACCACTTAAGCCCCCGGACCAATATGCTGCTAAATGCCCAAAGGCGTTTTTACAATTCGGCACTGCGTCGCTTTAACAGACAATTGCGCGCTCGTGCGACGTGGCTCCCAAACAAAATTGGCGTCCTTTTTTTCCCATAAATAGAGCTTTATTTTGGTGGTATTTGATCACCTCTGCGGTTTTTATTTTTTGCGCTATAAACAAAAATAGAGCGTCAATTTTGAAAAAATTCAATATTTTTTACTTTTTGCTGTAATAAATATCCCCCAAAAACATATATAATTTTTTTTTCCTCAGTTTAGGCCGATACGTATTCTTCTACCTATTTTTGGTAAAAAAAATCGCAATAAGCGTTTATCGATTGGTTTGCGCAAAATTTATAGCGTTTACAAAATAGGGGATATTTTTATTGCATTTTTATTGATTTTTTTTTTTACTGCTAATGGCAGCGATCGTGACTGCGACATTATGGCGGACACTTCGGACAATTTTGACACATTTTTGGGACCATTGTCATTTTCACAGCAAAAAATGTATTTAAATTGCATTGTTTATTGTGAAAATGACAGTTGCAGTTTGGGAGTTAACCACAGGGGGCGCTGAACGTGTTAGACTTCACCTAGTGTGTGTTTACAACAGTAGGGGGGTGTGGCTGTAGGTCTGATGTCATCGATTGTGTCTCCCCTATAAAAGGGATCACTCGATCGATGCGCCGCCACAGTGAAGCACGGGGAAGCCGTGTTTACATACGGCTCTCCCCGTTCTTCAGCTCCGGGGAGCGATCGCAACGGAGCGGCTATAAACGAATAGCCGCGCCGTTGTCCCGGATCGCTCCCTGAGGGAATCCGCCCGCCACACGCAGCGGGGGGGTCCTGATCGGACCCCCAACCCGCGGAAAGGCAAGGACGTATATATACGCCCATCTGCCTGTCCGTGCCATTTTGCGGACGTAAATAGTCGTGCGGCGGGCGTTAAGTGGTTAAAACGGTCTTGCCTACACACGATCGTGAAAAAAAAAATGCTCTAGCAAAGCGCGGTGAAGTACAACACTATAAAGGGGAAGTTCCATTCGGATGGCGCCACCCTTTGGGCTGCTTTAGCTGATTTTGTGTTAGTAAAAGACGATTTGCGCTTTTCTGTCTGTTACAGCGTAATGAATGTGCTTACTCCATTACGAACGGTAGTTTTACCAGAACGAGCGCTCCCGTCTCATAACTTGCTTCTGAGCATGCGCAGATTTTTCATGTCGTTAAAGCCCACACACGACCATTTTTTACAACCCGAAAAACTACAAAGTTAAGAACGCTGTGAAAAAATAGAGCATGTTCGAAAAAAAATGTGGCCGTTTTTCAGAACCCGAAAAATGCTCTCAAGACCACACAGTCGTTTTTAATGACATTCAGTCACAGTCAGTAGGATATGGCCCTTGTTTAACCTCTATGCGCCTTAGGATAAAACAAATCTTAATACCTAAACACAATTTTGCAACTTTGACATGTGTAGTAAAACCTTACATATCATCACAACTACTTTGTTCATCCAGGTGAATTATACCGTGTTTCCCCCGAAAATAAGCCCGGGTCTTATATTAATTATGCCAACAAAAGACACAGTAGGGCTTATTTTCAGGGTAGGTCTTACCATGTAATGTGATGTCTTCTCTCCCCCTCTCTCTCCCTGCCAGGAATCTCCAGTGTGAACTGAGTTAAAATGCTTGTAAAATCCTATAATCCTCTCTATTACAGTAGTATATAATGTACAATGTGTGCGTTTCTGTAATATAAATGTGCCAAATACATTTGTTATAGCGCCATTCTGCACTTCCGTTACCTGCCACAGCTCTCTTCCCCGCAATTATATTACAGAAACACACACATTGTACATTATAAACTACTGTAATAGAGTGGATTATAGGATTTTACAAGCATTTTTAACTAGGGTTTATTTTCGGGGTAGGGCTTATATTGCAGCCTTCCTGGAAAATAGCACTAGGTCTTATTTTCAGGGTAGGTCTTATTTTTGGGGAAACAGGGTACCTTTCAGGATAAATTGGGCTTTCATTTGGTGATTCCGAGCATGCGTGTTTGTACTTTCGACTTTTGTGTGACGGATTTGTGTACTGGCCATACAAAAATCTGCCGTTAAACTGTTGTCCTCCAAAAATGTGTTGGCCGAAAGTCGGACAACAATTGTCAAAAGGAGCGTACTAATGGTAAGATTTTAGGACAACAGTCAATCCCTTGCCAACAATCGAACCGCGTACAAGCTTTTATGCCGTGTACACGCGATTGGTTCGTCTAAAGAAAACGGTCTGATGGACCGTTTTCATCAGACGAACCCATCGTGTGTGGGCCCCATCGTTTTTTTATCCATCGGTGAAAAAACGTAGAACTTGTTTTAAAATGATCTGATGGTTATAAAAAGGATAGAAAAAAACGATCGTCTGTAGGCACGTCCATCGGTTAAAAATCCACGCATGCTCAGAATCAAGTCGACGCATGCTTGGAAGCATTGAACTTCATTTTTCTCAGCACGTCGTTGTGTTTCACGTCACCGCGTTCTGATGCGATCGTTTTTTTAACTGATGGTGTGTAGGCGCGACTGATGAAAGTCAGCTTCATCGGATATCTGATGGAAAAAATCCATCAGTCCGTTTTTTCATCGGATGGACCGATCGTGTTTACTGGGCATTAGAGTCCAGTAACCAGCTGTCTGTCACAGCGCAGCTTCCAGCACCCGCTTGAAGAAAATGTTTTAAAAATCATAACAACAGAACTGGATAAGGAACTATGGAAAAAGCCCATGGTAGCTACCAAATAAGATATAGGGCTAGATTCACGTACAGTACGGCGGCGTATTTTTCTGCCGGCGTAGCGCATCCCATTTGCACTACGCCGACGTAAGATAGTGAGGCAAGTACTGTATTCACAAAGCACTTGGGGCCAGATTCAGGTACAATAGCGCCGGTGTAACGTAAGCCGTTTACGTTACACCGCTGCAAGTTTTCAGTTTTAGAGCCCGATCCACAAAGCACTTACCTGGAAACTTGCGGTGGTGTATCGTAAATACGTCCGGCACAAGGCGGTCCACATCGAATAGGCGGGTAACATTTAAATTAGGCACGCTCCTGCGCCGGACCTACTGCGCATGCTCCGTTTCGAAATTCCCGCCGTGCTTTGCGCGAACTGACGTCATTTTTGCGATCGGCGACGTGCGTAGCGTACTTCCGTATTCCCAGACGTGTTACGCAAACGGCGTGAAATTTAAAATTTCGACGCGGGAACGACGGCCATACTTTAGACAGCAATACGTTTGCTGTCTAAAGTTAAGGCACCCAAAACGACGACTAACTTTGAGACGGGAAACTAGACTAGCGGCGACGTAGCGAACGCGAAAAACCGCCGTGGATCGCCGTAACTCCTAATTTGCATCCCCGACGCTGGTTTACAACGTGAACTCCCCCCAGCAGGGGCCGCGGTACTGCATCCTAAGATCCGACAGTGTAAAACAATTACACCTGTCGGATCTTAGGGATATCTATGCGTAACTGATTCTATGAATCAGCCGCATAGATACTCTGAGAGATACGACGGCGTATCTGAGATACTCCGTCGTATTTCCTTTGTGAATCTGGGCCTTACCTCCTAAGTTACGTTGGCGTAGCGCAAATGGCCTGGCGTAACCCCGCCTAATTCAAAATAGGCAGGTAGGGGGCGTGTTGTATGGTAATCAATTCACGATTCATTATCATACATGTTAATGAAACGCCGATCGTACGGCACATGCGCGCGCATGCTCAGTATCACGTCGCAAATACTCCTTGCTTTCGACGTGAACGTAACCTACACCCAGCCCCATTCTGAATCGGCTTATGCAAACGACGTAAACGACGTGAAATTCAACGGCTGTCCCGACGTCCATACTTAAGATTGGCTGCGCCATCTTTTTGGTGGTTTATCTTTACGACTGAAAACGCCTTACGTAAACGGCGTATCTTACATGCAACGGGTGAGCGTACGTTCGTGAATAGGCGTATCTACGTCATTTACATATTCTCTGCGTAAATCGACGTACACGCCCCTAGCGGCCAGCGTAAATATGCAACTAAGATACGACGGCGTATCTTAGCAACATTTAAGCGTATCTCAATTTGAGAATACGCTTAAAGATACGACGGCGCGGATTCGGACTTACGACGGCGTATCTACTGATACACCGTCGTAAGTCTTTATGAATCTAGCCCATACGGTATATCTGAATGTTATGTATCTGGAGACATAAAGCATATATGATTGTTTTCCGTCTGCTTTGTACAATAATGTTTCAGTTCAAGCGGTTAATACAACATTGGCCGCTCCCCGAAACGTGTACAATCCCTACATAACACCAATATCACAGGAGCCTGGGACGGAATAATGATAGCAAATTTGTCTTTCAGCAGGTCTTATTCAGCTTAACATATATTACACGGACACTGTTTAAATTCTATGAATTTTCTGTAGCAACACTGACCTGAATACATCATCGAAAAGGTTAAATCCTTTGGAGATAGCGAAGGAGGATTCTATTATAATACGCCATTCCAGCATAATCCGTCCTCATTAGAGACTGACTCCCATAAAATTTTTGTAAAAAAAAAAAATCATTGAGAATTTTTTAATTGAATGGGGGTGGGGAATTAGGGTAGTACTATAAATTGGCTGTACCGTGCAATAAAGATTCACAATTGAAAAGCCGCTGGCAAAACTTGCAATTGGAAAATTGTATTTAGTGTCTAATGAAGGGGTTGTAATCCCAAGGGGAATTTATACCCCTCGGGAGGGGTATGGGAATTGGGAATGGATATCTGAATCATTTTTTTATGCAATCATTATTTATCGTTTAATGCAAATGACTGAGTTATACAAAACATAACAAAATTATCAATAATATGAATAATTTTAAAAAAATGTAAACAAGATTATCTGCATTATAAAATTGAAAACAATTTAAATAAATAAATACATTTTATATATATATATATATATATATATATATATATATATATATATATATATATATATATATATATATATATATATATATATATATATATATATATATATATATCGCTATATATCTATATATCTATATATATCTATATATAGATATATATATATATATATCTATATATATATATACACATATATATATATATATATATATATATATATATATATATATATATATATATATATATATATATATATATATATATTAATATATATTTATATTCAATTTTATAATGCAGATAATCTTGTTTAAATTTTTTGAAAAATTATTCAGATTATTGATAATCTTGTTATGTTTTGTATAACTCGGTCATTTGTAATCTGCATTACACGATACATAACCAGGAGGAGAACAGCTGAAAGAATATCATGAGTATGTTAATTATCAATTAAATAATGCACATTTATTTTTACCTGAGTCTTTGTATAAATATTTATATATATATATATATATATATATATATATATATATATATATATATATATATATATATATATATATATATATATATATATATAAAAACATACACATAATATTTATAAAATATAAAATATTTATACAAACATATATATATATATATATATATTTATACATATATATATATGAGAAGACTCAGGTAAAAATAAATTTACATTACTTAATTGATAATTAACATACTCATGATATTCTTTCGGCTGTTCTCCTCCTGGTTATGTATCGTGTAATGCAGATTACAAATGACCGAGTTATACAAAACATAACAACATTATCAATAATCTGAATCATTTTTCAAAAAATTTAAAGAAGATTATCTGCATTATGAAATTGAATTTATATATATATATTAGGGCTGTGGAAATTAACTATTAATTCATCGATTAATCTTTAATCTTTTTGATCGATCAAATTTTTTTTGATTGCTAATCACCTCTCCGCCGGCTCCTGGGCCTTTAGGGAGTTCCGTCGGAGATCCGGTGATGTCACGGACACCGGCGGGGCTTGCCGTGTCCATCTGAAGGGCTCCTTTGCTGTGCCGTCATATCTGCATGCCGGCGGGACCTTACTATCTGCCACACGCAAGGGCTGTTACACTTCCCTCTATCAAGCTGGGATTCTACAGCCATCCACTGGGAGTTGTGATAGTTCCCTTCACGGGACATCTACATGCTGATGGACTGATGTTAACCCCTCCTCATCTGGATTCAGCAGTGGTATCGTTGTACACATTTTTATACCAGTATCATACTTAGCTACATGTTTTTATGACTGCTTTTGCTACCGTTTGGTATTACTCGCACCATTTTTACAGTTTATGTAGCTACATCGATTTTATCTCCAGTGCAATATTTATTTTGTTACCTACTTGAAGACTATAAGGCTGCATTCACACCTAAGCGACAGCCGCGTTCGCGTGTAGCGGCAGATTTGCCGCGAGTACAAATGTTTCAATTTTTTTTTTTTCCTAAAGTATTCCCATTGCTGTCTATGGGAAAACGCGCCTGTCGCGTGAAAAAAAGGGTCCGGGACTTTTTTTCAGGCGACAGGCGTTGCGCGTCTATGAGATGTGAACCATCTCCATAGACAGCAATGGGAATTCTCCCCTCTAGCGGCAGAAGCGTCCCGCGTCGGGCGTTTTGTCGCTTAGGTGTGAATGCAGCCTAAAAGTTTTAATGCTATTCCCATTGAGCGCTGCCTTTGTGTGTTTTTTGTATCCTGCTATCCATTTTTCCAGTGGTTGGTAGCTACACTGGGAATCAGCCTGCAATGAGATCAGCTAAAAGTAGTTGGATCTGTATGTGCGTTATAATTAATCGAAATTAGTCGATTAATCGATTAAAAGAAAAAAACGATTAATCGAACACAAAAATTTTGATCAGTAACAGCCCTAATATATATATGTATAAGAAGACTCAGGCTGAATGGACTACTGAAGTCTTCTACGTAAGATGAAATGTCAGATGAATTGCCATTTATATGTAAATATTAATTAGCATTATTTAATTAATAATTAACATTCTGCTCCTGGCTATCCATAAGTTGAACCAAGCTAGTGACATCTTTTGAAGTCATGATCTTGACAGTCTGGTAAAGAGGGTAGGAGGAAATATTGGGCAATCCATTAGTTTCTGTAATTGCAATTATAAAATGATGGAACCTCTGATCAGTGCTTAAGGGAAATTAGCCTTCTTAGTCTTTCTTACATAAGAAAAAAAAAGAAATATATAAATAATGTGATTAACTACTTCCCGACCAGCCGCCAGCAGGTTGGCTCTCATGCGTGAATCACTGTCGTTGTACGTCGGGCACGTACACGTCAGTGAGCGTGCGCGCATGCCCATTTTTTACTTTTTGCTATAATAAATATCCCCAAAAAATATATTTTTTTTTTCCTCAGTTTAGGCCGATACGTATTTTTCTACATTTTTTTGGTAAAAAAAATTGCAATAAGTGTTTATTGATTGGTTTGCCCCAAATGTATAGCGTCTACAAAATAGGGGATAGTTTTATTGCATTTTTATTAATAATAATTTTATTCTAGTAATGGCGGCGATCAGCGATTTTTATCGTGACTGCGACATTATGGCGGACACATCGGACACTATTTTGGGACCATTGTCATTTTTACAGCGAACAGTGCTATAAAAATGCACTGATAACTGTAAAAATTACACTGTCAGTGAAGGGGTTAACCAGGAGGGGGCGCTGTAAGGGTTAAGTGTGCCCTAAGGGAGTGATTCTTACTGTAGGGGGCGTGGCTGGGCGTGTGACGTCACTGATCATCGTTCCCTATGACAGGGAACAGACGATCAAGGAGAGGTTTGTTTACACTCACCTCTCCCCGTTCTTCCTCTCTGTGACCCGATTGCGGGACACAGGTGGTGATCGAGTCCGCTGTTCCCGTAGGGACGGTCACGGAGAAGAGGACGGCTGGGATCTTAAAGGGGACGTACATGTACGCCCTTGTGCCCAGCCGTAACATTTTGTCGACGTATATCGTCGTGCGGCGGTCCTCAAGCGGTTATACAAACAGAGCTTTCTTTGGTGGTATTTAATCACCTCTGGGTTTTTTATTTTTTATTATTTGAACAATAACAAAATGCTAATTTTGAACAAAAAAAAAACATAATATTTTTTACTTTCTGCTATGAAATATATCCCATACATTTTTTTTTGCCCAAAATGTATTCTGCTACATGTCATTGGTAGGAAAAATTCAAATAAGTGTTTATTGATTGGTTAGCATGAAAGTTATAGCATCTACAAACTATGTAAATATAACATTTTTTTTTATAAAAACTAAGGGCCAGATTCACATACATATAGATAGGCGCAGCGTATCAGAGATACGCTACGCCGCCGTATCTTACCTGGCTTTAAGTTGATTTCAGGAAGATTTTGCGCCGTAAGTTACCGCGGCGTAGTGTATTTCTGGCGGCGGAATTTAAATCGGCGATTAGGGGGCGTGATTCATTTAAATGAAGCGTGTCCCCGCGCTGATTTAACTGCGCATGCTCCGTTTCGAAATTTCCCGCTGTGCTTTGCGAAAAATTACGTTGCAACGGCATAATTTTTTGAACTTAGACGTGACTTACGTCCATCCCTATTCACGGACGACTTACGCAAAAAAAAAATTCAAATTTTGACGCGGGAACGACGGCCATACTTTAACATGGCAAGTCTATCTATACGCCGCAAAATAGCAGCTTTAACTTTACGCTGGAAAAAGCCGACTAGAGACGACGTAAGAGAATGCGACGGCCGCGCGTACGTTCGTGGATCGTCTGAAAAAGCTCATTTGCATACCCGACGCGGAAAACGACGTGAACTCCACCCAGCATCTACGATCCGAAAGGCGTACGAAGCCGTACGCCTGTCGGATCGAACCCAGATGTCGTCGTATCTTGGTTTGAGGATTCAAACTAAAGATACGACGCAGGAAATTTGAAAAAACGCCGGCGTATCAGTAGGTAGGCCGGCGTACTCGCTATGAGGATCTGGCCCTAAAACTTTTGTATCACTTTAAGACAGACTTTCCAGTGGTTGCTGGATAAGCCTGTCTCAGTATTAATAGAACAGCAGCGGGTAAGATCCTGCCTTGAAGTTTGCCAGAATCCTGTATTAATATACCGTAATTGATGTGTTTTTTGCTTTTTTGTTTTGTTTTCTTTCAATAAAATGGAGTTTTACTGCAACACCACTATTTCCAGACAACTAAATTTTTGGTGAATATTCAATAATACTGTAGTTAATATAAGTAGGCGTTGTGAAATGTTAGTTCCAGGGGATATGTGTACATAAAAATCATTCAATAAGACTGTTTGAAATGAATCCATCTTATCAGCTCAGTGTTGGCGCACAATGAATAATGCAAATATAATGCGGCCACATCGGACTTTGTTCCGGCCTCAAGATTTTGTCTGGATATTTACATTTGAAACAAGACCAAGTGGGGGTTGTCGCTTGTCAATCAGTCAATGGCTGCTTTATTGAAATCACAATGAAGTTGAAAAGCTGCACATATTTAATCCGTTTACTGGATATTTCAACTTTTTACAGCATAACTGAGCCGGTTAAAACAGAGATCACCAAAGGTAAAGTGTTAATAAACCCAGGACCCTGCATTCACTATATCTGATCTCCCGCAGCACACAGAACATAGAAATGCAATTATTTTAGTAAATATAAACTACTAAATACATTTTCTCATCAGCATTATATACAGTAGCAGTCTTGTGACTTCTATCAGTGTCCGACCGAGCACTGGTTAAAGCTTGTAGAAGGAGTTTTAATTCTCCTCTGACTGTCCTATGAGGCTGCATGACCCCTGACTTTCTGTCTGGACAGTACTGATTGGCCCTGTGCTGATTACATGCACCTCCCCCCCCCCAAAAAAAACGATCTAGGTATATATATTTTGACATAGTTACTTTGGTCCACCTTGGACCAATGTAACTATGCATATACCATTCTTGCGTGATCCCTCTAGAAACTGGAAATCACTAAAGTAGACACCACTACTCCAGTGGTCTCCACTTGCCCAATGTGTTCAGAATGTAGCATGGCAGCCTCTCAGCACAGAATGTAGTGGTTTCTACTTTAGTGATTTCCAGCATACTTGGAATTCTTCTTTATTCAGTTCAGCATGGAATGTGTTAAGGCATATGCAGATTAATGTCCAAGAAGTGGACGGGGGGTGTGTAAAAGTTGGGAAATACCATCCCTGGTGATGATCTGACAACAGGTCACTCCTTAAAGTGGCGTTCCACTCAAAAAAAATATGCCATTAATGTGCTTGAAATTAATTAAAAAAAATTTGGATTTTGTTTTTACTCACCTGTAAATAGCTGTTGCTATGTGGTCCCTCGAAATCTGTGTTCCCCAGACGACGTCATTATATGACGAAACGTACATTGGGTAAGGAGACGTTCTGACGTGTGGCGTTACGGTCCATGAGGATGGGCGTTCGTGAGAGCCGGCTGGCTTATTCTTTATGCTTTTAAAGAGAGACATTTCTGTAAGTGCAATTTTTATATTAAATTTGTTACTTTTTACGGTACATCACTATTGTGAGTTTTCATTTTTCCGGTTGTTTACTGTATCCATGGATACCGGGAGGATCTTGACCCTTTGATGTTGGAGGTAGTTCCAGTTTAAAGGCCCTGGCTGGGGTTTCGGCCACAAGCCCTATATGCTTGCCGTCTGGTAAGCGCGTATTTCTTATGGTGCTTCCTGTTGGTGGTGGTTTTCTTCTTCTTTTGGCTTCACTGATTTATTATCTAGTCAATATTGTCTTTATGGTACATCACTATTGTGAGTCTCATTTTCCTTGGGGGTTTACCGTCATCCACGGAAATCGGGAGATTCTTAACCATTGATGTTGGTGGCAGTTCCAGTTTAAAGACCCTGGCTGGGGTTCAGCCGCAAGCCTTTTATGCTTGCCTTCTGGTAAGCAAGCATTTTTTATGGTGTTTTTTGTTGGTGGTGTTTTTTTCAATTTTTGGTTTCATTCCATTTTTTGGTTCCACTACTATAAATTCAAGTCAATTAAGAACTTTGGAATCTTTGGACTTTATTGCTTGTTTTAATCAACACTTAGGACTTTGATTATCAAAATCAAATCTTCACTTAATCATTTAATTAAGCGCAACTACATTCTTTTTCACTTGTATTTTTGTGTGTATACCACTTTTTAGTTGCAGCTCACTTGTAATTTTTTGTATTTAGCGCGGTAATCCTTTTTTGTCTATATTTCTGTAAATAGTTGTTGCTATGTGGTCCCTCGAAATCTGCCTCCTTAATCGCCTCGATTCCTGTCTTCACTTCTGTTGGCGCCTCCGTTCGCTACTGCTCCTGGGAGATGTGTGTCATCATTTCCCAGGAGTCAGTGGGCTTCCCCGAGGGTTAGAATTGGCGCAGCGGTAAGGTTATAGTGCGCATGCGCGAGAACGGGGCGGTACGGGGCGGTGCATGATGGTCGCTGATCTGCACAGTGTACCGGAAGAAAGTGCTTGTGGGCTTCACATGCCCACAAGCAAAATGAGAACGGGCGGAGGAATTCTTCTAAAACCGTGAATATTTAACAACATTGTGATTGACTAATGTATATCTTTAAAAAAACTTGGTAATGTACTAGTTGTAACTCCGCTTTAAGCCATGTACAAATGAAAGGGTTGAAACATATGTAGGCTTCCTAACACCAAGGATGGCATTTTAGTGTAAAACTAGAATGGGGGTAAACTTGGCTCACTTAAAGGGGTTGTAAACCTTCGTGTTTTTTCCCCTTAATGCATCCTATGCATTAAGGGGAAAAAACACCTTGCAGTCTCCGGCCCCCCAGCCCCCCATTTTACTTACCTGAGCCCAGAATTTCTGTGGTCGCAATCCCGCGTCGCTCTCTCCACAGCTTCTCGGCTCTTCATTGGATAGATTGATAGCAGTGCAGCCATTGGCTCCTGCTGCTGTCAATCAAATCCAACGATACGGGCACCGGGGGGGCTGGGGTTATGGCCACCAAGTGTATGACACAGGAGCGCGCCCGCAAGGTAACCCCCTCGGGAGAAAGATTTCCAGAGGGGGTTATCTATTGCAGAGAGGAGCCGAGAGAGCCGCCGTGGGACCCCAGAAGGAGGATCGGGGCCACTCTGTGCAAAACAAACTGCACAGTGGAGGTAAGTATGACATGTTTGTGTTTTGTTTGTGTTTTTTTTTTAAACAAACCTTTACATATCTTTTAACTGTGGTAGTAAATAGGATGTGTCAACGACCTGACTGGGGTGTCTAAATGCTTGAAGAATATCATAAATCCTTTAGGGCACAGGTGTCAAACACAAGGCCCATGGGACGAATCTGGCCCTCCAGACCATTTCATGTGGCCCTCGCACCTCTCCTGCAGCTGCAGGAGAGCTCCAGCCCTCCTCTGGTCCTACTCCAGACCCATACTTTCTGCTTTCAAGCAATGCATCCAGCATCTTATAGTATAGTATCCTGCCACAGTCCCCAGTAGGGGCTGTCCTAGCCCATGGGAGCCTGTTAGTGCTTCCCTTCCATGCCGGCAACATTTGGTTACCTGGTGAGTACCATCTGGGACCTTGATTTGTTCATGGTCTCTAAAATGTTAGATGCCCTGGATCAACTTGAAATGTGTTTGTGTCGTTACAGAAATACAGTGCATGCTTGCTCCTGATGAGCGACCAAAGTCACGAAACGCGTAGAGCTACCAATGCCATGCTTCAATATGTATTACTGCAGTACATTTCATTGTACCATCTGTTTGTGTATTCGGGTCACTGCTTGAATATTTTTTTCCCTAATTAAGTCTGTGAATTGTGTATGTTTACTAATCTCTTCAATAATGCAATATAGTCATGTACGATGCATTATGTGAAAGTATTAAAATATTTAATTTATAATTTTTCCAGATTTATTATTTCCCCCAGATTTATTATTTCCCCCAATCTATTGTAATCTTTCCCCGCACATGCTTCATATAAAGTCCTGCTCTCTCTTGTTCTCTTTTATATCATGTAAGTATGACATGTTTGTTATTTTTTTTTAAAAGGGAACCTTTACAACCACTTTGACCTTTAGTCACAGTGCCCTGCTGCATGGGCCACTCCTGGCCTCTGGATGGGGGTTCTCCTTACACCCCAATATGAGCCAACCTGACTCCTGGAACGAGACCTCCTATAGAGACATGAGGATTCGACGAAGCAGCTAAAAACATACCATCGCAGTGAGCAAACATTTACGGTCAAATGCTCCGCCCATAGACTAAAGAAGAATTCGAATGTTGGTTGACTAGTAATAATAATTAATAAACATAATTATTACTAGTCATACAACATTAGAATTCTACTATAGCTTGTGGGCAGAGCATTCGACCGGAAATGTACGATTGCGGCGCCGTACAGTTTAGCTGCTTCGTCGAATCTTCTTAGAACATTCAACGGACACCATAAGCCTTCAATTGACAGATTCAACCTTAATTAAATCGGGAGTTCACCCGAATTTTTTTTTTTAACATTACATTGATGCTCATTTTGTCAAGAGGAATCGGGTGTTTTTTTTTAAATCGAAGCAGTACTTACCGTTTTAGAGAGCGATCTTCTCCGCCGCTTCCGGGTATGGTCTTCATGACTGGGCGTTCCTATTTGATTGACAGGCTTCCGACAGGCCTCCGACGGTCGCATACATCGCGTCACGAGTAGCCGAAAGAAGCCAAACGTCGGTGCGGCTCTATACGGCGCCTGCGCACCGACGTTCGGCTACTTTCGGAAAATCGTGACGCGATGTTTGCGACCGTTGGAAGCCTGTTGGAAGCCTGTCAATCAAATAGGAACGCCCAGTCCCGCAGCCCATACCCGGAAGGGGCGGAGAAGATCTATCTCTAAAACGGTAAGTACGGCTTCGATTTAAAAAAAAACACCCGATTCCCCTTCACAAAATGAGCATCAATCTAATGTTAAAAAAAAAAATTCGGGAGAACTCCCGCTTTAATTAAGGTTGAATCTGTCAATTGAAGGCTTATGGTGTCCCACAGCCCATACCCGGAAGCGGCGGAGAAGATCTTTCTCTAAAATGGTAAGTACAGCTTCGATTAAAAGAAAACACCCGATTCCCCTTGACAAAACGAGCCTCAATCTAATGTTAAAAATTAACTTTTTGGGTGAACCTCCACTTTAATTTGGATTTTTAGACAAATAAAAACGAATTTCGGGAGAACTAAATAAATTATTGTATGAATCCGAAATTCCGAAAAACAAAATATTTCACTGTGCACATGTCTACTATCTATCTATCTATCTATCTATCTATCTATCTATCTATCTATCTATCTATCTATCTATCTATCTATCTATCTATCTATCTATCTATCTGTCTATCTGTCTATCTGTCTATCCAGTATATACTGTATTACTTATTACTAATTGTATACACCATCCAGTGTATCATTCATCAGCCTGATCCGTCCTGTGGATAGGCACACTTTTGCTAGTATATTTTTTTCTATGTATGGTAAAAAAAATATATCAGGTTCTCTCTAAGAGAGTTAGGCACAGTAGTTTTAGTCCATTCAAAGTACATAACATTGTTCCTTTCCTCGTAGAGTCAATGACAGGCCCATGGGTCCTCAGGAGACAGGACATGCTGGCTCTTTCCCCCCCGGGGGGCCACCAGCTGCCGATGAAGCATGATAGAGACATGTTGCCGCTGAAGCTATGCTCTCATTACCTCTGGCTCCTGTCGCCGGGTCACCGGTTTATTTTTGAGCTAGGAACAAGGGGTGTCACAGCCCTGTATGTCCCTGACATGATTTATTAGACGGCATTTATCATTCCACCGTGACAAGGATGCGGGCCGAAGACAAATTGAGTTGGTTGGCCTTTATCTTGCCATGCCTGGGCCTGCTTGTCAACAAAGCAAAGTAAAAAAAATGGAATGCCTACCAAGGAACTGCGTTAAAGGAAAGTCAAGTTACTCTAGGAATTCCACTGCAGGCCCTACCGGGGAAATTAATCAGAGCACAGTCACTTTTGATTGCCCAAGGCCGACCAGGATATTGGTGACACGGACAAATAATTATATCTAAGTGAAGGGTGCTCTAAAAATGATCATATTACAGGGGATAGAGAAATATGTTACAGACCTGTGCAATAATCATGATTGGCAGCTTTACTTCATTTCCTATCTGGGGTTATAGAGAAGGATAAAATGATGTGCTACAGTGTAGAATTATTTGTATAAACCAGAAAAAGAAGCAACAGTAATCCAAATATAGTATATTGACATATTGTATATATTTATGTATGTATTAAAAAGAAAGAATATTTTTTGAAAGCTTACAAGAAAAACTGAGTTTTCTTAACTACCGCCGTGCTTTGATGTCATTTTTTCGAACGGCGACGCGCGTAGCATAATTCCGTATTCCCGGACGGCTTACGCAAACGACGTTATTTTTTTAAATTTGACGCGGGAACGACGGCCATACTTTAGACAGCAATACGTTTGCTGACTAAAGTTAGGGCACCAAAAACGACGACTAACTTTGCGACGGGGAACTTGACTAGCGGCGACATAGCGAACGCAAAAATCCGTCGTGGATCCGCCGTAACTCCTAATTTGCATACCCGACGCAAACTCCCCCCAGCGGCGGCCGCGGTACTGCATCCTAAGATCCGACAGTGTAAAACAATTACACCTGTCGGATCTTAGGGATATCAATGCGTAACTGATTCTATGAATCAGTCGCATAGATAGAAACAGAGATACGACGACGTATCAGCAGATACGCCGTCGTATCTCTTTGGTGAATCTGGCCCTTTATCACTATATAGACCATTTTTTTTTATTTTTTATTAAAATTATCTTTTTCAATTTGAACCTGCCGTCATTTCTAAAACTGTTAAAACAAAAAACGAAATGCAATATGGCAACCTAAAGATATTCTTTACACCTTTAGTGTATAGAATGCCCCTAGAGATGTTATGTCCTTCTTGAGTGATTGGCTTACTGATTTTCGTAAAATTCTGCAGTAAGATACAAATAATATTTTTGGCATCCCTGTAATAGGAATTTCATTTTTGGTAAGAAACCCTCAAAGAGATGCAGACCCTAGAACTTATCTCATTAGAGCACCAGGGGATTATAATGGAGCAGATCCTCCTATTCAGGGATCAGTCTAGAAAGGACATGGCCAGAACAGAAAAAGGTAGCAGTCTGCTACAGCATTTGATACAATCCACAAATTTTGCCAGAAGCAGACATTCCCTGTATGAAAAAAATAACTCACACGCTAAGGCCACCACAATATGTGGAATGAGCTGCTAGCACAATACCCCGGCTGTTGGAAGGCAACATGAGTTAATATAATTTCTGATATTTCACTCCCTGAAAGACACAGGCAGATGTCCCCCAAGGTGGAATGTAACCAATTACGCCTCTAACAGCGCATTACAAAGCCGGCTCTGATCGGACTAGGGCGAGAGGATGGGAATCATTGATTAACAACTCTGCAAGCAATCTTCAAAGAGAGCTATCGCTGCCAAGATAATTCATGACAAAGATCAAAAAAGCAACAGATACCTTGGGATGATACATGGACAATGCTGCTCCTAGAGGCCAATCCAGCAAGACGGATAGTAATATAATCTATCGAGGAGAACTGCCATATGAACACTTTAATTTGTCGTGTGTTCCCTTACATAGGGAACCACAACCAATAACGTCACACCTACAGCCACACCCCCCTGCAGTTAGAAACACAGATGAGGTGATACATAACCCCATCAGTGCCCCCTTGTGGTTAACTCCCAAACTGCAATTGTCATTTTCACAGTAAACAATGCATTTTAAATGCATTTTTTGCTGTGAAAAAAACAATGGTCCCAAAAATGTGCCAAAATTGTTCCGAAGTGTCCGCCATAATGTCGCAGTCACGAAAAAAATCGCTGATCGCCGCCATTAGTAGTAAAAAATTGTTTTCATAAAAATGCAATAAAACTATCCCCTATTTTGTAAACGCTATAAATTTTACGCAAACCAACCGATAAACGCTGATTGCGTTTTTTTTTTACCAAAAATAGGTAGAAGAATACGAATCGGTCTAAACTGAGGGAAACATTTTTTTTAAATATATTTTTGGGGGATATTTATTATAGCAAAAAGTAAAAAATATTGTTTTTTTTCCAAAATCGTTGCTCTATTTTTGTTTATAGCACAAAAAATAAAAACCGCAGAGGTGATCAAATACCACCAAAAGAACGCTCTATTTGTGGGAAAAAAAGGACGCCAATTTTGTTTGGGAGCCACGTCGCACGACCGCGCAATTTTCAGTTAAAGCGACGCAGTGCCGAATCGCACTGGCCGGGTCCTTTAGCTGCCTAAAGGTCCGGGTCTTAAGTGGTTAAGCGTGGTATTCTTAGCCAGAAGGACTATAAGACTCAGATGTACACAGCACAGCCTAGGTATGATAGGCATGGCAGGGGGGACACTGGTTTTGGAACAGAGGCAGAGTGTGTACTCGAGTCTGGATAGGTAGGCTGGTTAGCAATGATTACATTAGGACTTGCTAAGAGAAAGATGTTACAGAGAGGCGGAGGTCATTAAGACGGCTCTGAAAACAGGTTGTTCTTTTCTTGACTTGAGTCGCAATTTAGGAGACGGCCACAGGAGTTATGTCTTACCGCGTCTTTGGCAGCTCTGCTTCAGAACAACAAGCTATTAAAATTAGACAAAATTGTTTGAAAAGCCCAATTTACAGTCTGCCGCTCATGAATATTTAAGAGGCTGCGACCATTTATTACCTGCTTACTGTGCAGTAGCACAGACTAATGCCTCAATTTGCCTGGAAGATCTTTGGATTTAGTGCTGCGATTCGCTGCCGAGTACGCTTTATTGGGTGGAATTTAAAGGAAAGTTCAGCAATAGTTAATTAAATGAATATGTCTGCATTATCGGGCCTGTCTCTATCAAATGAGGTCAGAGAATTTAAAGGGGCACTTTTACTTTGTAGCCGGCACAGATATTTTATGTTGCGCTAAGTGCTAAAAGTAAACTTTCAAGGATGGAGGAAGTCGTTTTTATAAGTTCTAGCAGTTTAAAGGTACCTACACAGAAATGCAGTGCCATGTTTACTAAGTGGTGCATTACATGTGCACTGATCCCAAGATTACTACAGGGCTGTGGCCCTGAAATGGCACTGTGAATGGATCTGGACTTATTTTTAGTGCTGTGGAGTCGACCTATCTTGTTAACACAGTTTAGCCCCCATGCAGCCCCCCACTCTGATGACGAGTTACAGTAGTGTAATGTATCCTACCCAGCTCAGTGTCAGGGCGACACTCAGAACAAAAATGTGGTGAGATAAAGACCTGGCATGTTTGCCCATACTCTGCATGGCATGGGCAAGCTTGTCTGCGCAAGAATGTGAGCAGGTGCATCAATTTTGAGCCAAAGTGCGTGCCCATGCACGCTGGTGCTGGTGCGTGCCCACACACACACACTTCCAGAACTGCACCAAATGCCCTTTATGAGGATGGTAGCAGTGATAAGAGATTGCTGGTTGATCTTTAGCTCACCCGTACTCCTTGCTCCCTGTGTATCCTGTATCATTGGACTTCCTGTAATAGGTCTGTGGACTTCCCTGCTTCCTCACTCCTGGCTCTGACTCCAGTTTGTTGAAAGGACTCACTAACCATCCATGCATGACTCTGGCCTGCTTGCTCTGCCTGATTCCTGTGTATGAACTTGACTCAGTGGCAGCTGGTGGTACACACACAGCCACCCCCACAGCCACCCCCTTCCCCGGTCGGTCAAAAGCCCCACACTTCCTATGGGCTTCCCCTGCATCTCCTCTTCCTCCCCCTAGGCAGCCAATAAGATCGCTTCTCCTCTTCGCCAATCGGGTGATGGGTTGGAGAGTCAAGGAGACAGTGGTGTTTCTAAAAAAAAAAAACATTGGAATCCATGCATTTGACACCCTGCATGTAGATTAGGGGGCCGAACCCATTGATAAGGGGGCGGCGCCCCTGCTCCCTGCATTACGGGCTGCCACTGACTCCATTCCTGACTATGCTTCTGCCACACCTCCTGCCTGATCCTCCATGTATGACATTGGCTCTGATCCTGATGATACCACAGTCTTGCTCTACCAGTCTGACCACCCTCTTGCCTTGAGTGCCATCTTGCTTTCGGCCACTGCCATGGTCCTGCTACACCTCTGACTGTTTCAGCATTCCTGCCATCAGCTTAGACAGATCCTCTGATAACCACCTAGCCAGGCGCCTCTACAAGCAACTTAATGACACCCGTGCTTCTTTGAGCTCTGCACTGCCTGTCCTCAACTCCAGGGTGTACTTGGTGCCTAGCCGCAAGGGAAGTCGTCTCCTCACTTTGACCTCCAATCAGGTTTCATGACACTCAGTCAGCTTGCTACCGCTCACTCTCTGACCAGCCAACATTCCAGTCATTACCTGTTACTAGTAAGCACACCAGCACTATATGCTGAACAGAGTGATCACTGAGGGAGAGTATACTGAGGAAATGCTCCCCATGCCTGCATGGGGCTGAAGATATCCTTCTCCCAGGATGCTTTTCCCTAGCACAACTTGCCTTGACAAATGTTCACGAACTGTAGTTTGTAACATTCATAGTTGTCAACAGCTATGACAACTACACCTGACAAACATGCCTGAAAAAATGCAGCATGTACAGTATGGCATTCCAATAATTTAACAGGGGTGTCAAACTCAATTTCATTGTGGGCTGCATCAGCATTATGATTGCCCTCAAAAGGGCCAGTTGTAGCTATACGATTAGATGTCTGGCGCATCCCCTCCCCTTTACATTAGATGTCAAGAGCCACCCTACCATTAGAAGTTGAATCTCCCACAATCCCTTACATCACAGTGCACCCCCCTTTCCTTATGCTGCTGGGAAGAAGCTGGATGCATTGCTTGAAAGCAGAAAGTAAGGGTATATAGTAGGACCAGAGGAGGGCTGGAGCTCTCCTGTAGCTGCAGGAGAGATGCGAGGGCCACATGAAATGGCCTAGAGGGCCGGATTTGGCCCGTGGGCCTTGTGTTTGACACCTGTGATTTAGATCAAATAAGACCTGGAGATACACTGAAGAGAAAGTGGGAGAAAAATAAGTCCCCTCACTGGTGTCATAGGCAGCAATAATAACCAACCTTGGTGTAAGTTGGAGCAAATATAAACCCCATAATTGGTGGTTAGTGGTAGAAATATTAAACCCCCCCCCCCCCATTTTGTGATAATTAACCTCCACCACCACCAGCACTCCTTTTATTGATGGCCAGTGCTTTTCCTTACTTGTTCACACATTCTCATTCTGCTGTTTCCTCTGCACGTTGAGATGGGACCAGGGTTCAGGTCCTGGGGAAAAAAGTGTGGAAACTCCCACCCAAGTTCTACTCCCCCACCAAAAAAAAAAATGATACGCTCATATGCATAATTACTAAACTGCATGTTTTTTTTCTCGATCCACTGTACCTTAGTAATCCTTTATGTTACTGGCCGCTTCATGTATATGGATTCATCGGGTAGTGTGCGGGTATTCCGTCACTTCCTCGATGCCGCAATGTCTTCTGGGAGCTTTTGTCATTGTTCCCAGGAGACATTGCGGAGGTCTGCCACGAGTTATCGCGGGATTTAGAAAGAAGCAAGTTCTAAGGTTCGCCTGCCCCTGACAGTGACTCGAGCTAGGCATCGCCGCTTAGTGAAGGATTGGCTCGGGCGCCTCAGCTGCTATTGGCTGCTCTAGTCCTGCAAAGGGAACTGAGTTCCTGCTGTGAAAAAAGTGCAGGAACTCTGTTCCCACGCATTCCCGCAGGACTTGAGCCCTGGATGGGACTATATTTACTCGGGTGAAGATTACTCTACACTGGCATCAAGTTTTCTGGGTCCTGTAGGACAGACAGCCTGTGGGACATGGACATGGCAAGATGGTGTCCCAATTTCTGAGACTATGCCATAAGATCAGGGACACTTGGTAACTATGGACATTTCGAAAATGTATTCAAGCAAACTTTTGCTAATGCTATTTGCACAATGGAGCCTTGGAAGTTGAATGGACCCACAAAGTCCTCATGTACAATAGGGGGGGGGGGCAGCTGGTTCTTCGCACCTCCATGCTTTGCACTTTTGCCAGTGGTTTAGCACCTACAGGTTCACCTTAAGCCACTTTTTAATTAAAAGTAACAAATTACAGCACTTATCATACTTCATCAATTTTATTATTATTACTCTCTCCCCCTCTATTCCTCATAGACCATTTATACATTTCCCAGTCCAACGTAATTTGATGCCAGTGCCAAATTTTATATATGTCTTTTTTTAATGCCGATACGTGTGCCACCAGCGTGTCATAGGAGAGCTGGCTTATCATAAAAGAAAAAAAAAAGAGAGATTTATAGTTTATTGCAGCACTTGCTAATTACTTTGTTCATATTTCATCCTTTATATGCCTGGTTTTATTAACTAGACTCAGCCACCATGCACTAACATTGAGCCTCGCCTTAATGCAACACACCCATAAACCATTTCGGTGACAGGACAGCAGCCAACATGACCAAGCCATAAATCACCACAACGAGGTCACCTCACCATGGAAAGAATGCCACTGTATGGAGCCAAATGCATTTTCCAAAGAGAAAATAGCAACAGTAAGGACAATGCTTCCCAATGGGAAAGATTCATCCAACTTGGAGGCGTGCAAAGTGCTTTTGTAACCAATTTGAGTCAGTGGATGTTCTTATGGGGGTTTATACACATGAATGATACAGTTCTACCATTCAAAGCTTTCCCCCATTTGTTACCAACCATACTAGACAGATATTTTTGTATATGAATTAAAATAGAATGATTATTAAAGTATTAAACCAAGTCATATGTGATAAAAGGCTGTTCATATACCAGTAAGACTGGGCTCTGCTTTTGTAAGTACCCCATTTTGTAGTTACTTACAACAACTAGAATATACATGGGATTTTTATGGCACTGAAACGATACAATTCCTTAAAAGATTTTCGTTATTGAATATACATTTCAATTCACATTAAAGCCGCATACAGTTTTACTTTACATATACAGCACAGAATATTGATGTTTCTCTTCTTCCATAAAGGCTACAATGTTATTTCCCTCTACATGTTTCGCCGACAACAGCTTCTTCAGAAGGATTGTTTCCAAACATTAGTAAGCTGTATACAAACAACATATACTGTAAATTGTGGGAGATTAGCTTGTGGGGATCACCTTTTTTGAATGAAGGTCAGCAACCAGGCACTTTCTTAAAAGTCTGGTGGATGCCGGGTTTTATTTACAGGAGGTTTGCAAAATAAAAATAAACAAAACAGTAAATTAAATCCTTAGGCTGCATTCACACCTGAGCGTTTTGTCACCTGAAGCGCAACGCTCAAAAACGCTAGAGGGGGAAAATACATTATTCCCTATGGAGATGGTTCACATCTCCACTCCAAAACGTCTGACCCCGAACACCTGAAGCTCAAACAAGTTCCGGACCCTTTTTTGTCGCGCAAATTGAGCGTTTCTATTTCCCATAGAAAGTAATGGAAACGCTCGATTCAAGCGACGAGCGCGACAACAAGCGTTTTCTACGGGCGTTTTGTCGCTTTAATCAATAGAACATTTCACCCAGGCAGAAGTTAAAAAAAATCTACCAACATAGCAACAAGTGATGAAAAGATGATAATTTTTCCTATTGGCTAAAATAAAAAACGTCGAAGTACAAAAACGTCGGACGACGCTGTATGCAAACGTGCAAATAAGCATGAATACGCACAACAAAACGCCGGAAAAAAACGACCGAACGACCTACGCTCAGGTGTGAATGCAGCCTTTAAGCGGAGGTTCACCCTAAATATTAACTTTGTCTCATTCATAGCAGCAGCATACAGTACATAGATGTGCAATTCATCATTTTTTTTAGTTCAATGTTTACCTTTCTAATCGTCCTTTCTATGTGTCTTCCGGGTTTCATTCCCCGCGACAGTGGGCATATCTTTAAATTTCCCCGGTCGTGCGCAATGTCTCCTGGGAGTGATGTGTTGAGACTCCCAGGAGACGATCTATACTGTAATCCGCGCTATCTCGCGGGTCACGTGACTCAGCAAACGGGTCATGTGACGAGGGCGGATACCAATTCGCCATTTTAAGTAAGGGAACACAGGCACTGTGTAGTGTTGACGGCGCTGCTCGCCCAAACACACCTCCAGGCTGTGTAAGGGCTATTTGACCAAAAAGGAGAGTGATGGGGTGCTGCGCCAGGTGACTACCTCTTGAAGCTCATCAAGAGAATGCCAAGAGTGTGCCAAGCAGTAATCAAAGCAAAAGATGGCTACTTTGAAGTACCTAGAATATGAAATATATTTTCAGTTGTTTCACACTTTTTTGTTATGTATAATTCCACATGTGTTACTTCATAGTTTTCATGCCTTCAGTGTGAATCTACAATTTTCATAGTCCTGAAAATAAAGAAAACTCTTTGATTGAGAAGGTGTGTCCAAACTTTTGGTCTGTACTGTATAAGGTAGTGTGGCATTCGGCAAGTGGTTAATCCAGCAGAAATGCCATGGTAAGGACAATTTCACATAGGCACGGATATTTTGGCCCAGGTATACTGGCGCTCATAGTTTAGTATGTTGCATACAAGCCCTAAAAGTTTCATTACACAGTTTTGTTTTAGCACCTGACAGTTTTCCGAATCATGATATTGTTTCCGCTATCATTGCAGCGACAGTAGCTTACGCTGTGGCTGTGTAATATTTACGACCTGATAGTATACATTTTATCTGAGCATTAGGATTAAAGGTTTAATTATCAATTAGCACATCAAAACTCAATTTAAAAACTAAGGGCCAAATTTGGTGGAATTAGTCTTCAAGGGGCCACGCAACATCTGACAAAGGGCTACAACTACTTCATTCTGGAAGAAAAGATTATAAAACATTGATATTTAACGGCTAATTACAGCTAACAATTGCAACTTGCAACATTTCATCTCAGAAAAAGAGGCCTTATAACATTTAGCTGAATTAAAATGATCCAGCTTTTATCAATTGACGAACAGCTGGGGCTTTGTTCAGCTTAAGTTCTTAGATCTCCAAGGACCCCAAAGAAAAAGCAAGATTGCAGCAAAAAAACTCTAGTTTGACATGCCTGAGTTGAGTCAAGGTAACAGAAAAACAGTCGTGATGGGCATTTGTACTAATATGAATTTCCACTTTTAAAGAGACTCTGTCATAGGCAAAACACATGCAGTTATAGAGTGCAGGCACCTAAGGGTTCATGTACCTTCAACAGCCTCCCACACCCTCTTAGCTGACTATCAGGCCGCTTCAATAGGCGACCTCCAACACTTTTGGGTTTTGTTGTATCTAGTAACCAAGTCCTGCCTTCACACATTCCTACCAGCCTATCACTATCATAAGCACTCTCATTAACCAATACAGTGGAACCTCGGTTTAAGAGTAACTTGATTTGAGAACGTTTTGATTTGCCAGCTACTTTTTTTTTTTAAATTCTGACTTGGTTTGCGAGTGTTGACTCGCAAGACGAGCAGAATTCAAGCAAAATTGGCCTGCAGTAACTAATTTGGCCTGAGGTACGGGGGCACAGAAGCCGAACAGAGCCGAAAATAGGCCTGCAGTACCTCATTTGGCCTAAGGTATGGGGCGCATGAGCTGAGAAAAGCCAAACATTGGCCTGTAGTACCTCATTTGGCCTGAGGTGCGGGGGCGCAGGAAACGAGCCAAAGTGTCCTCGAGCCTTTTCGACCATTTTCGGCTATCTCTGGCGAAATCCCCCCCCCACCTCTGGCCGCATTCGGAATTGCATCCCATTGAAGTCAATGCGGAACAAATTATTTTTGTTTTCATTGACTTCGATGGGAAAACTTGCTTTGATATGTGAGTACTTTGGATTACGAGCATACTCGTGGAACGGATTATGCTCGTAATCCGAGGTTCAACTGTTAATATCCAGGAGTCAGGAAGGCATGGGCAAGCTTTAGCATTATCAAGAAATGCTGATGTTTTGCCTGTCATAATGGCCCAGCATGACAGATGTTTGGGGTCTCTGTTGGCTATTCGGGGGGTGTCTGATGGCTATGTGGGGGTCTCCAGTTACTATGCAGGGTCTCTGATGGTTATGTGGGGGTCTCCAGTTACTATGTAGGGTCTCTGATGGCTTTATGGGGGTCTCCAGTTACCATACAGGGTCTCTGATAGCTATGTGGGGGTCTCCAGTTACTATGCAGGGTCTCTGGTGGCTGTGTGGGGGTCTCCAGTGACTATGCAGGGTCTCTGGTGGCTGTGTGGGGGTGTCCAGTTACTATGCAGGGTCTCTGATGGCTACTGTATGTGGGGGTCTCCAGTTACTATGCAGGGTCTCTGATGGCTATGTGGGGGTCTCCAGTTACTATGCAGGGTCCCTGGTGGCTGTGTGGGATCTCTGCTGGCTATGCATGGTCTCTGGTGGCTATATGGGGTCTCTGGTGGCTATGTGGAGTCTCTGGTGGCTGTTTGGTACATGTACTGTAGCTGCTTACTTTATTTTTTTCTGAAGGAGCCTGTAGCTCCTCTTTAAGCTTAAAATCGTTGTCCCATAAAGCAGCATGTTACCTATCACAAATCAGAAGACATTTAATTTCCCTAAGAGCCTAACCTAAAGATGATTGCTGATATTTTTCCACCTATAGCAAAACCTGAAAAAAAATCTAAAACTTTTATTTAGTTGATTCACCATCTATGTACTGAAATACTGTATATAGAAATTTTTAACGTCTGCCAAATTTTACCACTGTCTACTAAATTATACAATGTCACAAGGCAGTAGGACAACTATGCGCATTTATTAAAAACTGAGTGATTTTTTTTTTTTGTTGTTCATTTGTTTAGAATCACATTTTAGCGGATCGTTAACACTAAAAAAAATATTCTCCCTCTCTTTTTCCAATAATGATGCTAAAAATCTGGCCATCGAGTCTCTGAGGGGTTCATTTTTATGACTGACACCTGTGTAATCCATACTGAGTTGAAATTCAAACAAGAGATTTCAGTGGGAATTTTTGCTGGTGTAAACATTAGTCTGCCGTGACATTTTCCATGTTGAGCGCATCAAGTGTCCTCACAAAGGTGAGCATTAAAATATTAACTATCGTACTTGGACAGCAAATGGGTGTCCCATTGGAAAGGATATTTTCATCAAGCCCTGCGGCTGTTTATGTCACTGAATAAAATTACATGCACTTTAATAAAGCAATTTTCTTTTTATGATTTTATTGAAACAATCCTTTCATTTATGAGTATAGTGTAAAGAATTGCAGCCTAATAAAGCAATTTTATTGAAATAAAATAAAGGGGGAAACAAGGACGTTTTCTGAAGAGTCTCTTGCACATAAAGAACAAGACTCAACTTACAAAAGGCAAAGATTTGTCTAATCACGTCTGGTCTTGCATTGCTTGGGTCCTGGGTTTAAGTTTATTAAGGACAATCTCTGTATGAGTTTGTATGGATTTCCTTTAGGGAT
Source organism: Rana temporaria (assembly GCF_905171775.1). Classification (NCBI taxonomy): domain Eukaryota; kingdom Metazoa; phylum Chordata; class Amphibia; order Anura; family Ranidae; genus Rana; species Rana temporaria. Next base: position 16,292,777 of record NC_053499.1, on the reverse strand, counting down.
TTTAGATTTTTCATTCACAATTAAAAAAGAAGAAAATGACTGGTTCCAACCAACGACCGTATAGCAGGTGTAAATAACTCGTACAACTGTGGTCCACAAGGGCATCATTTTAAAGCTGACAACATATTTTTGGTTGGTAAACATCACCAAATTAGATAGATACCTATTGGATTTTAAAAAACAAATAAGTATGTAAAACCTCTGTGCTTAGTGTTGTTGCTACAAAATTAATACATAAATACCTAAAATATCCTCCAGATATTTAGGTAGATGAGCTGACTCCCTTGAAATATAACCATAATTTGTGATTATTCAAACAACAGTCATACATACAAGGTGTGTCTAAAAAGTTTGGTAAATGGTATCCGAAAACAAACAAAACAGAAGATACAAACAAATTACCGTTGTAACGGTCACCACCGTTTACGATATTTCCATTCCGTCGCCCACGTCAGCTTATCCGACAGTCCAACAAGCCAGCAGACACGATCCATCTCATTTCCCAGAATAACGAGACATACGCTCTGTTACTGGTTTCAAAATGTATGAACGCTTTTAATGGTATCTTAGCTTTCTTATATACAGTACAAGCATGTTAAAGTTAATCACAGGGACAAAGGAACTCTCCACCCACAATATCACACAATGGGGCTTCAGTACCCATTCAGATGGGCTAATTACTAATCATCCCCCAGACGTCCCATCTCCGCATTTAGAGGGGTTAATTACTACAGCTTGACAAGTTCCCCTCACCTGTTACACAAAACACATTCCTTTACTAAACATAATTGACATGCTAATTCCCTACCCCTGAAAGTAGACATCTGACCATTCTGACATAGTTAGCATCTCACAATGGAATGTCTAGGAGCAGCCCCAATTAACATCTCAAAACATGTGTCCTCACTTTGAATGAAAACACTCCACTGACCTGGTGGGGTCAGAATAACCACTTGTAATATCTCAAGATATCCTACAATATGAATTATCAGTTATCAGTCACCCTATGCCCAAAAGGGGCACAGGGTGACCCTAGACCCAAGAGTCATTAGTGACGCTGGCACAGGAGTACCCCCCATCCTTCAAAAGTCTCTGAGTGTCACAGGTCATTCCGTTACAACCGTATATACTCGAGTATAAGCCAAGTTTTTCAGCACATTTTTTGTGTGCTGAAAAAGCCCCCCTCGGCTTATACTCGAGGCCCGCTGCCTCACTGTGTCCATCTGCAACCTTATGATCTTCCGGCGCTGCGATATGCAGTCTAGTCGGCGGCCGTGCAGTGTAACAAAGCCCCGCCTTCTTCTCCTCCTCGTTCATGATAGGCTGTACACTGATTCACTGCTGGGAAACTGAGTCAGTGTTCCGTCATGGATGAGGATGAGGAGGCGGGGCTTTATTACACTACACCCCCGCTAACTAGACTGCATATCACAGCACCGGGAGATCATAAGGCTGCAGATGGGCACATCGCCGGTACATGAGGCACAGATCAGGTACATGAGGCAGGGAGATTGGCACAGTGAGGCATGCAGAGTGAGGCTGAGGCATGCAGATGGGCACAGTGCGGCATGCAGATGGACACAGTGAGGCATGCAGATGGACACAGTGAGGCTGCAAATGGGCATAGTGAAGCTGCAAATGAGCACAGTGAGGCTGTAAATGGGCACAGTGAGGCTGCAGATGGGCATTGTTGACCCTCTTTTCCACTTACAGTAGCTGCTGCATTTCTCATCCTAGGCTTATACTCGAGTCAATACATTTTCCCATTTTTTTGTGGTAAAATGTGGTGCCTCGGCTTATATTCGGGTCGGCTTATACTCAAGTGTATATACGGTACCTTTATCGGCCTTCAAAATAATCACCATCCATTACAACACACTTTTGGCAAAGTTCATAATGCCCCTGGAATCTGTCAGCAAAGACCTCTTTAGTATTCGATTGCAGAACCACTGTCAAACATTCTTGGATTGCCACCACATTCGCAAAACGTGCACTATTTATGACGTTCTTCAGGCGGGGAATGTTAGCAGGATCGTGGGGAAGACAGTGAATGCCATTCCATCGATTGCCGCTTGGATTCCGGATCAAACTGGTAGCACCAGGTCTTATCCCGTGTGGCGATGGTTTACAGAAAGGATGGATCCTGGTCACACATAGTAATGAAATCTCCAGAGGTTTCCATCCGTTTTTCTTTCTGTTTGTCTATCAGCTTGTGCGGCACAAACGGAAAACAGATCTTCCGCTTACCCAAATCTTTGCGGACGATGGTGCGCACTGTGTCTTTGCTAATTCCAGATTCCTTCACCATCAATTGTAGAGTCAGTCGCCAGATGTCATGCCAGCATTTGTCACACTCGCTTAATCATGTCTGGGGTTCTGCTTGTCGATGGCCGACTCGAACGCGGCTCATCCTTAGTTGTTTCCTGGCGCAAAAGCGTTTGAACCAGTTGTAAACACATTTTCTGCTCGCGGCTGTACACTTGCACCAATTTTTCATGTGTCTCCATCGCCATCCTTTGTAGCAAAACTTGATGGTCACTCATTGCTCGATTGCACTGTGACCCTACCTCAAACACTGACTGTGTTCGACTGCCCACAGCAGGTTTACCCTGAGGGTCATGTGTACTCCACGCTAGGTGGTGCTTCTCGATGTGTCTCTGGATAGACATGAGCATGTGCACACCTGGCCCATGTTGCCGTTGAGATATTGGACCATTCACTAAACTTTTTAGATACATCACGTACACACATAGCTGATATAGAAATGTTGTTTTCTGCCTTCCCCTGAGGACGCTATTGTCCGAAACATGTTGAGGGTGGGCTTTGTCAGTGATGTCATTGTGCACGGCTGCAGTCCAGAGAGGCTTCCAAATGCTATCTGTTGTTTGACTATCATAGTGCTTGGTACCCAGAGGAACTTGTAAGCATGCAATATGTGAATAAATCCATTTTTTAAATGTTTAATGCACTAGAGAGTTTCTTGCTTTGCATGTTTTATACTGTAATTGGGTTTACCATACTATGGCACCAGGCAGCAAGTGGCCCCATATATCTGGAGCTGTACTCATTCATGTGATTATATATGAGGAAGGAGAGAGCAGCCACAAATCACTCTACAATTATTTATTTGCAAAATTCTATAACAGAAACTAAGAAAAACACATAAACACATGTCAGTCTTATTATGTTTATTTAGCAAGTAATAAAAATCCCAGTGGTGATTAAATGCCACCAAAAGAAAGTTCTAGTTGTGTGAACAAAATAATAAAAAATTCAGTTTGGGTACAGTGTTGCATGACCACGCAATTGTCATTCAAAGCACTGAAAGACAAAAATTGGTCTGGGCAGGTAGGGGTAAAAGTGCCCGGTATTGAAGTGTCTAAAGGAAAGCATTTCAGAAAAATGGACAGGGCAGAAGCTAAAAGGGACCAAAAATGTCAAATCAACGACAAAATGAAGTGAAAGCACAAAAAGGCAAAGAGGTTGATTGTACAAATAGCTAGTAATTAGAATTAAGATACAGTTTTCTACTTGACCCTAGTCTCTAAATGTGTTAATTAATTGTTCCACGACAGGGTCAGTCACAACTAAGCTTCTGCAAGAATATGAATTCATTATCTTATTTATCTTAATTTAGTATAATTGTGAAGACATATGCAAGATTTATGTTTTCTTACTTTAGCTGGAAGTATTTGGACTCTGACACTTCAACTTGAGAGTCAGGGGTCAGAAGTCACCTGCTGGTGTCCTACTCACATTAACATTTATGCAAGGATGTGAACTAAGATATAAGAGGATGTTTTACTAAAAGAGCACACATTTTTAATAATATTTATTAAATAATAATGTAAGAAACGCTATCTGCAAAAATACACATAAGGCTGCTAACATAAAAGGCAGTATATCTTTGACCTTCAGACTTAAATGTGCAAAAAAAAATGTAGCGCCTCATATAAAGTGCATAATAATTACAATAAATGATATAACTTAACATAGGACCCCTGTCCCATTAGACAAAACGCGTCGGTATAGAGATTCTGGTACTGACGTCACGCCACTGCATGATCCTGGGTCGGCAGAAGCTCCTTATGTGAGTTTTATGAGATTCACTGTCCTTGATTGTATGTACCGTATTTATCGCGGTATAACGCGCTCTGGCGTATACCGCGCACCCCCAAAGTGGCCCCCAATCCTGTGGGAAAAAAAGATTTTTTGTTTTTTTGTACTTACAGTTTTGGTGTCTTGCGCGGCGTCCATCTGCGGCCTCGTCGGGTCCGGCGTCCTTCTGCGGCTTCGGGTGTCCTCTTCGGCGGGTCGGGCGTCCATCTTCGGCGGGTCCGGCGTCCATCTTCGGCGGGTCCGGCGTCCATCTTCGGCGGGTCCAGTGTCCATCTTCGGCGGGTCCAGTGTCCATCTTCGGCGGGACAGGTGTCCATCTTCGGCGGCGTCCTCCCGCTCGTTTCCCGCCACGACTTTGAATACTGCGCCCGCATATAGCGAGCGCAGTACACTCGTGAATCTTCGGGCAGGCTCGGGCGCCTCTCGCACTGACGTCCTGTACGCTCAGGACGTCAGGACGTCAGTACGAGAGGCGCCGAGACTGCCCGAAGATTCACGAGTGTACTGCGCTCGCTATATGCGGGCGCAGTATTCAAACTCGTGGCGGGAAAGCGGGTATCGGCGTATATCGCGCACCCACGATTTTGCCCTGATTTTCAGGGCAAAATAGTGCGCGGTATACGCCGATAAATACGGTAATATTGTTAATTGTAATTATCATGCACTTTATATAACGTGCTACATTATTGTTTTTCAAATTTTTACATAAATACCCAATCAAGCGCAGAGAAAAAACAATAGGAACTTGTTTCATACATGTTTAGATGGTTCACTGAGCTAAATGAAACATATCCTGCTTAAAGTGTTACTAAAGGTTTGTTTTAAAAAAAAATAACAAACATATTATACTTAGTTCTCTGCTATGCAGCTCGTTTTGCACTGAGTGGCCACGATCCTCATCTTCAGGGGTCCCTCGGCAGCTGTCTCGGCTGCTCCCTGCATCAGCTAACCTCCCTGGGAAGCGCTTTCCCAAGGAGGTTATTTGCAGGCGTGCTCCCAAGTCCAGCATTTGCATCCAAAGACACGAATGCCGGACTCGGCCCGCCCCCCGCGTCATTAAATTTGATTGACAGCAGCGCAAGCCAATGGCTGCGCTGCTATCAATCTATCCAATAAAGAGCCGAGAAGACCGGGTCAAAATCGAGCATGTTCTCGACGCTGGAATTTTCGAGGGCTCAGGTAAGTCAACAGGGGCTCAGGGGGGGCAGTAAGCATCGGATGTTTTTTCACCTTAAAGGGGTTGTAAAGGTACAATTTTCTTTCCTAAATAACCTCCTTTACCTTAGTGCAGTCCTCCTTCACTTACCTCATCCTTCCATTTTGTTTTAAATGTCCTTATTTCTTCTGAGAAATCTTCACTTCTTCTGTAACTCCACACAGTAATGCAAGGCTTTCTCCCTGGTGTGGAGTGTTGTGCTCGCCCCCTCCCTTGGACTACAGGAGAGTCAGGACGCCCACTAACACACAGCTCCTTTCTCTATCTGCAACGTAGAGAGCGTCCTGACTGACCTGTAGTCCAAGGGAGGGGGCGAGCACCACACTCCACACCAGGGAGAAAGCCTCACATTACTGTGTGGAGTTACAGACAGAAGAACAGGAAGTGAGGATTTCTCAGAAGAAATAAGGACATTTAAAACAAAATCAAAGGATGAGGTAAGTGAAGGTGGACTGCACTAAGGTAAAGGAAGCTATTTAGGAAAAAAAATGTACCTTTACAACCCCTTTAATGCATAGGATGCATTAAGGTGAAAAAAAACTGAACCTTTACAACCCCTTTAAGTCTTGGTAGTAGTGCTGGAGGCAATGATTACTGTTGTACGTTTTTTTTATGCCATATTGCTCTGGGAGTCCTTTATCATCTATTAAAGATTTATTTGTAAAACAAAGATTGCATACATATAGTAAAACATTCAGCCCTGGTTCACACTGGGTACGATTTGGAACGATTTGAGATGCGATTTGACATGTCAAATCGCATCTCAAATCTGCGGCAATTGTCGGCAATGGCACTGTCCTAATCAGTGCGACGCCGCATCTGCAATTTCAAAAAGTAGTTCCTGTACTACTTTTTGCGATTTCGGGCCGCGATTTACATTAAATTGTGGCCGAAATCGCGGGAAAATCGCAGCCACGAAATCGCGGTAAAATCGTGCATTTTACCGCGATTTTTAATTCGCAGCAGTGTGAACCTAGGCTGAATGAAAAAAGAAATAACAGTGTAAAATGTGAACCAACAAACAAAAAAAATTGACCAAGGACACTTATGGTTTCACTTTAATATAAGATATAGTGTAAACTGTACAATAAATATAGTAAAATTAGGTTACATTCATATATATATCACAACTTATAACTATAACAAAATAAACCGCTGAGAATTCATAAATGTCTAATAAATGTCTTCCCTTTTTAACTTTTTTTGGCCTCACTGAACCTTTTCATCCAATGTCAGCAGCTTTTTAACACTCTCTTTCGGAATATAGGTTAGTCTTCCCATGTTGCCAGATAATGATCTGCATTGCAGTAGGCACACATTCCTCCGGTTGCCCGCATCAAGGCCTGCACAGTAGTCACAGTTGGATATAATTCTACTTTTCAAGGATGGTTTAGCAACTGGCTTTCCTCTTGGGTTTCCAGAAGAAGCTATCATTTATGACCCAGTGGTACTTCTGCCCTGGAGTTACCGTATCCCCGCTCTTATGGTGCTCCAGATTTAAGAGATGGCTTAATAATACTCTGATGAAATTTCACGAGCAAGGTAAACCGAAGAGAAAAATGTTTTCACTATTACTACCGTCGTTTTGGGTGCTGGGGTCCGTCCCGTGGAAGAGATTAACCCTGCTCTCAAAAAAAGACAAAATAAGAAAAATTAATGGCAAGGGATTGGGACTTGAGATTATAATTGTAATTCTACATCTTCCCCAGATCGTGCTGAAACTACTGTTCACTGATCAATAGGCAGAAGTGATTTTACAAAACTAGTTTGTCCTGACCAATAAACTGTTAAACTACAGGATTTTTTTTTTGGTTACGTGGCACATTTAGGCCCTGTGTACATGTGGTTCTAGTGAATACATATAATAATGATTATCCCTTCATTAAAAAGAAAGTCCACCTAAAACTCATATTAAATTTGTTGGTAGATGCCAGAGAAATAACCAACTTAATCATTTCAAATGGCGCGTACACCCGATCGGAAATTCAGACGGAATGTTGGCTCAAACTTGTGTTGCATCCACACGGTCACACAAATGTTGTCTGTCGGAAATTCCGACTCTCAAGAACACGGTGACGTACAAGACGTACGACGAGCCGAGAAAAATGAATTTCAATAGGCAGTAGACATGTGCACAGCAAAAATGTTAGTTTATTTCTGTTTCGTTTCAGTTCGTTTATCGTGATTCGTAAGGAGTCGTAATTTCGTAAGACGTTAGTTATCGTATTCGTACTCTTTAGTATTTTCGTAACACTCTTTTTTCCGTTTCCGTTTTTTTCTGTTAGTTTATTTTTCGTTGAATCGAGATTAGTATTTTCGTTATATTTTGTATTCTGCCGCGTTCGTATTTTTAAAATGATTTTATTCGTTCCTTCGTTTTTACTTTGGTTTAATTTTTGTTGTTTTGCTATTCGTATTTACATTATATTTTCCATCATGCCGCGTTCGTACTTTCGTAAAAAATATATTTTCGTTGCTTTATGATCATTCGTATTTTCGTGTCCAATTTCCTTTGATTGTAAAAACGTACTTTTGTAGATTTTATTGCATTCGTAATTCTGTTAGAATACATTTTACGTTTATTCGACACACTACTCGTCGTAATTTTGTAATTCGTACTTTACTGTGATTGACTTGACTGTCTTAGTTAGCACACACACCCTGTCTAGAATGAAGTCTGACGTAGAAGAAAACTCAAATATGTCAGATATTACAAATACAAATCTAGAAATGAGATGCACTGCAGTCTAACACAGAAAAAGACACAAGGAGCCAGGAGGTAATGAGAAAGAAGCTCATTGGGGGAAGGAACAAACCTCTTCAGAGGAAAGGGACAGCGCTCAGCGGCTATTGGTCAATGTCCAGAAATATTTTAGTACTAACGAAAGCTAATTTACATTATTTCGTATTTTCGTTGTTTTCATTTCCGTTTCCCAAGATTCATAATTTATTTTTCGTTAGTTTTGATTTTCGTTTTTTATTCTTTGTTTGGCATTTCGGTTGTTTTCTTTTCGGTCTTCGAATATTAGTAAGTTTGCATTTTTGTTCATTTTGTTTTTCGTAATTTTTTTTTTTTTGGGTTTCGTTGTTTCTATGTTTTTGTTTCTTTCTTCTTTCGTATCTTCGTTGTTTTCCATATTCGTTATTTTGAAAATATCGTTATTCGTTATTAATTGCGCTAAACCGTTCGTTCATTCGTATGTTAACGAATCAACTAAAATAACGAAAATTGACGGAAAACGTATTTGTAACAAAAAAAATTGCACATGCCTAATAGGCAGTGAGGCTCTTCTGCTTGATTCTGAGCATTTTCTGGCCTGTGTGTATGTGTACATGGAATAGGGACCTTAGGTTGTTGGATTTGTCACGGGCAAGAACTGATGTAACTATATAGTGTGTAAAATGCTGCATAAATGGATAGTACTATACCTGTAAAAAAACATATTTAGATGAAAGAATGAACCATGAGATAACAAACTGCTTATTGAGAAATGTGTGACTTAAAACGGAGCTCCACCCAAAAGGGGAAGCTCCACTTGTCTGCCTCCTCCCCCACTCCGCTGTCACATTTGGCACTTTTTTTTGGGGGGGGGCAGGTACCTTGCTTTGTGCATTGGTCCAAATCATTTGGTGGAGAGGGTGTGTGGGGTTGTTTTTCTTTCAGGGGTTGGGCTTGGCCCCTTAATTCCAGTGAAGGGAACTCGTAAGGTGTCAGCATACCAAGACATTTTGGACAATTTCATGCTCCCAACTTTGTGGGAACAGTTTGGGGACGGCCCCTTTCTGTTCCAACATGACTGCGCACCAATGCACAAAGCAAGGTCCATAAAGACATGGATGAGCGAGTTTGGGGTGGAGGAACTTAACTGACCTCAAGCCAATAGAACACCTTTGGGATGAATTAGAGTGGAGACTGTGAGCCAGGCCTTCCCGTAAAACATCAGCGCCTGACCTCACAAATGCCCTTCTGGAAGAATGGTCAATCATTCCCATAGAGACACACTCCTAAACCTTGTGGACAGCCTTCCCAGAAGAGTTGAAGCTGTTATAGCTGCAAAAGATGAGCCAACTCAATATTGAACCCTACAGACTCAGACGGGGATGCCATTAAACTTCATGTGTGTGTAAAGGCAGGTGTCCCAATACTTTTGACAATATAGTGGATCTCTAAGAATATAACCAAATACATCAACAACCAACATAGTAGTTATTGTAATGGTCCTTTGTTGTCCCTATTAGGTGGCCCATCCAGAACAATGACATGTTGCCAACATGGGAGGGAGTGCAGGTAGACAGAATGTGGCTTAAAAAGACTGGAGGAGATCAACAGCACCGGAATGCAAAAAAATGTATAAAAAATAAAAAACATTAAAAATAATTAAGAAACCATTATTTTAAGAAATAATGATTCCCAGTTTATGATAATATTTTTGCAGACTACACATCATTCAGTTAGACCCGGTTCACACTGGGACGAGTCGCGTCCCATTGAATGCAATGGAACCATTCTAATAGGAGCGACGCAAGACGCTCCGACTTAGAAAAAGGTTCCTGTACGACTTCGGGGGCGGCTCGGGGCGACCGCCATTGACTTCTATACAGAAGTCGTTTTGCAAATCGCCTCTGAAGTCGTCCTCAGGACGGCTTGTAGAGTCGCCCCGGAAGTCATGCCGCTGCAGTGTGAACCGGCTTTTAAGGTTTAGCTCTACTTTAACACAGGAAAACGATATGGCATATCTATGCAATATTTTTATTTCTGTTTATAAGATTTTGATGAGCAAATGATGGTGATCACACATAACTCAAACAAAGAAGGAAAAGCTGAAATTGGGCAGGCGAGGATGTCAGTTAAAACCATCCCCTATAATGCTCAATGTTTTTATCAAATAGTTTCTATAGCTACTTGCTAATCTCTTTACCTTGCCTTCCTCCCATATCTGAGCAGGGTCCCGGAATCAAACAGCATAAAAAATTACTTTAAATGCAATATTCCCTTAGAAAATCTCCCTGGAGTTCCCACATTCATCTCTCAGTCATATCTATCCTTTTTTTTTTAAATCTTGTTTTGTTCCCTGATGTTCCTTTTTTAAACATTCATATCATAACACATAGTAACACAAATCAGGGGTTGAAAAATTAAAATTAAAATTATGACAAGGCCAAATTTTGCCATTGCTGCTTATAGTTTTTTTGACTCTTTTCAAGCAAATTTGGTCCAAAAATGTTAGCTCCTAATTTTTGGTCGGTTTAGATGGGGCTTGTCCCTTTCTGGGTTTTTACCACTATCTGTGACCCTAGTAGTGAGATTTCTGACACTCTCGGCCCCACCACATCAGTCAAAAGTCCTAAGAAGGAAGGCCCCACTCAAGGTAACATCTCCTAAAGCTAGAGGAAAGTCAGATGGCGGAGTGGGGTTGCCAGATGTAGCATCATATTATAGGGAAATGGCACTAGTACGTATATTGAATTGGAACCACGATTACTCAAACAAAATATGGGTAAAATTAGAGCAAATAATGGCAGGAAGGAATTTGTCAGGAACACCCTGGATCCAGAAGGTAGATAGAGGGCTCTCAAAATGAACTTCACCTTTAAGGCCTCGTACACACGACAGAGTTTCTCGGCAGAATTCACCGAGAAACTCGGTCAAAACCCGGATTCTGCCGAGAAACTCTGTCGTCTGTACAGTTTTGGCTCGATGGAGCCGCCGAGGAACTCGACGAGAAAATAGAGAACATGTTCTCTATTTTCTCGTTGTTCTATGGGAGAAGGCGGCCCGCCGAGCTCCTCGGCGGCTTCATCCCAAAACTCGACGAGGAACTCGACGTGCCAAGCACGTCGAGTTCCTCTGTCGTGTGTACGGGGCCTAACTCATAATACGTTAAAGATATGGGATAAAATAAACCAACTAGGAGATTATGCCCCCGGGATATCTCCCTAACTCCGCTGGAGGGATTCCCGTGGTTCCCTCCAGGTGAGTGTAAGGCCGCGTACACACGGTCGTTCCAAACCGATGAGAATGGTCCGACGGGCCATTTCCATCGGTTCACCGCTGAAGTGGACTGATGGTCTGATGTGCGTACACACCATCGTTCCAAAAACCGATCGGGTCAGAACGCGGTGACGTCAAACACACGACGTGCTGAATAAAACGAAGTTCAATGCTTCCAAGCATGCGTCGACTTGATTCTGAGCATGCATGGGTTTTGAACCGATGCTTTCTGTACTAACTATCGGTTTGGACCGATCGGGCAGCGGTCCATCGGTTCGATTTTGAAGCATGTTTTTAAATTTTAGACCAAAGGACAACAGACCGATGGGCTATACACACGGTCGGTTTGGACCAATGAAACTGAACCTCGGTCCATTCTCACCGGTTTTGTCCGACCATGTGTACGCGGCCTAAGGGTTTAAGGTTCTGAAGCTAGGGTTCTTCCTTAACTGTTACATATGATTGTAAGGGGTTAAGGGTTTCAGAGTGAATGTCATTCTTTTTCTTTTTAGTAGAATTCTAAAAGGCCTCACATACATAATTTCTTGTAGTTTTTATCTCTGAACAAAAGATTATACATGCAAAACATTCCTTAGTAATTGCTAGACATGTATCTTTATTTTTATTATTGTTCTCACAGGTGTTGTTTTTATATATTCTATTACATGTGAGACATTCCTTATTAATTGCTAGAACTGTATTATATTTTTTACCTATATTTTCCCTATCTTGTACTTCTTGTACTTACCTATCTCCTCCTTTTTAATTATATTATGCAGCTGTTGTTTTTCACTTACTAAGCCTTTTTAATGAATAGAAGGTCTGTTTTTAAAGGATCACTAAAGGAAAAAATAGTTTTAGCTAAATAGCTTCCTTTACCTTACTGCAGTACTGGTTTCATGTCCTTATTGTTAGTTTTTGCTTTGAAGTAGCTGTAATTGTGCTGTGATCTCCACACTTCCTGGTTGTCTGGCTCCTTATAACCACAGTACTGGGAGCTTTTCACGGTGGTCTAAGCTGTCATTACTGTGTGTCTAAAACTCCTCAGAACCAATCAGATTCATTTTAAAAACAAAACACTGCCCTGGATTTGTTTGTTTTTGGACAGGAGGGTACTTTACTCCACCCATGCCCAAAGATCAGAGGATTTTGGCAAGAAATTGCCCCCTGGGTTGAAAGGCTCCTGGGGAAATGGAATTGACCCCTCTAAACTTCTTATTCCATGGCTTTTTGGTTTTTTTCACTCTCCTCAATGTCTGACAATTTACAAGACGGCATCTAGCAGAGAGCACAGGATTCATAAGAGCAAGACAAAACAGCAACATAGTGCCCCACACCGGGCAAAAATACCTTCAGAAAAAGGAGGAGAGGAATCCTTGCAATAAAAGTATCGCCCGCTGTAACTTTGTGAGATACGCTACGCCGCCGTAACTTAGTGAGGCAGGTTCTGTATTCACCAAGAACCTGCGCCTTAAGTTACGGCGGCGTAGCATAAATCTGCCGGCGTAAGAGCGCCTAATTCAAATTGTGAAGAGGCTGGCATGTTTTATGCAAATAAAACATGACCCCACGTAAATGACGTTTTTGACTATCGGCGCATGCGCCGTCCGTGAAAGTAACCCAGTGCGCATGCTCCAAATTAACCCGCAAAAAGCCAATGCTTTTGACGTGAACGTAAATTACGCACAGCCCCATTCACGGACGACTTACGCAAACAATGTAAAAATTTCAAAATTCGACGTGTGAACGACGTCCATACTTAACAGAGGATACGCCTCATATAGCAGGGATAACTTTATGCTGGAAATGCGCCGGGCGGACGTACGTTTCTGAATCGGCGTATCTACCTAATTTGCATATTCCTTGCGTAAATCCACAGAAGCGCCACCTAGCGGCCATCGTAAATATGAAACTAAGATACGACGGTGTAAGAGACTTACGCCAGTCGGATCTTAGCCAAATTCCGGCGTATCTTGTTTTCTGAATACAGAAAAAAGATACGCCGGAGCAACCAAGAAGTTACGCGGCGTATCAATAGAAACGCCAGCGTAACTTCTTTATGAATCTACCCCCATGTCTATTAAAAATTCCCGACAGCAGGGCAAGGAGTAAGACAGTCTATACAACGGCTTATCATTACCTTATATGAACTCCAACTCAGGAAATAATTTAGCAGTGCAAAAAAAAAGTCTCCAAGATAAATATTGACTGGAGAAAAATGGGTTTCCTGCAGTTTGCAGATTTGATACAGAAATGCAATTAAAAGCTGATAATCTGATTGAGTGCTAATGAAAATCACTGAATGCCCAATGTAGGCTTCCAAATTATATAGAGTTTCAGGTTGATGGAAAGTCAGATGAGTGCTATAAAATGGATATTGCAAGGCAAGACCAAGCTTTATCAGTATAAATATATGAAATCATTATCTGTGCCTGTGCAAAGAGCTGCGCTCTGAACAAAGCCTTATTTTTGGCCACTCTCCCAACTCCACGGCTCCCAACAATTCCTTGTACGGAGGTGCTGCCCCTCTTTTGGAAACAAATGTCCCCCTTTCCTCCTTAGTTGGCAATCTTTTTGGTCTTTTATTATTTTTTTTTACTAGTAATGGCGGCGATCTGCGATTTTTTTTGGGACTGCGACATTATGGTGGACACATCGGACACTTTTGACACATTTTTGGACCATTCACATTTATACAGCGATCAGTGCTATAAATATGTACTGATTACTGTATAAATGTGACCGGCAGGGAAGGGGTTAACATTAGGGGGCGAGGAAGGGGTTAAATGTGTTCCTTACTAGTGATTCTAACTGTGGGGGAAGGGGACTGACTGGGGGAGGTGACCGATCTGTGTTCCTATGTACAAGGGACACAGCATCGGTCTCCTCTCCCTGACAGGACGTGGATCTCTGTATTTACATACACAGATCCACGTCCTTGTCTGTGTAACAGCCGATCGCGGGTATTTGGCAGACATTGTGGCCGCCAGGCACGTGCATCGGCACCTCAGTGGTGCGGCGGGCACGCGCGCCCCCCCAGTGGCCAGAGGAGCCGAGGACGTCAATAGACATCCTCCCAGCATTTGAGAGCCACATTGTGGCCGTCATTTGTCTATGGCCTGGGCTCCAAGTAGTTGTTACACTCTGTAAATAGATACCTAAAGTGTCACGGTACTTAGAAATCTCCATAGGCGACGCTTTAAACGCCCTTACAGGTTACCTGTTTGAGTGAGTGAGTGAGTAACTTGTATAGCGCTACAAATGAGAACTACAGTAAATCGCTTTTTGCATCGAGTGTCGTCCTGTGTCTTCAGAAGAGGCGAGTCTTACGTTTTTTCCTGAAGGTCCGATTTTCTTCCATGCGGATGTTCGTAGGTAAAGCGTTCCATAGCCGGGGTCCTTGGACTGCGAATCTTCGTTCTCCTTTAGATTTGTAGCGGGTCTTGGGGATGTGGAGGAGGTTTTGGTTAGTTGACCGGAGGGCGCGACTAGGGGTGTAGTGTTTTAATTTCTCGCATAGGTATTGAGGAGCGTTTCCTTGTGTGCATTTGTGAGTGAGGCGTCCTCTTGTCCGAGGATGAAAGAATGTCCGTGGTTAGCGGAACACTGAACACAGTATCTGCTGGGAAACTGTCCGAGGATGAGAGGACCTCCGTGATAGGCAGAACACAGTGTCAAATGCCTGGAACGGAACGCCAGGAGAAAGCCGTGACTTAAAAAAATGGGTGCCTGTCAAGAATTCAGGTACTTGAGCACAGTGAGACTGCAATGGGGATAGTGAGGTATGACACAGTGAGGTATGGCTCAGTGAGGTATGACACAGTGAGGTATGGCACAGTAAGACTGCATTGGGCACAGGGAGGTATGGCACAGTGAGGTATGGCACAGTGAGACTGCAATGGGCACAGTGAGGTATGGCACAGTGAGACTGCAATGGGCACAGTGGGGTATGGCACAGTGAGACTGCAATTGGCACAGTGAGGTATGGCACAGTGAGACTGCAATGGGCACAGTGGGGTATGGCACAGTGAGACTGCAATGGGCACAGTGAGGTATGGCACAGTGAGACTGCAATGGGCACAGTGAGACTGCAATGGGCACATTGAGGTATGGCACAGTGAGACTGCAATAGGCACAGTGAGGTATGGCACAGTGAGGTAAGGCACAGTGAGGTATGGCACAGTGAGGTATGGCACAGTGAGACTGCAATGGGCACAGTGAGGTATGGCACAGTGAGACTGCAATGGACACAGTGAGGTATGGCACCGTGAGACTGCAATTGGTACACTAAGGTATGGCACAGTGAGACTGCAATGAGCACAGTGAGGTATGGCACAGTGAGATTGCAATGGGCACAGTGAGGTTGCAATGGGCACAGGGAGGTTGCAAATGGGCACAGTGAGGCGTGCAAATGGGCATTGTTGACCGTCTTTTCCGCTTACAGTAGCTGCTGCATTCTCACCCTAGGCTTATACTCGAGTCAATGCGTTTTCCCATTTTTTTGTGGTAAAATTAGGTCCTCGGCTTACACTCGGGTCGACTTATACTCGAGTATATACGGTATGTAAAGACTGGTATATGTAAACTTCAACTTTAAGACTAAGAACTTTTTACTGAAAAAGGCCCAAAAGTCCTTCAAATACAATAACAAATATTTCCCAAATGCTGAGAATCAAAACCATGATTTATAGTATTTGACAATGTGTATTTGCAGAACCAGGCAGCTTTTATAAGTACAGTAGCTTCTAAAACTTTCATTCTTTTGCTCGGAGCAATCTTGAAGAGACAAGATTAGCTAGTGGGCTAGGGAATAGGTAGCAGGACCTGCCATAGGCACACGAGTGACAGGTCTTTAAGAAAGCTTAAACGGGAAATTTGAACTACAAAAAAAAAAAAAAAGTGCAGGAAAATGTAGGACTGAAAGTTACATTGCTGGAAGGAAATGAAATCTGTAGAACTTTTGCCCATTTTAGGAACATTAGAGTGTTAGCTTCTTTGGGAAAAGGAATGTAAGTAGTTCAATACTCTCTGTAATTTAGCAATGTGGAAAGTGATGACATTGGCCCAGATTCAGGTACATTTGCGCGATATTTGCAGGGGAGCAGGGCAACGATTTTGCCCTGCGCCCCCGCAAATATTTTGCGCTGCCCTCGATTCACGGAGCAGTAGCTCCGTAAATTGCGAGGGCGCGCCGCCAAAATTGCCCGGCGTAAGCGCGCGCAATGTAAATGATCCCGCCGGGGGCGGGAATCATTTAAATTAGGCGCGCTCCCGCGCCGAGCATACAGCGCATGCTCCGTTGGGAAACTTTCCCGACGTGCATTGCGGCAAATGGGGCCCGCGCAAGTTTGTGAATCAGTGGTAGTATGCAATTTGCATACTACACGCTGATCACAATGGGAGTGCCCCCTAGCGGCCCACGCAATAATGCAGCCTAAAATCTGCGTGGCATAAGAGCCTTATGCCGCGCAGATTTTAGCCTGCAGTCAGTGTAACGAGGTTCCTGAATCAGGAGCACTCGTTACACCGGAGCAAGTAAGCAATTGCGCGGGGTAACTTATGGTTACACAGGCGCAATTGCTTCTTGAATCTGGGCCAGTGTGTAAATAAACACATAAACCTATCTAGACGGAGACTATCTCTAGCTAGATACAAAAAAAAAGGGAATTTTTTTCACAGCCTCCCACCCCTTCTATTTTAACAGTTATTCAGTTGCTAAGGATTACCAGATGACAGCTGCCGATATATTGCGACAGAGAATTTGTGTGCAGTCAATTGAATAAGCACAGGACTTACGCTACTCTGTTTTGATTTCAACTACTGGATCAGTGTTGGAGATAAGCAAATCACCTGTATGGTCAGATTCACCGCCAGTGAATTTTCTAGTGGCAGAGTAATCAACACTATGCAAGAGAATTTGTGCTTTTTCCATACTGGACAATATAACAGGTTCAAGTTACTGTATGGATAGATAGCGGTATGCACTCAATGTCACACTAAACTACTGCTGGTCATCTAAAGCAGTGGTTCTCAACCTCAGTCCTCAAGTACGCCCAACAGGCCATGTTTGCAGGTTTTCCTTTATCTTGCACAGGTGCTTTAAATCAGAGTCAATGGCTTGGTATTTTTTTTTGGACAGCTATTTTCCCAATACAAGTACATTGATTGGTTTGCACAAAAGTTAATGGGCCAGATTCACGTATCCTGGCGTATCTTTGTGCGGGCGTAGCGTATCCTATTTATGCTACGCCTCCGCAACTTAGACGGGCAAGTGCAGTATTCACAAAGCACTTGCTCCGTAAGTAGCGTAAATGGGCCGGCGTAAGCCCGCGTAATTCAAATGTGGAAGAGGTGGGCGTGTTGTATGTAAATCAAACGTGACCCCACGTAAATGACGCGCCTAACGAACGGCACATGCGCGCATGCTCAGTATCACGTCGAATTTACTCATAAGATATGCCAGGCCCAATGCCTGTGACGTGAACATAACCTACGCACAGCCCTATTCACGTAGGACTTACGTAAACGACGTAAAAAGATACGCTTGCCGACGTCCATACTTTGCATTGGCTGCGCCTCATATAGCAGGGGTAACTTTACGCCGGACGTAAGCCTAACGTAAATGGCGTAGCGGGCGCAAGTACGTTCGTGAATCGGCGTATCTAGCTAATTTACATATTCGACGCTCAAATTGATGAAAGCGCCCCTAGCGGCCAGCGTAAATTTTCCCCCCTAAGATACGACGGCGTAGGAGACTTACGCCGCTCGTATCTTGGCAACAGAGAGAGGCGTATCTGATTCTTTGAATCAGGCGCACAGATACGACGACACAGATTCGGACTTACGACGGCGTACGTGGAGATACGCCGTCGTAAGTCCTTTGAGAATCTTGCCCATAGTGTCTACAAACTATGGGATATATTTATGGGATTTTTATTTATTTATTTTTCTTACTAGTAATGGCGACGATCAGAAACTTATAGCGGCACTGCGATATTGTGGCAGACAAATCAGACACCTAAGTGACACCTTTGACACTTTTTTGGGAACCAGTGACACGTCCCTATACAGTGATCAGTGCTAAAAATAGGCACTATCACTATATTAAAATTTTGGACCGAAGGAAAACAGACCCATGGCCTATACACACGGTCGGTTTGGTCCGATGAAAACTGAACTTCGGTTCATTCCCATCGGTTCGGTCCGACCGTGTGTACGCAGCCTTAGCTGTACTGCGCCTTACATTCAGGCTACGGCAATTTCAGCGGTTGTTTTCTTCCTTGTACAGATCACACCTGGCAACCCGTAAAACGTGAGCCGTGCCAGGGGCCGAGAGGACATTGCAACTGAAGGACCATGAAAAGTGGTGAAGAAAGGCAATTAAATCCAAATGAGAAAATGATGAATGCGTAACAAACAGGTTCCAGGCAGAAAATCTGAAAACGGCCTCTCTACAGTGCAAAAACCCAACAAGGGTGAAAGGCGAAAAACCCTGAAATTATTTAATCGTCAGTCAGCAACTTTTTAATTAACAGTTAGCGTTGAGAATGACACACGGTTGTGTGGGTTAATCAGACTGACTCACTAATTTCCAACGGAACAAAAAGTCAGTATAAAGTTTCCAAACTTTCCAACTTGATGTTTTTCTTGGCGTATAACTGTCAACTCAAGAAGCGTTTACCAACCTAGCCAAGCGTCACTCTATTGCTCCTCTCACTGCTGGAGAAGTAGAGCTGTGCGTATTCCGACGTTTGGAGTGTCACACGGATGTAGACCGCGTCTTGATATTGTTTCAGAAGAAGAATAGGTAAAGCTTGTCTGACAATACGCCGAGCACACAAGGACAATCTGTTAATGGGCTCCTGAATAATTTATCGCTTGACAGTGAGAAGTAAATCTTTTCAATGCTTTCCTAAATTACAGGATCGCCTTGTGGTTTGAAGACAGGGCTGTTAGACATGTTTTTGCTGCATATGTTCCTCTTTCGGATAACTCGAGACAGATGCTGTTAATTTAGAAAATGGATGAAACTTCCACTAAAAGAAAAGTATACAAAAAAAAGGAGAAAACTTGTTCTGAACTAAATCTTCTGGAGAGTCACTCTAATTTAAAGTGAATCAGTGAGAATAGAAATGTAGAGCTGCCCTTGCTCATTTTTTCTTAACCACTTCAGCCCCGGACCATTTTGCTGGTCAATGACCGGGCCACTTTTTGCGATTCGGCACTGCGTCGCTTTAACTGGCAATTGCGCAGTGGTGCGACGTGGCTCCCAAACAAAATTGACGTCCTTTTTTTCCCACAAATAGAGCTTTCTTTTGGTGGTATTTGATCGCCTCTGTGGTTTTTATTTTTTGCGCTATAAACAAAAATAGAGCGACAATTTTGAAAAAAAAAAGAATATTTTTTACTTTTTGCTATAATAAATATCCCCCAAAAATATATAAAAAACACTTTTTTTTCCCCTCAGTTTAGGCCGATACGTATTCTTCTACCTATTTTTCGTAAAACAAATTGCAATAAGCGTTCATTCATTGGTTTGCGGAAAAATGATAGCATCTACAAAATAGGGGATAGTTTTATGGCATTTTTATTAATATTTTTTTTTTACTAGTAATGGTGGCGATCTGCGATTTTTATCGGTACTGCGACATTATGGCGGACACATCGGACACTTTTGACACATTTTTGGGACCATTGGCATTTTTATAGCGATCAGTGCTATACAAATGCATTGATTACTGTAAAAATGTCACTGGCAGGGAAGGGGTTAACACTAGAGGGGTGATCAAGCGGTTAACTATGTTCCCTTATTGTGTTCTAACTGAAAGGGGGGTGGGACTGACTAGGGTAAATGACAGATCGCTGTTCATACATTGTATGAACATACGATCAGTCATTTCTCCCCCTGAAAGAACCAGGAGCTGTGTGGCCCGCCCCTTGTGATGTCACCAACCCAGCATGCACCAGTTTGTGATCAACCTTTCTTAAGGGCGGAGCATTTTTTTTTGGGGGGGGGGGTCTGTCCAGCAGTGTGTCAGGCGTCAGATCTACATCAGGTGACATAATAGTCTGGTATGGATTTTGGGGGGTCCCAGGGTTTTTTTTTGGCATGGGGTTCCCCTTAGAATCCATACCAGACCTGAAAGGCCTGGTATGGAATTTGGGGGGGGGGGGATGCCGTTTTTTCCCCTACTATTTTATGTTGCCAGCAATGGTTTTTTTTTTCTATTCAGTTGTCAGTGGGGAAGCCCATTGACATCTGATGACTCATCGGTTGTTGAGGACGTGGCTACCGGCTTCCCAGCCCCGCTCCTTAACAACCAGCTTTCACTGTGTCCTGATTCGGGAAAACTTTGCCCAATCAAGGTTTAGAATGCACACAGGTTTAT
This sequence comes from Rana temporaria, assembly GCF_905171775.1. Lineage (NCBI taxonomy): Eukaryota > Metazoa > Chordata > Amphibia > Anura > Ranidae > Rana > Rana temporaria. The sequence continues at coordinate 16,272,061 of NC_053499.1, read as the reverse complement.
CATGGGTGGCCAAAGATCGTTGATGCATGTGGTTTGTGAAGGCTTGCCTGTGTAGTTCCATTCAAAAGAAGAAGAGCTTAAATTGCTGAAAAAGTTAGTGCTGGTTCTGATAGAAAGGTGTCAGAACAGTTTGTTGCGTATGGCGCTGCATAGACTGGTCAGGGTGCCCATGCTGATCTGTGTCCACAGCCAAAAGAGCCCGCAAAGGGCACATGAGCATCAGAACTGGACCACAGAGCAATGTAAGAAAGTGTCTTCAAGTTATTGACCTTGCCTCCAAATTCTTCAGATATCAATCCAATAGAGCATCTGTGGGATGTGCTGGAAAAACAAGTCTGATCCATGGAGGCCCCACCTCACAATTTAGAGGACTTAAAGGATCTGCTACTGACAGCTTGGTGTCGAATACCACAGCATACCTTCAGAGGTCTAGAGGGGTCCATGCCTTGATTAGGTGGGTGGTCATAATGTTATGTCTGAACAGTGTATCTCAGGCCTCCTACACACGACCGAACATGTCTGCTGAAACTGGTCCGCGGACATGTTCGGTCGTGTGTAGGGCCGACCAGACAATTTTCCGGCTGACTGGACAGGTTTCCAGCGGACAAATGTTTCTTAGCATGCTAAGAAACATGTCCGCTGGAACCATGTCCGTCGGTCAGTATGACTCATCGGACATGTCCGCTGGCCAGAGAACCCGCGCATGACGTCGAAGTGATTCGACGCATGTGTGGAAGCATTGAACTTCCGGGTTCGCGCACGTCGCCGCGTCATCGTCGCCGTCACGTCGCCGCCACGTCACCGCGTATTCTGTCCGCGGAGAATTTGGTCTGATGGTGTGTACAACCATCAGACCAAAATCTCCGACATGTCCGATGAAAACGGTCCGCGGACCGTTTTCATCGGACAGGTCCGCTCGTCTGTACGCGGCCTCAGAGTTCAGCTTTAAGAACAAACTCTCGAAAACAAATCAAACTTGACGGCCGGTGCTTAGCTAATTAGCGGTGATGAATTTGCTGTTTTCCTCTTCTTTGTGCTTCTTAACCAAGCCGATGTTCTCAGCTTTCCTGCTCTCCTGAGTGACGGGCACCTTTAGCTGGGCTGTCGGGCTCACTTTGCCAGTTGGCAGTATATCACTGTGCAGCTATCCTGAAATTTAGGACACATTGTAGTTGTAAATGAAGTGCCCTAATGGATGTCATATACTTATATATCACCGCCATTTGGCAGGAGATTGCCAGATGAAGTTTACAGCCACTCTAAGGACATTTCACTTGAGATTCTAGAAGGTGCAAAGGAATTAACCTGCTACAGTGCCTGAGAACTTTCCTGAGACTTCAGAACAGGCACGATAACAGCTCGCTGATTGAGTTTAAATGTATCTGATGGGTTCACAATAAATTCCACTGAAATGATGCAATGATATACTGTATTTTTTAGCACGTTACAGATATGCCAACACACATTTCCTTTCCTCTCCCCTAAAAATACCCCTAGAATACTCATGGCTCGTGCAATGTAACAAAAGGTATGCTGTAAGCTATGCCCAGTCTTCTATCTGTGCAGCATTGATTTTTTACTTTGTGAATTTCCTGCACAGCGCGACCATCTCCCATGTGGGTATCTGAAGCCACAGTGTCCTTCTTCCTGGATTCCAGGCTACCCAGCATGCACCTGCCGATCTCGTGCATGTGCAGTGAGATGCAATTTTGGTCAGCTTGGCATGGCATAGCCATGCCAAGCTGACCAAGATTTTCCATAGATGCCAATGTTAAATGTTACTGGAGCCAGGCAAGCTGGCCTCCATAGACGCCATGCCAAGCTGACCAAGATCTCCCAGAAGCCAATGAAAACCCGGAAATGATGCACGGTGCCGCAGCTCCCTAGAGGAGGTAGTGAAATTAAATATAGGCATGAATCAGGTAAGTGAACAGAAAAAAATAAAATAAATTGCAAATTCATTTTAAGGATGCACATTAGTGCTACATGGTGAGGAGTGAAAACTGTGGGTGGAACTTCACGTTAACCGAATGACGGCTACAGCACGGACCTACTTTGCTGGAAGGGCATCAATAGATGTCCTCCTGTGCTCGAGCGGCCTGCGTACCTCCTGCAGGGCGTGAGCCGCACGCTCTGTGATCATCGAGTCTATGAGACTTGGCTAATCACAGATTGGAGTAACTGGTCGATCCCTACAACTTACCACGTGATCAGCTGATCATGTGATGTAAACAGAAGCTCGGTAGTCGGCTATTTTTTCTCCTCACGCTGATAGTGTGAGGAGGAAAAAAAAAACATCACCGGTGGCTGTCAGAGGGACATCGGTCCCGATCGAGGAGAGCAGCCTCTGCCTCATCTGTGCCACCTGCCAGTGCTACCTACCAGTGCACAACAGTGCCGCCTACCAGTGCCCACAGTGCCACCCATCAGTGCCCACATTGCCACCCATCAGTGCCCACATTGCCACCTAACAGTGCCCACAGTGCCACCTATCAATGTCACCAATCAGTGCCTCATCAACAGTGTCCACCTATCAGTGCCTGCAGTGCCACCTATCAATGTCACCAATTAGTGCCTCATCAACAGTGCTCTCCATCTGTGCCACCTAGCAGTGCCCATCAGTACCATCTATCAGTGGTACCCATCAGTGCTACCCATCAGGGCCATCAGTGCAGCCTATCAGTGCCCATCACTGAAGCCTCATCAGCGCATATCAATGAAGGAGAAAAGTTACCTGTTTGCAAAATTTTATAACAAACTATGAAACGTGTTTTTTTTTCAAAATTTTCCGTCTTTCTGTGTTTAAAAACCTCCCAGTAGTGATTAAATACCACCAAAAGAAAGCTATATTTGTGTAAAAAAAATATATATAAAAATGTCATTTGGGTACTGTAACGGTCACCACCGTTTACGATATTCCCATTCCATCGCCCACGTCAGCTTATCCGACACTCCGACAATCCAGCAGACACGATACATTCCATTTCCCAGAATAACGAGACCGACAAGCTCTGTTACTGGTTTCAAAATGTATGAACACTTTTAATGGTATCTTAGCTTTCTTATATACAGTACAAGCATGTTAAAGTAATCAAAGGAACAAAGGAACTCTCCACCCCATATATCACACAATGGGGCTTTAGTACAAATTCTCTTAGACAATGACATCTAGTTGAGCTAATCATTAGTCATCCCACAGACGTCCCGTCTCCGCAATTAGAGGAAATAATTACTACAGGTTGACAAGTCACATGTCACACACAAAACAGTATTATTAGCATACATAATGAAAGGTCTTTAGGAGCCAGGCTGAATTAACACCTAAAAGCTAGACATCTGACCTTTACGGACTGAATTAGCATCTCACAATGGAATGTCTAGGAGCAGCCCCAATTAACACCTCAAAAGCAAGTGTCCTCACATTGAATGAAAACACTCCACTGACCTGGTGGGGTCAGAATAACCACTTGTAATATCTCAAGATATCCTGCAATATGAATTATCAGTTATCAGTCACCCTATACCCAAAAGGGGCACAGGGTGACCCTAGACCCAAGAGTCATTAGTGACGCTGGCACAGGAGTACCCCCCATCCTTCAAAAGTCTCTGGGTGTCATGGGTCATTCCGTTACAGGTACAGTGTAGCATGATTGCGTGATTCAATGTGTGACTGTCAGGAGAGTTTAGTAGACCAGTACTGTGTGCCTACACAGAGGAGACCAAGACTGTATGCAGTGAAATAAAGGTGTTTATTTACAAATAAGTGAACAAAACATGTGGGACAACCAGTGCACAATAAACAGCAAACAGTATATACAAACAAAGGGAGATACCGTATGCATAAACAAAGCCAGGCCGAGGTCATACACGTGGGATGTCAGCAGATGGGTGAGGATGGGGACAGAACAGAGCAGGGAGCGGACGGATGGACGGGCTGCGAGGTAGGAATCCAAGGGAAGCAGGAATCAGGAAACAGGGAGGAAAGTACAGGCAGGGATCAGGATCAAGGATCAGAATCAGGGTCCAGAAATCAGGGTCAGGATACAGGCTCAGGATCAAGGTAGTAGACTGATACCAGGGCGAGGACTGATTACACACGCCGGGTATATATAGAGGCTTGCTAATTGCGTTCAGGTCACACCTGAACGCAGGAAGGGCTGTATGCTCCATACTGCCAAGTATCCCTCGCTGGTGGACGCCAGTACTGCAGCCCAAGGATCACATAACACCACCAGTGAAGTACTCCCCCGGCAGTCCAAGACTGCCGGGAGACACCTGGTGGTGGGCCACAGTACTGCACGCCAAATACCAGGCAGTAACACCAGTGGGGGGAACCTTCCTTGAGAGTGACAGCCCTGAAAGCTGAAAATTGGCCTGGGCAGGAGGAGGGTTTAAGTGTCCAGTAAACAAGTGGTTAATGAATACAAAGCTTTGCTATTTTGTGTCTTTTATTTTGCGTCTTGCCCGAGTTCAACTTGAAGTCAACTTTTTACACGAAAGAAGTTAGAAATGACTTGAGTTTTTAACTCCGGGAAGAGATTTTCTTGAGTCGGTTCCAGATTGCGTTCTGTGGATGAGGTTTGCACCTAGAATAGACGTAGCATGCTATTTCTGTGCTTCCACACGCAGGGAGCGGAAGTGACAGCTCAGTAGAAAGCAATCATGGCACATCTGGAATTTAAGCTGTTTTGCTACAAAAGCTATGCCGAGGCGATGAAAGATGGGAACACCTGAAACTAGTCGGCAGCTGGCCAGATTCTTGCAGCTATGGTTCTCTAAGAATGTCAACTTAACGAGAGGTTTTTGTTTTTATACTTTAAGTCTTAACAAAGAATGCATGAAAAGCACTGCATAAAATAACCATGTGCAGAGTAGTCAACATAGTCACTAATGCTGCTGATCTGCCAACAGACTTGCCTCTTGTTATAACGCACCTGTACTTGTAATATTGAGGAGGGAAGCGAAAAACACAACATTTTCCAAATTAACATAAAGAAAGGTTAATTACAGGTGCCAGTTTCAAGCAAGTGTAATATAAAAAAAAGAACCCATGCCAAAAATAAAAGAATATTAGCTCAAAAACCACTTAAAAACTGCCTTTAGTAGAATCACGTAAATACACATGATACATGATTCTGCAAGGGGCGCCGGAAGGCCGCTTCTGCTGTGATTATTCACAGCAGAAGCCAATCTGCGGGTGGCGGGCACTGGATGTCAGCAGGCACCTGCCGATCATCAGTAAAATACACCACTGTGGTCTGACTATGTAAACAAGGCAGATCTCCGTTCTGACTTGCTCCTCAGAGAGCCAGAACGGGGATCTGTAAATGTAAAAAGACAGATCCCAATTCTGTCAGGGAAGTAGAGAGAGATCTGCTGTTCCTAGTGATCAGAAACAGCGATCTTGCTCTACTCCCAATCAGTACATTGCCCCCACAGTTGGAAACACCTCCCTAGGGAACACTTAACCCCTTGATCGCCCCTAGTGTTAACCCCTTCCCTACCAGTGATATTTATACAGTAATCAGTGGCTATTATTAGCTCTGTCACTGTATAAATGTCAATGGTCCCAAAAAAAATGTCAAAAGTGTCCAATCTGTCCCGCTAAAAATCGCTGATCACCACCATTACTTTTTTTTTAATAAAAATGCTATAAATATATCCTCTTTTTTGTAGACGCTATAACTTTTGCATAAACCAATCAATATACGGTTTCTGTTATTTTTTAACCAAAAATATGTAGAATACATATTGGCCTAAACTGATGAGGATTTTTTTTTTTTGGGGGGGGGGGCTATTTATTATAGCAAAAAGTAAACTATATTGTTTTTTTTTAAATTGTTGCTCTGTTTTGTTTAGAGCACAAAAAAATCATGGCTGCTGAGTCATGATACTGTGGTCAGGTTACGTGCCTCCGTCAGCCCGCAGTCTCTCCCTTTCTCCCCCCACCCCTTCCTCCCTGCCTGTCAGCTCCTGTAGGTGTGCCTATCATCAAACGCGCCCCTCCCCTTCCTTCCTGTCGCTATTCTGAGTGGCAGTAAAGTTAGTGCTCATCATAACTACTGTAAGGGGATCTCAGCCTCTCCCTCTGTATTGTGGAAGTAGAGCGGCGGACAGTCATGTGACTGCACATCTGCGATGTGGGAAAGGTATTTAGCAGGAGAATTTAAAAAAATAACACATACACTGCATGGTATATTGTGTTATAACAGAGGGGCTTGCAGTAGTTGTAAGCACTGTTTTTTGCAAACACTTTAAATAGAGATGCAGCACACTAACATTTCTGCACACAGAAGCAACATAAACATATAAAATATAATAGAGGAAGGAGGCGGTACTAGCCTCTGAAATCAGTTCCGATTGGTAGTTTATTTTCGGGGCCAGTCGGCTCCCTATAGCTCGTGGTTTCAGTGTCCTCTCTCCTGTCTCCACAGAGCTGCCGCTGTGGCAAGGACCACTCCATGATCCCGTACAGGGTCCTTTCCACAGCCCACCTGGGCAAAGACAGTTTTGTGTTTTTTTACATACTCATTAAACTGTGTTTCACCAGGGGCGGCCCATCCAATAAGGGTCCATGAGCGCCGCCTCCCCTATCCATCGCCATTACCCACCATCCATGCGCAAGGCCCCTTTCAGGCTCCCAGGCACATGAATTCCAATGCTGGATGATTGTTTTTTGAAACCCTGATTAGAGACAATTGTTTTTGGCGGGAGGGTTTATTGTTTTTGGGGGTATACGATATACAAACAGAAAGGTGCAGCTCTCTGAACAGGGGAATACCAACAGGCAGGGCGGAGTCCACAGGTGGGTGATCAGACTGCGGTGTCCTCCAGACAACACCCAAATAGGTAGACAAAATAAAAAACTCCAATCCATAGGAAAAATGTTTTGACACATTTAGGAAAACAAAAAAGCAGACGCGTTTCGCCTGAAGAGCCTTGGTCACTGCAACATGGATTGGAGTTTCCGACTATTTTTTTATTTTATCTACCTATTGTTTTGGGGGTGGGGGTATTGTTACTGGCTGCAGGGGATTTATTTTACTGCTTTTCTGGTTTTAATTTCATACACATTTCTTAGCACCACAAAATGACACTTGGTTCTGTATTCTATAAAAAGGGCGATACCAGGAGGTGGGTAAGGGGTGGAATAAAGAGACAGTGCTCTGAGGTTCGTAGGGGGTGGATATAAGAAACAGTGCTCTGAGGTAGGTAGGTGCTGAAACCAAGAGACAGTGCTCTAAAGTGGGTAGGGGGTGGAACAAAGAGATGTGCTCTGAGGTGGGTAGGGGGTGGAAGTAAGAGACAGTGCTCTGAGGTGGGTAGGGGGTGGAACCAAGAGACAGTGCTCTGAGGTGGGTAGGGGGTGGAAGTAAGAGACAGTGCTCTGAGGTGGGTAGGGGGTGGAACCAAGAGACAGTGCTCTGAGGTAAGTAGGGGGTGGAAGTAAGAGACAGTGCTCTGAGGTGGGTAGGGGGTGGAACCAAGAGACAGTGCTCTGAGGTGGGTAGGGGGTGGAAGTAATAGACGTTGCTCTGAGGTGAATAGGGGGTGGAACCAAGGGATGGTGCTCTGAGGTGGGTAGGGGGTGGAGACAAGTGTTGACTTGGAATAAGGATTACCTGAACTTATACTCTGAGAAAAAAAAGCCCTGCTGAACACTAAATTACACTTTTTTCTGTATTATAGAAAAGGGGCGATACCAGGAGGTGGGTAGGGGGTGGAACCAAGAGATGGTGCTCTGAAGTGGGTAGGGGGTGGAACTAAGAAACGGTGCTTGAGGTGGGTAGGGAGCGGAACAAAGAGATGGTGCTCTGAGGTGGGTAGGGGGTGGAACCAAGAGACGGTGCTCTGAGGTTGTTAGGGGGTGGAACCAAGTGACGGTGCTCTGAGGTTGGTAGGGGGTGGAACCAAGTGACGGTGCTCTGAGGTGGGTAGGGGATGGAACCAAGAGACGGTGCTCTGAGGTGGGTAGGGGGTGGAAATAAGAAACGGTGCTCTGAGGTAGGTAGGGAGTGGAACCAAGAGACGGTGCTCTGAGGTGGGTAGGGGGTGGAAATATGAAACGGTGCTTTGAGGTAGGTAGGGGGTGGAACCAAGTGACATGCTCTGAGGTGGGCAGAGGTGGAGACAAGGGGTGACTTGGAATAGGGAGTACCTGAACTTATACTTTGAGAAAAAAGCCCTGCTGAATACTATGGGGCAGATCCACAAAGAAGTTACGCTGGCGTATCTATTGATACGCCGCGTAACTTCTATTTTGCTCCGGCATATCTTTGTTTTGTATCCACAAAACAAGATACGCCTGAAGCTGGGCTAGATCCGACTGGTGTACGTCTTAGTACGCCCTCGGATCTAAGGTGCATTTTTACGCTGGCCGCTAGGTGGCGTTTCTGTCGATTTCTGCGTCGAGTATGCAAATTAGCTAGATACGGCGATCCACAAACGTACGTCCAGCCGGCGCAATTTTTTACGTTGTTTCCGTAAGGCTTTTTTCGGCGTATAGTTACCCCTGCTATATGAGGCGTACTCAATGTTAAGTATGGCTGTCGTTCCCGCGTCGAATTTTGAAAATTTTACATCGTTTGCGCAAGTCATTCGTGAATAGGGCTTTGCGTAGAATGACAATCACGTCGTAAGCATTGGCTTGTTGCGGGTTAATTTCGAGCATGCGCACTGGGATACCCCCACGGACGGCGCTTGTGCCGCTCAGAAAAAACGTCAATTACGTCGGGTCAAGTCAAATTAACATAAAACACGCCCACATCTTTAACATTTGAATTCCGCGCCCTTACGCCGGCAGAATTACGCTACACCGCCGTAACTTTAGAGGCAAGTGCTTTGTGGATACGTAGCTTTTTTACGATACGCTACGCCGGAATAAAAATACGATCCGCTACGTGGATCTGGCCCTATGTGTAGCCCTTCAGGGACCACAGTTCAGGCCCATGGGCCTTGCAAATTGCCAACCACTTCCCTAAAGTTCTCAGTGGGATTGCATTGGAAGAGGTATAGACAAACTTGTGTGCATCAAAGAGTGCTGCATTAGAAACACCATAGTATATCTTCACAGAAATGGTTGCAGATTATTTTTCAAAATATAATAACTATGGCCCATATTCTCTCTAAATGTCCGCGGGCGGCGCGTAAGGCATTTACACTCCGCCGCCCCAATCTACAGGAGCAAGTGCTGTATTCCCCAAACACTTGCTCCGTAGTTTGGGGCGGCGGAGTGTAAATGGCCCGGCGTAGCCACGCGTATCTTCAAGGGGGCGGCTTCTATTCAAATTAAGCGCGCCCCCGATTCTAAGTAACTGCGCATGCGCCGGGCTTAAAAAAGCCCAGTGCGCATGCTCCAATTCTCGGCGGAAAACGTCAATGACGCCGACGTGTGCGTCATTGACGTAAAGTCGTATTCAAGAACGACTTAGGCCCCATACACACGGGAGGATTTATCCGCGGATACGGTCCAGCGGACCGTTTCCACGGATAAATCCTCTCGAGGATTTCCGCGGATTTCCATCCGATGGAGTGTACTCACCATCGAATCGAAATCCGCACCGAAATCCTCTGGCGATGACGTGTCGCGCCGTCGCCGCAATTATAACGCGGCGACGTGCGCGACGCTGTCATATAAGGAATTCCACGCATGCGTCGAATCATTACGACGCATGCGGGGGATCCCTTCGGACGGATGGATCCGGTGAGTCTGTACAGACCAGTGGATCCATCCGTTGGGATGGATTCCAGCGGATAGATTTGATAGCGTGTCATCAAATATTTATCCGCTGGAAATCCATCCCAGGGGATAAATATCCGCGGAAACAGATCCGCTGGAGTGTACACACCATAGGATCTATCCGCTGAAACCCATTCGCTGGGATTTTTCAGCGGATGGATTCTATCGTGTGTATGGGGCCTTAGGGAAACGACGTAGCCGACGGAAAAACACGACGCGGACCCGACGCTATCCGTAACATGGCCTACGTGGGACATGCGGAAACTTACTCCTCATATAGCAGGAGTACGTTTCCACTTACGCAAACGACGTTAGCGACGGGTACGCGACGCGAAATCGTTCGGGAATCGGCGTAGCAGGCTCATTTGCATAAACAAATGAGACCTTCACGTAAATGCCATCTAGCGGCGGGCGGCGTAATTACATTTAAGATCCGACAGTGTAAGTGACTTACAGATGGCGGATCTTAAGTGTATCTATGCGAAAATGATTCTAAAAATCAGTCGCATATATACACGGGCCAAAAAAGAGAGATACGATGGAGTATCCTGAGATACTCCATCGTAACTTCTCTCAGAATATGGCCCTATGTGTCCATTTTTAAGCTAAAAAAAATCATGTTTTTCTTTTCATTTTCATTCTGAACTGCTATCGATCTGCAGTCAATTATTAAGACCTGTTCAGTAAATGATTTTAGATTCCATGCACCTGTATACCTCAAGGCTGCTTGATCACAGACATCTACAGAAAGAACAGAGCCTTGTCAACACATCGACCTGAAAGCAGAAATTAGCATCACTCTAGCCACAGGACACACCTAAAAGGAAAAACATAAATCAGCCAATATACAGCAGAATGCGGATGTTCTGCCTATCGCGGGGGGTGTACCACTTTCTCTGCTGTCAGCATGTACATATTGTCCTTAGCAGCTGGAAGTGTCATGAATAGAGGCAGTAATTCTTACAGATGCCTTTTATTTTGTCAGCTCCAATGTATAAAAGTAATGATTTTTTTTTTCCAACATTCTCATTAAAAAAAAAAAAAAGTATTTATCTAAACTATAGACTGAAGGCTGGCTTCCATTCTGTGGTTTGACAATTTCTACATCTGAAAAGTCAAACATTAATATGTGGTCTTCAAACTGAATCAGGATAAACAGTCTACCGCGGTGCGCCTTTGATTTTTATCTTGGCATGCATGTTCTGCACCTGGCTGCCTTGCTAAATGTATCCATATGGTGGTTGGCTTCCTGTATCTGTGTGTTTTGATTGGCTCTGGATTTGTTGCTTTGATAGCGAACCCTTTTCTCCAACTCTAAGCACTTGCCCAAAGCAAACACTGGCCGAAGGAATGCAGAGGGACAGGAGGATGACACGTCCCACCTCCTTCTGCATTCCAGATGTTGTTGGGGATCTCTTCTCTCCTCTGAAGCCGGCCGCTGGAAGGATCATGAGCGCTCAGAGAATAGGTATGTAGTCAGGGCCGTCTTTAAGGCAGGGCAAAATGGGCAGCTACCCTGGGCCCTGTCATTGTTGTGAGGCCCAAAGCAGCATACTTGCCATTTATCCGAGTTTAAATTCCCTTGTCCCTTGAAGTTGTAGTCCTGTGCTATGTCCCGATATCTCAGTGTGAAGTGCTACTACTAATGCTGCCCTATTGTTGTGTATAGATGACTCACCTGCAGACCCTGGGGCAGATCCACATACATCTGTGCCGCGCGCAGCGTATGTAAGATACGCTACGCCGCTGTAACTTACTTTGATTTGGTTTGAATCCTCAACGAATTTGCGCCGTAAGTTACGGTGGCGTAGTGTATCTCTCGCCGCGTAAGGGCACGGAATTCAAAATCGGCGGGTAGGGGGCGTGTTTAATTTAAATGAAGCGCGTCCCCGTGCCGAACGAACTGCGCATGCGCCGTCTGTAAAAATTCCCAGGGTGCATTGCTCCAAATGACGTCGCAAGGACGTCATTGTTTTCAACGTGAACGTAAATGGCGTCCAGCCCCATTCACGGACAACTTATGCAAACGACGTAAAATTTTCAAAATTATACGCGGGAACGACGGCCATACTTAACATTGAGTACGCCACCATATAGCAGCTTTAACTATACAACGGAAAAAGCCGAACGGAAACGACGTAAAAAAATGCGACGGCCGCTCGTACGTTCGTGGATCGTCGGAAATAGCTAATTTGCATACTCGACGCGGAATACGCCGGAAACGCCCACCTAGCGGCCGCCGAAAAATTGCATCTAAGATCCGACGGCGTACTAAGGCGTACACCTGTCGGATCTAACCCAGATGCCGTCGTATCTTGTTTTGTGGATACCAAAACAAAGATACTACGAGCAAAATTTGAAATTACGCGGCGTATCAAGAGATACATAGGCGTAATTTCTTTGAGGATCTGCCCCCCTGTGTTTAATAACCGTCATTCATATGTAAATCGAGGTGGCATTCATATGTAAATAAAGGTGGCATTCATATGTATATCATACCCCTCTGCAGTGAGGAGATGATGTGCTGTAACTTCTAACAACCAATCAGTGAGCAGCATTACTGTACAGTAATCTCTAGCAACCAATCAACAAGCAGAAATCAAGTGCTGTAGCAACTAATCAGTGAGACGTAATGTGTGCTGCAACCAGTCAGTAAGTGGTAATGATATGCTGTAACCTCTGGCATCCAATCACAATCACTGCCTGATCTGATACAGTAAATCGATTTTAAGTCTAGCTGATATTTATTGTATGTCTCAGAGAGGTGGAGAGCAAAATTGCATGGGGGGGCCCCCCAATAAATTTTTTGTCCCGGGTCCAATCAATATTAAAGACGGCCCTGTATGTAGGTGGGTGCAACATAGTTCGGCAGCCATAACACTCACAGTCCAAGTGTGATGAAAGAACTTGTATTGAAATAATGTAAAGACAGTTCACAATAACCCCGGTGGACAACCCAATCATGAACACTCACAGCTCAAACAGCGTATAGAGAGCTGGTTTCATCCGATCTGACGGCGCCTGTTGAGAGGGGCAAAGTGCAGCCTGGCTGTCTCATGCCCAAACAATAAGATGTCCAAAAAAGTTGCGAGCCCTAAGCTATTCCTTCTTGTCAGGAACCTTTCCCTGAGGCCCCGTACACACGACTGAGTTTCTCGGCAGAATTCAGCCAGAAACTCGATGGGAGACGTATTCTGCCGAGAAACGCGGTCGTGTGTACACTTTTCGCAGAGGAAACCGACGACGATCTCGTTGGGAAAAATAGAGAACATGTTTGGCTCGCCGAGATCCTCGGCGCCTTCACAAGGAACTCGACAAGCAAAACGATGTGTTTTGCCCGTCGAGTTTCTTGGTCGTGTGTACGGGGCCTCACACTAGTTTTGTCTCTACCAGGCGGAGTACCTGTCCTTACTCTACCCACTCGCAAAATGCATGCCAAACCTGGGAGCCAGGGCCTTAAAGGAGTTGTAAAGGCAGAAGGTTATTTATCTTAATGCATTCTATGCATTAAGATACAAAGCCTTTGGTGCGTAGCAAGCCCCCCAGAACCCCCTAATACTTACCCTGAGCCCCTCCTCTATCCAGCAATGTCCACGATTCACTCGGCCATTCGGGACTCTCCTCCTGTTTTTCTTTAAAGTGCAAAAAAGACAAAAATACAAAATGCAGAAAGCTTTATTTTTGGGAAGACGAAGACATACAATTTATTTTGGGTACAGTGTTGTTAATTAAAGTAATGCAGTAACGTATCACAAAAAATTATAATTCTAAATGAGGATTAACATACCTAAAATGTCAATTGCTTAAATGAAGTTGCCAGGTGCAACCTGTGGCACATGATTAATTCAGTTGACCCGTGAATTCCTCAATTTTACCATCTTGCTGAAATTGGGTTTAAATGTCCGCAGAAGCATTTTTTTAAACCACAAACCAGTTAACAGTTCTGCAGTCTCCCGGGAGACTTGTGGATCACCCACGTCCTCGCTACCTTGGCCCTAGCGGCATTTTGGCTGTTTCTGCCTGGTGCTTTTCGCTGCTGGTTGTTACCTTGGTACACCCTGTGAAGATTTATCATAAACATCAATGTTTGCAGCACTGTATGGAGTAACAGGACCAGGCTGGATCTTTTGATCTCTAACTATCCACCGCTGCTCTAGGAACTGTCATTGTTCAAGTATAGCAATAATCGATCTTTGGGTGGCTAAAACCCCCCTCCCCTCTCTTTTGAATATCTTTAACCGGACACTGCTGTTCATGCTTTTTGAATCAAACTTAATTAGAGGCTTTTTGAAGAAGCGCTACAATAGGCGCGAAACATGTCAAGCCACAGCTTTGTATACAACATCGTACAGACATCAAGTCTACGGCTCCTCAATCCCTTTCAGGATGTATCTATTATGTAAACGGTTGGAGTTTATCTCCAGAAGTGTTTCTCTAATATTTTTCAATATCATTATACCCTTTTCCTGTAGGCGTTGATAGGCGTTGATAGGCCTGTACAAATGCTGTTAAGTTTGTTCCTATACAGTTCTTATCGAACTGAGTTTAATATGTATAATGTTTTCTTTTTGTAATAAATCTATTTTTATATAAACTTTACCTTGAATTTGACTATATCCTTACCAGAACATAGGGCCAGATTCACAAATGAGATACGACGGCGTATCTCCTGATACACCGTCGTATCTCTGTTTCTATCTATGCGACTGATTCATAGAATCAGTTACGCAAAGATATCCATAAGATCCGACAGGTGTAATTGTTTTACACTGTCGGATCTTAAGATGCAATACCGCGGCCGCCGCTGGGGGGAGTTTGCGTCGTAAACCAGCGTCGGGTATGCAAATTAGGAGTTTTTCGCTTTCGATGCGTCGCCGCTAGTCTAGTTTCCCGTCGCAAAGTTAGTCGTTTTTTTTGGTGCCTTAACTTTACACAGCAATCGTATTGCTGTGTAAAGTATGGCCGTTGTTCCTGCGTCAAAATGTAAAAAATAACGTCGTTTGCGTAAGCCGTCCGGGAATACGGAATTACGCTACGCGCGTCGCCGTTCAAAAAAATGACGTCACTTCACGCAAAGCACGGCGGGAGTTCGGAAACGGAGCATGAGCGGTAGGTCCGGCGCGGGAGCGCGCCTAATTTAAATGGCACACGCCCATTTGAATTGGCCCGCCTTGCGCTGGAGGCCGCCGGCGTAGGTTTTCATCGCAAGTGCTTGGTGAATCAGGCACTTGCGATGAAAAATTGCGGCGGTGTAACGTATCTAGGATACGTTACGCTGCCGCGATTCTACGTGAATCTGGCCCATAGTGCCTATAAAGTCCATGACTTGCCCATTTGGTCATCTCTTTTTTCGAGTTAACAGTTCTATTTAACAATAATTAACACCCCCCCCAAAGAAGAATGGGGAACACCATAGCACCAAATGGGCCCCCTCGCTTTGAAACCATCTAACCTTTTCACAAACCGTCTCATTAGGGTGACCACATTTCCAAACTACAATCCCATTGCGCTGGATATACAAAATCAGAGGCACCTACTGCAGGTATAGGTTTATCTCTGAAATACCAGTATTCTACTCAACAAGTGAAATCAGAAAAGTTAATTGAATTTCGAAATGCAAAATGTTTCTTTACATTAAGCCTTAGGCCCCATACTCACGACCAAACATGTTTGCTGAAACTGGCCCGCGGACCAGTTTCAGCATACATGTTTGGTCGTGTGTAGTTACGAGCGTACAGAATTTCACCGTACATTTGCCCGCCGGGCCGTTTTTCAGCAGACATTTATTTCCAAACTTGTTTTAAAACCGTCCGCTCAAATCCTGTCCGAACGTACATGTTTGGTGGTGAGTACACAAAACCAACGTACAAAAACCCCGCGCATGCTCAGACTAAATGAGGCCACGGGAGCGCTCGTTCAGGTAAAACTCACGTTTCTTTGGGATATGGCACATTCGTCAATAGAAAGATTAATTCTAGCAATAGAACACTGAAGCAAAACACACAATAACCAATGCTTGATGCCGTCGTTTTCTTCATTCTTCTCTTGCTATAACTAATCAGTTATTTAGCTCATGTTATTTCAACTGAGTTGTTCCATACTCAAAAGTGACATTTGTTAGCTGTGATGTAGTAAGATTTTTGCAAACTTTTATTGGCCCGACGTATCATATTTTTAGTGGTCCTCCACATTTCAATTTTTTTGCTTTTAATGTTTAATGGTTATCTTTCCCACTTTCTTTAGGTGTTTATAGTTATGTCACCATTTAGAATATTTTAATAGGAAATAGTTTTGATTTAGCTTTTGTTTGTATATTTAACATGATTTTGTTGAAGGTTGTTTAAATTGTCTACCATGTTGGCACACCAAATGACCCCCCCCCCCCCCACATGAGTTAGTGAATATTTTAGATTAATCATTTTATTTATTTGTAATGTTTGATGCCTAAAATAATACCCACAGTATTACAAACAATAGGCACGTTTTTCAAATCAACAAAAAGGCTTTTATTTGAGCAAATTATAAAAAGGATCAAAAACAGAATGGCAGCACTTGAACAGCTAGCAACATACATGCAAACTTGCATTTCAAACATGGTGAAGGATAAACTAGCCAACCTCAGGAAGCACACAAAATAAAATCTGAAGCAGCAGCACATAACCAAAGCAACCCAAGCTGTGGTAGTCCAAACAAGATGCCATTTGTGGGGGATCAAATGGAAGGCAGGGCATCAACGTCTCCTCTTCCTTGCAACCTTCCTTCCAGGCTGCCTTCCAGCGGGTCTTCCCTGGGCCCTTGCAGGTGGGGATGATGTGGCAGCAGGAGAATGGTGTTCAGCAAGCCGGGCCGGGTCACATAGCCCAGTGTCTGGGGTCAGCAGCTCCCTCTGCATCCACCAAAGGGCCTGGTTGATCACGCCCTTTGCCAGTTGCCTCTGCTCCTCCGTGCCTTGATTCAGGTCATGTGCCACGGAGGCACTGTAGGCCTCAGTGGGGTTGAGGGGGGCCCTCATGATGGCACTCGCCTCCTGAATCATTTTCAGGCTGGCTTCCTCCACTGCCCCCAATTTCTTCTTACGGCCTGGTGGCCTAATATAAAGGGGAGGAGCCTGGCTGGTGGTGGTTGTCCTGGGGAGCTGCTGAACGCCACTGGGCCCGGCCTCCTCCTGGCTGCCACTGACCCCTTCGGCCTGGCTGTCAGTGAGGAGAGGATCTGCCACCTCCTGGCTGGTCTCTTCTTCCTGTGTAAAAAAAAGGGACATGTTGTAATATATTTAGGAATATACTCACTCACATTTTCATGCTTGAATCTTATTTTTTGCCTTGAATTTAAACTTGAAAACAGACTCACCCTCTGACCCCTGCAGTTGTCATCCCTGACACCTATTTGTTTGCCCACGATTTTAGATTTTTACTTCCCAGCTTGTATTTTATTAACCAATATCAAGTCAAGAATCAAACAATAATTAATATTATTACATAAATAGTTATGAAACTACTATACCTCATCATCGTAGAGGCGCAGATCTGCCTCTCTGTCAGCCAGGCCCTCTTCATCCGACTCTGCAGGGCTGTGGTGATCTGGGGAAGTCCCGCTGGGAGGTAGCGTGGAGGAAAGGTTGGGATTCAGACTCGACATTGATGGCCTGCCTTCCAGTTGATCCCGCAAAAATGACATCTGGTTGTAATACCACAGCTTGGGTTCCTTTGGTGGTCTTGCTGCTGCTCCAGATCTTAGCTGCTTTTGGTGAGCTTTGTACGCTCTCCTATATGTGCCCCTGAGGTTGGCAAGTTTATCCTTCACCATGTTGGCACTGCATTCTGGCACCCATGTCCTCATGTATGCTGCTAGCTGTTCAAGTGCTGCCGCTCGTACGTCCTTATTGTGGTAATGGTCCTGCTTTGAATCCCACAGGATGGGCATTTCCCGAAATTTATCCAGCAAATGCTGGATAATGTCTTGGCTCTGCAGGAGATCCATTGTGAATTTATTTTTTTATTTTTTTTATTCTAGATAGAAAAAATGAAAAGAAACCAAAAACACAATTAAAAAAAGCCTCAGCATTTACATTGATAGAATATGTTGTTAAAAAAGTAGTACCTATATAGAAATACAAACACAGTGTCTCTTGTTTTGAAAATGCTGGCCAGCTCTGCCCCATTGGTTGGTTTTAGCTAACATTTTTTTTTAACATGCCGCCCCTTTGGTTACATTGCAGGAAATAATATAAATCTACAACCATACACAATTCTTACAAATGACAGCATTCATCAAGGCACTATTGCATGTGTAGATATCCTGCCCCTCAGCATTGATTACATGAAAGAAACTTCCTAATGACCTCTGTCCAACCAACACAGAACAATACTTGGCCTGATCTGAATACACCCTACATAATTACTAATGAGTCACAGCATTTTTGATCTCTCTATTTTGTGATGTCTACAAAAGCATTTGGGTATGAAAATCACATTCTGGTATCCAAGAGACATAATAGCTTAATAAAACTGTGCAACCAACAGACCAAACCCCCATCCCATTGCTCTACATTTTAGAGCCCGCTGCTGATCCCATGTTTAAATTTCTTACCTGCCTCTCTCACAATCCTCGTTTCTTCCGCTCGCTGAATTAACACGTAACCTACGTAATCACGTCAAGCGCCTTTTATCCACTCCGCGTATGTATGAAACGCCGCCCTCGTCACCTTTGCCATGCCCCTAATCAATTGAAAAAGTAAATATGGCGTTAACTGTGTAGGTTCTGGAATCGCGCGAATATTCTCCGCGTAACCTACGTCAATACGTTGTTGGCATTCGCGACACTCCGCATATGCAATAATCCCCGCCCTCATCTCCGCCCCTGACGGGACATTTCCTCGTTTCCACGCCCCTAATCTCTGTGGGAAGGAAAGATGGCGATGTCACACGAGCGGGCACGGAGCTCTCATGGCGCAAGTGAAGGGACAGAGGCTGGACCGTCCCGATCCAGGCCTAAAAGATATAAAGCCACTAATATGGCGTTCGAAGAAATGGTGGAGTTGGTTTACATCATGAGGAGGAAGGATTATGATGGTGAATGTGGGCCCTACAAAACACCGAACCGTAGGAAGTCACACATAATGGACAAGGTGGCAAGGAGAATGAGGAGAATGTTTGGTGTCACCAGGTCAAAGGAGCAACTACGGAAGCGTTGGTCCGATTTAAAATTGAGGGAGCCACATCACATGAAGAAGATCCTCAAAATTCTGCGTAAAAGTAAGTCCATATTATTTAAGGGGGGGGGGAATGTCTGCAATAATGTGTTGACATGTATTTTTTCACATCTGCCTCCTTGGCCTGCTTTTACTTTTGAACACGTGTAGATACTGTATTGTGTTTATGTCAAATAACAACCTTAAACAAATTTTGTGAAATAGTAAACACGCGTAATATGACATTGTTTAGCAAAAATGTGACGTTACTCCAGGAACAACACACCTGGACATGGCTGACTGGCCCCAAACTTGGTTTTCCAACATTGTTGAATAGCAAAATCACAGAAATTAAATTGAGTGAATGTGACAGGCAAACAAGATTCATTCTCCAAAATGCAAATAAAGCTGATGTTTTAACATCTTGAAATGCAAAGCACCTGTGTCTCAAAAATCAAAGTATATTTATTTGGAGGGTCGACGAGAATTAATGTTTTGGGGGGACATCCATTTGTGTCACTTCTTTGCAAAAAAGGGGCAGGATCAGAGCTTGGCCTAGAACTACGCCAAAAATGGAGGATTGCTGAAAGAATAAACAACCAAAAATCATCATAAATGTATCGTCTATGCAATGTGTGCGATTTATGATATCCAATATCAGTGTGCTGATGAGTATACCTTTTGTTTTTTATTATTTCTTATAGGGGAAAGAAGACGCCAGCAATTGGAGGAGGCAGAGAGGGCCAGACACCCGGAAAATCAAACACCTCCACATGTTGAGCAGGAGGAGGCTGGGGAAGGAAGAGAGGAGGATGTGGAAGGAGAAGAGGATGTGGAAGGAGAAGAGGATGTGGAAGGAGAAGAGGATGTGGAAGGAGAAGAGGATGTAGAAGGAGAAGAGGATGTGGAAGGAGAAGAGGAAGGAAGAAAGGAGGAAGGAAGAGAGGAGGAAGAAGTTATTTTGGACTTAGAATTTATATCAGATGAAGGGCAAGTGGCGGAAGAACAATTTGGCAAATTGCAAGAAGGTGGATTGATGGATGAAGGAGGAGTCGAAGATGATGGGGAGGTGGTGGAAGAAGGAGGAGTGATAGAAGATGATGGGGAGGTGGTGGAAGAAGGAGGAGTGATAGAAGATGAAGAAATTGGGGATGTGGAAATTATCAGGCCATCAGGTCAGTGTCACCCCTATATTAATAGGGCCAAACATATGCAGATAGGCTGGAAATTATTTACATATTTTGAATGCCAATTTGTTTCTTTTTAGGGGATCAAGATGGAGTAGCACATTTTTCACGTGCAAGTGCTTCTATCATTATACAGCAACTAATGGAGTGCAGCACGGAAATGGACATTATGCAGGAAAGGATGCTAGTCATGGAGCAGAATGTGCGAAATGTCATTTCAGAGTGTAGCACGGAAATGGAGAACATGCGACAAAGGATGCTAGTCATCAACCAAAATTACAAAAATATCATGGACATGATGGGCCGTGTCAAAGACTGAACCACAGAATCCCATCCCCCGCCCATCCCCCGCCCACAAAACCCTTTTTAATTTTTGTACTTTATAATACGCCAAAATTTCTAAATGCACACACAGTGTGCCAATATGTGCTAGCTGCCATCACAGACTATCTATTGTCTGTGCTTTGTGGGTACAAACCCCTCCTCGATCCTCAAGTAGTTGAGAGGAAGGGTTTGCTCCCACAAAACACAGACATTGATCACCCATGATGTCAGATAGCACATGTGGCCATTTGTCTGTTTAACCAATGACATTTGGCGAGTTTTCACTGAATGTGTGCATTTAGAAATTTTGGCGTGTTCCAGTGTGAAAGCACACCATCCATATGACTGACTGCTGTTCATTTTTTAAATTTTTGTTTGGTGTTGATCTTTTTTGGTTTGTAAATGTTTCCATTTTCAGATCACAAAACGAACAATAAATCTCACCTAAAGAAAGAAGTTAACTAATTTTTGTAAAAAAAAAAAAATGTTTTGTGTTGTGTTAAAATCTTGTAAAAAAAATTAGACACAAACAAATGACAAGCCCAAAAATTCTTGCGTATAGTTTCAGTGAAATTATTCTTACATTGTGTTTCGATCATTATTATTGATAATCACTGTCAATAAAGACAAAAAAATAAATAATTAAAAGCCAATATTTTGTCTCAAGAATTTGCAGGAAATGTTTTCTGCCTAAAAATACACATTTCTTGTTAAAAAATGACTAAAATAAAAAAAAAAAATGAGACATCAAAAGCAGAAAAAAGAGTGGCTTCTTATTTCTAGACTGAATACCCAGTTAGTAGATGAGTGAATAATGTGCAAATGTGGTTAGTTAATACATCTGAGTAAGTAAATCTGGCACTAGAAGTGCACTATTTTTGGAGATAACCTGGAAGACAGAAAAATAGAGAAAAAGCAGTAATGACAAACAACTGTATAAAGTCCAATGGTCTAATTATTTATTAGTTGTGAGAATATTCCTTTCTTTGGGGGCCGAATTAGAAAGAAATATGATCTGGCATAGCAATGGCCCCCCGACCCATGAAGTACTCAACATATTTGTCGCGTACCTCACGAGCAGATTGGGGGGCCAAGCCAGCGCGACCAGTGTCCAGGCCAGGAATGTTCTCTGAGGGTAGTCCTGCCTCAGAGCCCATGGAGGCTAGGTACGTCTGGGAGTGCCTGCGTAGAAAATTGTGCAAAATGCAGCAGGCAAATATAACGGTGTTCAATTTATATTCCGCCAAATGTATCGATGTCAGGAACAGGCGGAACCGGTTGCTGAGGATCCCAAAGGCATTCTCGACTACCCTCCGAGCCCTGGACAACCGAAAATTGAACACACTCCTCTCTGAGGTGAGGGTCCTCTGGGGAAAAGGCCGCATTAGGTGAGGTCCAAGGCCAAAAGCCTCGTCCGCTAGGAACACAAACGGAAGTCCTTCCACATTATCTTCATCTGGTGGCAATGCCAGACCACCAGTTTGGAGACGATCATAGAAATCAGTCCGTGCGAACACTCCCCCATCTGACATCCGGCCGTTCTTCCCCACGTCCACATATAGAAACTCATACTGTGCCGACACCACCGCCATCAACACGATACTATGATAACCCTTGTAATTATAATAGTAGGACCCCGAGTGGGGTGGGGGCACAATGCGGACGTGTTTCCCATCTATTGCTCCACCGCAGTTAGGAAAATCCCACCGCTCGGCAAATTGGGAAGCCACAGACTGCCATTCCTGTGGTGTGGAGGGTAGCTGTGGGGACAAACAAAAAAAGAGATTTAGTACTTTGGCACATAAACATTGCAAACATAATCATACAAGCATCCTTGTGCAACTTTACATTTTTTAAATAGCATTTGCAAATTATGAAGGGAGAATTTCGGGGCACAAATATATAGGGCCAATTAATTAATAAGAGACTCCACAGCCCTCTGATGGGGACAAAAACACTTTGAAGGGGGGGTGGGGGGTGTTTAAACTGTTTTTAGAAAACCAAAAAAATAAAAAAATAGTGGCATGGTGGGGGTTGGCCCGAAGATAGCATGCTGGACAGGTTAATATTGGGTAAGATCAAAATATGCAGGTAGGCCAAAATAAAAAGAACATGTAAAAGCTGATATCAACATGCATAGTGAGAAAAGGGAACGTTAGTTAAACACACAGCATATCTGGGAAATAAAATAAAAAGTTAGTTTGCCACATTATTAAAGACACATTGTGAGGTTAAAATGAGGAAACTTACCTTCATATACTCCTCGTGCATAACTTTAATGATGGCAGCACACGTGTCCGGTATGATGACCCCAAGCGCCTGCGGAGAGATGCCTGTTGAGAACTTGAGGTCCTGCAGGCTCCTCCCAGTCGCCAGGTACCGCAACGTGGCAATAAGCCTCTGCTCGGCCGTGATGGCTTGGCGCATCACAGTGTCCTGCCTCGTGATATAGGGGGACAGAAGATCCAGCAGACTGTTGAATACGGGGTCCGTCATGCGGAGAAAATTCCTATAGTCATTAGGATTATTCTCCTGGATTTCCCTAAGCAGAGGCATATGTGAGAACTGGTCACGCTGGCGCAACCAATTCTTGGTCCAGAAACGCCTCCGCCCCCTGTTTCTGGCCAAAGTACTGGAATAATGAACATATCCAGCAGCCATCCCATAAACAGCACCAACTCGCGAAAATTGACGCTGCTGCTCCATCATGGCTTCAAACCGGCCGGCTGGTCAGTCAAGAACACACTCCAACAGAAAGCACAATCAAATCCAGT
The DNA here is from genome assembly GCF_905171775.1 of Rana temporaria. NCBI lineage: Eukaryota > Metazoa > Chordata > Amphibia > Anura > Ranidae > Rana > Rana temporaria. Next base: position 16,248,847 of record NC_053499.1, on the reverse strand, counting down.
GGTACCTGCAAAGAACGCACGACACACAGATACGAACGCACAGTACGAATCTGCTAAGCAGAACGAACTGCACGCCTGTACCCGAATGCCAACTACGTACCCACAAGCACACGCACTGAACGAGAAAATACTACCTGCTAAAGCCTGGAGACCGAGAAGCGCGAATCAGCTCTAACCAAACCTTCACTAACACGAGCAAAGCCGTAACTAGCAAAAGCGGAACAGAGGGCGTCGCCATTGACTTTGGCCTTTCCCTTTATAGTGACGTCAAACGTGGATTACGTGCACGCGTTCAGGTCCGCAGGGAAATATCGTCCGCTGGTGTGTACAAGCCAGCGGGCCAAATGAAAAAACAGCCTTGTACGCCGGAAACAGCCCGTCGGACATTTCGAACGGACATGTTTGCTCGTGAGTACTCGGCCTTAGATTCGCAATACATTTTTCTTTTTTGGAACTTTAGATTTGCTATAGTTTGTATATTCACAGAGAGTAACAAGTTCCTTTCAGACACATTTCAGCGACGTGATAACATGCTCAATCACATTCACTCCTCCGAACCTGTCAGCGCTGGGAAAAGTTTATTTGCTGTGTCGTCTGCGGTCTGACAGACTGCACAGAAACACAACAATATAATCTACCGAGCGCCAGCCTATCCCCTGCCAAGTCCAATACCCCATCATCTCTCGGCGGAATTTACAACTTCTATGGCTTAGGAGCCAAAAAACAGAAATACAGTTCACTAATGGCTTGTTTGTTTCACTTTCGGGCGCTTGCTCAAACAGAAAGGTGGTAACCTGGGATTGTTGCAAGGATTTAATAACAATAGTTTCAAAAAGGCATTGAGAGGTTCTGGGCGAAATGCCCAACCGGGGTATAGTTTCAGCCATATAGTTTCCTTGACAGCATTCAGTTGAAACTGACTGAGTAGGAATACAGGGGTTGAAGAGAAACCCTGTCTGAGAAGGCAAGGGTCAACTGACCATTAACATGAGGAATGGCTCGTATTTTTTTTTCTTTCGATTGATTTTTTATTGAAAAATGTAAAATTTTCAAAACATAGCGTAAAATAACTTTTTGTAATTGCCAAGAACATGTTAGGATGGCTCTTATTTTATAGATTTTTTTGTATAATCTCTATTTTATAATTTTTTTCCATTTTAACCACTTGTCGACTGCCTCACAACTATATACGTCGGTGTGCGTGCGTCCCTGCCGCGTGCTCTGTGACCGCACCCGTGGGACCCACGGACTCCACCGGTGTCCCGCGATCATGTCACGGAGCTGCAGAACAGGGAGATGCCTCTGTAAACAAGGCATTTCCCTGTTCTGCCTAGTGACAGGACAGTGATCTACTGCTCCCTGTCATCGGGAGCAGTGATCACTGTCGTGTCACATGTAGCCCAGCCCCCCCACAGTTAGAACCACTCCCTAGGACACACTTAACCCCTTCATCGCCCCTTCGTGTTTAACCCCTTCCCTGCCAGTGTCATTTACACAGTAATCAGTGCATTTTTATAGAACATTTTGAGTAATCCCCAAAAAAGTAATAGAGGGGGAATCTTCCAATGGGGACACTAGTTCAGGTGACCTGGGGGTCCCCAAGGACTCCCTGATTGACTATGGAACAGGAAGTGAAGGGAAATCTCTGCAATGGGACACAGATTGGGGGGAACAAATCTGACAGGGGTCTCAACCCTCCCTTACTCTATGAGTATGCTAGAATTAATTGCTTTAACAGGGCAATAGGGAAACAAAAGGGGCCTCGAGGGCCACACAAAGAATTCCAAAGGGCCACATGCAGCCTCTGGGCTGCAGGTCAGGCATCAAGGTTTTAACATATTGATGTTGATGTAGGTGATCTACATCCAAGAAGATCTCCATGGTCTTCCTTGCTTTTAGTGTAATGTAACACCTCTATTTCGTTTATATTGTTTTCAATCTTAAAGTGGTTGTAAAGGTTAATAGGATAATTTGGTTGGTAACAGGCTGGGTGGTAAGTTGAGCTGGGAATTTTGTTTGGTTTTGTTTGACATGTGTCACCCTTCCATGTGCTGCTTGCTGTGATGGCCAGTTATAGGTGGGGGCAATGGCCATTTGCCTTTAAGAAGGTGTGGGCTTCCTCCAGATTTACCTACCCTCTATCTAACCATTGCTTCCACTATGGGGGCTCTCAGATAATACTGGGGGGCTCTGCAGATCATATGTGTTTGCAAATGTGTGCAAACTAAACTCCTGTTTTTAACACAAACTGATAGACAGGATAGTTTGGTTGTTTGCAGGCTGGTTGGTAAGTTGATCTGGGAATTTTCTTTGGCTTTGTTTGAGTTACATCTTCTCAGTCCAGCCATTCAAGAGGCGGAAGACTTGAAAAAAGACCTGGAGAATAGGGACGCTGCAGTGACAGTGAGGAGCGCTGACATCGTAGCTCTGGAGGGAATCACTTGCAAGGTAAAGCTACCAGAATGTGGACATATGTTGTGCTTACCAGCACAATATAGCAAAAAAACTCCTGGGGGCACAAGATTTTGCTTTTGTGGTGTAAGTTTACTTCCGCTTTCATGCATGTTCATTAAAGTTTTGGAAACACCTTAAATATTCTACATAAAAACTAGAGCCTAAAATAAATAGTTTTAAATACTGCAGATAGAATAGTAATCTTCTAAATCTTTTTTTAATAGACTACATCTCAAGAGCTGTGCATACAGTAGAGGGTTTAATTGGCCATAGCAGTGCTGACTTTACAGTATTCAACCGCACATAAATCTTGATTCTTGACTCTGTAAAATATAAAAGTATCTGTGCACAATCAAGTGATTACTTCTGTCCACTGGACTGCGACTCAGTGGTTTGTGTTTTCTCTATATCTGCTATTTGGAGACCAAGGTTAACATACTCACCTTATATACAGTAGCTGACGTTTAATTCACGTGCATTGATGTTACAGAGGGTTTTGGTGTTCTAAAGAGTGAGCACAGAAGAAGCTGTTTGCTTTCAAATTGTTTCTCTCTAATTGATACTAACTATGGCCACCCATGGCAGGATATGTAGGTCAGGAATTATAGCTGGCTAGTGTTTCTTCTGCCTTTAGCACCTCATGTGCCCTTAAGGCAGGGGTGCCCAACCTTATGAAGAGCGAGGGCCACCTTTGCGACTTGGTAACAGGTCACGGGCCACAATGAGCAGAGCGCGTGGATGGCAGCCCACTCTACTCTATAGAGCCCACTCTACTTTTTTTTTGCAGATCGGATTGGAGGTAGGCGTTTGTAAATAGACAAAGTCCATCTGCTACTCCGTAGAGGTGAATTGAGGGTCCAATTGGGTCGGACTGACCGTGTCAAAGGGGCCTTTCGCTCAGTGCAGGTTACACGCAGGTGCACTGCTCTGCACCTGCGGATCGGTTTGAAAGCAGCCCAGTAACCGCTGCAGAACAGATATGCCCATATATATATATATATATATATACACTGTGGGGCAGATCCACAAAGATCTGCCCCGGCGCATCGTATCTGAGATACGCTATGCCGCCCTACCTTACCTGGCTTTGGTTGGAATCCATAAAGATTTTGCGCCGTAAGTTACGGTGGCGTAGTGTATCTCAAGCGGCGTAACGGCACGGAATTCAAGTTGGGCGGGTATGGGGCGTGTTTCATTTAAATGAAGCGCGTCCCCGCGCCGAACGAACTGCGCATGCGCCGTCCCTAAATTTCCCACCGTGCATTGTGCAAAATGACGTCGCAAGGACGTCATTGTTTAGACTTGGACGTAAATTACGTCCATCCCGCGATTCACAGACGACTTACGCAAACAAAAAAAAATTCAAATTAAACGCGGGAACGACGGCCATACTTAACATGGCAAGTCTAACTATACGCCGCAAAACAGTAGCTTTAACTATATGCCGACTAGAGACGATGTAAGAGAATGTGACGGCCGCGCGTACGTTCGTGGATCGTCGGAAATAGCTAATTTGCATACTTGACGCGGAAAACGACGAGAACTCCACCCAGCGGACACCGAAGTATTGCATCTGAGATCCGAAGGCGTATGAAGCCGAACGCCTGTCGGATCTAACCCAGATGCCGTCGTATCTTGGTTTGAAGATTCAAACCAAAGATACGACGCGGGAAATTTGAAAGTACGTCAGCGTATCAGTAGATACGCCAGCGTACTCTCTTTGTGGATCTGCCCCTGTGATTTTAGTAATAAACTTACCTTTAATAACAGTATTCTATTCTTTTCCATCCTAGAGCAGAAGGTTGTGGGCCACATCAGAGGGCTCCGCGGGCCACATGTGGCCCCCTGGCCATTGGTTGGGCACCCCTGCCTTAAGGCAAGCAGGCCTACCAGTACTTGGTTGCCCCTTAGGCCTTATAACATAATACTGTCGTTCCTGCCCAGATGGCACTGGGACTGAGCAAATGAGAAAAAGAAGATTACCTGTAGTCTTGTGACTGGTCAGGCAGTGGACAGTCTAAGGTTTCATGTACACAGGACGTTTTTACAACCTCTTCTGAATGATTCAGATAGTAACTGATGTTTAAAACGTCAGTTTTGCATCGTTTTCATGCTGCATTTGCGTTTAGAAGTGTTAAATATATATTTCATATCGCGGGCACCCGGTGAAAATCGAGTCTGCGGGACCCGCGCGCACTGTCACGGAGCATGGGGCGGCCGCGCGCACGCCCTCTATGCAGCTATTTAAAGGGAACGTACAGGTACATCCCTTTGCGCAGCCGTGCCATTCTGCTGACGTATATAGTCGTGCAGCGGTCGGCAATCGGTTGCAAATTATTTTTAGGTCTCAGGTACCAAAAGCAATTCAATGGGGGTCAGTGGGAAAATGCAACTTACATTGGTGTCTACAGGAAAGAGCCAGCTGCATGCCACCAACAAAAAAGTTGACTGCATTCCTAAATGTACACAATCTAACTGCTTATTATTCATAATTATTAACATTGTTGATCTGAGGAATATTGGATTGTCCTAAGAAGGTCATCCTCAACCAGTGACTGTTGACCTCACCTTTGATGGTGCCATAGTTCTAGGGCCAACACCCCTTGGCAGAGCCAGCTGCATGCCACCAAGGATCCTTTTAGCTGTCTGTAAGGGTAGCATTCTGACCACCACCCTTTACAGTGGTGGTCAGAATGCTACCCTTACAGACAGCTAAAAGGATCCTTGGTGGCATGCAGCTGGCTCTGCCAAGGGGTGTTGGCCCTAGAACTATGGCACCATCAAAGGTGAGGTCAACAGTCACTGGTTGAGGATGACCTTCTTAGGACAATCCAATATTCCTCAGATCAACAATGTTAATAATTATGAATAATAAGCAGTTAGATTGTGTACATTTAGGAATACAGTCAACTTTTTTTTTACGTGGCCAGCGATTGACTGGTGGGCCCAAAAGCTGGCCTTGAACAAAGACTCTTTGCTGAATCTGTCTGCTGTCCACCAGTGTTCTACCCTCCACTTCTCTGTTCCCTTTAAATTATTTTTCAAGGCAACCCCCCTCCAGTATACGCCAGTGGGCATCTGAGGATTGCAGTATGGCCCTATATTTTCTCTCTGCTGTTTCTGTGTTTAATCGTCCGTTCATGCATCATCTATTTGAAATTGAAAACAGATGTTTCCATTTTTTACCCATTTTCCCCGTGTCTCACCTGCCCCAAGGAGTAAGCTCTATACATACCTTACCTTGCATATTCTCTGCTTACAGCAAACACTTAACTCAATCTGAACTTGTGATGATACTGTGCATTATCTTTTCAATTTCCTCCTTTGTAACTGCTGTAGTATAATGAAATAATAATGAAAAAATTCCAGTGTATTTCCAGTAAAAACTATATTTGTGATAACATTAACCTGAAACTACTTTTTGTCTTTCACATTTTTATTTTCTTATCCTGATTACTGGGTTTCATCTATAGATATGGAAATGCCCCCTTTAGTGGTCACCTGCATACTAGGGAATCTCTGTTTAAGGACTGCTGAGAATATCTCAGTTTCCAAGCAAGCATGGGCGTCCGCAGGTAGGGGCAAGGGGGGTCAAGTGCCCCCCCCTGGAATCAGGGATTGGCACTGTTAAATTCAGCACTGTGGCGTCGCTACGGGGGTGCAGGCAGTGCGCACCCGGGTGCCACCCACCTGTGGGGTAACACCATTAAGGTGCTGTCAAGCCCCCCTCCATCAGTGTAGTGTGACTGTGGGCTATTTTCCCTAATCAGTATAGCAGAGAACTTTGTGGCACTATGACAGGAGAAAAGCGAGCTGCGGGCTGTCTGCGGTTTCCCCCGCTCACCCCTCCCTTTCTCCTGTCAGGGAGAAGAGACGGCGGCACCCACTAGGTTACCTGCCCAGTTTCCTGCCTGCTCCATTCCTTCCCCATTGGAGAGCATCAGGTAACATGTAGTCCCGAAGTTGGCGGCCCCCATTTTCCACAGGAAGGAAGGCTACAGCTCGATCAGGAGGGAGTGAGTGCTACGGGACAATGAAAGAGGAGTGTGCTGGGTGGAAGCCAGAGAAAGAGTCACGCTGCTCAATGCCACCAGAGAGAGAGCCACGCTGCTCAGCGCCACCAGAGAGAGAGCCACGCTACCCAGCGCCTCTAGAGAGAGAGCCACGCTACCCAGCGCCTCCAGAGAGAGAGCCACACTGCCCAGCGCCTCCAGAGAGAGAGCCACACTGCAAAGCTCCTCCAGAGAGACAGCCACACTACCCAGCGCCTCCAGAGAGAGAGCCACATTGCCCAGTGCCTCCAGAGAGAGAGCTACACTGCCCAGTGCCTCCAGAGAGAGAGCCACGCTACCCAGCGCCTCCAGAGAGAGAGACACACTGCCCAGCACCTCAAGAGAGAGAGAGCCACACTGCCCAGTGCCTCCAGAGAGAGAGCCACACTGCCCAGCGCCTCCAGAGAGATAGAGACACTGCCCAGCACCTCCAGAGAGAGAGCCACACTGCCCAGTGCCTCCAGAGAGAGAGCCACACTGCCCAGTGCCTCCAGAGAGAGAGACACACTGCCCAGCGCCTCCAGAGAGAGAGCCACACTGCCCAGCGCCTCCAGAGAGAGAGCCACACTGCAAAGCACCTCCAGAGAGAGAGCCACAGTACCCAGCACCTCCAGAGAGAGAGCCACACTGCCCAGTGCCTCCAGAGAGAGAGCCACGCTGCCCAGCACCTGCAGAGAGAGAGACACACTGCCCAGCGCCTCCAGAGAGAGAGAGACACACTGTCCAGCACCTCCAGAGAGAGAGACACACTGCCCAGTGCCGCCAGAGAGAGTGCCGCACTACCCAGTGCAGCCAGAGAGAGTGCCGCACTACCCAGTGCCTTCAGAGAGAGCGCCACGCTGCCCAGCACCACAAGAGAAAGAAAGACTGAGCCACTGCCGGGGTACAGATGCTACACTACTGAACAGAGTCGCCAGGGAATCCAGAGAAATCGATCGTCCAGCCGGAGGGATCACTGCTGTTGTTTTGTTTTGCTTGGTCTGGTAAGAGGGCCTGTTGGCTATTATCCATTACTTATCCTAGGGACTGTACTACGTCTGCGCACACTCCCCCTAAACCGCGTGCACAAAATCACATACAGGTACTAGATTTTGCACACCCGGGCCACCCTGCCGCAGTAAATGTACACTAGGCGGTCCGGATGCGGTAAAAGTCTCTGCCAAGGAGTTACCTTTCCCTTTCCAAGTATTTTTTCTTTTTTTTCTTTTCTGTCACTGTTCTCCGCAAAGCCACTGCAATATAAATCCCCATTTGATATTCCGTACCTGGTGTTGGCATTCATTTGCTTACTTTAAGCTAAACACAGGCAGTGAGCTGTAAACACAACATACAGATGCTACATCCATCCCGTCTTATTTATGATCCAGCACACACACACACACCGGTCCAACCTGCCTTAAACATCTGGGAAATGGCAATTTCTCGACCATAAATAAAGGCAGGCACTCCTGCATACATATTTTCTCTTGTTTTCCTATAATATTCTTTCATGCATTCACCACTTACATAAATATCACCAAATTGTTCATTGCCTCTGTTTAGATGCCGCGAAATAGGAAGGAGGGATGTTGCGAGGGCTTGATTCATATTCAGTGTTTTAGGAACGAGATACATATTTAGAAAAAAAAAAAAGATTAGCGCCGGTGTACAGCATCCTTGATTCCTAATTCCCAGCGAGAAACAAAAAATGATCTATTGTTGATGCGGAGTGTAGAAATGCATAGGCACCATACAGGGGCTTTTTCTTTTTTTTTTTTAAGACGGATGGAGCTTTTTTTTTTTTCGTATTTATCACCACTGTTTATTTATTTTTTGCTAAACAAACGAAAAAATACAGAAAAAAAAGTAATTTCTGTTATACAATTTTGTACATATATGTCCAGATTCACGTACGTCGGCTTAAAGTTGTGCGGGCGTAACGTATGTAATTAACGTTACGCTGCCGCAAGTTAGAGAGGCAAGTGCTGTATTCACAAGGCACTTGCGTCCTAAGTTACGGCTGCGTAGCGTAAATGTGCCGGCGTAAGCGCGCCTAATTCAAATTGGGAAGAGGTGGGCGTGTTTTATGTCAATAAGGCATGACCCCACGTAATTGACGTTTTGAACGTACGGCGCATGCGCCGTCCGTGGACGTAACCCAGTGCGCATGCTCCAAATTACGCCGCAAAGACTCAACTCAGAACGTAAATTACGGCCAGCCCCATTCACGGACGACTTACGCAAACGACGTAAACATTTCAAAATTTGACGCGGTTCCGACGTCCATACTTAACATTGGCTGCGCCATCTTTTTGGTGGTTTATCTTTACGCCTGAAAACGCCTTATGTAAACGGCGTATCTTTACTGCGACGGGCGAGCGTACGTTCGTGAATAGGCGTATCTCGCTGATTTACATATTCTAGGCGTAAATCAATGTACACGCCCCTAGCGGCCAGCGTAAATAGACAGCTAAGATACGACGGCGTAGGAAGACTTACGCCGCTCGTATCTTAGCAACATTTAAGCGTATCTCAGTTTGAGCATACACTTAAATGTAGGACGGCGGGGATTCAGAGTTACGACGGCGTATCTACTGATACGCCAGCGTAACTATACCTGAATCTGGCTAATACCACGTTTATCGTCGTATAATGCGCACTTTTTTCCCCTTAAAATCGTGGGTGCGCGTTATACGAGCCTGTCTTTGTCGGCTGTCTCAGAGCGCCGCAGACAAAGACCGACAAAGACCAAGCTGAGCCGAGTGTACTGGGCACTCGGCTAGGCTCGGCCACGCTCGTCTCCGCCCGCAGCCACGCAAGAGGAGCCGAGAGAAGCCGAGAGGAGCCGAACACACCGGAAATCAGCTCTGCACAGCTCGACCGAGGCGCCAAACTCAAACACACAACGCTGCAACCCCCGGCAGACGGATGCCGGACAAGGCCGCCGATGGACGCCGGGCGAGACAGCAGACGGACACCGACAAAGCTGAATGGACCCCGCGCAAGGCCGCAGACGGACGCCGGACAAGGCCGCCGATGGATGCCGGGCAAGACATCCAAAATGTACCGTATTTATCGGCGTATACCGCACTTTTTTGCCCTGAAAATCAGGGCAAAATCGTGGGTGCGTGATATACGCCGATCCCCGCTTTCCCGCGCCTAGTTTGAATACTGCGCCGGCATATACCGAGCGCAGTACACTCGTGTATAGTCGGGCAGGCTCGGCTCCTCTCGCGCTCACGTCCTGGACGTACAGGACGTGAGCGCGAGAGTAGCCGAGCCTGCCCGACTATACACAAGTGTACTGCGCATGGTATATGCTGGCGCAGTATTCAAACTCGGCGTGGGAAAGCGAGGATCGAGCGGGGAGGACACTGCAGAAGGACGCCGCACCCGACGAAGAGGACACCCGAAGCCGCAGAAGGATGCCGGACCCGACGAGGCCGCCGATGGATGCCGCGCAAGACACCAAAACTGTAAGTACTAAAATCTTTTTTTACAGGAATGTCGGGTCCACCGGAGCGCGCAATACCCCAATAAATACGGTAAGTTTTTTCCATAAACTTCCCTTCTAAACTTGTTTTGTTTACTTCCGGGTACCGGGCGTGACGTCGTGCCCAGGCCTCCGACGGTCATAGAGACGGAGGTCACCAGTCACCTCTATGCTTCCCCAGCCAGCGCCGGCCGATTCGCTCTCTGGGCCCCCGATGGCACGGGAGAGCCCGGAGAAGCACCGGATAGCGGCGGGATGGGGGGACGTCCCCTTCCGCTGCCTATAAGAACGATCAAGCGGCGGAACTGCCGCTTTGATCATTCTTATTGCGCACAGAATCTGCGGCTGAAGACTGTGATATTTGAATGATGTCTGTCGCTGCCCCATCATTCAGATATCGCAGCACAAACAGAGGACGTATTTTCTTGTACTGTGGTGGGCAAGTGGTTAATAATAATAATAAGAAGAAGAAGAAGAAGAAAAAGGTTTTATTGATATTTATTATTATTAATTTGTTCCGGTCTATTTGTTTAGATGCGGCATTCGTTATTTTGGATGATTCGTAACTTTGGATACATTTTGTATTCGTTACATTTACTAACAGCCAAATTTGAAAGGAAATTCCAATACCTATAATTTAATAGTGAGTAATAGTTAAGTTATTATTAGTTAGTTATTATTTCAGATTTAAAAATTTCCAGGTTTTTTGATTTTTGAACTTCAAATTTACGAATTTTTTTGAATTTACGTTTTTTTTTTTTTTTGAATTTACGAATTTACAAATTTACAAATTTACGAATTGCTTTCATAACGAATGACCCGTAAAAACTAAACAAAAACAACGAATGAAGTCAAAACAAACACATTTTTCGGCAGTGCACAATCATGTCTAATATTTTTCACTTGTTACAGCACCTGAATTCCCAGCCCTGCCCATCTGCTGTTGTTGATACAAAGGGCTTCATATTATCTATCTATCTATCTATCTATCTATCTGTCTGTCTGTCTGTCTGTCTGTCTGCCTGTCTGTCTGTCTGTCTGTCTGTCTGTCTATCTATCTATCTATCTATCTATCTATCTATCTATCTATCTATCTATCTATATATCTATATCTATCTATCTATTTTTTTTAAAAACATCATTTGCTACAGATATGTAGCATTTAAAATATAACATCACTTTCAATGTAAAGCCTACCAAGTCAGACGATTTTCTACCTCTTACGACCTACATACCATTCTTGTATTGTACAATGGAAGATGCTGGTTCTTTATAAAAGTGGCAACAATAAATCGTCGGGATTAAAGGCCTCCAATACAAACTGAAGGTCATCAATAAAATAGGTTTGTTTTAGACCTTGCCTGACATACTTACTCTCAATGACAGAATATACAGTGGAATAATTACAATGCTCCCTCAACCACCTCTGAGCGGCTGAGTGGTTTTAAAACCTATAGAGTGTTCCGCCTTGGACAGAACTGTACCGGAAAATGCTGTGACAATAGTTTAGCAGCTATAAAAAGAGTTTGTTTATAGACTTCATATCAGGAGAGGTTGTTAAATCATATGGAGACTCATAAAATCATGTGTTTACAGAGGACATTTGGACAATTTAAAGCAAACCTGTGGTGACGGACTGTTCAACGCTTGTAAACTGGAAGATACTGTACTTGTGCCGGCACAGATGTTTAGCTGCTATCCAGGGTGCCCAGAGGCTCCCATAACTCCCATAGGGTGTTTTTAGTATTCAAATAGCTGCCAGATGTGGCGTAGTTGCACTGCAGTTCATCCATTTGTTTCCCTTTTTTGCTGCTCATATTAAGGGATTCTGTATTTTCAATGTAGACTATTTAGCTGGCATTGTCCCTTGAAGCTACAGGAATTTATAGCCTTGGTTGAAGAAATTGGTGTGCCCAGAGCTTTTTTTCTCAGAGAATAGGTGCAGGTAATCCCTCCTTCTGGGCCACGCCTTGTCTCTGCCCCTTACCACCTCTTAGTACAGTTCTTTGGTTCCACCCTCTACCCACCTCCAAGCACCATTCCTTGGTTCTACCCCCTACCCACCTCCAAGTACTATTCCTTAGTTCAACCCCCTACCCACCTCCAAGTACCATTCCTTGGTTCCACCCCCTACCCACCTCCAAGTACTACTCCTTGGTTCCACCCCTACCCACCTCCAATCACCATTCCTTGGTTCCACCCCTACCCACCTCCAATCACCATTCCTTGGTTCCACTCCCTACCCACCTCCAAGCACCATTCCTTGGTTCCACCCCCTACCCACCTCCAAGTACTATTCCTTGGTTCCACTCCCTACCCACCTCCAAGCAGTGTTCCTTGGTTCCACCACCCACCCACCTCCAAGCACCATTCCTTGGTTCCACCCCCTACCCACCATGCAAAAACATTTTGGATAAAGATAAACTTTAATAGACAAAAAAAGGACAGGTCTAATTATTCCTTAGGAAAATAAATATAATAGTGTTAGTGAAACCAACAGAGGTTTTTATACAGATTTTATCGGTGAATTCATACTCATAGGTAGAGTTTGCGTTTAATCTTAAACGCGATCTGTGAGTTAGTAATAGAATCAGGCTTTCAAATCAGGAAAGCCTAAAAGCTCGACCTGTCAAAGAGGCAGCCGGCTGTGATTGATTAATAGGGGAATGCATCTGATTGTGCTGCGGGAAAAAAAAATGCACTTACTTAATATGTGCCTGTCAGCAAAAGTCCCTGTAATGCCAACCAGTACAGAGGAGCCATCTGTTCTGGTGTATTACAAATACTCTGTCAAAATAGTTATGACATGTTTTGTGGTGACGGGTCATAGCTTATCCTCCCGGATAGATTAATGTTTTATAAGGTGGCCGTGGTGTAGGAATAAGCTTTCGGATCCATCTAAGTCACATGTAAGTGACATGGCACGGAAGACGGACTCGTTTTTTCACTGTCAAAAGGAAGAAATGCACCATTTATAAAGGCTGAGAGCAAAGCGTAGGGAGGCGGCAGTCTTGAAATGGCTTTCCAGGAGAACTGAAACCAAATAGACAAGAAAAGTCAGTAATGTATGCATTAAAATACACATAAATGTATTTATAAATAGTATCTTATTCAGTGGTGGCTGGTGCTCCATATTTTGGGGGGTGGCAGTACAAGAGCTTCTTGTCCGAGATCCACGGCGGTGTGACAGGACAGGTTGCGTTCTAGCTGCTCCCAGGTGAAGTGCCAGTGGCCTGAAGGCGCCATGTCTGGGTGGAAGAGGACGTTCACATCCGGTCTCCTATTCTGACGGAACACTGGCTTTTCCTCCCGAGCCTCTGGCCCATGTCTTGAATGAGGTTGGCCACCTGCTACCAGTACAAGAGCTCCTTGTCCAGGATCCACGCCGGCGTGCCAAGACATGTTGCGTTCTAGCTGCTCCCGGTTAAACTGCCAGTGGCCTGAAGGCGCCATGTCTGGGTGGAAGAGGACATTCACATCTGGTCGCCTTTTCTGATGGAACACTGGCTTCTCCTCCCGGCCAATCAGTTCTTAAGACCCACCTCTTGTCCTGATTGGCCGGGAGGAGAAGCCGGAAGACAAAAGAGAATACTGATTCGCTAATGTTACAAGTGGGTGGGCGGTGCCCCAAGCCCAACCTTTTTGAAGTTAATTAGAGCCTCAGGCTCTTATCATGTGCTTCAAAAAATAAATAAAAAAGGAATAGAAATCTATGTGTCAGGCCCCCTCGCATGGAGATTAGTGGCCGGCGAATGGAAATGAGGGGAATGGCACCCCTGCACCCATAATGGACCGGCTTCCTTCAGACTCGTAGAGGGAGGGAAAGCACTGTACATCAATTAGTCTCTACTGCATTGACAAATTCTGTCAATCTACCACATTTTGCTGATAGTAGAGAGAAGAATAATGGAGCTCATCAGTATGCTTCTGTTCCTTAAAGCGGAGTTCCACCCAAAAGTGCAACCTCTGCTTATTTGCCCCCCCCCCCCTTTTGGCACCTTTCCGGGGGAGGGCGGAACAGGACCATGGTGCCATCCTATGAAAGTTCAGCCCCCCCCCTCCTTCCTCCATCGCTGGGCCGATTAGAAAGCCCAGTGCGCTTCGCAGTAGGGAACTGGCTGTGAAGCCGAAAGACTTCACTGCCGGTTTCCCTTAGTGGAGATGGTGGCAGCAGCCCCCGACAGCCAATCCGAAAAATCGGCTGGGGTGCCAACATTGTGGGCTCCCTGGACAGTTAAGTGTCCTGATATTAAACGTCAGAAGCTACAGTATTTGTAGCTGCTGACTTATTTTTTTTGGGCCTTAAAGAGGCTGGAACACCTTTTTAAGGCCTTGTGCAAACGTGTTAAAAAATGCTGCTTTTGCAGGCGATAGATTTTTTTTCCCCCCTGCCTCGAAAACGCCCTCCATGTTAACTTATGTGTCCATGCACACATACACTATCTTGTCAAAAGTATTGGGACACCTGCCTTTACACGCACAAACATTTTAATGGCATCCCAGTCTCAGTCCACAGGGTTCAATATTGAGTTGGCCCCGCCTTTGCAGCTATAACATCTTCAACTCTTCTGGGAAGGCCGTCCACAAGGTTTAAGAGTGTGTCTATGGGAATGTTGAGGTCAGGACAAGTTCCTCCACCTCACTCGCTCATCCATGTCTTTATGGACCTTGCTCTGTGCACAGTGGCAGCAATTTATGGGCACCGTGTCTGGGCTTGATGGGCACAGTGGCTGCATTTGATGTTTTTTTTTTTAGTTTGTTTGCGCCCCTCAAAAAGAGTTTAATCACCAGCCGCCACTGCAGACAACACAAGTAAACAGCACATCAAGCCACTCTCTCGTGGCACAGTGGTGGGATTGAACCAGAACACTCCAACGCCAGAGGGTCAAAAAAGAGCGGAGCCCTTTGGCGTTGGAATGCTCCGGGTCAATTTACTTGCTGTTTACTTGCGTTGTCTCCGAGTATATTTTATAACATTTCATACATTTTTTACTTTAAATTGTACCCTAATTGCCTTTAAAAAACAAATCATATTCCTTCATCAACCTCACAAATGTATAAAAACAAATGTATTTTAAATTTTTTATTTTAGTATAGTGGGTGGAGTCAGGGTATTTTTTTTCTATTGCCCCATGGGGGGGGGGGGACTAAAGATTTGGGCGGAAGGGGTGTTGGGTTTCCCTCATAGCCTGGAGCGAAGCATAAAAATACGGGGGGGAGTTCTTTGTCTTGCATGTCTCGCCAATTAATGACTTGCAATTTCTTTAAAACCATGTGTGAATATTCTTTAAAAGCAAATGTTTTTCTTTTTTTTTTTTTTTTAATGAACAACATATTCCAAGGAAAATAGCGTTTGTTGAAGCGAACAGCTCTGTTTGTCACTAGAGTACAACTTCAATGAGCAGAAAATGATTGACAGACACGCTCAAGGACACGCAGCATAAGATCTCTCCGTTCCAAAGTCCTGGCAAGTCCTCCCAAACTATAAATTAATTAGAAGTAAGAAGTTTCAATCATGGAAGGAATATTTAGCCAGCACTGCGGCATAAGAGAGTGATTCTTCCAAAACTTCGGGTTAAAGCTGAAAACACCACGGAAAAAAATAACAACCCCAAAAGCAAAAAAATAACAAAACAAAAATAAATAAATTAATATATATATATATATTCGAATACAAATATACTGAATAGATATCTATAGATATACAGTAGATCTATATATATATACTGTGGCCCAGATTCACAAAGGACTTACGACGGCGTATCTCCAGCTACGCCGTCGTAAGTCTGAATGTGAGGCGTCGTATCTCTGCGCCTGATTCAAAGAATCATATACGCCAGAATTTGTCTAAGATACGACTGACGTAAGTCTCTTACGCCGTCGTATCTTAGGTGCATATTTACGCTGGCCGCTAGGTGGCGCTTCTGTTGATTTCCGCGGTGAATATGCAAATTAGCTAGATACGCCGATTCACGAACGTACTTGCGCCCAGCGTATTAAAATACGCTGTTTGCGTAAGGCGTCCGACCGGCTTAACTTTACCCCTCATAAAGCAGGGGTAAATCATGTTAGGTTTGGACGTCGTAAACGTCGGAACAGCGTCGTATTTTCCGTTGTTTGCGTAAGTTGTCCGTGAATGGGGATGGGCGTAGGTTACATTCACGTCGACTGAACATTGAGCTGGCGTGTTTTACGGAGAAAATTCAACGTGATACTGAGCATGCGCGCGCATGCGCCGTTCGTTAGGTGCGTCATTTACGTGGGGTCACGATTCATTACCATACAACACGCCCCCTACCAGCCTAGTTTGAATTAGGCGGGCTTACGCCGGCCCATATACGATACGCCGCCGCAACTTCGGGCGCAAGATCTTTCTGAATACACTACTCGCCTGACTAAGTTACGGCGGCGTAGCGCATATGAGATGCGCTACGCCCGCCTAAAGATACGCGCATCTTTCTGAATCCGGGCCTGTGTGTGTGTGTGTATATATATATATATATATATATATATATATATATATATATAGGGTCATACCTATTTGGCTGCTCTCTGTCTATATACTCAAACAGCTGGTATAGGTACCCATAATCCATCTTTATATTTGTTTTCCATAATCCACTATTCAAGCAAGACCCACCTAATGGCAGAAGAAGCTGCTAATTTTTATTATGTTTATTACAATTTTATTCATATTAAGAATAGTTAAAAACAAATAAAATAGGCTGAAGACAATTTTATCCATACAAGAGGAAGTAAACCTCCCAAAATGTTATTTTTCTTGTTAAAAACCCCTGCAAAGTAAAGTCATAATGTGCTAGTTTTCATCGCATACTAGCACATTATGAAATACTTGCCTTAGAATGAAGCCCTTCACCGCCGCGCTGTGAGCTCTTCCAGATGCTGCCATCTTCACACGGTCTTTCTTCTGGGTTTGCATCCTCCAGCCTTCTGATTGGCCGGAAGACGCATGCTTAACCACTTCACTTCCCGCCCATAGACATATGACGTCCGCAGATGGGATCTCCCATCCTGGGTGGACGTCATATGACGTCCTGGGCTTCCCGTCCGTCTAGGGGGGTGCGCCTGCATGCCCGCGGAATCGCGCAGGACCCGTTGCGCGTGCCCATCTGCCGCGATGTCCGCCGGGCAGCCGCGATTGCCCGCAATCACGGCAGTACTGTGGATCTGTGTGTGTAAACACACAGATCCACCTCCTGTCAGAGGTGAGGAGACCAATGTGTGTTCCCAGGACAGAGGAACACACATCGGTCTCCTCCCCTTGTGAGTCCCCTCCCCCCTACAGTTAGAATCACACCTAGGGAACAAATTTAACCCCTTCAGCACCCCCTAGTGTTAACCCCTTCCCTGCCAGTCACATTTACACAGTAATCAGTGCACTTTTATAGCACTAATCGCTGTATAAATGTGGATGGTCCCAAAAATGTGTCAAAAGTGTCCGATGTGTCCGTCGCAATGTCAGGGTCACAATAAAAATCGCAGATCGCCGCCATTACATAAAAAATGTCAATAAATAAAAATGCAATAAAACTATCCCCTATTTTGTTGACTTTTGCGCAAACCAATCAATAATCGCTTATTGCGATTTTTTTTACCAAAAATATGTAGAACAATACGTATCGGCCTAAACTAAGGAAAAACATTTTTTTTTTATATAGATTTTTTTGGGATTATTTATTATAGCAAAAAGTAAAAAATATTGAAAATTGTCGCTCTATTTTTGTTTATATCACAAAAAGTAAAAACCGCAGAGGTGATCAAATACCACCAAAAGAAAGCTCTATTTGTGGGGAAAAAGTTTTGTAAGTAATTTTTGTAATTTTGGAAGTAAATTTTGTTTGGGAGCCACGTCGCACGATCGCGCAATTGTCAGTTAAAGGGTCGCAGTGCCAAATCGCAAAAAGTGCTCTGGTGAGGAAGGGGTAAATTCTTTCGGGGCTGAAGAGGTTAAAGAGGAAGCAAACCTCGCCAATTTTTATTAAACCCTGCAAAGTAGAGGCATAATGTGCTTGTATGCATTGCATACTAGCACATTATGAAATACCTACCTTAGAACGAAGCTCTGCACCACAAAAAAACGCAAAGCTTTACAACCCCTTTATGTGTGTTCTAGGGAGTGATTCTAACTGTGTGTTCTTACTGTATACATACACACATGGGCCCGGATTCACGTAGCACTTCCACCGACGTATCTCGAGATACGCCGCGTAAGTGTAACTATTTGCCGTCGTATCTGTACGATGTGCCCACAGAACTAGATACGCCCGAAAATAGGCTTCTTCCGATCGACGTAACTTTACTACGTCGGCGTATCGTGGGCGCATATTTACGCTGGCCGCCTCATTGCACATATGCAAATGAGGGAGATACGCCGATTCACAAACGTAGTTGCGCCCGGCACATCATATACACGGTTTGCGTAAGTCGTACGTCCGGCGTAAAGTTATTCCCCATATAGGAGGCGCAACTCATGAAAAGTTATAGACCATGGAACAGCCGTCGTATTTTACGTTGTTTACGTAGTAGTACGTGAATAGGGCTGGGCGTAGGTTACGTTCACGTCGTAGGCAGTGATTCGATGTATCTTAGGGAGTAGTTTCGACGGGATTCGGCGCATGCGCACTGGGTTGCGTCCACGGGACGGCGCATGCGCAGTACGTTATTCCTATCTTAATGACGCTCAGTACATCATTTACATGGGGTCACGCCTCATTAGCATGGCTCACGCCCACTGCCACTTACGACGAGTGGAACCCAGCATAGATTAGGGAGCAAGTGCTTTGTGAATACTGTGCTCGCCGCTCTGCGCTACGTCGGCGTAGCGTATATTCGATATGCTACGCCGGCATAACTATGTGCCAATGTATGTGAATCCGAGCCGGGGGGGGGGGGGGTGTGGATGATGCGGCAGCAAACTCATCGGCAAAGCCTGCTCTGGATATAAAGTAAAGAAGTCTGGCGGTTCAGATGTGCTCGGGATTTTCACAAATTTGTGACATGACAGACACATTAAAGTTGTTAAGAAGATAATCAGTTTTATGCTCTTCTCTCTGCTTGGAAGTGAATTACTTTTCTCAGCGGTAAGCCTTCAAACCGGCTGGAGGTCACCACTGGTGTAGAAGGATCGCGGCTTCTATAAATATTAGAGCAAAAAGTATGAGGGCCTGGACCAGCATGTTGTCAGTCATCAGAGGAGATTTAGACCAGGATTGGAGGTTATGTTCATTATCATCCTTTTATAGACAGGGAGACCAGGATGGAAAGGTTTGTCCTTTAGCCATCTCACCAATTACAGGAAACCAGTCACGGCAGAAATATGTACTCCGCAATCGCTGACCCCATGATGAAAATACTCGCTTGCTTAGCATATCATTACGTTACATTTTATTCCCAATTCTGCCTCTAAAGTCCTACACTACAGGGTGGGCCATTTATATGGATACACCTTAATAAAATGGGAATGGTTGGTGATATTAACTTCCTGTTTGTGGCACATTAGTATATGTGAGGGGGGAAACTTTTCAAGATGGGTGGTGACCATGGTGGCCATTTTGAAGTTGGCCATTTTGAAGTTGGCCATTTTGAATCCAACTTTTGTTTTTTCAATAGGAAGAGGGTCATGTGACACATCAAACTTATTCGGAATTTCACAAGAAAAACAATGGTGTGCTTGGTTTTAACGTAACTTTATTCTTTCATGAGTTATTTACAAGTTTCTGACCACTTATAAAATGTGTTCAATGTGCTCTCCAGTGACATGCGGCGAGTGCTACGCTGTGGGCTCTTGCTGAATAAAGCTAGGACAGCCACTGATGTTTCTTCATTAGTGACAGATTTCATGCTTCCACATTTTGGCAAATCCAACACTAAACCAGTTTGACGAAACTTAGCAAGCAGTTTGCTAACTGTAGCATGGGAGATGGGTGGTCTCGTAGGCTGTCTTGCATTGAAATCTACTGCAATGACCCGGTTACTGCGTTCACCAGACATCAACACAATTTCTATCCGCTCCGCACGTGTTAACCTCGGCGACATGTCAATGGCTGTAAACAAAGAGAAACTTGTAAATAACTCATGAAAGAATAAAGTTACGTTAAAACCAAGCACACCATTGGGCCATATTCTCAAAGGCGTTACGACGGCGCAACACCATTAGCGCCGTCGTAATTCCTCATCTGGCCCCGGGTATCTATGCGACTGATTCTCAGAATCAGTTGCGCATAGATAACCATTAGATCTGACATGCGTAAGGCTGTTACGCTGTCAGATCTTAAAAGTATTTTTTTCCCGCCGCTAGGTGTCGCATCGTCGTTTTCCCCGTCGTCTATGCAAATTAGGTAAGTACGCGAGATTCCCGAACCTACGCGCGTCCGACGCTGAGAATTTACGTCGTTTCCGTAGCGTACGCGACGCGTAAGGTTGCCCCTGCTATTAGCAGGGGCAACCAATGTTAACCATGGCCGTCGTTCCCACGTCGAAGTTTAAAAAAAATACGTCGTTTGCGTAAGACGTCCGTGAATGGCGCTGGGCATACACCGCCGCAAGTTTACAGGTAAGTGTTCTGAGAATCAGGATGTAAACCTGTAAACCTGTAAACCTGCGGCGGTGTAGCGTACAGCACATACATTACGCTGCCCAGGAGCAACGTTAATGTATGAGAATCTGGCCCCATTGTTTTTCTTGTGAAATTCCGAATAAGTTTGATGTGTCACATGACCCTCTTCCTATTGAAAAAACAAAAGTTGGATTCAAAATGTCCGATCAACGGCTCTTCCTGTTTACATTGTGATCAGCCGTGATTGGACACGGCTGATCATGTGGTAAAGAGCCTCCGCCGGAGACTCTTTACCGAGATCGGAGATGCAGGGTGTCAGACTGACACCCCACATCACCGATCGCAGCGCTGCGTGCCCCCACGGGCGCACCGGCATGTTATCCTGCTGGACATTAATAGACGTCCAGTTAGGATAACAGAACCACTTCCCGGACGTCAATTTGCTATTGACCGGGCGGGAAGTGGTTAAACAACTGTAGTATCAGGCTGCAACACAACAAAATTGAAAAATGTGGAGGGGTTCTAAATACTTTATGAACGCACTATATATATATATATATATATATATATATATATATATAGGCCGGGATTCAGATACATTGGCGTATATTTTAGCGGGCGTAGCACATCTCAAATGCGCTACGCCAACGTAACATTGAGAGGCAAGCTGAGTATTCACAAAGCACTTGCTTCCAAAGTTACGTCGGCGTAGCGTAAATGGGCCGGCGTAAGCCCGCCTAATTCAAAGTAGCAAGGCAGTGGGCGTGTAGTATTATAATGAAGCGTGACCCCATGTAAATGCATGGCCGAACGAACGGCGCATGCGCACGCATGCTCAGAATCACGTTGTATAAACTCCCTAAGATACGTCGACTCAATGCCTGTGACATGAACGTAACCTACGCCCAGCCCCATTCACGTACGACTTACGTAAACGACGTAAAAATCGACGGCTGTTCCGACGTCCATACCTTAACAAGACTTACCCCTGTTTTATGAGGGGTAAACTTACACCGGACGTACGCCTTACGTAAACGGCGTAGCTTAATACGACGGGCGCAAGTACGTTCGTGAATCGGCGCATCTAGGTCATTTGCATATTCGACGCGTAAATCGATGGAAGCGCCCCTTGCGGCCAGCGTAAATATGCACCCAAGATACGACGGCGTACTAGGACTTACATCGGTCGGATGAAGCCATATTTCAGGCGCATCTAGTACTGTGAATAAGGGGCATAGATATTACGGCACATCTCTACACTTACGCTGCGTATCTGTAGATACGCCAGCGTAAGTGTTTTCTGAATCCCGGCCATATTATTCTTGTTGTTAATTATAACATATTATTATATTTTATATTATAGCATACTATAATGGTATCATTCTTTTAATGATATAAATAATATAAATAATGATATAAATAATATACTATAGTAATATATTATTATTATAGTTATATTGTATTACATTATATTTTATATTATAGCATACTATAATGGTATCATTACTTTAATGTTATAAATAATATACCATAGTAAATTATTATTATAGTTATATATTATATAATGGTATCATTACTTTAATGATATAAATTTTATATATATATATATATATATATATATAGATAGATAGATAGATAGATAGATAGATAGATAGATAGATAGATAGATAGATACATACAGGGGAGGGCTGGCAGCCTTAGGCCTGGGGGGCAAGTCCAGTCAAGTGGCCCATAGAGGGTGGAAAAGTGATGGATCGAGGAAAACAGTCTAAGATTTTTCATAATCACAAGAGTCCGCACAGAGCCTCCCCTTACATCAGAGTCCGCACAGACCCCATATACATCAGATCTGATGTAATTGGTGTTCTGGGAAACTTGATTTAAGGAGGCATGCTGTGGACTATTGTGTAAAGAGGGTCTCTGCTCACCAAAGCCTGCCCCCCTCCCCTTTAACAAAGTCCACAGAGCACCCCTTTTTATACACGGGGGGCAGGGGAGACTAGAGAGGGTGAGCTTACCAGGATGGAGGCTGAGGCGCAGGCAGGCTGTCTGATGCTTTTTTGGGTTCAAACTTCCTGTCCAGTGCCCACACATGCCCGGGGAGTGTGGGCGGGGCAGACTCAGAAGGAGGAGGAGCAGATGAGCTCTATCTCTCCTCGCGTCTGTGCAGAGAGAGAAGGGGATGTCAGCGCTGGTGTGCGCTGAGGCTGAGCTATGTGTGAGACAAGACATAGCTCAGCCCTGCAGCCATCTACCTCGGAGCTGACACAGGCAGGGCTGCACAGTGGGAGGTGAGCAGTGGCCGTGATCTGTGTTAACAGCATTTGGTAGTGGCGGCCGGTGGCTGTGCATAGTGTCACCAGCCCAGGGGGAGATTTCCACCCTGCCCCCCCTGCCAGCCCTCCCCTGGATATATATATATATATATATAGATAGATAGATAGATAGATAGATAGATAGATAGATAGATAGATAGATAGATAGATAGATAGATAGATAGAATATTATCTTAAAATTATTGTTCTTGTTGTTAATTATAATATATTATTATATTATATCATACTATATTGGCAAATATTATTATTGGTATATTGGAATGGAATATTGGAATACTGAAAAGGACTATTATAATATATCACTATTAGATTGCATTCGATTTTATATTATATCATAATATAATGTCATATATATTATCCGTAGGGATCAATACTGTCATATATTTATGTTTATAATTCTAAGGAGCAGGTATCAAAGCAGAACAGGACCTGCTGTGGGCTATATGCTTCTTCTATAGCTGGTATGATTCAGAGGACAAATATGGCTCCCTCCAGGTCTACCAGAAATGAAGAGAATATTTTAGCCAGTTGAACACAGGTTGCCAGCCAGCATGCTGCTGGCAGTGGATTTATAAAGAGAATGCTAAATATGCTTTTGAAACTTTTATGAGTTCAACCTGTAAACTCAACAAAATGAATGTATACTTGAGAAATAAATATTGGGCCAGATTCACGTACTTGCGCTTTGGCGTAACGTATCCCCTTTACGTTACTCTGCCGCAAGTTTTCATCGTAAGTGCTTGATTCACAAAGAACTTGCGTGTAAACTTGCGGCGGCGTAAAGCCGTCCGGCGCAAGCCCGCCTAATTCAAATGGGGCGGGGACCATTTAAATTAGGCGCGTTCCCGCACCGAACGTACTGCGCATGCTCCGTTTTAAAAATTTCCCGGCGTGCTTTGCGCCGCCCCAACGTAATATTTTGAATGGCGACGTGTGTAACGTACTTTCGTATTCCCGGACGACTTACGTAAAAAATGTTTTTTGAAATTCGACGCGGGAACGACGGCCATACTTTAACATGGGCTGTCTATTGTTACACCACCTAAATAGCAGCCGTAACTTTGCGACGCGAAAAGCCGACTAGCGACGACGTAAGAGAATGCGACGAACGCGCGTACCTTTGTGGATCGCCGTAAACAGCTAATTAGCATACCCGACGCGGAAAACAACGCGATCTCCACCCAGCGGCGGCCGAAGTATTGCATCCTAAGATCCGAAGGCGTACGTACGAAGCCGTACCTCTGTCGGATCTTAGCCAAATGCCGTCGTATATTGTTTGTGAATTACAAATTAAGATACGACGCAGCAAATTTGAAAGTACGCCGGAGTATCAGCAGATACTCCAGCGTACTTTTTCTGTGAATCTGGCCCATTGTGTTCAAATCAAAATACAAATTATAAACCATCAAACTTTAAAAAAATACCTAAACATAAAAAGCAAGAAAGAAAAAAAAAATGCTATGCAAAATAGGAATAAAAGACTACACAAAAGATACATAAATCAGTTAGTGAAAAGGGATATCAATGTGTAAAAATTGAAACCTGAACTCGGAATAAGTCTATGAACAAGCTAAATGCAGCATTCTCATTCTCTAGATTACAATACTCCGCGATCTTCTCAGATAAAAGCCCGAGACGTATTTTGTCAGTTTCCTCACCGCCGTAATTATGAATCCATCCCCGAGATATCCAGGCTGAATTGTCTGCTTCATTTCTGGAGGGGAAAAAAAAGGCAAAAGGGGATTATACTTATCTACACAAAGCATTTTGGTTTACAGAGATAAAATTGAGGAAAAAATAAAAAATAAATCCTTGAAATAAGTGGCCCATTCTTCAAGACGAGGTATAAAAAGTGCATTAAGAAACACTGAATCACTATAAGCAGGCGATAAAGTATACCCTCGAGGCATGCTACACCGGAAAGCCGATTGTCCACCTGTTGTTCCAGAAGAACAATTGATTTTTTATTTTTTTTATTTCTTGTAGTTTATTTTTACTCAGTTTGATCTACATTGGTGATAGAAATTGATTATTCAGTAAAAAAATTAAAATAAAAAAAAGAATTAAAATCTGTCTTAGAATACCAGTAAGTGAACTAAAATAAAGTTCAAGCGGTGTTTCACCCTGCAGAACAACTTTTTAGCATAAAAAGTAGCGCGAGCTACAGTATGCCTGTCTTAATGCCTGTCTTAATTTTTTTATCCCCGTACTCACTGTGTAATCGTACATAGAAGATTCCGACTGCCCACGGGGAATGGGCGTTCCTTTCAAGAGGGAGGGTGATTGACGGCCGGCTCTGGCACGTCACGCTCCCCGAAGACAGCCGGAGTAGGTCTCGGCTCTTCACGGCGCCTGCGCACAGACTATGCGCAGGCGCCGTGAAGAGCCAAGCCTATTTCGGCTATTTTCGGAAAAGCGTGACGCGCCAGAGCCGGCCGCCAATCACCTTCCGTCTGGATTGGAACGCCCATTCCCCGTGGGCAGTCGGAATCTTCTATGTACGATTACACAGTGAGTACGGGGATAAAAAAATGAAGACAGGCATACTGTACTGTAGCTCGCGCTACTATGCCGAATTTTATGCTAGAAGAAAAACATTTTTTTTTTTTTTATAGGGTGAACCCCCGCTTTAAGTCACCATGCATTTTGCATTAAAACATTGTTTATTGTATTCAACAACAAATAATACAAGTGATTGTATAGTGTTATTTTAATCATTTTTATGCATGTATGACCTCAAGTACTATTTATAATACTGTACATATAACTATCATATACATATGCCACTTGCTTCCATCAAGTAACACAGTAAAGCCGCGTACACACGATCGGTTAAACCGATGAGAACGGTCTGATGGACCGTTTTCACCAGTCCAAAATGATCGTGTGTGGGTGCCATCGGTTATTTATTCATCGGTTAACCACTTAAATGCCCAGGCCAGGTTTTGCGATTCGGCACTGCGTCGCTTTAACAGACAATTGTGCGGTCGTGCGACGTGGCTCCAAAAACAAAATTCCCATTGTTACCAAGGCATTCGTTTGAGAAACATCCTCAAACAAACCAGATCTTTGCAATCAAACTAGTCTGATTGCTATTCTATCACAGTCTTATAGAACAATTGTATATTTTATATCAAATGCAACATACCTTCTCATTTAGGTATACTCCATACTTCTTCTCCCTTAGGGAAAACAGGAGGAAAAAAAGTACCAGGAACTTTTTCCCCTCCTTGTGGCTGAACAGAATAGTGGAGAAGCAAAGTGTTATGGCCCTACAGCATAGATTTAAGGTTTAATTTTAGGAGATGGTTACGTGTTAACGTAGGGGATGGATAGTGGGTGATGAGACAAGTTGGATAGGTGGGGGCAGTGATGTCACGCTCTATATCTCATCCAATCAGAGAATGCTTTGCATGCATCCAGCCATGCCAAGCAGCCAACCTCTTGTGTTAAGAATACAGCAGGCCAGTCATTTGGCACTGTACCTGGAAGCCAATGGAGATCACTGGAGTAGTGGTGTCTACTTCAGTGGTTTGCAGGTTCCATGGTCATTGGCCAGGTATGGTATATACATAGTTACATTGGTCCAAGCTGGACTAATGTAACTATGTATAAATAGGTAGATTCAGGTACAATAGTGCAAAGTTACGGCGGCGTAGCTTAGCCTGTTTTGGCTACGCCGCCGTAAATTAGCTAGGCTAGTAATGATTCTCAATATACTTGCCTGCTAATATACGGCGGCGTAGCCTAAAGCGGGCGGGCGTAAGGGCGACGAATTCAAATGACTTGGAGGGGGGCGTGTTTGATGGTAATGAGGCTTGACCTCACGTTTTTGATGTTTTTTTTTCACTGAGCATGCGCCGGGCGACTACATTTCCCAGTGTGCATTGCGGTTACGTACGCCACACGGGCCTATTGATTTCGACGTGGACGTAAACGACGTAAATCCCGATTCGCGGACGACTTACGCAAACGACGTTAAAAATTCGAATCTCGAGGCGGGAATGGCGGCCATACTTTAACATTGTTATTCCATCTAATAGATGGAATAACTTTAGGCCTGTAATGCGCTACGGAAACGGCGTAAATCGACAGCGGTGGCCTGGCGTACGTTCGGGAATCGGCGTACAAGCTCATTTACATAATCTACGCCGGCCGCAATGGAATCGACACCTAGTGGCCATCCGAAAAATTGCAAGCTAAGATAGAACGGCGCAAGCCGTCCTATTTTAGCTTTGTTTAAGCGTATCTCTGTTTGAGCATACGCTTAAACATACGGCGGCGTAGAATCGGAGTTAGGCTGGCTTATCTACTGATAAGTCGCCCTAACTCTTACTGAATCTACCTAACAGTAATGACAGCTTAGACCACAGTGAAAAGCTCCCAGTACTGTGGTTATAAGGAGCCAGACAAGCAGGAAGTGTGGAGATCACAGCAGAATTACAGCAACTTCAAAGCAAAAACGAACAATAAGGACATGAAACCAGTACTGCAGTCAGGTAAATGAAGCTATTTAGCTAAAAAAAAAATCCTTTAGTGATCCTTTAATTTTAGGAGATGGTTACGTGTTAACATAGGGGATGGATAGTGGGTGATGAGACAAGTTGGATAGGTGGGGGCAGTGATGTCATGCTCTATATCTCATCCAATCAGAGAATGCTTTGCATGCATCCAGAAGATGCAAAGCATTCTCTGAATGGTACCCATGCCAAGCAGCCAACCTCTTGTGTTAAGAATACAGCAGGCCAGTCGTTTGGCACTGTACCTGGAAGCCAATGGAGATCACTGGAGTTGTGGTGTCTACTTCAGTGGTTTGCAGGTTCCATGGTCATTGGCCAGGTATGGTATATACATAGTTACATTGGTCCAAGCTGGACTAATGTAACTATGTATAAAATATCCATACCTGGAATTCCTCTTTAACACTGATAACAACTGTTTTGCATGTATTACCCAAAAATGTATGAATGGTAACAATCGGAAAACTAACTAAGCAGCTGGAATTGATTCAGTGGCACCAGAGACACACTAGCCCCAAGAGTCAACCCTTGACTTCTAATGCCGCGTACACACGATCGGTCCATCCGATGAGAACAGGCCGATGGACCGTTTTCATCGGTTAACCGATGAAGCTGACTGATGGTCCGTCGCGCCTACACACCATCGGTTAAAAAAACTATCGCGTCAGAACGCGGTGACGTAAAACGCAACGACGTGCTGAAAAAAACTAAGTTCAATGCTTCCAAGCATGCATCGACTTGATTCTGAGCATGCGTGGATTTTTAACCGATGGGAAAAAAACGATCGTTAGTAGGCACAGCCATCGGTTAAGAATCCATGCATGCTCAGAATCAAGTCGACGCATGCTTGGAAGCATTGAACTTCGTTTTTTTCAGCACGTCGTTGCGTTTTACGTCACCGCGTTCTGACGCGATAGTTTTTTTAACCGATGGAGTGTAGGCGTGACGGACCATCAGTCAGCTTCATCGGTTAACCGATGAAAACGGTCCATCGGTCCGTTCTCATCGGATGGACCGATCGTGTGTACGCGGCATTAGAAGTCAAGGGGTGACTCTTGGGGCTAGTGTGTCTCTGGTGCCACTGAATCAATGCCATTTCCTTGGTTAGGAATCCATCGGTTAAATTTAAAACAAGTTGGCTTTTTTTTAACCAATGGTTATATAACCGATGGCGCCCACACACGATCGGTTTGGACTGATGAAAACGGTCCATCAGACCATTCTCATCTGTTTAACCGATCGTGTGTACGCGGCATTACTTTTTGCTGTAAAAAGAGAACTTATAAATATATTTGGAGTTTTTTTTAGTATCTACACTTTGTATTTGAAATGCTTGAAAATAATATTACAGGTACATTTAGAATTTTTAATACAACAAAAAATACAAAATTAATCTGCACCTACGCCAAAAAAAAAATTGCTTTCACGACTGGCATCAACTTAAGACTGATGTCAACTCTGGGTCTCCAGGAGGATTCTGAGACTTTTCTTTTTTCATAGATTGCTTTGACAATTGCTCTCTTTCTTTCCCTTCCAAAAGTCATTTAAAATCTGAAAAGGACGGTGAAAAAGATGAAAGACGCTGTAATAATTTCTGCTTTCCCTGAAGCCATCAAAAAGGACAAACGTACTTAATGAAAGCATGTATATACATAGTTTGCTTGGTATTACTTCCCTTGCAAGACATCAATACTCCAAGTAATTACTAAATAACATCCTAGAGACCCAGGAGCCATAGTTTGTGGAATCGTAATAAATTACTTACAGTCCATTACAGATACCGAAGTACACCTGCAATGACTATTGAATCAATCATCTGTTGTCGGCTAAATGAAATGCTGCTAGCAAATTATGACAATTGATCTCTTAGTATGCCGCTCTTCAATAGCTTCCATCGTGTTTACTGATAAAAAAAATAAAAAAATAAAAACATTAAAAAAGCAAAACAGAAAGCGACAAAGAATAGCTGACTTACGTCTTAGAAATGCAGCACAATAGCCAAACTCAACTTCCAAACAGCTGTGGACAACTTGAATTGATTTTTCTACAAGAAAGGTCACTGAAGAGGTCTTGTTACATTTTTTTCCTTATGTCGTGCTTGTTTTTCACTTATTGTCATGTGGACTTTTCAAGATGAGAATGGGCCATCCGAAGACAATAACCGATCTCTTCTGAGCCCTCGGGGGAATTGTTACTCATGATTCAGAGTGATTTCTTTTGTAGTAACCAATACAAACCTTGAGAATTTGAGTGGCCTTGGATATTTTGGGGTTAGAATCTATTTCAGCCAATCACAATGTGGAAACGAACTCGACAGGACACACTAGAAGGCTTAGGACAGAGTTTGAAATAACTGGGCTCCTTACAACATTGAAAAATTCACTCGTCCATTTCAGTGTATTGATTGTGTACTCTATGTGAAGGCCTTTTTTAATTTTCGAAAAGGATATTCAACCTTGTTTGACAAAAAACATTGGACAATTCAATATCTCAAAAGACACCAGTGTTAAAGGGGTTGTAAAGGTTTGTTTTTTATTTTCTAAATAGGTTCCTTTAAGCTAGTGCATTGTTACCCTTTCCTTCGATTTCCCTTCTAAATGTTGTTTTTCTTTGTCTGAATTGCTCACTTCCTGTTCCTCCTCAGTAAGCTTGCCCCCATCATCCGATCCGCTGTGGCTGGGGGTTAGTCAGCATGCTCAGACAAAGAAAAAAAAAAAAAGAAGGGAAATTGAAGGAAAAGATAAGTGAACCAACAATTCATTAGCTTAACCACTTTACATCCGCCCAATTGACAAAAGACAGCCACAAGGTGGCTCTCAATTGCCGGGAGGACGTCTATGGACGTCTTCCGCTCCTCCACCCACTGGGGGGCACTCGAGCGCCGCAGCCGGCGTGCCCCCGCCGCATCACTGAAGTGCCGATGCGCATGCCTGGCGGCCACGATGTCCACCAGGTGCCCGCGATCGGCGGATACACAGACAAGGACGTGGATCTGTGTGTGTAAACACACAGATCCATGTCCTGTCAGGGAGAGGAGACCGATGCTGTGTCCCTAGTGTTAACCCCTTCCCTTCCAGTCACATTTATACAGTAACCAGTGCATATTTATAGCACTGGTCGCTGTATAAATGTGAATGGTCCCAAAAATGTGTCAAAAGTGTCCGATGTGTCCGCCGTAATGTCGCAGTCCCAATAAAAATCGCAGATCGCCGCCATTACTAGTAAAAAAAAAATAATACAAAAAAAATCATAATTCTGTCCCCTATTTTGTAGGCGCTATAACTTTTGCGCAAACCAGTCGCTTATTGCGATTTTTTTTAACAAAAATACGTAGAAGAATACGTATCGGCCTAAACTGCGAAAAAAAATAGTTCTTGAAAAAAATATATTATAGCAAAAAGTAAAAAACATTGTGTTTTTTTTCCAAATTTACGTTTTTTTTTGTTTATAGCGCAAAAAAATAAACACCGCAGAGGTGATCAAATACCACCAAAATAAAGCTCTATTTGTGGGGAAAAAAGGACGTCAATTTTGTTTGGGAGCCACATCGCATGACCGCGCAAATGTCATTTAAAGCGACGCAGTGTCGGAAGCTGAAACTTCGCCTGGGCAGGAAGGGGGTATATGTGCCCAGTAAGCAAGTGGTTAAAGGAACCTATTTAGAAAATAAAAAACAAACCTTTACAGCCCCTTTAACAGAAGCTGCAGGACCTGATAAATGCAAAGGCGAAATAATCTATAACCTAAGGTGGGAAGGCTGCCAGTAGCGGCCACCCACACTTGAATGCTTAGTAGCGTATGTATTCATCAATCCAAAACTGAAGCAATATTAAAATAATGACAAAGTCAACTGGATAAGACAAGGTCACAGCTTAAAGGAGAAGTACTGCAAAAGCTTATGTGGCTGTACATCTCCGGTGGAACGCAGGAGTGCAGTTTGTTGGCTGATTCACAGAGCCAGTCCAGGCTGGGAAAAGATTGCGACAATATGGTCAGGATTCGTCCAAATCCCTAGACTGGCACCTGGCTCAGCCTCTCAGCAAGCCGCTGGGAGCCTAAGCCAGCCACTCCAGCACCCTCTGCAACCCAGGACTCCAGTGAGTTAGGGGGGGGGGGAGATTTGCAGAGCAGAGAGCTGGTGATTGACTGACACTATTGAGTCAGAAATGGTTATGTGTTCAATACAAATGATTAAATGTGTTTCTAAACAGTACCTGCCCTTGTCAAAGTCTTCTGGAATATCCTTCAAACCAAACCCCAGTGTTTTCCCTTTGTGTGGCTTACTAGTTTGCTCACCTCAATAGATCTAGTCAAGACTGAAGTACAGTACATGCTATCCAAAGTCTAGCACCCTCCTAGATATTCTGCTAGAAAGGCTAGGTCAATGTAGTTTTTTTTGGCTCCTCTGTAATCAGTGGAGCAGATTTGATTGCTTTGGACTGTTCTAGGCTTCACTGGCTGCAAATTTCGACTGCTTCCCCTGCCTTCTGGAGGGTTTGAGAATGCAGTGGGCTAGAAGAAGCAGACCCATAGCCTCAATATTAATGTAGTCTCCGTCAATCCCTGGGGGAGGATGCCCAGTAGGTGGCTGGGGAGTGCATAAACAGTATGGGGCTTGAGGCAGCCAAGGTCTTGACCAGGAGGTAAAGTTTCAATCCTGAAGGGCTGCTGTCCTTCTGGGCAGTCCACCTGTACTTCTACATGTGTTCATCAAGGTCCCAGCTATGCTACGAGCTTGTGGGAGGCTGTTCTGCTAAAACTTGCTGGAACTTATTAAGGGATTTCACTGAGGATCTGGTCCTGAGAGTTCATGGGAGAAATCAACATCACTTCCTTCCCCAGAGGTTAAATAGTGAGGGGAATTCTCATCTGTCCCTGCAACAGGTGTCCATTTTGAAGATTTACTCTTACCTCTTGCTCTGGATGTCTGATGTGTGTGTGCAAAAGTGAGGCTTGGTGCTGAGGATGAGAGATGATACATAATAAAGGTATAGTGTAGGTGGACCTTGTTCTGGTCCTAAGATGCTGGTTAACCCCTTCCTTACAGGGCCATTGTAAAATGACGCCGGTAGGAACCCTCCCTCGATCCGGGTGGATGTCATATGACGTCCTTTGTTCCCGGCGATCTAGGGTGCGCGCACCGCTCGTGAACCGGCGCCCGCGATTGCCGGTGATCACGGCAGGAGTGTGGATCTGTGTGTGTAAACACACAGATCCACCTCCTGTCAGAGGTGAGGAGACCAATGCTGTGTTCCCAGTACAGAGGAACACACATTGGTCTCCTCCCCTTGTGAGTCCCCTCCCCCCTACAGTTAGAACACACTTTAGGGAACATTTTAACCCCTTCAGCGCCCCCTAGCGTTAACCCCTTCCCTGCCAGTCACATTTACACAGTAATCAGTGCATATTTATAGCACTAATTGCTGTATAAATGTGAATGGTCCCAAAAATGTGTCAAAAGTGTCTGATGTGTTCTCCGCAATGTAACGGTCACAATAAAAAATTGCAGATCAACACCAATACTAGTAAACAAATTAATAAAATAAAAATGCCATAAATCTATCACCTATATTGTAGACGCTATAACTTTTGCGCAAACCAATCAATATACGATTATTGCAATTTTTTTTTACCAAAAATATGTAGAAGAATACATATCGGCCTAAACTGAGGGAAAAAAATGTTTTTTTTTAAAAATTGTGATATTTATTAAATAAAAAAGTAAAAATATCAGCCTGTGGCACTGCTGAGGTGCTATGGAAGTCCATGTTGCTTTGATAGCGGCCTTTAGCTCTTCTGCATTGTTGGGTCTGGTGTCTTTCATCTTTCTCTTTACAATACCCCACCGATTCTCTATGGGGTTTAGGTCAGGCTAGTTTGCTGGCCAATCAAGCACAGTGATACCATGATCAATAAACCAGGTATTGGTACTTTTGGCAGTGTGGGCAGGTGCCAAGTCCTGCTGGAAAAGGAAATCAGCATCTCCATAAAGCTGGTCAGCAGAGGGAAGCATGAAGTGCTCTAGAATTTCCTGGTAGAGCTGCGCTGACTTTGGACTTGATAAAACACAGGGGACCAACACCAGCAGATGACATGACTCCCCAAATCATCACTGACTGTGGAAACTTCACACCGCACCTCATGAAACTTGGATTCTGTGCCTCTCCGCTCTTCCTCCAGACTCTGGGACTATTGCCTCATACACACTACTGGGTTTTCCGACGGGAAAACTGCGATGAGAGATTTTGGCCGGGAATCCCGGTTGTGTGTATGCTCCCTCGCAGTTTTTCAGACGGGAAAACTGCCAAACCCGCCGGCAAAAAAAAGGAGAACTGGTTCTCTTTTTTCCCAGTCGTGATTCCTGATGGACTTTTTCCCATCGGAAATCCTGAGCGTGTGTACGGGGCATATGAGTTCCAAATGAAATTTTCCACAGTCCATGAAGATTTGGGGAGTCATGTCAACTGGTATTGGTCCTCTGTGTTTTATCAAGTCCAAAGTCAGCGCAGCTCTACCAGGAATTTCTAGAGCACTTCATGCTTCCGGCTGGGTTCACACTACTACACTACTTTCATCCTACTTTGCTCTGCTACATTGGTCCTACATTTATCCTACATTGGTCCTACATCCATCCTACTTTCATGAACAGGATACTACTTTGGTCCGACTTCAATGATATTTAATGGGCCTGAAGTAGGATCAATGTAGGACCAAAAGTAGTACAGGGAGAATTTTCAAAGTCAGACCGACTTGTGTAGGACGCTACAAGACTCTCTCATAGGGAAACATTGAACACAGAGCAAAGTAGGATGAAAGTAGTGTAGTAGTGTGAACCCAGCCTCCATCTGCTGACCAGCTTTATGGAAATGCTGATTTCATTTTCCAGCAGGACTTGGCACCTGTCCACTCTGCCAAAAGTACCAATACCTGGTTTAATTGTTGAAAACACATTAACTCCACCCGTATCAAGTCAGGGGTTTTTCATGTTGGCCTTTTATATTACCCTTGGTAGGGATGTAAATAAAGTAAAGGTTTTGCAAAAGGCATATACGATGCATTAAAAAAAAAAAAAAAAAAAGATATTAGGCTGCATGTGCCCCTACCTTTATATGTTAGATGGTGGTAAAATTGTGCAAAACTATTTTTTCAGGTTTTTTTTGTACAATTGCCATAGAGTTCCAATGCATAAGGAATTATTAATTGCATTTTCTGAGATCATTTGTATACAGAGCAGAGATGATCTGAACAAAAAGCGATGACTGGTGTGACCAACTGTTACATGGCTGATAAGATTTGTTACTTGTCCTTTAGCATTCGTTGACTTTGGGATTTTAGGCAAAATGTGTGTGTTGCCTGATGCGAGTGCAAGAAAAGCTGCTTATTAGAATAAAATCACAAGAGAAAAGAAATAATAGAGTCTTATGGCCAAAAGTCTATAGCCTTAAGATTAGTCCAGCACCTTTAACCACAATTTAATTCCGTTAATCTCAAATGAATGCTTCAATCTTTTACTATAATTATCTCCCGATGTGCAGGTCTGGATTTACTATTATGGCCGTAAGCTACAAAGTTATGGGGAAATAGCAAGTTTTCAGTACCATTATATTGTCTATGTTCTATGAAGAATCATTAATTGGGAGGGTGTAAAAAAAAGCTGCATTAGTCTCATTCTGTTATAAAAAAATAAAAAAAAATGTATTTAAACTTTGTAGATGTGAGTCTTTTCCGATGTTTGAGGAATAAGTACAGAGTGTATTTGACATTAATATACATCAAAGACTGTGCATTACTGGCTTGAATAATAAATCTGAAATGTATGAAAGTGTTTTTACTTACAGTGGACTTATGCTCTAATTTTAGCTTAAAGCTTGGATAATGGTCTTGTTGGGATGGATAAAAAAGTCTAATGAGTTTTCCCTTAATATGTGCTCCACGCTAATTCCTGTACCAGGCATGTGACCAAAAGCCTAGGCATTTAGTCACATGATCTCTGATGAAACAGAGTATTAGAGCTTAGATTGACTGTTTCTTCCCTTTAGCAAAGATACCCAGCAGCCACTGTACCCAGGGCTCAAGTCCTGCGGGAACGCGCGGGAACGGATTTCCTGCACTTTTTTCACAGCAGGAACTCAGTTCCCTTTGCAGGACTAGAGCAGCCGAGAGCAGCCGAGCCGCCCGAGCCAATCCTTCACTTAGCAGCGATGCCCAGCTCGAGTCACTGTCAGGGGCAGGCGAACCTTAGTAATCCTTTATGTTACTGGCCGCTTCCTGTATATGGATTCATCGGGTAGTGTGTGGGTAGTCCGTCACTTCCTCGATGCCGTAATGTCTCCTGGGAGCTTTTGTCATTGTTCCCAGGAGACATTGCGGAGGTCTCCTGGGAACAATGACAAAAGCTCCCAGGAGATATTGCGGCATCGAGGAAGTGACAGAATATCAGCACACTACCCGATTAATCCATATACAGGAAGGGGCCAGTAACATAAAGGATTACTAAGGTACAGTGGATCGAAAAAAAAAAACATGTAGTAATTATGCATATGAGAGTATCATTTTATTTTTTTTGGTGGGGGAGTGGATCTTGGGTGGGTGTTCCCACACTTTTTTCCCCAGGACTTGACCCCTGACTGTACCCATAAATTAACGCCACTGTGCCATCAAATGCAGCTACTGTAACCATCAATTGCCGCCAGTGTGCCCATTAATTGCCACCACTGTGCCCATCAATTGCAGCCAGTGTGGCCATCAATTGCAGCCAGTGTGGCCATCAATTGCAGCCAGTGTGGCCATCAATTGCAGCCAGTGTCCCCATCAATTGCCACCAGTGTGCCCCATCAATTGCTACCAGTTTGCCCATCAATTGCCGCCAGTGTGTCTCATTAATTGACGCCAGTGTGCCCCATCAAAACCAAAAACCCCCCCGCCGCTGTAATTCTGATGCCCGACAAGGAGCCAGACACCTGAATAGGGGGGCAGCAGGACAATAGATAGTGGGACAATAGGGACAATAGATAGATTCATGCATTGCATAGATCTAGCTATTGGTGACAGAGCAGTGCAGGAGAGAGAGGGCGGCGCTCCTGCGCCCTCTATGGACGCACCGCCACTGGTGATACCCAATTGTTCAACTAATTGGAATGGTCATTAGGCTTTTGGCTGCATGATTGGAATGAGTACAGAGCTGCATTTTCAACAGGAAAAAAAAAGTCATGTGGGCGTGACGTTACGCGTTGGGACAGACAGGCACCAGAAGTGACGTCAGCTTGTGCAAGCTCTCCACTCGTGGAGATAAGCGCTTTACATTATTGTCTAAGGGAGTACCACAGCTGTCTATTTTGTTAAAGTATCATCTGGTTTTACAATACTACACTATCTGGAACCCCTTTCTTTTATATACCATACGGGTAAGCTCGGGAGGGACACCCAGGTTATGCGCCAGCTCTAAAGAAGTTCTGTTAATATACACATCCTGGTGGGAACCATCCATCAGGAAAAAGAGGCCCCCTAGAGGTTTTTTGTTGATGTTATCCACAAGATATTTAATTTGCAGAGTGTGAGAAGGAACCCAGCACTCCATCCACTCCCTTCCTATTGCCAACTTAGTTTTTTAGGACATTCGTTTTTTTTTTTATTTGTGTGCATTATATTGTTTGGATTTCTTCACAAGGTTATTATATTGTGAGTTTAGTCATACAGGACTTGATATATGACCTTAGCAATTGTGTTATTTGTTTATACACGTTTTCAATTATTTTACATGTTTTATTTATTGTTATCTATTGGTGTTTACATCACCTTAACCCTATTTGATCACTCTTTTATTTTTTACTAACAGCGCAGCACCATTCACTTTGCACATATCAAATACTTACCGTAATTTTCCTTTCCTGGCTCCAATCCATGGCATGTAATAGTAGCCCCTCCTTCCACATGTATGCTGCCATGGTGGCGCCAAGAAAACAGAAAATTGTATCAAATAATTATTCTAATTTTTCTTTTTTTTTTGGTGCCAATCCATGGACCCAATGCTTTTTTTTCCAGCAAGAACGCTATGGAACACAGTTTCGGCACCTCCCAAAAATCTAAAGAGTGCTCGGCTCCAGGCCCCGACGGCTGCCATTGCCATACTTTAGTTAGTTGTCTAGCAGTCAGCCCAAGTGTTAAACATTCTCGGCTCAGTTCCTGGGCTTTTGGCGGCATAGACGCTCCTATGAGCGCAAGAGTGGCGTTGAAGATACCAGAAGTCATGGACATGAACCAAGTCATGGACAATTCCATTGTTGACTCACGGAGGTATGCTTCGGCCACTACATTATGTTTATTTCAACAGTAAAAGTTAAGTCAATCATTCTAACCCTTGTCTGAAGTTTGTCTAGGGGATTATGTTGAATCTGCCATATTCCAAATAATCTGGCAAGTAAACCACATGCAAGGTATGGAGTAGCACTACTACAATAAGGTAAACTCAGCAAGGACATGTTAAATGTGCAGTAACGCACTGAAATATACTGTGTTATACGTGCAGTAACGCACCAAAATATACTGTGTTAAACGTGCAGTAACGCACTGAAATATAGTGCATTAAACGTGCAGTAATGCACGGAAATATAGTGCGTTAAACGTGCAGTAACGCTCTTAAATATACTGCGTTAAACATGCACTAACACACTTAATTATACTGCGTTAAATGTGCAGTATTGCAATTAAATATACTGTGTTAAACGTGCAGAAACGCACTGAAATATACTGCATTAAACATGCAGTAACACACTGAAATATACTGTGTTAAACTTGCAGTAACGCACTTAAATATTTTGAGTTAAATGTGCACTAACGCACTGATAAGCCTTGTACACACGATTGGATATCTGATGGAATCTAATCCGATGGGTTTTTTCGTTGGATATCCGATGAAGCTGACTTCCATCAGTCTTGCCTACACACCATCGGTCAAAAACACGGTGATGTAAAACACCACGACGTGCTGAGAAAAATGAAGTTCAATGCTTCTGAGCATGCGTCGACTTGATTCTGAGCATGCGTGGATTTTTGACCGATGGACTTCCACACAGACGATCGTTTTTTTATATCGTTTTTTTATCCATAGGAAAAATGTAAAACATGTTCTATTTTTTTTTTAACCGATGGAAAACAAACCGATGGGGCCCACACACGATCGGTTTGATCGATGAAAACAGTCCATCGGTCTGTTTTCATCGGACAAACCGATCATGTGTACAGGGCTTTATATGCTGCATTAAACATGCAAGAATGCACTGAAATATACTGCAGGTAACCTGCCTGGACCAAATTAACTGACACTAAATAAATAAATAAATGGAACCACTACACTATTACTATATTCACACTAAACTGATATTCTACACTGACAATGGAATCAGAATAGCACACTATAGCACACTAACTCGCTAGTAGCACTGAACAGAGCTCTGTTCTATCTCACTCCACGGCAAAATCAAACAGCAAATGGCCTCTATGGGGAAAATATTTTTATAGTGTGGAGTGCGACTAAGAGCAATGAGCCATGATCAATACTTTCTCCAATCATGGCTCTGACAGTGCTCTGTGCCCTGATTGGGCAAAGCTTCCCTTGCTTCAGTTAATCAGGGTTTTCAACGCACTGTGCAGCAGCGCAGTGCATTGTGGTCCTCCGAGAGGCTGAACAGCCAATGTTCGGGACGAAATCATGCTCGGGCTGAACCATTCGCCCAGCTCTACTCAGTAATCAAGCTCTACTCACAGACCCATTTAGACAGTGATCCAGGATTTGAGGGTGTTGCCAATAGCACAGAGTAGTCCAACAGCCAGTCCTGGATGGCTCCAGGGGGAAGTAGCCCCCTGAAGCATCAGTAGTCCATTCTCAGGTAGGTGGGACTAGGCACCAACTCTCTCTGTCTGCCCATGCCCCAGACTCTTTTTCCGTTTCTTGGACCACCTACTGGGCACACCTCCCCAGGGATTGGTCAGCAGATACTAAACATTCAAACTTAGGATTTGAATCATCTCACCCCAAGCTTTGGAAGTTTCTGAACAGAACTAGGGGAAGCAATCAATCCTGCAGCTTGTGGAGCCACGGCAGACCAAAGCAGACAATCCAACTCCTCTAGCTACAGAGTGAGCTAAATAAAAATATTTCCCTAGCAAGCTAACTAGTAGGGTGCTACATCAATAAACATGGCAAAAGGAGATGGTGAAATTCTTCTAATAGGGGGAAGAAAACTTAACAACTGCTCTAAGGCCGCGTACACTCGGCCGAGAAACTCGACGGGCAAAACACATCGTTTTGCTCGTCGAGTTCCTTGTTCGGCTGTCAAAAAACTCATCGAGCCAAATGTTCCCATTGCCCAACAATGAAATAGAGAACATGCTCTCTTTTTGTCTCGACGAGTTTCCCGACGGGTTTCTCGGCGAAAAGTGTACACACGACCGGTTTTCTCGGCAGAATACGTCTCCCATCGAGTTTCTTGCAGAATTCTGCCGAGAAAACTGGTCGTGTGTACGCGGCCTAAGCCCTCTCCATTCTATCCAAAACTAAAAATAAAAAAGTTTTGCATTTATTTATTTTTTATTATGACAGAGAACTAGAAGAAGGTACAGAGGATATGCGCATAAACTGTGTATACTGCGCTGTATAATCATATTGGCAAATGTTCACAGGAGAAAGTGATGGAAATTTCGAGAACTTTCTCACTTGTACAATCAGCAAGAAAAGTCCCCAGTAAGCAAATGCCATGGTAAAGTGCCCTACCATTTCCAGTAAAGCACATGCTGGGATTAGAAACGCATCCACTGGCATGAAACAGATGGAACCTTTCTTAATTTGTGCCAGAACAAGGATTCCGACATTCCATACTCAAACTAAACAGCCCACAAAGGGATTTCCTCTGAACTTCTGACATTGGATTACAAAACAGTGAAAGGCAAGCAATATCCCTTCAAGCCGAACGACACACAAGTGCGAGAATTACACTTTTAAATAACGTATTCAGAGAACCGTTGCTGTGTACCGACTGGAATTAAAGTGCAATGCCAGGCAGATATAAGTAGTAGGAGATGGGTACAGTGAGAACTAAGGCCCCGTACACACCATAGAATCCATCCGCAGATAAATCCCAGCAAATGGGTTTCAGCGGATAGATCCTATGGTGTGTACACGCCAGCGGATCTGTTTCCGCGGATATATCTCCCCTGGGATGGATTCCAGCAGATCGGATATTTGCTGACATGCAGAACATATCCATCTGCTGGAATCCATCCCAACGGATGGATCCGCTGGTCTGTATAGACTCACCGGATCCATCCGTCCGAAGGGATCCCCGCATGCGTCGTAATGATTCGACGCATGCGTGGAATTCCTTATATGATAGCGTCGCGCACGTCGCCGCGTCATAATCGCGGCGACGGCGCGACACGTCATCGCCAGAGGATTTCGGCGCGGATTTCAATGCGATGGTGAGTACACACCATCGCATTAAAATCTGCTGAAATCCTCGAGAGGATTTATCCGCGGAAACGGTCCGCTGGACCGTATTCGCGGATAAATTCTATCGTGTGTATTGGGCCTGAGGAATGGTGCCAGAGGTGGGTAAAGGGTGGAGATAAGGGGTGACTTGAAAAGGGGGAGTACCTGTACCTGTTCTCTGGGGAAAAAGCCCTGCATGAAAGAATACATGCGGTAGGTGGCTCCCCTTCAGTCCACCTGCCCCTATCTATCCATTAGAATGCATGTGCCTCCACTGTGGGGACGCTTTATGTTTAGTGTTGGGACCACAGATTACAGGGTGCCTTGGCGCGGCTCTGTGGCTTACGCATGCGTTTGCAAATGCGTGCGGACAAAACCCCTGTTTTTAACGCATACTGTTAGACAGGTTAATTGGTTGTTCTGCAGGCTGGTCGGTAAGGAGGCTTGGTTTTTCCCTGGGCATTCCCCAGGTTTTGTTGTTTACTGCCACATGTATGCTGCCATGTTGGCGCCAGAAAACTGAATATTGTATCAAATAACTATTGTGAGTTTCCTTTCCCGGTGCCAATCCTTGGCAGCATTCACGTGTTGGCGGGCTACTACCACATGTATGCTGCCATGCTTGCACCAGGAAAAATATCTCTACTCTACTCAGCCACTACCACCCATTTAACACTGTCTACTTAAAGCGGAGGTTCACCCTAAAAACATGTTTTTAACATTCCATTCAGCATAATTCCAACATTTACACTGTGCGTTTTTGTTTTGTTTTTTTGTTGCTGTACATACCGGATTCTGGGTTCTCACTCCCGCGGGAGTAGGCCTTCCTATGCAGAGGCTAGATGATTGACGCCTTGTGAAAAACTTCCCCCCGGCTCATAAGGCGCATCACCAGTTTTCCGAAAGTAGCCGAACTGCTAGTCGGCTCTATACGGTGCTATACGGCGCCTGCGCCTGCCATGTAGAGCTGACTGCGCAGGCGCCGCATAGAGCCGGCTACTTTTGGAAAACTGGTGACGCGCATTATGCGCCGGGGGGAAGTTTTTCACAAGGCGTCAATCATCTAGCCTTTGCATAGGAACGCCTACTCCCGCAGGAGTGAGAACCGGGAAGCTGGGTGGAAAATAACAATAAGACGGTATGTACAGCAAAAAAAAAAAAACGCACAGTGTAAATGTTGGAATTATGCTGCATGGAATGTTAAATACATGTTTTTAGGGTGAACCTCCGCTTTAAAAAAGTAGAGCTCTGGTAGAGTGCTGGATCTGGTGGAAAAGTTCTGTCTGCCTCTCTGCTGCTGACTGCTGAGACAGGGGGGTAGAGGTAAGCCTCTCCGTGGCTGCCCAGAGAAGTACAGGATCTGGTGGATGAGTTCTGTTCGCCTCCCTATAGCTGACTGCTGAGACAGGGGTGCAGCGATAAGCCTCTCCTTGGCTACACAGAGAAGTACAGGATCCAGTGCAGGAGTTCTGTCCTCCTCTCCACTGCTAACTGCTGAGACAAGGTGGAGGTGGAGATGAGGGGGGTGCCGCAGCTGCAGGAGAGGTGTGAGAGCCACATGAGCTAGAGCCCATGGGCCTTGTGTTTGACACATGTGGTTTAATCTATCCAAACACCATGCAAAAAATGGCTTTAAATGAACATTAAGGCCCGGATTCACAGACAGAGCCGCACATTTATGCTGCTGCAGCGTATCTCCTGTACACTACACCGATGCAGAGCAGAGAGGCAAGCACAGAATTCACAAAGGACTTGCTCCCAAAACTGCGCTGGGTTTCCTAGGCGTAAGCCGGCATAGGTGGAAGTGGGCGTGAGCCATGCAAATGAGGCGTGACCCCATGTAAATGATGGGCCGAGCGACAGACAGATACGTATAACGAACGGCGCATGCGCCGTCCCGTGGACGCATCCCAGTGCGCATGCTCAGAATCACGTCGGAACTACTCCCTAAGATACGTCGAATCACTGACTATGGCGTGAACGTAACCTACGCCCAGTCATATTCACGTCCTACGTAAACTACGTAAAATACGTCGGCTTGTGTTCCCTGGTGCAGCCCTTTGCATGGATGCTGCTGAGTTACACCTCCTTTTATGGGGCATAACTTTACGCCGGACGTATGACTTTACGCGCACTGCGTCGGATGGACGTACGTTCGTGAATCGGCGTATCTCCCTCAT
Organism: Rana temporaria; assembly: GCF_905171775.1. Lineage (NCBI taxonomy): Eukaryota > Metazoa > Chordata > Amphibia > Anura > Ranidae > Rana > Rana temporaria. Next base: position 16,205,774 of record NC_053499.1, on the reverse strand, counting down.
TTGCATATGTGAATAGAAAATCAATGGGAGCGCCAAATACGTCCAGCGTAAATATGCGCCCACTCTACGCCGGCGTAGGCAAGTTACGTCGGTCAGATGAAGCCTGTTTTTAGGCGTATCTTAGTTTGTGGGCCCGGCACATAGATACGACGGCGCATATTTGCACTTACGCGGCGTATCTGGAGATACGCCGGTGCAAGTGATTTGCGAATCCGGGCCTATGTCATTTTTTTCATCTTTCCTTAAAAAAAAATAATAATAATAATAATATTCTTTTTGCTATTTGATGAACAAATAACGTTGACTATTTTAGTTCTGTGGGTTTGTCAGGGCTGCAGTACAGGCAGGGCGCGGAGCAAAGGGTTCTCAAGGTCAGTTAAGTTTTTGCCAATTAACACTTCAAATTATCATGTTGTGGACTGAGCCACAGTGCAGTCTCTTCAGCTGTCACCTTCCGCAGAAACAGCCTGTCAAGAAATTGTCCGGAGGGGCTGCCTTGACCTTGACTATCATTGGAGATGCAAATGCGGGAAAGGTGTTTGCAAAGAGAACGACGGGAAAAGCTTTCCCTGCATGTGGCTGAAACCACAGGATCAAAAAAAAAAAGTATCTTTCCTTTCTTCTTGCACGGAGGATGGGATAGGCTCCAGAGGCATCTGTGGAACGTATTAACAAACACACAAATACCGACAAGCCGCTAAACACTCCTAATGCTGCCAGCGGAGAGCGGAAAATGCTAGCGTGATGCTGTTTGAAGTGCGTTCTGGTTTTGAATTATAAAATTCTTCGAGGTAATCTATAGGCTTTTAATATTCTTTAGATATACTATATATGTTAATGCGATTATCTGAATTGTAAATAGTGTTATGAATGGCTGTTGCTGTTTTAATAATAAAAAAAAAAGGGTGGTCACTTGATGTCATCATCTTAACAGGATCGGGGGGGGGGGGGGGCGCTGATTGGCCACCCCTGCTGGCACATCAACTCTTCTACGGTTGAGGTCATGTTACCAAATAACAGCACTGACCTGACATTTGATTCTGTCACCAGATGCCGCAGAGAGGAAAGTACTTTTTTCTGTCTAGTACCTCCCTAATCCCAGTGTAGAACCCTCCTAGGATAGGTTGCTAGAGAGGTTCAGATAAACATTGGAGTGGTGTGTGATTATTCTTGGCTGCTCTGGGCAGTGGTGTATTTAGGTTTTGTGCTGCCCTAGGCCTGACTAAACTTGTGCACCCTCTAATTTAAATATGACCCACCCCTTCCTGTTAAGGCCACACACCTTTCTGTTTAAGACCCGCCCTAACTTGCCCTGTACCACCCCAACCTTTCCCATGCCATCCCAACTTTCCCTATGCCACCCTATGTCATTTCAAAGCCACTGTATCTAATATTTAGGGACTCATTAAAGACAGGAATAGTACCACTGGATTGGCGCAGGGCCAATGTGGTGCCCATATTTAAAAAGGGAACAAAGTCTTTACCAAGTAACTATAGACCTGTTAGTTTAACTTCTATAGTTGGGAAGATACTGGAACGTTTAATAAAAGACCACATGGATGAGTTCTTGCTGGAAAAAAACTATTTAAGCAGCAGACAACATGGATTCATGAAAGACAGAAGTTGTCAGACAAACCTGATTTCCTTTTATGAAGAGGTAAGTAAAACCTTGGACAGAGGCGTGACTGTGGACGTGATATATTTGGATTTTGCAAAAGCGTTCGATACAGTTCCGCACACACGGCTCATGTGTAAGGTAAGGTCTACAGGATTGGATATATCAGTTTGTAAATGGATAGAAAACTGGCTGAAAGACAGAATTCAGAGAGTGGTGGTTAATGATTCTTACTCTGAATGGTCCAATGTTATCAGTGGTGTACCCCAAGGTTCACTGCTGGGACCCTTACTTTTCAATATATTTATAAATGATATTGGGTCTGAGATCAAAAGTAAAATTTCTGTCTTTGCAGATGACACCAAGCTATGCAGTGGAATAACGTCCTTGCAGGATGTCGCCAATTTACAAGCCGACATCAATGCTCTGTCTAATTGGGCGACTAAGTGGCAGATGAGGTTTAATGTAGATAAATGTAAAGTTATGCACTTGGGGGCTAAGAATATGCATGCATCATACATACTAGGGGGAGTACAACTGGGGGGATCTGTAGTGGAGAATGATCTGGGGGTTCTAGTTGATCATAAGCTCAATTATAACATGCAATGCCAAGCTGCGGTTTCCAAAGCGAGCAAAGTCCTTTCTTGTATTAAGAGAGGTATGGACTCCAGAGACAGAGATATAATTTTGCCCCTGTACAAATCATTAGTAAGACCTCATCTGGAATATGCAGTTCAGTTTTGGGCCTCAGTTCTCAAAAAGGACATCGGAGAACTGGAGAAAGTGCAGAGAAGGGCAACCAAACTGATAAGAGGCATGGAGGAGCTCAGCTATGAGGAAAAATTAGAGGAACTGAATTTATTCACTCTTGAGAAGAGGAGAATAAGGGGGGATATGATCAACATGTACAAATATATAAGAGGTCCATACAGTGAACTTGGTGTTGAGTTATTCACTTTACGGTCAACACTGAGGACAAGGGGGCACTCTTTACGTCTAGAGGAAAAGAGATTTCACCTCCAAATACGGAAAGGTTTTTTCACAGTAAGAGCTGTGAAAATGTGGAACAGACTCCCTCCAGAGGTGGTTTTGGCCAGCTCAGTAGATTGCTTTAAGAAAGGCCTGGATTCTTTCCTAAATGTACAGAATATAACTGAGTACTAAGATTTGTAGGTAAAGTTGATCCAGGGTAAATCCGATTGCCTCTCGGGTGATCAGGAAGGAACTTTTTCCCCTGCTGTAGCAAATTGGATCATGCTCTGCTGGGGTTTTTTGCCTTCCTCTGGATCAACTGTGGGTATGGAGTTGGGTGTATAGGATTTTACTGTGTTTTTTATTTTGTTTTTTTATTTTTGTGGTTGAACTGGATGGACTTGTGTCTTTTTTCAACCTGACTAACTATGTAACTATGTAACTAACTTGCCCTATACCACCCCAACCTGCCCTATGCAACCCTAACTTGCCCTATACCACCCCAAACTACCCTATATCACCCCAACATGCCCTATACCACCTTAACCTGTCCTTTACCACCCCACTACACCAACCTGCCACTATACCACTCTATACTACCCTAACTTGCCACTATACTGCCCTATACTATCATTTACAGGGGCTGGTTTGGGGTGCGCCCCGTGCCTGTGCGCTGCCTGCTTGGTGCTGGGCAGCCTAGACAGAGGGGGGTGACACCATGTTTTACCGCACCGGGTGACACCAACCCTAGTGACGCCACTGACAGAGCCGATTGTTGTTTGATTGGCTACTGAAAAGCCTCCTGTCCTGGAGGCGACTTTAAGTTGTCGTGTAAGTTGCCTGATGATTCATACTCAAGTCGTGTCCAAGTTGCCTCCCAAAGTTGTGCTGGAAGTCGTGTTGCCCCTGCGTGAATGGGCTCTTAGGAAAGGAAGTGATGACTCTGGAGCATGCATGATAGATTTGCACAATTTCCGACAGTAGGCTCCACTCTTTGGCATCTTCCCGATGTTGGGAGTACACAAAAGAAATTACTAGTAAAAAGCGAAGAGAATTTTTGGCAGAAAAGTCACGCAAAGTCTATTCTACCCAAAAAATAATAATAATACATTGCCGTCTAACAATTATTTCTCTTGACTTCAGTTCTGCTTTAAAATGCCCAGGCTCTTCCAAGTTTTCTTTCTCAGATTCTAGTATCTGTAAGAAAGAATAGAAATGCCAACAAAACATAATCTAGCGTGTTTGGCAAGCCTTTAACTTAAGATAAAGCTGACAAAAGAACTGATAATAATAGAGAGGGAAAAAAGAACAAAAATGCCAAAAAGAAAAAAAAAAGCTTAAGTATGACAAAAGTGTTTTATACTTAGTAACAGAGCATTTAGGAATTATTATTATTATTATTATATAGGATTTATATAGTGTAGCGCCAACAGTTTACACTGCTTTTTACTAAATAAATTGTTCTCTGCTGAATTCCTGAACGAATCTCACCAAATTAAAATTGACTTGAAATATTAAAATAAATAAATATATATATATATATATATATATATATATATATATATATATATATATATATATATATATATATATATATATGTTATACATACATACAGTATCTCACAAAAGTGAGTACACCCCTAACATATTTGTAAATATTTTATTGTATCTTTTCATGTGACAACACCAAATAAATGACACTTGGCTACAATGTTGTGTAGTGAGTGTACAGCTTGTATAACAGTGTAAATTTGCTGTCCCCTCAAAATAACTCAACACACAGCCATTAATGTCTAAACCTCTGGCAAAAAAAAAGTGAGTACACACCAAAGTGAGCATGTCCAATTTGGGCCCAAAGTGTCAATATTCATGTGGTCACCATTATTTTCCAGCACTGCCTTAACCCTCTTGGGCATGCTTTCTTCCTGTTATAAAACATATCCAATAAAAAAAATGTAAAAAATCTAATTTCTTCATCAATTTAGGCCAATATATATCCTGCTACATATTTTTAGTAAAAAAAATCCCAAAAAGTTTATATTAATTGGTTTGCATAAAAGTTATAGCATCTACAAACTATGGGATAAGTGTGTATTTTTTTATAGTGACTTATGTACCTGTGACATTGTACCTGACAAATCAGACACTAAGGCCCCGTACACACGGTCGGACCAAACCGATGAGACTGGTCCGTCGGACCGTTTTCATCGGTTCACCTCTGAAGTGGCCGTACGGTCTGATATGTGTACACACCATCAGTCCAAAATCCGATCGGGTCAGAACGCGGTGACGTAAAACACAACGACGTGCTGAATAAAATGAAGTTCAATGCTTCCAAGCATGCGTCGACTTGATTCTGAGCATGCGTGGGTTTTGAACCGATGCTTTTCTGTACTAACCATCGGTTTGGACCGATCGGGCAGCGGTCCATCGGTTCGGTTTTGAAGCATGTTTAGAAATTTTGGACCGAAGGAAACCAGACCAATAGCCTATACACACGGTCGGTTTGCTCCGATGAAAATGAACTTCGGTTCATTCTCATCGGACCAAACCGACCGTGTGTACGGGGCCTAAGTGACACATTTGACACTTTTTTGGGGACCAGTGACACTAATAAAGTGATCAGTGCTAAAAATCGGCACTATCACTCTACCATGCCTCCCAACTTTTTGAGATGGAAATGATGGACACCTATCAGCAAAAGTATGCAGGCATAGGATGCACCCTATGCCACGCCCCCTTAAAGGAGAATTCTACAAAAAACAAGATTGGTTAAACCCACAAGTGCTTTTTTTTTACCACTACTATTGCTTTATATTGGCTTTTGGAATTTACAAACGCAGCAATTTAGAAATCAGATGAAAGATTTAGAGGCTGGAAAACACTTTTTGATAGATAAAAGGTGCATTTTATATACAACTATATAGATCAGACCAAAACGAGGGACAAATGAGGAGGAATGAGGAACAGAGGGACATTGCTCTAAATCAGGGACAGTCCCTTAAAATCAGGGACAGTTGGGAGCTATGCACTGTACTAATGACACTGGCAGGGAAGGGGCAATTAAAGGGTTAAATGTGTTCCTAGGGAGTGGTTGCTAACTGTGTGGGAGGTGTTTATACTGTGGGAAGGCAGAGATAGGTGTTCCTGCTTAGCAGAAACACAGTATCAATACCTTCCCTTCTCACAGAACAGCGATATGCCTTGTTTACATGGGCAGACCACTGTTCTGCTTCTCTCTGGAATGATCGGTGGATCCCGGCAGACACCGAGTCCGCCTGATTGGTTCCCGCTGTATCCAATCTCAGCGGGAGCAGGTCGCATGCCCCAGACCTGGAAGTGCAGGATCGCATACAGGATACGTGATTCTGCACAAGGGAGTCTGCCGCCGTATATGTACTGTATATGGTCAGCAAATGTGGTTATTTAGATTCATTTTTTTCTTTGTTACACCTAATTATTTTGGATAAAAATCAAATGTATAATAAAAATAATCAATTAGATCTTGTTCATTGACTGTTTAATAGTGTTTTCCCACCACAAGTAAAACAAGATGTTTTTGTTTTCGGGATGATCAAGAAATGTATTTTTTACAGTAGACGTCTAACTGATTACTGCACATCATTAATCAAAATCTGTTGTTCCCCAGACAATAGTGCGCTGAAAAGCGATTGATTTATACAGCTTTCAATTTGGGTTTATTTCCAGAAATTCATTGAGTTTGGCCTCAAGTTTTCTCAGCATACTCCATAGAAATACATTTCATTCAATGGGACTATTGTCTTCCGATTGTATGGCAAATAGCTGGAATCTCACAGACTCATTGTGGAGTCCGATTCATCTGTGTATGAAACCATCTTTCTGGTGTTCATTGCCTCCTTTCACACCTGTCTTCCCCTGAGCATTTTTGAAGAGAATTTCGTTTTTCCGTTCCAATGCCCTCTCCGTTCCTCTCGGCTCTTGTCAATCTTTGCTCATCAGTTCCACGTATTTCACATATCTTGCACATGCTTGCACAGTACTTCTCAGTTCTGGGAAAGCTCAGACATATTATCCATCCACCTCCAATTATTTCTCCCCTTTATGGCCAAAAGTATAAATCACAGTCAAGATACTTTGTAGCTTCTGATTCTTCCTGCATCTCCTACAGGCCGGGTTCACACTTGTCCGACAAAACGCTCCGACATTGGGAGCTCATGTCGCATGACGTGTGAAAATCAATGTTTCCCTATGAGAGCCGTCTTAACTGGTCTGACATAAGTTGGTCCGACTTTGAAAATGCTCCCTGTACTACTTTGGTCAGACATTGATCCTACTTCAGCCCATTGAATATCATTGAAGTAGGAGCCTTGTCCTTACCATCTGACTTTTGACATCCGACATGGTGATTACAGCAGCAGTAAAAGGACTTTATCTCACTCTGGGATTGTTTTGATTGGTCAAGGAACAAGTCAGACTATCACAAAGTCGGATCAAAGTAGTATCCTGTTCATGAAAGTCGGATGGATATAAGACCAATGTAGGACCAATGTCGCATAGCAAAGTAGGATGAAAGTCCTACTGCTGTCGTGTAGTATAGTGTGAACCCAGCCATAGCAAGACCTCCAATTAGCCAACATGTTGATTAGGCCACTTCCAGGTCACCTGTAGAGATGGTGGTGGATGCTCTATTTTTCTACCCACTACTTCAAATCATCTCACAAAAAAAGAATTCAGTTTTACCGCTGATCGCTTATTGCCCTGGATCTTCCTTGACTGATGAGAAATTTGCATTGGCAACTGAACCAAATACATCAACAGACCATACATGGAAAACATTCTTGTGTTATAGTAGAACCATGCCCCCCCCCCCCCATTAAAAAATGGACTGTACCACCTAATTACCACCTAATTATAAGGTGCTCCCCAGTTTTCTCTTAGTCCTCTAAGAAAGTCCCACAAATACATACAGAGTGTAGGTACCATGCAAGCGGAGCTGAAGAAATATTCCTTCTGCTCCTACCAGCACGTGATCATCAGAAAGAGGCACAGATAATGGAAAAAAAGAAAAAAAATGCCCCAGTTGAAGAGCCATAGCTCGAAACATGTCGGGTACATGTCGGAACGTCCCACACTCCGCTTGAGTGTTTCCGTCATATACCGCTTCCTATCAGTCTGGATATAGATATCGGATATTCCAGCTGCTCTCAACACACAACGAGACAAGACTTGTTTGTGTGCTAAACATGGAGTGTTTAAAAGAACCAAGAATACAACCTTATATACAGTTTAAAGAGGAGGTAACCAGAACATAAATTATCATGAGCTAATTAACTAATCATTTACCCAGACTAGGCGACTCATAGGTAGACGTCACGTCTCCTCGCTCACCTGCTAAACAATACACATTATCATAAGTGTAAACGCATGACATCTTCACACAATAGCAGGGCCAATTAGCACAGAGAACAGACAGATGGCTGGAGGTGATGGCATTAGCATCTAACAGTATGTGTCCCAATAGTATGAATGAGTCACTCTTACAATTAACACGTTGAGTTCAGAATCAACAAACAGTAAATAGTTATTTACAGATATCCTGGAATATATTGTGGATAATAATTACATAATAATCCCATCTCAGGTAGTCCAAGATATAATTTCTCAGTCATCCTATGCCCCTAGTGGACATAGGATGATTTTAGACATAAGAGGGTCCGGGGATGTCCCGGATGAGTCTGTCACAGCCTGCCACAGGTTTTGTTCACCACGCTTTCGTATTTATTTTTGTGATCACTTCATACTTGCATCTTCACTGTTGCTTGTACTTATATACAATTTTTATCTTTTGTTTTTATGCCAATAAAGGCCTCTTTTACATCCTTCATAGGAAACATCTACACTATGTGGAGCCTTTTTTGTTTCTTTACATGTTGAACTTTTTTTGAACATCCTTTCACCTGGTTTGCTGAGCTTCTATTTGGTCTCACAAATCTTTCACGTTTGGGATCGATGATGCTGGATCGCAGCCGTGCCGTTTGACGCATATAGTGTCCCTTCCATGGAAGCCAAGCTTGGAGGATATCGTATATGCCCGTTTGACACACCGTCGCTGACGAGTGTGTCTATTACATCTGGTAAGAGCATCCATTTCTTACCCTTTTCTTGTTATTGGATTCTACGCCGGACTTTGTATCATGTCTACAACTCCTTGGTTGATGGGATTCACTTCACATGGTCGCATAGCTGTGAATTTCCACTGTTTCCTGTTTTCCGCATAGAATACCACCATTTGTATACATTCAGAACTGTATCATATGTATTATATACATTTGGTGTTATTATTATGGACTTTTATCACTTGGTTTGTCCTATCACGTAAGGCTCATGTTTACATGTTAGCCTTTACTGTACTGTGACACTTATCAGTATTTTTGGACACTATTGTGTCCTTTTCCACTTGCACTGTGTTATAGCTAGTGTTATATTTTTATTAGCGCTGCACTTTTTTGTTTTTATAATGGGAAAAAATTACACCCCCCTAAGCTAGTCGGTGCGGTGAAGCGCCCGGGGGGGGGGGGTGTAATTCAGATATATATTTTTTTAAATTCTGCACTGACTGTCTTTGAAATTGCCCCAGCCCCTGTTCCAATCCAATCTAGGGACAAAACCGAGGACAAACTTGGTCCGGGGACAGTGTCCTCAATCCGGGGACTGTCCACAGAAACCGGGGATGTCTGGTCACCCTACATAAAAGTTCATGTGCATATAAATAAACGTATGCCCCTGTTGAAGTCTTGGCAGACGAAACCGGTCAGGCACATACAACTGGTCCATACCACTTCCATATTGCGCAAACTGTATATGAATTGACGATATTTACATTTATTTTTTGGATGTGGTGTTTTGGATGAGAATCTTATTTTTTAACCTTTTGATTCAGTGTTTGGATTCTTTGAAGTTTTCTGAATACATTTTTAAACTTTTTTACACTATGAGGAGTCGTTCTCCTTGTTTTTCCTTCCTTTCCCTCATGCCTGGAGCCCATCGGGTCCAATGATAGCTAATTTTTGGTCCCCCTATTTCCTTCATTTGGAATTGGAGCGGAGTGAGTCACCTGGAAGCTGATCCATTCAGTCTTTTGCCAAGGAGATCATCAGCCTAGCAGAAGTGTGGAGCTTTTCAGGAGCAGTGACCAGATTGAGCAATCGGCTTTCCATGCATGTATGACCCACCGCCGTATGGTGTAGTTTGGGTCCATCTTATCCGGTAAGGGTATTCCATTTGTTTTTTTGTTTCTGGAGGGATCACGTTCTTGAAGGGAAACCTTTCAGGCCGATTCTACAGGGATCACTTTTATCACTTGGATATTCTTCATTTTAATTGGACATTTATATTAAGTTAACATTTATATTACATGTTATATATGTTACGTTGTATTAACATATTCACTGTGGCACTGTGGAATTGTTTTTTTTCACTTCATTTTTACCACTTAGAACTCTTATCATTAAGAGTTCCTGAAATAGGCGCTGCACTTTTGTTTATTTATTTTGCTACAATTATCCTTTTGTTGTGTTGGATGCCCACTATAGATATTTTTTCGGGAAGCGCAGTATTTATTTTATTCTTTATTCCATGTGCATATAAAGGCATGTGTCCCAATACGTCTGGTAATATACTGTATATTTCTGGATTTAGCACCACACCATCTATGTTCTGAGTGAGTGAGTGAGTGAGTGAGTGAAAAACGTATATAGCGCAGCACATGAGAACTGAATCGCCTCTGGGCGCTGTATTCATTCCCTGGGAAAAACCCTTTGACCTTAGAAGAGATGGGTTTTAATCTTTCTCCTGAAGGCCAAGTGGACCAACTCCAATCGGATGGTGGTTGGCAGAGCGTTCCACAGCCGAGGTCCCTGGACTGCAAATCTTCGATCTCCTTTGGACTTGTATCTGGCTTTGGGTATCTGGAGTAGGTTTTGATTGGTGGATCGCAGAATGCGATTGAGGTTGTGGGCTTTTATTTTTTCGCAGAGATATTGGGGGGTGTTGCCTTGAATACACTTATGCATTAGGCAGAGTGCCTTGAAAGTGATTCTGGCCCAGATTCTTAAAGAATCGGCGTTGGCGTAGTGTAAGCCATTTACACCACGCCACTGCAACTTACAGGAGCAAGTGCCGTATTCCCCAAACACTTGCTCCGTAATTTGCGGCGGCGTAGTGTAAATGGCCCGGCGTATGGCCGCGTAATTCAAAGGGGGCGGCTTGTATTCAAATTAAGCGTGCCCCCGTGCTGAGCGTCATTGACGTAAAGTCGTATTCGCGGACGACTTAGTAAAACGACGTAACCGACGGAAAAAGACGACACTGACCCAACGCCATACTTAACATGGCATACGGCGGACTGGCGTAAGGTTACCCCTCATATAGCAGGGGTAACCTTACGCTTACGGAAACGGCGTAAACGACGACTACGCGGCGCAAATTTGTTCGGGAAACGGCGTATCAGGCTCATTTGCATAGTCAAATGAGAACTGAACGTAAACGCCACCTAGCGGCCAGCGTCGAATTACATCTAAGATCCGACGGTGTAAGTGACTTACACCTGTCGAATCCTGGCCGTATCTATGCGAAAATGATTCTAGGAATCACTCGCATAGATACCCGGGGCCAAAAACAGAGATACAACAGTGTTTCCTGAGATACACCGTCGTAACTCTTTTGAGAATCTGGCCCTCTGTCTTTTACTGGCAACCAATGAAGGGATCTCAGTTCTAACATAACAAAACTGAAACTACAAACATTTTATTCTCCAGGGTGTCCGTTTTCAGAAAATATATAATGTTTGTGGGTTTTAAATAACTTTCAGGCCTAAAACGATTTTCTAAACGTGTGAAAAAAACAAAAAAACGGAAAAAAAGGTTCTGGCAGCGAAAGTGTACTTTATACTCTCAGGACTCCGATATTACTCCATTCCCTACCAATCCTTCTTACAAATTACAAATCCTGTACATTTGCTGACTGAAGAGAGTGTTTAACATTGAGTTATTATAAAGACAGTTGAGGAAGAGAATATTTGCATTTGAAACATATCAATATGTTAAAGCACAAGATTCCATCTGACCCTAAATACCGGATTAGCATATTCATAGTTGGCAGGCAAAGAGAACTATATAGCATGCGGCACAGTCGCTATAACCTTGATCCCCGTTTGACTCAGTTGTTAAAATTGAATCATTTAGTACTTGCAATATCCTTCACCCTATTATACGCTACTGAAATGTTTTTCCTAGAACAAGCTGACCTACAAATTCCCTCTGCTTCTCCCCATTACATCCACCCTGCCTTATAATATATGCACAATCTCCGAAAAAAACCAAACTGTTCGTGACTTACATATTCAACCAGAAATCATAGCACAAAATAGATGTAGTTAAGTACACTGTATTGAGCTTAAACTTTGGCACATTGTGAAACAGGATGAAAAAGGTACAGAGTTCTGGAACCAATCAATTAGCCTTCAGCATTTTCCCGTGGCGAGAGTTCTGTTCAATATTTTTCAGATGTTTTCTTAAGAGCAAGCATAGGAGTCTTAAAGAGGAATTTCTTCCATATAGTCATGCAAACAGGAAAGGCTAGATATTTGTGTGGCACCCTCCCATAAGGATTGAAAGAAAGACTAGGTAAAGTTAGGCTTTAAGAGCCGGTTCACACACAGACGACACGACTTTGGGGGCGACTCGGCAAGGCGATCTCAAGGCGTCTTGAGAGGCAACTTGCAAAATGACTTCAGTATTGAAGTCAATGCAAGTCGGGCCGAATCGCCCCCAAAGTAGTACAGGAACCTTTTTCTAAGTCGGAGCGACTTGCGTCGCTCCTATTAGAACGGTTCCATTCACTACAATGGGACGCGACTTGTCAGGCGGCTGTGTCGGGTCTTAGGCTCACCTGCAATTCAGTAGTGTATTTAGGTTTTGTGCTGCCCTAGGCCCGACAAAACTCGTGCACCCCCTAATTTAAATATGACACACCCCTTCCTATCAAGGCTATACCCCTTTCTGTTTAAGACTTGCCCTGAAATTTTCGCGTGGGGACACTATTTCTAAGGGCCTTGGAGGGGGGGGGGGGTATTTTAATAGATTTCCTCTCACTTCCTGTTTGGCTACAGGGCAGGAAGTGAAATCTCTGCAATGGGACAGGGATGGTAAAAAAATGAACAGCTTTGGGCTGTTCTAGGCTTCACTGGCTGCAGGTGTGTGTCAGGGAAATGGCCATAGGACTGGCAATGTCGCCAATACTCATCATGAACAAAAAAAACAGAGAGGACGGGGATTATTAGGATGCCAAAACAACTCAATCAAAATAGTATTAAAATGACAAATTATGTAAACAAGTAGTACATACAAAACGTCCTATTAAAATTAGATATGCGGTAACAAAGCACATAGAGTTTACTATGGGGGCTCGTCCGGGATCTGTATCCAACGAGGACATATCAGCCACTCTTTCCATTTTTTTTTTAAATACTCATCATGGAATCACCAGACAAATCTCCAATCGCATTGGTGTAAGCAGATGTGCGACAACGCTAACGGGAGCCCACAGGCGCAGGTTGTGATAGATGCTGACGCCCAATGCCTATATAAACCAACTGCTGAGATCCCTGAGTTGCCGGATTATCGTCGGCTCCCCTGTGTTCCCTGTGTTCTTGCATTCTGATCTTGGACTTCCCCATGAGCGACTCGGCTTTTCTCTACCCGCTTATCCTGATCTCCTGGCTTGACCTATGGCTTATATTCTGTTCTACTTCTGCCTGCTCCATTGCTTGATTCCGGCTTGGCTCACCGACTCTGCTTCTGCCTGTCTTATCGTGAATGACCTTGGCTTGTTCCAGTGACCTGACCTGAATCCAGAATCTGCTTAAAGTGGTTGTAAACCCACTATTTTGACTTTTACCTACAGGTAAGCCTATAACAAGGCTTACCTGTAGGTAAGGGGAATATCTCCTAAATCTGCTATTCCCCTCGCAATGCGCCGTGGCGCATGCGCAGGGGGGATCTACGGCGAAAGGACCGGCAGCCGCCAGACCTTGCCGAGTTTTAAATCTCCCGCGCGCACGCGCGGGAGTGACGTCATCGCCGCTCCAGCCAATCACAGCGCTGGAGCGGCGATACCCGGAAGACACGCCGAGTCAAGATGAAATCTCTCTCGGCGTGGACCAGGTAAGTGCTACACACCTCGTTCCGAGGTAAGTATTTCATAATGAGCTAATATGCGGTGCATATTAGCTCATTATGACTTTTGCCTTACAGGAGGAAAAAAATAAATACATTTTATGTGGGTTTAAAACCGCTTTAAGGACTGACCTTACTGTGTATGATCTCTGGTCTGGCTTCTGATTCTCCTACCGGATTTCCCAGCTACCTGCTACGTCTGGCTCATTTCTAACATAACTATTACACAGTGCCTCAAGCTTGCTTCAGCTGCTCCACAGTGATCAAGTCATCAGGCCAAGCCACCGGCAAACTCTGCTTCTTTGGGCACTGCATTCCCTGTTCCACCTTCAGGGTTGTGCTGCACTTAGCTGCAAGGGGAGCCCTCTCAGCACCTTGGCCTCCAACTAGACTTCTGACAGTGTGATTGCTCCCCCCTGCCTTCTGGAGCATTCTAGAATTTAGTTGGCTTAACCACTTAACGCCCGCCGCACGACTATTTACGTCCGCAAAATGGCACGGACAGGCAGATGGGCGTATATATATGTCCCTGCCTTCTAGCGGGTCGGGGGTCCGATCGGGACCCCCCCCCGCGGTGGGCGGATTTACGCGGGGAGTGATTCGGGACGACGGCGCGGCTATTCGTTTATAGCCGCCCCCTCGCGATCGCTCCCTGGAGCTGAAGAACGGGGAGAGCCAGATGTAAACACGGCTTCCCCGTGCTTCACTGTGGCTGCTGCATCGATCGAGTCATCCCTTTTATAGGGAGACTCGATCGATGACGTCAGACCTACAGCCACACCCCCCTACAGTTGTAAACACACACTAGGTGAACCCTAACTCCTACAGCGCCCCCTGTGGTTAACTCCCAAACTGCAACTGTCATTTTCACAATAAACAATGCAATTTAAATGCATTTTTTGCTGTGAAAATGACAATGGTCCCAAAAATGTGTCAAAATTGTCCGAAGTGTCCGCCATAATGTCGCAGTCACAAAAAAAATCACTGATCGCCGCCATTAGTAGTAAAAAAAAAAATAATAAAACTATCCCCTATTTTGTAAACGCTATAAATTTTGCGCAAACCAATCGATAAACGCTTATTGCGTTTTTTTTTTACCAAAAATAGGTAGAAGAATACGTATCGGCCTAAACTGAGGGAAAAAAAATGTATATATGTTTTTGGGGGATATTTATTATAGCAAAAAGTAAAAAATATTGCATTTTTTTCAAAATTGTCGCTCTATTTTTGTTTATAGCGCACAAAATAAAAACCACAGAGGTGATCAAATAGCACCAAAAGAAAGCTCTATTTGTGGGGGAAAAAGGACACAAATTTTGTTTGGGAGCCATGTCGCACGACTGCGCAATTGTCTGTTAAAGCGACGCAGTGCCGAATTGTAAAAACGCCTCTGGGCATTTAGCAGCATATTGGTCCGGGGCTTAAGTGGTTAACAATAGTAGAGTTACTCTTTAAAGCGCACATGATGGGCGTCAAATCTCTGCGCTCGCTGAAACAGCATAGAATAAACAAAATGAAAAATAATTTGTTCTGGCTTTTGCATCTGTACACAACATCACAACATGTTGCAAGAATCCGGGAAAGGTGGCATTTGATGTCGCCATCTATTGTGATAACTTTAGTTTTCCTCCAGCCTGAACACTGAATATCGCTCAAGGCTGCGCAGGGGTAAGCGACATTTGCGTGCGAGGAAGAGCCGCCCCATTAATGAACTCATGAACAAAAAGAGATCGGGCTTAGTCTTCATTCACGGAGTAGGTTTAATGGAAGGGAACAGTTCATCCCACTTCTACAGCTGATGCCTATTAGGTAGATTGTTGCTTGCTGTTTCCTCTAACAATGTTTTACAAATTGGGATGCAGAAAGCATTTTACCCGACCTTCCTTAATGCTGAAAGAAAACAGAAGCAGCGGGGTGTCATGAGATGCGCGGTGCAGAGCAAGGATGGGAAAGGTAGTCAGCGCAGCGATGAGGGATGACAGACAACACTAACTGCTGATTCCTTCTCTCTCCACAACAACACAAATACACAGGAACAGTCACAATTGAAAATGAAGCCTTAAAATGTATAAGATTTGCCGCAGACGTCTCCTTCTTTTCATGCAGGCATACAGTAGTTGAAGTTCACCTATTCACTAGAGTATTTCCAATCTGGAGGGACTGACCCACTTAGTGAGCTAATAAAGGGATCCCTGAATGCCTTACCATTTAACTTTACCATGGCAGAGCACTAGGGTTGCCACCTCATCCCTTTAAATCCGAACACATATTGGCCCAGATTCAGGTAGAATCGCGCAATATTTGCGTGGGCAAAGAGCAAATTTTTTTCTCTGCGCCCACGCAAATATTGCGCTTTTCCCACGATTCACGGAGCAGTTGCTCCGTAAATTGCGCGGGCAATATGCTAAACAGCCGGGCGCAAGGCTGCCTAATGTAAATGATCCCGCCGGGGGCGGGAATCATTTAAATTAGGCGCGCTCCCGCGCCGAGCGAACAGCGCATGCTCCGTCGGGAAACTTTCCCGACGTGCATTGCGGCAAATGACGTCGCAAGGACGTCATTTGCTTCTAAGTGAACGTGAATGGCGTCCAGCGCCATTCACGGTTCACTTACGTAAACGACGTGAAATTTAAATTTCACGGGCGGGAGGCGCAGCTATACTTTAGCATTGGCTGCGCCTGCTATTAGCAGGAGCAGCCTTATGCTAAAGGCACCGTACGGAAATTCCGTACCTTGCGTGCGCAGGGCCCGCGCAACTTTTGTGAATCGGTGGTAGTATGCAACTTGCATACTATACGCTGATCACAAAGGCCGCGCCCCCTAGCGGCCAACGCAAGAATGCAGCCTGGGATGTGAAGGCATAAGGAGGCTTATGTTTGTCACATCCTAGGCTGCATTCGGTGTAACGAGGTTCCTGAATCAGGAGCACTCGTTACACCGGAGCAAGTAAGCCCTTGCACCGCGCAACCTATGGTTGCGCGGGCGCAAGTGCTTCTTGAATCTGGGCCATTAATTACCCAGGTCCTGTGGCTGAATAAGGCGGTAATTTAACTCACTTGGTGCCTTATCTGCATTAAATTAGCCTCAGAACCAGTGGCGGCTGGTGCTCAAAATTCTTTGGGGGGGGGCACAAACAAACTGAAAAAAAAAAAAACACCCCATAAATTGCCGCCACTGTACCCATCAAAGGCAGCAGCCACTGTGCCCATCAATTGCTGACACTGTACCCATCAATTTTTGACACTGTGCCCATCAATTGCCGCTACTGTGCCCATCAATTGCTGCCAGGGTGCACATCAATGGCCGCTACTGTGCCCATCAACTGCCACTACTGTGCCCATCCATTGCCGCTACTGTGCCCATCAACTGCTGCTAATGTGCCTATCAACTGCTGCCAGTGTGTACGCGACATGAGACTGGGATGCCATTAAGGTTCACGTGTGTGTTCACGTGTGTGTAAAGGCAGGCGTCCCAATACTTATGACAATATAGTGTATCTGATGGTAGGTTTGCATTATTTCTTTTTAATGACAACAGACCTGGACTAGAGGATGTTCTATTATCATTTACCTAGAGTTCCACTTTAGCAGTTTCCTGTCTGCTGGGCTCCAGTCCGGTATCAAGGTGGACAAGCACCCCGGGCGATGGACTGAACACCCCGGTGGCCAGACTCTGACAAGTGACATTCAGGGAATATTCTCTCTGCTCACCTTATGTTAGGTTGTTATATTCAAACCATTGGTCACAGAAGCGCTGACATTTATCAGCTGCTTATAAAACCAGATAAGAATCACCGCTGACAGCGCTCGGTAATTTGTTCAGACATTTGTCAGAGAGCTGAGCCGCCTCATCCAACTCTTCCTGGATGTATAGAATATCCACTATGGAGGTGTGTGTGTGTGTGGGGGGGGGGGGCAATGCATCTGTAATGTTTTCCCTGCAAATAGTAAGTCATTCACATTGTGAGGTGTATAAATCATCACCTACGGCCTGCAGGTCCTTAACCACTTCCATACTGGGCACTTATACACCTTCCCGCCCAGACCAATTTTTAGCTTTCAGCACTGTTGCACTTTGAATGACAATTGCGCGGTCATGCTACACTGTACCCAAACTAAATTTTTATCATTTTGTACCCACAAATAGAGCGTTCTTTTGGTGGTATTTGATTACCTCTGGGATTTTTATTTTCTGCAAAAAAAAATAAAAAATTGCCGAAAATTTAGAAGAAAAAAAGTATTTTTTTGTTTCTGTTATAAAACATTGTAAATAAGTACATTTTCTCCTTCACTGATGGGCACTGATGGTACTGCACTGACGGGCACTGATGGTCACCGATGAGGTGGCACTGATGTGGTGGCATTGATGGGCACTAATATGTGGCACTGATGGGCGGCACGGATGGGCACTGATAGGTGGCACGGATAGGCGGTATGGATGGGCTTGGATAGGCGGCACGGATGGGCACGGATAGGTGGCACAGATGGGCGCGGATAGGCGGCATGGACAGGCACGGATAGGCGGCACGAATGGGCATGGATATGCGGCACGGACAGGCACGGATAGGCGGCACGGATGGGCACTGATAGGCGGCACGGATGGGCACTGATAGGCGGCACGGATGGGCATAGATGGGCACTATTGTATGTGTTGTACTAATGGATGCCAATCAGTGCCAAACAATGCCTGCCAATCAGTGATGCCCATTGTGGGCACTGATTGGCATCCATTGCGGCACTGATTGGCATCCATTTTGTGTGTCCTCCTCATCCCTGGTGGTCTAGGGTGGCATACTTTTCTTTCTTTTTTTTTACACTGGTGGTCTATATGGCCATCCCTGGTGGTCCAGTGGGCATCCCTGGTGGTCCAGTGGGCATCCTCGGGGGGGGCTGTGCTGATGATCGATCAGCACGAACCCCCCTGTCACAGGAGCAGCTGATCGGCTCTCCTCTACTCGCGTCTGTCAGACGCGAGTGAGGAAAAGCCGATTACCGGCTTTTCCTATTTACATCGTGATCAGCCGTGATTGGACACGGCTAATCACATGGTAAAGAGTCTCTGTGAGAGACTCTTTACCTTGATCGGTGTTGCGGGGTGTCAGACTGACACCCTGCAACAACGATCGCCGCAATGCGCGCCCCCGGGGGCACGCAGCGGCTCAGAATCCTGAGGACGTCATATGACGTCCTCAGGATTCTTCAACCACTTTGCCGACGTCAATATGTCATTGGCGGGCGGCAAGTGGTTAAAAGAGAATCCATATTTATATAAATGCTGACCTTCAGTCTTGCTCAGTTGTACAGGCTCCTCTCCTGTATGAGATGGATTTTAGTGCACACTGTGAGCTTCGCCAAGTGTTCTATAGAAGCTGCAGCACTTCAGAAAAAGCTTGCCTCATTACCTGTGCCGCCCCCTCTATCCATGGCTGCCACCCCCTTCCACCTTCTAGCAAAACGGCGATACAATGAGCTACGGTATATATCGCCGCCGCCATCCACTATTCATGCGTCTGGTCCCTTCCAGGATGCCGGGGGTGTTTTTTTAACCACTTGCCGACCACCGCACGAACGTATACGTCGACAGGATGGCACGGCTGGGCAAATGGGCGTATATACATAGTCCCCTTTAATTTGCCGCTGTGTGGTCCTGCGCATGCCGCCGGCGGCGTGCTCGCAACCCTGTCACAAGCTCTGTGACCTGTGCCGATCCTGACCTAAGTAAAATGACATGGCACATTAAAAATGAGAAGCGGGGGGCGCTGACGACAGTGACATGTCACATTAAAGAAAGTTGAGAAGCGGGGGGAGGGGGTGTTCTGCTGTCAGAAATGACATCTTACATTAAAGTGAAGCAGGGGGTGCCGACTTCTTACCTCTTCTCCCATGCAGCCAGCGAGTTGAGAAGCTGGGTGAGGGGGCGAAAATGACATCTCACTAGGCGGGGGCCTCTAGTAATTTGGGGGGCTGTTCGCAGCTTTGCGGGGCCCTAAGCGGCTTGCATAGTGAGCCTATAGGGTGGATCGGCCCTGTCTGTGACCGTGCCCATGGGACCCGCAGACTCGATGTCCTCCAGTGTCCCGCAATCGGGTCACAGAGCTGAAGAACGGGGAGATGTCAGTGTAAACACAACATCTCCTCCCCGTTCTTCCTAGTGAGAGTGTCACTGATCGTCTGTTCCCTGTCATCGGGAACAGTGATCAGTGATGTGTCACTCGTAACCACGCCTCCAAACAGTTACAATTACTCCCTAGGACTCCCTATTACTCCCCCTTCAGTGCCCCCTACAGGTTAACCCCTTCACTGCCAGTGTCATTTTTACAGTAACAGTGCATTTATATAACACTGGTCGCTGTAAAAATGACAATAGTCCCAAAAATGTGTCAAAAGTGTCCGATGTGTCCGCCATAAAGTGACAGTCGCGATAAAAATCGCTGGTCCCCGCCATAACTAGTAAAAAAAAAAAATGAATAATAAAAATGCCATAAAACTATCCCCTATTTTGTAGACACTATAACATTTGCGCAAAAAATTGTAGAAGAATACGTATCGGCCTAAACTGAGGGAACAACATTTTTTTTTTTTGTCGCTCTATTTTTGTTTATAGCGCAAAAAATAAAAATTATCAAATACCACTAAAAGAAAGCTCTATTTATGAGAAAAAAAGGACGTCAATTTTGTTTGGGAGCCACGTCGCACGACCACGCAATTGTCAGTTAAAGCGACGCCGTGCCCAATCACAAAAAGTGGCCTGGTCTTTGGCCAGCCAAATGGTCCTGGGCTTACGTGGTTAAAGCCAGAGGCTATAATAGGCTTTAAAATAGGGTGGGCTCATGGCGCAGAGCATTGCGCTACGATCCCAACCCAGATGTTACAACAGCAAATAAATAAATATTCGCTGCTGCAACACTGATCCTCCTCCCGGCCAATCGGGAAGTGGGTCTGATACCCGTCACCCAATTGGCTTAAAGGACAGGTGTTAATATTGAACGGCAGAAGTGAGGAGGAGGGAGGAGGAGAAGACACAGGAGCCGCTGTGTCTTGATGCCCTGTGTCCTGATGCCCGCCACAGCCTGATGTCCACCGCTGCACGAATCCCCGCAGGTGCCCGATGCCCACTGCCTAGATGGGGTAAGTGGCCCAACGGGATTTACAAGGAACCCTTGTAAAAGAACATTGACACAATTCTTTTGTTTGCCTATTCGTCTAAGGACTGACTTCCTTGTGCACATGCATTCCTCAAATGAATTTTTCTATTCATCACCCGCTAATATATGAATGCCCTTTAGCACCTTCAGAGGGCTTCATTGTAGAGCATTCATGATGATATCAACTACTGGCATTGTTAATGCGCTCCTGATCTCCGCAAAGTACGGGGCAAAAGCCAACGCATATAAATCCGCAAGCAATTCACGGTAGAGATCAGTCACTTTCTCGGCGGATTTTGTTCATATCGAGAGACTGTAACCCAAATCCCGACAAGGTGCAATGACATCTATCAGACCTTGCGTCCGGCGTGCTAATGCGTTTTGCAAGGTGTACAGTATATTTAATTTAGGAGTTTGCAGATAACCTTGGATAAAAAAAAGCACTGAATCACATCGGGCTCGGGAATGACGCAGATAAGAACGACAATCTTTTCTAACATCACGTTCTCGTAAACAGATCATCCTGGAAAGAAAAAATAAATAAAACAATTTAGGGCAGCTGTAGATAAAGGCCAGGTATAAATGCCGGCAGGCTTGCTGCCTCCTGATCATCTAACTCAGGGCTGTACACATGGGGAAAATTAAACCCCCTGCTGTGTTGGGTGGGCAGTATGCCACTTAACCAAATCCATTCAAGTGAACGGGGCCATGCCACAACCGCCCTACAGCCAGGTGCAAAACACGCAGTTGTGGTGCGGCTATGCAGCCTCTTTAGGCCTCGTACAGACGAGCGGACATGTCTGATGAAAACGGTCCGCGGACCGTTTTCATTGGACATGTCTGCTAGCAGATTTTGGTCTGATGGTTGTACACACCATCAAATCAAAATCCCCGCGGACAGAATACGCGGTGACGTGGCGGCGACGTGTCGCTTCCCCCCGGCTTCAGCTCCCGGGCAATACGGTCGCTTTTTCCTCTCGGCCAATCGGGTCTTAAAGAGGAAAAATGGAAAAGGAAGCACTCACATTGCCACATCCGTAAATTTGAGAGGAAACAGGAAAAAGGGTACTCAGATAGTAACCATAGGCTGGACTTTAGAGGCATAGAAAACAATGAGGAAGTAGAAAAAAGAATAAAGAACAATATTTATTGAAAAAAATCCATAATACAGTCAGAGCGTATAAAAATGGTTAAAAGTCATATACAATTAAACAATTTGTACAGTGAGCCCTTGTGCGTCAACACGTTTCACCGTTAAGCTTCTTCAGGACACGATCAAGGTTCAAAGAGGTAGCAATTTTTTTTTTTATAACAAAATACAAAACGGTTTTGTATTTTTTTTACGTTTTTTTAACAAGGTATAAAAACCGCAGAGGTCATCAAATAGCACCAAAATAAATCTCTATTTGTGGGAAAAAAATGTTAAAATTGCATTTGGGTACAGTGTTGTATGACCACGCAATTGTCATTCAAACAGTGAGTCGAATCACTTTGACGCCATGCGCAGGTTCTCGGGCCAGCGGACATGTCCGATGAGTCGTACTGACCGTCGGACATGTCCGACGGACAGGCTTCCAGCGGACATGTTTCTTAGCATGCTAAGAAACATTTGTCCGCTGGAAACCTGTCCGGTTGGCCCGAAAATTGTCCGGTCGGCCCTACACACGACTGAACATGTCCGCGGACCAGTTTCAGCAGACATGTTCGGTCGTGTGTACGAGGCCTTAGAGTTAGAACAGCCGGTGCGAGGTGATACATCGACTCCCAGTCACCTTCCCTCTGAAAACCTATTCATGATTTCTTGCACTGAAGGTTCTAGCAGTGGTGGCTGATGCTCCATTTTTTTTTTGGGGGGGGGGTGGCAAACAAATTACCCAATACCCCCCCCCATCCCCGTTGCTTGGCGAACAACCCGCCCCTCGCCCGTCTGTCCACCAGCCCCGCACTTACCTCATCCAGGTCTTGGGCAGCTCCGGCGGCTTCCCGCTGCATCTCCTCCACAGTCGCTTCCCCCCGGCTTTAGCTCCCGTCCAATACGGTCGCTTTTTCCTCTCAGCCAATCGGGTCTTAAAGAGGAAAAATGGAAAAGGAAGCACTCACATTGCCACATCCGTAAATTTAAAAGGAAACAAGAAAAAAGGGTACTCCATAGGCCAGACTTCAGAGGCATAGAAAACAATGAGGAAGTATAAAAAAATAACAATATTTATTGAAAAAAATACATAATACAGTCAGAGCATTCAAAAATGGTTAAAAGTCATATAAAATGAAACAATTTGTACAGTGAGCCCTTGTGCGTCAACACGTTTCACCGTTAAGCTTCTTCAGGACACGGTCAAGCTTCAAAGAGGTAGCAAAATTTTTTTTATAACAAAATACAAAATGGTTTTGTATTTTTTTTACGTTTTTTTAACAAGGTATAAAAACCGCAGAGGTCATCAAATAGCACCAAAAGAAAGCTCTATTTGTGGGAAAAAAATTGTTAAAATTGCATTTGGGTACAGTGTTGTATGACCGCGCAATTGTCATTCAAACAGTGAGAGCGCTGAAAGCTGAAAATTAGTCTGGGCAGGAGGGGGGTTTAAGTGCCCAGTAAGCAAGTGGTTAAAACACTGGACCCATGTTCGTCTATACAGCATGTAATAAAGACTGTTACATCTTGCGTTTCAATGCCATCAACCCAAACCAAACCTTGGCCAATGTTCCTCAGTGTTGCAACTTTGCAATCCCTTTCACCGGGGATACGGAAAGGCCGGGGTGGTGGGTGCAGGTAGGGTCCAGGTGGTGGGTGGTTGAGGCAGGACAAGAGACTAGGGTAATATTGGGTGTAGAAAAGTTAATGGAAACATTTAACTTAAAGTGGAGGTTCACCCAAAAAGTTAATTTTTAACATTAGATTGAGGCTTGTTTTTTGTCAAGGGGAATCTGGTGTTTTTTTTTTAAATCGAAGCAGTACTTACCGTTTTAGAGTGCGATCTTCTCCGCCGCTTCCGGGTATGGGCTGCAGGACTGTGCGTTCCTATTTGATTGACAGGCTTCCGACGGTCGCATACATCGCGTCACGATTTTCCGAAAGTAGCCCAACATCGGTGCGCAGGCGCCGTATAGAGCCGTATAGAGCCGCACCGACGTTCTTTCGGCTACTCGTGACGCGATGTATGCGACCGTCGGAAGCGGAAGCGGCGGAGAAGATCTATCTCTAAAACGGTAGGTGCTGCTTCGATTTAAAAAAAAACACCTGATTCCCCTTGACAAAATGAGCCTTAATCTAATGTTAAAATTTTTTTTTTCGGGTGAACTCCCGCTTTAAGTGCCCAGTAAGCAAGTGGTTAAAACACTGGACCCGGTGACGCATGTGAGGGTGGGAGGTGCAGGAGCGCTCCATGGCTCGTGGTAGCGAGTGGCGGCAGGGATCCGAGTAGACCAACACCGGAGCAGGGGACGCCAGCGTGAGAGGCTGACTCTCCTGAAGATCGAATCGGACCCCCAGCCTGGCTCTCTAAGGAAAAAAAAAGGACGAAAAGCCGCGGGATCGTGAGACCGCCCAGCCCGGAACTAGACGCTGACCTGGTCCGGCTAATGCACGTGGACGGTGGAGCAGCATGCGAAGTCCAGGGAATGAAAACCGCGCGGCAGCAGCTTGCAGCAGGCAGGGGAGAGCGTTCTAAGGCTGGGTGAGACGCTCAGTGAGCCGAGCAGGGTCGGGCGCCGTCCCGCTGCACCCCCCGTCCCCCCGGGGATTCCCCATTCCCCCTCTTCTGGTCATATACACCCAGGACGGGACTGGATTGTTTAGTCACAAAAAAAGAGAAAATTTTTTTTTTTTTCTTCCCCCTGATAAAGCGGGAATATCTCGGGGAGGCAAGGGAAAAAAAAAAGAGAAGAGAAAGGGAGCAGATCAGACCCATTTTTACAGGGGAACTTTCAGTCCTTGCCCCTACAGGTCATGTTCCGTCTCACAAATACGGTTGATTATAAAAGAGGGTCTTAAATGAGCAGATGATGTCAAGGAAGATTGGGATCTCTGAGTGTACTGATTCCTTGCTTCTTCTAGATTGGTGTTGAAGTGGGACTGCAATTTATAAGTGTTCACAGGGGCAGGTCGAGCAAACTACAGGAGGTGGACTTGCACCTATGGTGGGGACCCCTCTTGCCGTAAGGAAAGTGCGGTAATTGTATCCCCCCCCAGGAGTGCGAGCTCCCTCAGTACAAAAGGGACTTCTGTGTAGGAAGGAAAAAGAAAAAGAGAAAAAACAACAAAGAATTACATCCTGTTTCTAGACTACTAAGGGGGATAATACCTGTCAGAGCTGTATTAGAAGTGAAGCTGAAAAGGAACGGATATACACCTGGACTAACGTAGCAATCCGCTTAATGTGATTCCTTTTTTTTTTTTTTTTTTTTTTTGTTTTGTGCTTTTTCTATAATGCTGACCGCCTATGTTATATTAAGAGTCTGGCCCTTCGTTTCTACTGAATAGAACTATAAAAAGTAGCCCGGAGTGAAGCACACCTGTCTTGGGAGATATTCAGGGAGACAAAGTGGGAGCGGATCTAAAATTGGATTCCCCTCTGGTGTCTTCTCTACAGTGGAATTATCATTACCCCAACGGCCCAGGGCAAGGTAGCATCAGCACCCGGAGGAAAAATCCCTATTGGTGAATTGATTGATTACTGCTACAGGTACACTAAAGGTACACTAAGGGTACAAAGTTTACAAGTGACTGAGAGAAGTCAGTAAAATCACAGTGCTGATGGAAGGGGTACTGTAGGGGTACTGTAATAAGAAATGTTAAGAACCTCCCCGACATAGGTGACTAACTTGCCCCGGGAACATATAGGAAGAACAGGCTGAAGCGACACAGGAAGATAACTCGGGTCAAATACTGAAGGTAGTACTACAACAAAAGGGCAAACTAGTAAATTGGAGAAAACGCAGCCCAAAAGTAGTAAACGGCCCTTTAATCCTAAGGTAAAGAGACAAGGTCACTTAGAAAAACGGATCGGACTGGTCGCGGGGGGTTTCTTTCTCCTGTCACTCTGCCCTTTGCCCACTCCTAGTAGCTTCATTTCCAAACTGGGGAAGAGAATTAGACCCGCCAACAAAATGAATAGATCAACGAGAGGGGGTACTACAAAACCAACAAAGAATAAATCGGGGAATAGCTCCATACAGCAATATATGACGCCAGAAGGGACCCTCAAAAGCCCAGGTCTCGCAAAAAAAAACTGAAAAAAAGACTGATACAAAAAAGGGGGTAGGAACAGGTAGTGCCGAGAGCTCTAGAGGTGAAATGACACTTGAAAGTGAAGAAGATCAATATAACGTACAGGAGATAGCCCAAGATACGCTCCCCCCGACAAAGGCAGAGATGAATGCAATGCTATTGAGGATGGAAAATTCCATGGAAAACATCATCAAGACAGAAATTAATAAAGTAAGAGTAGACTTGGGAGGGCTCCGCGACAGAGTGGTAGAGACGGAAAGGAGAATTGAGGAGCAGGAACAGGAAATAAGCGCCTTGAAAAAACAAGTAAAGACCTTGACTGAAAACCAGAGATTGGTGGTATATAGGATTGAGGATCAGGAAAATCGCAATAGGCGACAGAATCTTAGAATTAGAGGGATTGTAGAAGAAAAGGATGAGGACCTCAGAGACACCATGAACACAATCTTTAATCCTCTATTAGAGAGAGCAGCTGAAGCTAAGTCCCTCAAGATCGAGAGAGTCCACCGGGTGGGGAATCCCCAACAGATAGAAAGATATGGTCCAAGGGATGTGGTGGTTCGTTTCAGGAATTATGTCGATAAAGCAGAAATCTGGGGAAGGCTCAGAGGAAAACCTCCCCTGAGACATAGAGACATTGAGCTACAAATATTTTCAGACCTGTCTAAAGAAACGTTGGCTAGAAGAAGACACTTGAAACCCCTTTTGGACCTCGTGCGGGTACACAATATAAAGTATCAATGGGGCTTCCCGGCGTGCCTCATAGGCATAAAAGGGGGTAAAACAGCACGATTAAGGTTCCCGGAGGAATTGAACGATTTCTGCTCTAAAATGGACATACCGATACCTGAACTCCCTGATTGGGTGGATTAGTCGGGTACAGCTTAGAATGGGATCATGGGGGGGGAGACGGGGGGGGTCAGGGGAGTATCTCGAGCACCACCACGAATGAGGAGCCAAGGATGAAGGCAAAGAGTCTTCTACCAGCGGCTCCCAGGCCAAGAGTGGGCCAGGGTGGGGAGGGAGGGAGGGGGGGTGGGAGGAAAATGGGGGGGAGGGGGGTTGGGGAGAGGGAGGGGGGGAAGGGGACCATCTGAACGACTCCATAAGAAATTTCCTTAAAGTGAAAAAAAAAAAAAAGGTTATATGACAGAGTTTAAATTCCTCTCTTATAATGTAAAAGGTTTAAACTCTTACAGTAAGAGATATAAAATCCTCAGCGAATTAACACAATATAAAACAGATATTGCTTATTTACAAGAGACCCATATCACATTGGAGTCCAATATAAAGTTGTATTCATCAGAATACCCTGTGTGGTATTATGGAGACACAATTTCATCGCGATCCCGTGGGGTTGCGATAGGGTTTGCTAGTAGAGTCCGATTTACATTGGTGGACAGACAGACAGATCCCGAGGGGAGATTCCTGTTCTTAAAAATAAAACTAGGTGGGGAGGTATATACCTTGGCAAATGTTTATGCTCCAAACGTGAATGCGGTTAAATACATAAGCAAAATCCTGAGAAAATTAAAAGAATTTGAAGAGGGCCACGTAGTTTTAATGGGAGATTTCAATTTCTGCATGTGCCCAAGCCTCGATAGTACGTCCGGTGTACAGGGGACTAATCGTGAGCATCTAAAGACATTGACAAGACAAATGACACAAAATCAAATGGTGGATGTATGGCGAATCTTTAACCCCAAGGCTAGGGATTACACATATTTTTCACCTGTACACGGGACGTACTCGAGGATTGATTACGTCCTCGTCGACCATAGGCTCCTGGAGAGTGTGATCGAAGTAAGGTGTGAGATCATGACGATCTCCGACCACGCTCCTATAACCATGAAAATAGTTACCTCTATACAAAAAGCTTCTCCACCAGAATGGAGATTGGATGAGAGTCTGTTGGGAGATGAGGATGTGGTCGAGAGGATACAGAAAGAGCTGGAACTCTACTTCCAGGAGAATGATAAGGAGGGTATCTCAAGAGCCTCCCTGTGGGACGCTCATAAAGCTTACATTAGAGGGATTTTTATTGCAGAAGGGATAAGGAAAAACAAAATAAGAACAAATAAATTAAAAACGTTAAGGGAGGAGATTCTCAGGCTGGAACAGGAACATAAATCTCAGGGGCAAAGGAGGGAAACACTCCATAAGCTAATTATAACAAGAGACGAATATAGAGCCCTGGCGGAACAAGAAACTAGGAAATATATAGACAGGACAGAGAGAGAAAGCTATGTTTGGGGAAACAAACCTAGTAAAAATTTGGCTAGAATGGTAAGAAAAAAGAAAACTAGGAATTTTATTGAAAAAATCAGGAATGGGAATGGGGAATTAGTCTACGCTACAAATAAAATTGCGGAAGCCTTCCGAAGCTACTATGGAGAATTATATGGTGTCCAACAAAAGATCAGGGACCCAAGTGAAAAAAGGGATAAGACCAGGGAAGTATTACAGCAAGCCAATCTCCCGAAACTAGAAGAGCACGAGATAGTAGAAATGGAGAAATCTATAACGGAGCAGGAAATAAGCGAGGTACTAAAAACCATTCCTAAGGGGAAGAGTCCTGGGCCAGATGGCTTTTCGTCTGCGTATTTACAGAAGTTTAGCACTATTTTAGTGCCTAGACTCTGTCAATACTTTAATGGACTGGGATCAGATTATGAGATGAGTAGAGAGGCATTAACAGCAACGATCACGGTGATAAAAAAGGAGGGGAAGGACAATACGACCTGCTCAGGCTTCCGTCCTATCTCGCTCCTGAATGCGGATACTAAGTTGTACGCAAAAATTTTGGCTGAACGAATGAAGGGAGTGATGACAGACATGGTCCATCCAGACCAGGTTGGATTTATCCCGGGAAGGGAGGGTAAAGATAACGGGGTCAGGGCTCTTCTTCTTCTCCAACAGCTGAGGGAAAGAGGGACCCCCGGTCTGCTCCTGTCAGTAGACGCTGAGAAAGCGTTCGACAGGGTAGACTGGGGGTTCCTGATACAAACACTAGAAGCTATAGGACTAGGCCCAAGGATGATAGGGTGGATCAAAACTCTTTACCAGCACCCATGCGCTAGGATAAAAATAAACGGATCCTTATCAGCCCCTTTGGAGATGAGAAATGGGACTAGGCAGGGATGCCCTCTGTCCCCCCTCCTTTTTGTGATAACATTAGAACCCTTATTGGCAATGGTCAGACAAAACCCAGAGATATATGGAATAGAAGTAGGAGACGAGGAGCATAAACTGGCGGCTTTTGCCGACGACGTTTTATTTTTTATACGTAGCCCAAGAGTCACCCTCCCAAATTTAATAGCTACTTTAAGACAATATGGGGAGGTCTCCAACTTCAAAATGAACACAGCGAAAACGGAGATTCTGAATGTCAATATCCACAAAGAGGAAGAACAATTCCTACGGAAGAAATATAGCTTTTCATGGCAGAAAGAGATAAATTATCTGGGCATTAAATTGGCAAACACCCTTAAAAAAATGTATAGAATAAATTATATCCCTCTGCTAGACGAAATAAAAAAGGAAATTAAAAATATTTATAATAGACCTATTTCGTGGTTTGGAAGGATTAATGTTGCGAAAATGATTCTGATTCCTAAAATCATATACAAATTCCAAATGCTCCCAATTTTTCTACCTCCTCCATACGTTAAAATACTAAATTCCCTTATTATGAATTATATTTGGAACAACAAAAAACATAGGATTTCGGCCCAAACCTTAAAACGGGCCAAAGATAAGGGGGGTCTAGCGGTCCCAGACATTAGAATGTATTATGACGCTTCGGTTCTCTCAAGGGTTATAGAATGGGCTAAAGAGTCACAGGACAAAAGATGGATAAGAATTGAATGTTCACTAGCTAGAGCACAGTTAGGGAGATTGATTTGGAACCCACCACAATTTAGACATATACACACGTCAGCACATGCAATCACACATAACGCTTTGAGGATCTGGGAGAGAGTACACAAACAATTAAAAACAAAATACAACTCGCCTTTTATAGATCTAAAAGAAAATAAATATTTTGCACCAGGGACAAGGGAAGTAGGAGGTAAGTGGATAGGAAATAGAGTTCAGTTAAAAGATATAACACTACAAGGTAAAATAATGACATTTCACGAAATGAAACACATGATAGAATTTAGGATGCTGGACGAGTGGAGGTACCTGCAGTTGTCATCTTTCGTCAAGCGTCTTCCACATCCTATACGGTCACGGGAGGAGTACACCATATTGGAACAAATGTGTAGCACTAAAACCTCAAAAGGGAATATTTCTAAAATATATAAATATTTGCAAAAAATGGACGAGTCGGATACGTTAAAATACATTCAAAAGTGGGAAAGAGACCTTAATGTCCCAAGGGGAAAGACAACCATGGGAAGAATCTTGAATTTAACTCACACCTCGGCGGTTGATGTAAGAACCGCGGAAATGAACTTTAAATGCCTGACGGGATGGTACGCCACTCCAGACAAAATGAGTAAATTTAGAGAAGGAGAATCAGAGGAATGCTGGAGAGGATGTGGGCACAGGGGAACGATGGCCCATTTGTGGTGGAATTGCCCTAAGATAAAAATTTATTGGAAAAAAATCCTGTCCCTGATAAAAACCATAACAAAAAAAGAAGTAGAAGATAACCCATGGGTAGTCCTTTTTCATGGGGGGGAGGGGCCAGTGAAAGAGTATAAAGCCTCACTGATCCCCCACTTGTTGAACGCAGCGAAACGCTTGATCCCGCTAAAATGGAGGGAGCCGGATACCCCACAAATGTGGGAGTGGATCGACTCGGTTGAGGATACATATAGGAGGGAGAAATTGAAATTTGGTATAGATAAAAACAAACAGGAGTGCAAGGGCAGCTGGGTCTCTTGGTTAGAATTCAAAAAATCTTGGAGCTGTGCAGAAAACCTGAATGGATTAGAAAGATAGTCGGAACAAAGGGAATAGTTTCTTCAGGTGGAGTCGTGAGATGGTCGGGGGGGCGGGAGGGAGGTCGGGGCGAGGGGAGGTTGGTATATATTTTTTTTTTTTTCTTTTGGTCCACTAAGGATAAACACATTTTGTAACTCTGTCTCGGTGTTAAACGCCTTAGTCCCAAGTAGAGGGGCAATGAAATGATGTGCATAATTAAAGGAAAAAAAAAAAAAAGATATAAAAAAAAAAAAAAAAAAAGCAGAATAGCATGCATAAAAACAGGTATATAAACCACAAATGATGCAATACCGGAAGTAGAGACAGAATTATGAATAAAATCATGACAAGTCTCTTGCTGTGGTTAGTCTGAGGTGGAAAAAAAAAAAAAAAAAAAAAAAAAAAAAAAAACACTGGACCCATGTTCGTCTATACAGCATGTAATAAAGACTGTTTCATCTTGCGTTTCAATGCCATCAACCCAAACCAAACCTTGGCTAATGTTCCTCAGTGTTGCAACTTTGTAATCAATTTCACCGGGGATACAGAAAGGCAGGGGTGGTGGGTGCAGGTAGGGTCCAGGTGGTGGGTGGTTGGGGCAGGACAAGAGGCTAGGGTAAGAATAATATATTACAAGCCACTATACGTTCACTTTTCTGGTCTATGCAAAACTTCACACATCCAGCGCAAGCCGCATAACAAACATCTATAGCAGCATAACGAGCAATCACACAAAACAAAAGCCTCTTCTATTTTTCTTTCCGTAACGAGGTCCGTTGGGTTGGTAGCTCCAAGAATTTAAAATGCAAACGTTGCTTGACGTTTCACCACGTCACAGTTGACTTATGGTCTGCACCGAGGTCTCTTTCCCCCGGCGCTCGTTTTTTGCCTAGACTGAAGTCAGCTTTTTATAGCGGATGTAACCAGGGGACTTATTACCTAAACCAGAAGGGTTGGTAAAAGGCTTTTGTCAATGTAAAAAAAATATGAAATAATGAACTTGAACGAGGAGAGCATTAATTGTTCTTTGATCATTCACTCCGGCCTTGAGGAGTAATTGGTGGAGCATTAATGATTCTGTACAGCAGTAGACCTCTGCCTGGCTAATTTGAAGGTGAACCGGTTCTCCTAATAAAGAAAATGTATAGCCTGTTCAGTTTTTTTTTTTTGTAGATATATTTGTAAAAAAATGGTCTGCTTGATTTAAATAATCGCTTCAATTTATTTTAAGGTGACTCTTTCGAAAATACAAAAAAGGTCACCCTGCGAACAAAAGAATGAATGCATCTCTGTGCCAAAGAACGCGCTGTACGTTCTTGAAGAGATATTTTTGTTGAAGAATCTATTCCCGTTGTACTTTGTGATTTGTTGTGTTGTTTTTTGTTTAGGGTCAACAGAAGAAGTCATAGGGTGCACAAGGGGACCATGAGTTCGACACTCCCGGAAATGTCTGATGGTGAATCTACTTAAAATTGTGTAAACTCGTGGAACGGCGCCAAACTTCGATACCAAAAAATCTCCATAGGCAATGCTTTAAAAGCAGGTTTTACAGGTTACCAGTTTAGAGTGAGGCCTGGTACACACAGGCCAGAATCTCATCAGGAAAAAAACGTTGTTTTTCCTGACGATAGCCTTGGTAAGAATCTCTTGCTGCCCGAGTGTACACACAGTCCTTTCAAAAGAACTGCGGTTCTCTTGAAAGGCAAGAACGCGGTGACGTCATCGCGTACGATGAGCATGCGCTCGTCACATTCGATGCCGTCGCCGCCATCTTGCTTCACCCTGCCTATGCCGTGGAAGCTACCGCGGATGCGTCAAAGTCATTTCGAACATGCACAGGTTTCCACGGTGACAGGTAAGTATACACACTCTCGGGTTTCTCGTCGGGAAGAGCAGGATCTCTATTTTTCTCGCCGAGATTCTGGCCAATAAAAAATACCATTGCCATAAATCTATCCCCTATTTTGTAGACACTATGAGCCAGATTCAGGTACATTGGCGTATCGTTGTGCCGGCGTAGCGCATCTCATATGCGCTACGCCGACGTAACATTGAGAGGCAAGCTCAGTATTCACAAAGCACTTGCTCCCATATTTACGCCAGGGTAACGTAAATAGGCCGGCGTAAGCCCGCCTAATTCAAAGTAGGCAGGTAGTGGGCGTGTTGTATTAAAATGAGTCACATCACGTCGCATATAATCCCAAAGATGCGTCGGCTCAATGCTTTCGACGTGAACGTAACCTACGCCCAGACCCATTCACGTACAACTTACGTAAACGACGTAAAATACGACGGCTGTTCCGACGTTTTCGACGTCCATACCTTAACATGACTTACCCCTGCTTTATGAGGGGTAGGTAAACTTACGCCGGACGTATGCCTTACGTAAACGGCGTAGATTACTGCGACGGACGTAAGTACGTTCGTGAATCGGCGTATCTTGCTCATTTACATATTCGACGCGTAAATCAATGGAAGCGCCCCTAGCGGCCAGTGTAAATATGCACCCAAGATACAACGGCGTAGGAGATTTACGTCGGTCGTGGGAAGTCAAAATTCAGGCGTATTTTGTACTGTGAATTAGGCGCATAGATACGACGGCGCATCCTAGAACTTACGCGGCGTTTCAACAGATACGGCGTAAGTTCTCTCTGAATCTAGCCCTGTAACTTTTGTGCAAACCAATCAATATACGCTTATTCCAAAAAAAAAAAAAATGTAGAAAACTACATATTGGCCTAAACTGATGTTTAGAAATTAAGGTCCAGATTCTCAAAGGGCTTACGACGGCGCAACGCAATGTACGCCGTCGTAAGTCCTAATCTGGGCCGTCGTATCTATGCGACTGATTCTTAGAATCAGTTACGCATAGATATCCATTATATCCGCTGTCGGATCTTAAATGCAATTTTTTTTCGCCGCTAGGTGTCGCCTCCGTCGTTTTCCCCGTCGAGTAGGCAAATTAGCAAAATACGCGAATTCCCGAACGTACGTGCGGTCGACGCAGTGAAGTTACGACGTTTACGTTAGATTTGCGACGTGTAAAGTTGCCCCTGCTATATGAGGGGCAACCGATGTTAAGTATGGCCGTCGTTCCCGCGTCGAAATTTAAAAATTTGCGTCGTTTGCGTAAGTCGTCCGTGAATGGGGCTGGACGCCATTTACGTTCACGCATTTGGAGCAATGCACGTCGGGAAATTTTAGAAACGGGGATTGCGCATTACATTCGGCGCGGGAACGCGCCTAATTTAAATGCTCCACGCCCCCTACACGGCTCATTTGAATTAGGCGGGCTTGCGCCGGGGGATTTACACTACGCCGCAGCAGCTTTACAGGCAAGTTCTTTGTAAATAAAGCACTTGCCTGTAAAACTTGCGGCAGCGTAACGTAAATGACATACTTTACACCGCCGCAGTTTTACGCCCATCTACGAGAATCTGAGCCTAAGATTTTTTATTTTTTTTTGGGGAGGGGGGATATTTATTATAGCAAAAAGTAAAAAATATTGTTTTTTTTCTTCAAAATTGGCGCTTTTTTTGTTTATCATGCAAAAAATTTAAACCGCAGAGGTTATTAAATACCACCAAACGAAATCTCTATTTGTGGGGGAAAAAAAGACATCAATTTTATTTGTCTACAGCGTCGAATGACCGCGCAATTGTCAGTTATATCGACACAGTGCCGAATCACAAGAAATGGCCCGGTCATTAAGGGGGCAAATCTTCCGGTTCTTAAGTGGTTAAGTAATGGATGAGTATGGATTATTTTTGGAGAAGAAGGATATTGTTTAGTGTCACTTTTATATCTTTGCAGATAAGGAAGGTTGTTTACCATCTGAGTGTTTTCCAGGGGGAGAGTGTCATCTTCAACATGTGTTTATGGCAAGATTATTGATCTGCAATTGTTAATAGTTCATACACAGTACATATTCATTAAATGGTAGTAATGGCCCATAGCCGATTTGATGTCTGTTAATGACCCCGCTGCGAGATCCGAGCTGATCTAGTCGATCATTAACTGGAAGGTCATTTTCTAAATTAGCCATTATTTCCTTCATTTTTTGTTCATTAGGGATGACAAATTTATTCCTAGATATATTCATAACCCTTCAGCCCCCGTATTATTTACCCGCATAGGAACTGGTCTGTGACAATATGAAATGCAAAACAGTTTATAACACTTGAGCCCATTTCAGAGCAGCAAAGTCAAGGAGCATGGAAATTATTTTAACGTATTGACTTCCTGCAATTTAGTAAATATACTAGAAGATTACAAACAGACAGACCCCAACAGCGACGTTAGACCTCATGCATACCGGCATAAAACATTTCCAGGCATACAACATATTTTTTTATGCCTATAAAACACAGTGGGCTGGATTCAGATAGAATGGTCTATCTATGTGGCGGCGTAGCGTATCTCAGATACGTTACGCCGCCTTAAGTTTGGGCGCAAGTTCCGTATTCAGAAAGAACTTGCGCCCTTAGTTACGGCGGCGTAACGTATTTGGTCCGGCGTAAGCCCGCCTAATTCAAATGGGGATGATGTGGGCGTGTTTTATGTAAATACACTGTGACCCCGCGTATTTGACGTATTTTACGTACATATCCCAGTGTGCATTGCTCCAAAGTACGCCGCAAGGACGTATTGGTTTCGACGTGAACGTAAATTACGTCCAGCCCCATTCACGGACGACTTACGCAAACGACGTAAAATTTTCAAATTTTGACGCGGGAACGACGGCCATACTTAATATTGACTAAGCCTCCTAGGGGCAGCTTTATCTTTACGCGGCATATCTCTTACGGAAACTGCGTATCTTTACTGTGACGGGCGCGCGAACGTATCTAGTCATTTACATATTCTACGCCGAACTCAACGGAAGCGCCACCTATCGGCCATCCTAAAAATTACACTTTAAGATACGACGGCGTAGGAGACTTACGCAGCTCGTATCTTAGCCTAATTTAAGCGTATCTGGTTTCCAGAATACGCTTAAATTAACGCCGGCGTAGATTCAGAGTTACGCCGGCGTATCTACTGATACGT
Organism: Rana temporaria; assembly: GCF_905171775.1. Classification (NCBI taxonomy): domain Eukaryota; kingdom Metazoa; phylum Chordata; class Amphibia; order Anura; family Ranidae; genus Rana; species Rana temporaria. Next base: position 16,169,616 of record NC_053499.1, on the reverse strand, counting down.
CTGCGTAACTCACTCTGAATCTGCCTAAGTAATCTTTCTTCCAATGTTGCAGTTCCGGATGTAAAACTGGACTGCATTATAAAAAAAAAAAAATGATGCAATTTAAAAATATGTTCTCACAATGAAATTAAATTGTTGAGTTTAATATTGATATTCAGGGGGGAAAAAAGCATTTTTATGATGTAGAATTATGCATAACATGCCCGGATGCTCCTTCAGTCTACTTCGGTTTTCACACAGATATTAAAATTCAGTTAGGCTGCTCTCAATTCAATTACTGTAATATTACTGCTGTCTAACATATTTTATATAAATAATCGCAAAACACTGCAACATTGTCATGCTGCTTTATGATCTGCAAAATTTCATTATATCATGTATGTGCTGGGAATGGATTACATGATGCTAGCCTTGTGATTGGCCAAGACTATTTTGCGAGAAATAAAACATCATTTAATATTATATCTCTGGCTTTTAGACCCTTGGGGCCAGATTCAGATAGAATCGCCGCATCTCGGCGGAGGCGTAACGTATCCCATTTACGTTACGCCGCCGCAAGTTTTACGGGCAAGTGCTTGATTCACAAAGCACTTGCCTGTAAAGTTGCGGCGTAGCGTAAATCCGGCCGGCGCAAGCCCGCCTAATTCAAATGATCCGGGTAGGGGGCGTGGATCATTTAAATTAGGCACGTTCCCGCGCCGATCGTACTGCGCATGCGCCTTCCCTAAAATTTCCATACGTGCATTGCGCTAAACAAAAAAAAAAAATTTCCACAGGATTGGGGGCCACTTTAGGGGTGCGCGGTATACGCGGGAGCGGGTTATACCGCGATAAACTTGCTTTTTGGACAAAAAAAAAAGAAAGTCTGTGCACATGTAAAGTGGAACTGTCTCCTGAAGAAAATTTTCTTAGATACTATGGGGTGGATGCACCCTGCTCTTGCAGGGTGCATCTGTACTTTTTAAAGTGTGCGGTCTATTTGCCTTAAACCACTTCCGGACCACTGCATGTACATATACGTCGGCAGAATGGCACGGACAGGCACATTGGCGTACCTGCAAGTCCCTGCCTAGACGTGGATCGGGACCCCCCCCCCCCCCGGTACATGCGGCGGTTCCTGTGGCTTCAGGAGCGATTCGGGACGAGGGCGCGGCTAGAAACGCGATCGCTCCCCGGAGCTGAAGAACGGGGAGAGCCGTATGTAAACACAGCTTCCCCGTGCTTCACTGTGGCGGCTGCATCGATCGAGTGATCCCTTTTATAGGGAGACTCGATCGATGACGTCAGACCTACAGCCACACCCCCTACAGTTGTAAACACACACTAGGTGAACCCTAACTCCTACAGCGCCCCTTGTGGCTAACTCCCAAACTGCAACTGTCATTTCCACAGTAAACAATGCAATGTAAATGCATTTTTTGCTGTGAAAATGACAATGGTCCCAAAAATGTGTCAAAATTGTCCGAAGTGTCCGCCATAATGTCGCAGTCATGAAAAAAATCGCTGATCGCCGCCATTAGTAGTAAAAAAAAAAAAATAATAAAACTATCCCCTATTTTGTAAACACTATACATTTTGCGCAAACCAATCGAAAAACGCTTATTGCGATTTTTTTTTACCAAAAATAGGTAGAAGAATACGTATCGGCCTAAACTGAGGAAAAATAAAATTTATATATATGTTTTTGGGGGATATTTATTTTGGCAACAAGTTAAAAATATAGAATTTTTTTCAAAATTGTCGCTCTATTTTTGTTTATAGCGCAAAAAATAGAAACCGCAGAGGTGATCAAATACCACCAAAAGAAAGCTCCATTTGTGGGGAAAAAAAGGACGGCAATTTTTTTGGGGAGCCACGTCGCACGACCGCGCAATTGTCTGTTAAAGTGACGCAGTGCCAAATTGTAAAAACCCCTTGGGTCATTTAGCAGCATATTGGTCCGGTCCTTAAAGCGGTGGTTCACCCTAAAATCCACTTTCTGTCACTAGATCCAGCATACTGCTGACATCTGCAGTATGCTGAATTTTTTTATTTTTTTTTTGTACTTATCGTTTTATCCGTATGTCTGCTCCGGCTCCGAGCGGCGTATCCTTCCGGGTATAGGCGTTCCTAAGTAAAGCGCAGTTGATTGACGGGCTTGGATAGCGCGTCACACCTTCCGGAAATAGCCGACGTGACTCTCGGCAATTTACGGCGCCTGCGCAGTCAGCTCTACACGGCAGGCGCAGGCGCCGTATAGCGCTGTAAGCAGCCGAGAGTCACGTCGCCTATTTCCGGAAGGTGTGACGCGCTATCCAAGCCCGTCAATCAACTGTGCTTTACTTAGGAACGCCCATTCCCCGACGGATTCCCCGCTCGAGCCGGAGCAGACATACGGATAAAACGATAAGTACAAAAAAAAAAAAAAAAAAATCCAGCATACTGCAGATGTCAGCAGTATGCTGGATCTAGTGACAGAAAGTGGATTTTAGGGTGAACCACCGCTTTAAGTGGTTAATAAATCCACCCAATAGTGTCTAAGTAAATCAACCCCTATGTACTTCGGCTTCAGGTACCCTGACTTTGTCAAGTGTGGCCTGTCTTTCAAAGCTGATTCTCTTAGACACTTTGGGGCTGATTTGCTAAAACTGGAGAACACAAAATCTGGTGCAGCTTTGCATAAAAACCAATCAGCTTCCAGGTTTTTTAGTCAAACCTTAATTGGACAAGCTGAAGCTAGTAGAAATGTGCATGCTGCAATTTTTCGGTTCGTTTCAGATGCATCCTTTAATTAAAACATTTTGTTCCCTCATATTATAAATTCGATTTGACTTCCACCAAGCACATCCGAAATTTTTCAGAAAAAATATTGGGCTGCATTGCTCAAACCTAACAAGAAAGGACCGGACATTGGCACAAAACTGAAGACAACCGGTATTTATAAAATATCATACAGTAAGCTTTATCAAACATATTAAGATTATATAGATCAAAACATGGCCCAGTTCAACATAACGAATATCAAGAAACAAAGTAAAAATATTGGGCTGAATTGTTCAAACCCAGCGAGAAAGGACGTGACATTAATGGCACAATACGGGAGAGAACCAGAATATATAAAATATGATAAGCTTTATGGCACGGGCAGGCAGATTGGCGTACAGGTACTTCCCTTTAAATCTGCCACCCAGCGGGCGCGTGCGCGTGCCCGCGGTGTCCCTCGCGAGTGCGGCCGCGGGTCCCGGGAACTCAATGTTCTTGGGTGGCCCACGATTGCGGTCGGCAAGAGCAGAACAGGGGAATGCCTTTGTAAACAAGGCATTCCCCTATTCTGCCTAGTGACACTGTCACTGATGACCGTTCCCTGTGATCGGGAACGGTCATCAGTGACGCGTCACGTGTAGCCACGCCCAGTAAGAATCACTCCATAGGGAACATTAACCCCTGCAGTGCCACCTAGTGGTTAACCACTTTAGCCCCGGACCATTTGTCAGCCTAAATCATGATATTTCTGATCAGGTACGTATGCTTTATTGCTCCTGTGATCCCTCACTTGACACGACGGAAGATTCTACTCATCAATAACGGGGAAAAGGTGCATCAGTGTCTCTTACTACCTATTAGATTTCCTCTGATGCCTCTCATTGTCTCTGCATTAGGAAATTAAAGACAAATTGAATTAGGCAGAGCAGATGGAACAACTAAGCTCAGAAATGCTGACAGTTAAGAGGCTTTTAAGTATTAATTGTACCTGTCTCGGTTTTATGAATGCCACCTGAGGGGGAATACCAGGAACGCCAGAGATGCTGGGAAGTGTCTCATGCCATTTCTGTGTACTGTTGCCTGAAATTGTCCCGTTTGGAAGCAAGAATTTTGCAGCTCGACGCTCTGATCTAGTCAGTAAGTGAAAAGTAATTGAAAAGCAACCCCAGACAGAAAGTTAGTATTGGGGAACCAAAAAAATAAATACAAGGGGCCAGATTCGCAAAGGTTGGCAGATCTTTAGATCCGCGTAACCTGTGTGATTTAAGATCCGCCGCCACAAGTTTTAGGCCCCATACTCACGACCAAACATGTCTGCTGAAACTGGCCCGCAGGCCAGTTTCAGCAGACATGTTTGGTCGTGTGTGGGCGCGAGCGGGCCGAATTCCAGCAAACATTTGCCCGCCGGGCCTTTTCCCAGCAGACAAATATTCCTGGACTTGTTTTAAAACAGCCCGCTGGAATTCAGCCCGCTCGGACATGTACGGTCGTCAGTACAGACCTACCGTACATGTCCAGGCGCCCGCCGTCCCTCGCATGCGTCGAATGACTTCGACGCATGCGTGGAAGCATTTTAAAGGCGGGCCGCCCACGTCGCCGCGTCATTGTCGCGGCGACACCGCGTCATCGACGCGGCGACACCGCGGACACGCCCCGCGTATTGTTTACGCGCGGACTTCTGTACGATGGTGTGTACAACCATCGTACAGAAGCCCTCTGGCAGACATGTATGGTGAAAACGGTCCGACGGACCGCTTTCACCATACATGTTTGTCCGTGTGTACCCGGCCTTAGAGGCAAGTGGGTAATTCACAAAACACTTATCTCAAAACTTGCGGCGGCGTATCGTTAATCCTCCGGCGGAATTCAAATTCCGCGGCTAGGGGGAGTGTATTATTTAAATCAGGCCCGTCCCCGCCCCGATTTAACTGCGCATGCGACGTCCGTGAATTTTCCCGGTGTGCATTGCTCCCAATGACATCGCTAGGACGTCATTGGTTTTGGCGAGAGCGTAACTTGCGTTCGTCGGTTTTGTGAATCGACGTACGCAAACGACGTAAAATTTTAAAATTCGGCGCGGGAACGACGGCCATACTTAACATTGGCTGCGCCTCATAGAAGCAGGGGTAACTATACACCGGGAAAACCCTTACGTAAACGGCATAAAGTGACTGCGTCGGGCCCGCGTACGTTCGTGAATTGGCGTATCTCGCTGATTTACATATTCTCTGCGTAAATCAGCGAGAACGCCCCCAGTGGCCATTTTTTAATTGCAGTAAGGATTCGACGGTGTAAGTCACTTACACCTGTCGGATCTTAGGCATATCTATGCGTAACTGATTCTATAAATCAGTCGCATAGATACGACCGGCCGAACTCAGAGATACGACGGTGTATCAGGAGATACACCGTCGTATCTCTTTGAGAATCTGGCCCAACATGTATTGTACTTTGAACTCAGATTTATATAACTTTTTTTATTTTTATTACAAGTCCCGACAATTATGCAGTGCTTTACATATTGTACATACACACAGTAATTACCCCATGCAGTGCAGATTCCCCTAACAGAGCTTCTAAAAAAATTATATATATATTTTTTTTTTATAAAAAAAAAATAAGAAATTTACATTTTAAATGTTAAAAATTTAAAAAGTTTTAATACATTTTAATTTTTTTTTTTATATTTATTTAAAAGAGGGTGTTGTATGTGTATATATAGATAATTAGTGGTCGATAGTCCTAATAAAGATACGGCACCTCATCCCTTAGTTGAATTGAAAGAAGGAATGGAGGGGTATGGGATTATTGCGGTGCCAACAAATAGAAACCAAAACACAGTAAATATATAAAAATAAAAAAAGATTTATTAATTACAAAAGGGTAAAAATCGGTTCAAACATATAGGCAATAGAAACATAGGAGCAAAACATCAAAGTACAGGCCATCGGTCAAGTCTTCCCGACTAGTTTCGCCAAACCTTTGGCTTCATCAGGGGATTTGTGACATAACCAGCTCAGTGAGTGGCTCTGAAGGAATGAAACAGAATTGTTTTTATCAATTTATTCATTAGATGCATGTACATGATATTTTTCATAAATAAATATATGGAGCTCGCTCACATGAAGGTGGAAAGCCCTTGCGAGGAGGAGCCATGACAGCCGCCGAGGGACCCCAGAAGACCAGGTTCGGGGTCACTCTGTGCAAAACGAGCTGCACAGCGGAGGTAAGTATGACATGCTTGTTATTTAAATACGTATCGGCCTAAACTGAGGAAAAAAAAATTTTTTTTTATATATTTTTGGGGGATATTTATTATAGCAAAAAGTAAAAAATATATATTTTTTTCAAAATTGTCGCTCTATTTTTGTTTATAGCGCAAAAACTAAAAACCGCAGAGGTGATCAAATACCACCAAAAGAAAGCTCTATTTGTGAGAGAAAAAGGACGCCAATTTTGTTTGGGAGCCACGTCGCACGACCGCGCAATTGTCAGTTAAAGCGACGCAGTGCCGAATCGCAAAAAGTACTCTGGTCTTTGACCAGCAATATGGTCCGGGGGGTTAAGTGGTTAAGAAAACTCCCTATGTGCATTACCACCCTACAGCAAACATGACCAAAATGATCTAATGTTATGATATGGCCACTTGAATAAAAGCAGAATGCAAAATGTCACCTCGCAGATATCTCTCCTAAGGCCGCGTACACACGATCGGTTAAACCGATGAGAATGGTCTGATTTCCTCGGTCCAAACCGATCGTGTGTAGGCCCCATCGGTTAGTTATCCATCGGTTAGAAAAAAGCCAACTTGTTTAAATTTAACCGATGGATTCCTTACCGATAGAAAAAAAACGATCGTCTGTAGGCACGACCATCGGTTAAAAATCCACGCATGCTCAGACTAAATTAGGGGACGGGAGCGCTCGTTCTGATAAAACTAACGTTCGTAATGGAGTAAGCACATTCATCACCCTGTAACAGACAGAAAAGCGCGAAACGTCTGTTACTAACACAAAATCAGCTAAAGCAGCCCCAAGGGTGGCGCCATCCGAATGGAACGTCCCCTTTATAGTGCCGTCGTACGTGGTTTACGTGTCTGCGTTCTGACACGATCGTTTTTTTAACCGATGGTGTGTAGGCGCGACTGACCATCAGTCAGTTTCATCGGTTAACTGATGAAAACGGCCCATCAGACCGTTCTCATCGGATGGACCGATCGTGTGTACGCGGCATAAAAGTCTAGCAGTAGTCAGGTTGGGCCAGATTCTCAAAGAATTTACGCCGGCGTATCAGCAGATACGCCGACGTAAGTCCGATTCTAAGGCCGTCCTATGTTTAAGTGTATTCTCAAACTGAGATACACTTAAACATGCCTAAGATACGACGGCCTGCGCCGTTGTATCTTAGGCTGCAATATCTACGCTGACCGCTAGGTGGCGTTTCCTTTGAGGTCAGCGTAGAATATGCAAATGACTAGTCACGCCGATTCTCTAATGTACGCTTGCCCGTCATAGTGATTTTACGTCGTTTCCGTAAGCGATACGCGGCGTAAAGATAAACATGCCCCCTAGGTGGCGTACTCAATGTTAAGCATGGCCGTCGTTCCCGCGTCGAAATTTGAAAATTTAACGTCTTTTGCGTAAGTCGTCCATGAATGGCGATGGACGCCATTTACGTTACCGTCAAAACAAATGACGTCCGTGAGACGTCATTTAGCGCAATGCACGTCGGGTAATTTACCCGACGGAGCATGCGCATTACGATCGGCGCGGGAGCGCGCCTAATTTAAATGATCCACGCCCCCTACCAGGATCATTTGAATTAGGAGTGCTTGCGCGGGTGGACTTTACACTACGCCGCTGCAAGTTTACAGGTAAGTGGTTTGGGAATCAGGCACTTGCCAGTTAAACTTGCGGCGGAGTAACGTAAAGGACATACGTTACGCCACCGGAGATCTCTAAGAATGCGGCCCGTTGTCTTTGTCATAACCAATTAAGTTGCTACAATAAGTCTATTTTCATATAGTTTCTCAGCCGACAAAAAAAAACATATGATTTTTAAGAGTCCAGACGTCAATTAATTGGGAAGTCACGCAATCTCCAGACCTCTTTGTAAGAAGGGAACGCTAATTATGACAAATATATAAAAACAAGTTGCAGTAATTGGACTATGCGTCTGCTTTTCTCGAGGTCAATGCACAATTAAAATAGACTTGTCAGCATAGCGGGAATAGAGAATTATTATTGAGAGAGGAAATACACTTACCTTACGTGTAAGCAGACAAAAAAACAAATTTGAAATAAAAAATGATTGTTAATTTTTCTGACTCCCATCTGAGTCAGAATAATGGGAACATATTCCTACTGTAATATATGATTTTCTAATGCAATGATGCTTTTAAGAAATACCGGAGAATATTACCAATAAATTGCATTACATGGAATGTGTAAATTTCACTCTCTAGTGGCCAGCAACATATCACCTTCAGCACAAAGTCAGCTGGAGGATGTCTCCTATTTTACAAATGAATTCTAAGTAAACGGCTGAATAAACCAATGGAGTGCAACAGCGGCGGTCCGTCCATAGAGGGCGCTGGAGCGCTGCCCCCTCTGGCTCCGCACCGCCACTGAAAATAACATATATTCATGCATTGCATGAATGTATGTTATTGTTGCCAGCTGCCGCTGGTCTATTCAGGTGGCCGGACATTGAGCGCCGACCACCTGAATAACGACAGCTGGTTGGCTGTGCGGAAATGCCTATAAGAGCCAGCAGCTCTGATGGGCTTTCCGAGTACAGCCCTCGTCTCCCGGATGTCTTATCCAGGGAACGTACGAGGTGCGTTCCTTGGATAAGACTGACAGCTGTCTCAGCCAATCAGGTTCGCCGATTCTGGTTATCGGTAACCTGATTGGCTGAGGCGTCACCAAGGCGGGAGAAAACATCGAGGGACGTCGAAGGATTAAGGTAAGTGCATTTTACAGGGCACAGCGGCGACAATGGGCACAGAGGCGACAAAGGGCACAGTGGCATCAATGGGCACAGTAGTGACAATGGGCACAGCGGCAACAATTAAAGGGCACAGTGACATGCACAGTGGCATCAATGGGCAAAATAGTGACAATGGGCACAGTGGCAACAATTAAAGGGCACAGTGACATGCACAGTGGCAACAATGGGCACAGTAGTGACAATGGGCACAGTGGCATCAATGGGCACAGTAGTGACAATGGGCACAGTGGCGACAATTAAAGGGCACAGTGGTGACAATTGGCACATTGGCGACAAAATGTGGGGGAATAGTGGTGACAATTAGGAGAGTGGCGACAATTGAGGGGCACAGTGGCTGCGTTTGATGGCATGGCACAGTGGTGACAATTGATGGCACAGTGGCTGTGTTTGATGGCATGGCACAGTGACTACGTTTGATGGCATGGCACAGTGACTGCGTTTGATGGCATGGCACAGTGACTGCGTTTGATGGCATGGCACAGTGACTGCGTTTGATGCCATGGCACAGCGACTGCGTTTGATGGCATGGCACAGTGACTGCGTTTGATGGCATGGCACAGTGGTGCAAATTGATGGCATAGTGACTGCATTTGATGGCATGGCACAGTGGTGATAATTGATGGCACAGTGGCTGTGTTTGATGGCATGGCACAGTGACTGCATTTGATGGCATGGCACAGTGACTGCATTTGATGGCATGGCACAGTGGTGCGAATTGATGGCATAGTGACTGCATTTGATGGCATGGCACAGTGGTGACAATTGATGCCACAGTGGCTGCGTTTGATGGCATTGCACAGTGACTGCATTTGATCGCATGGCACTATGGTGACAATTGATGGCACAGTGACTGCATTTGATCGCATGGCACTATGGTGACAATTGATGGCACAGTGACTGCATTTGATCGCATGGCACTATGGTGACAATTGATGGCACAGTGGCTGCATTTGATGGACACAGTGAGGCTGCAATTTTTTTTTTGCAGAGGTGGTTGTGGCCAGATCAGTAGATTGCTTTAAGAAAGGCCTGGATACTTTCCTAAATGTACAGAGTATAACTGGGTACTAACATTTATAGGTAAAGTTGATCCGGGGAAAATCTAATTGCCTCTCGGGGGATCAGGAAGGAATTTTTCCCCTTCTGAAGCAATTGGGATCATGCTTTGCTGGGGTTTTTCACCTTCCTCTGGATCAACTGTGGGTATAAGATTGGGTATATGGGTTTGTATGATATTATTTTTTATTTATTTTTATGGTTGAACTAGATGGACTTGTGTCTTTTTTCAAAAAAACTAACAAAAAGACTAACTATATAACTATAACCTCTGTGTTCAATGGTCATTTGAAGGTTAACATATTATGGAGCTATAGAAAAAAAATAAAACAAGAAAATAATCTGTGAGGAGGTTCATGTTCAAAACAAAGAACATTTCATTAATACAGATTGCAGGGGAAAAATGAAAGTCAACATATGTATCTTTGCTATTTGTACCATTTGTGATGTCTGGCTTTTCCATAAATATGTATGTATTTATGCAAATATATTCGCTGCACTTTACATAAGCAAATATAAACTAATACATTTCAAACAATCATTTCAAATGACAAAGAAGCAGGATGATGCAGGACACAGAGGCATGAAATGGCTGCTTAATAAAATGTGGTCATTGAAGGGAAAGACAAGGACGCACAGGAAGCGACATCACCCTTGAAACTCAGAACTGTAGGTGATAAAAATCTGAATTTGTATCAAAAGTAAATAGCTTGTTTATCAATGAAAAAAGTTATTTATGAAAAATTCACCCCATTTTCTTAAAGCCCAAATCAATCCAGGCTTGGTCCCAACCCATTTGCCCTCCTATTAAAGCACTCTCTGACCCATGTTACCTATTTTCTAAGTGACTTGGGCCCAGTCGAGTGACATCATAGTTCCTCTTATGCCTCGTACACACGGCCGGACGTTCGGTTTCTTTCGGCAACTCGTGACGCGCTGTATGCACTGGTCGGAAGAACGTCAATTACGTACCCTGTGAATCGGAACGCCCACTTCCGCAGGAAATCCGGGGAAAAAATACAGATAAAACAGTATGTACGAAAAAAAAAAAGACCAGCATAACTATGGGTTTGGTACTTAGTTTTTGACTTGGTTGAGAGCATTATATGATGCCCCCCAAGCCAAAATTAGATATTATGGATTTTAATCATCTCTCTTCCCAATCCGGAGGGGTACTCGTCAGGGTTGTCTGCTTTCGCCACTCCTTTTTGTCCTGGCTCTGGAGCCTTTGGCTGAAGCGATTCGTTCACATTCATATATAAAAGGCATTGAGGTTGCTGGGTCTGCCCACAAGATCTCATTATTCGCCTGTGCAACACTGCCATGAAAGTACTGGGATTGGCAGCTAATGAAGAAGTTTAGTGCTGACGATCAATACCATGAGGAAAACCAAAGCAATCAAAAGGTATGTCTTGTTAGTCACCCTTAGAGGGTGAATGGAAAGTAAGCCCCATAATCTTGAAATACTGTAAGTATATATGAAATGTCCAGGCTCCTAATTCTTCTAAGCTCGGGCACCTGTTGTGACCAATACGAAGGAACACCGCCACCTCTGATGGGTTTTAATTTATTCTACCTTAAGATGACGTCACCAGGAGGAGTGGGAACACTGAGATCAGAAACAGTTAAAACTCCAAAGTAAGTAAGAACCATGAAGCTGTACTATTGAGGCGTTGCCTATAAAAAGACAAATAGTGTGCACTAAACTTGCCACCAATGTTATTTGTGGTCTCCTTGTAGCTGATTTTTTTCTCATTACTGACTTACCATGCCATGTACACAACACTGTGGAGTTGAGTAAATTCAGAAAATGCAAAATCTGGTACAGCTGTGCATAGTTGCCTTGCCAATCAGCTTTGGCAAGCTATCTTTGCTTTCTGGGCAGGAGTGAGAAACGAACTGCACTCCTGTGATCCATAGAAGTACAGCCAGAAGCTCCGTGACTCCGACCATGGGTCCCGCGGCCTTGATGTCCGCAGGCATACCCATGATCGTGTCACAGAGAAGAAGGGGGAATGCTAATGTAAACAAGCATTTCCCTAGTCTTCCTAGTGACAGGACAGTGTACACAGCTTCCTGTAATCGGAAGCTGTGATCACTGTCGTTTCACACATAGCCCATCCCCCCTACATTTAGAACACATCCCTAGGCACACTTATCCCCTTCAGCGCCACCTAGTGGTTAACCCCTTCACTGCCAGTGTCATTTTCACAGTAACAGTGCATTTTTATAGCACTGATCGCTGTAAAAATGACAATGGTCCCAAAAATGTGTCAAATGGGTCCGATGTGTCCGCCATAATGTCGCAGTCATGATAAAAATCGATGATTGCCGCTATTACTAGTAAAAAAAAATATTAATAAAAATGCCATAAAACTATACACTTAACCCCTTCCTCGCCCCCTAGTGGTTAACCCTTTTCCGGGCGTTGCCATTTACACAGTAATCAGTGCATTTTTATAGCACTGCTCGCTGTATAAATGACAATGGTCCCAAAATAGCGTCAAAAGTGTCTGATGTGTCCATAATGTCGCAGTCATGATAAAAATCGCAGATCTCTACCATTTCTAATAAAAAAAAACAATTATTAATAAAAATGCCATAAAAATATCCCCTATTTTGTAGATGCTATAAATGCTTATTGCGATTGTTTTTTACCAAACATATGTAGAAGAATACATAGGGCCAGATTCACATACATTTGCGGCTGCGTAACGTATGTCCTTTACGTTACTCCGCCGCAAGTTTTCAGCGTAAGTGCTTAATTCACAAAGCACTTGCGTGTAAACTTGCGGCGGCGTAGCATAAAGCCGTCCGGCGCAAGCCCGCCTAATTCAAATGGGGCGGGGACCGCGCCGAACGTACTGCACATGCTCCGTTTTGAAATTTCCCGCCGTGCTTTGCGCGAAATGACGTCGCCCCGACGTAATGTTTTGAATGGCGACATGCGTAACATACTTTCGTATTCCCGGACGACTTACGCAAAAAAATAAATTGAAATTTGACGCGGGAACGACGGCCATACTTTAACATGGGCTGTCTATTGTTACACCACCTAAATAGCAGCCGTATTTTTGCGACGCGAAAAGCCGACTAGCGACGACGTAAGAGAATGCGACGAACGCGCGTACCTTCGTGGATCGCTGTAAACAGCTAATGAGCATACCCGACGCGGAAAACGACGCCATCTCCACCCAGTGGCGACCAAAGTATTGCATCCTAAGATCCGAAGGCGTACGAAGCCGTACGCCTGTCGGATCTTAGCCAAATGCCGTTGTATCTTTGTTTGTGAATTACAAATAAAGATACGACGCGGCAAATTTGAAAGTACGCCGGAGTATCAGCAGATACTCCGGCGTACTTATTCTGTGAATCTGGCCCATATTGCCTAAACTGAGGAAAAAAATAGATTTCTTATATATTATAGCAAAAAGTAAAAAATATAGAATATAGAAAGCTCTATTTTTGTCTATAGCGCAAAAAATAAAAACCGCAGAGGTGATCAAATACCACCGAAAGAAAGCTCTATTTGTGGGAAGCAAAGTCAATTTTGTTTGGGAGCCACGTCGCACGACCGCGCAATTGTCAGTTAAAGCGACGCAGTGCCGAATCGCAAAAAGTGCCTCGGTCTTTGAACAGCAAAATGGTCCGGGGCTGAAGTGGATAAAGGTAAAAAAATTTTAGGCTTTAACCACTTAAGGACCGCCTCCTGCACATATACGTCGGCAGAATGGCACGGCTGGGCACATGTACGTACAGGTACGTCCTGTACTAGTACCCAGCCGTGGGTCGCGGGCGCGCGCCCGCGGCGCGCTCCCGCGACCCAGTCCGAAGCTCCGGAGCTGAAGAACGGGGAGAGCCGTGTGTAAACACGGCTTCCCCGTTCTTCACTGTGGCGGCTGCATCGATCGTGTGATCCCTTTTATAGGGAGACACGATCGATGACGTCAGACCTACAGCCACACCCCCCTATAGTTGTAACCACACACTAGGTGAAACATAACTCCTACAACGCCCCCTGTGGTTAACTCCCAAACTGCAACTGTAATTTTCACAATAAACAATGCAATTTAAATGCATTTTTTGCTGTGAAAATGACGATGGTCCCAAAAATGTGTCAAAATGTCCGAAGTGTCCGCCATAATGTCGCAGTCACGAAAAAAATCGCTGATCGCCGCCATAAGTAGTAAAAAAAAAGAAATTATAAAAATGCAATAAAACTATCCCCTATTTTGTAAATGCTATAAATTTTGCGCAAACCAACCGATAAACGCTTATTGCGATTTTTTTTACCAAAAATAGGTAGAAGAATACGTATCGGCCTAAACTGAGGAAAAACAATGTTTTTTTTTATATATTTATGGGGGATATTTATTATAGCAAAAAGTAAAAAATATTGAATTTTTTTCAAAATTGTCGCTCTATTTTTGTATATAGCGCAAAAAATAAAAACCGCACAGGTGATCAAATACCACCAAAAGAAAGCTCTATTTGTGGGAAAAAAAGGACGTCAATTTTGTTCGGGAGCCACGTCGCACGGCCGCGCAATTGTCAGTTAAAGCGACGCAGTGCCGAATCGCAAAAAAGTGGCCTGGTCTTTGAACAGCAAAATGGTCCGGGGCTGAAGTGGATAAAGGTAAAAAAATGTTTAGGCTTTAAAACCACTTTAAGACCACTTTAACCAAGAGATCCCTTTTGGGTAGCCTGACACTTTAAAGTAATGCAAGTAAGGATATGCAAAGTTGTGGATTAGCCTTGAAAATGGAGCGCCAAAAAAAAACTGATTCCAAAAGTCATTTAGATGTAAAATACCGAATAGCAATCCATACAAGTAGAACTGCACAGCATGTAAACTTTCTATACAGTAGCTTGCATCCAGTAAGTACAGAATGATATACTCAGCAGCACACCAATATATATTAAGTACAGAGAATGTAGCCATTAAAATAACAGATGACTCGCCAGGTTAATGCATTCTTTCGTTATAGCTCCGTCTGTATTTATGTATATTAATATGAGGTTTAATGTAGACTGGGAGAATTTAAATGCATTGAGGGAAAATGCTATGATAAATTACTACAATGCATAATTTATGCAAAACCAGCGTTATGTGGTTTCTGCATAAATAAAAGAGGAAAAAATTCTCTGATATGAACTGCAGGGCTTTTAGCTTCCTTGTATGACTTATCTAGTGTCCTACTTTATATAAAATAGGTTAAGGAGAGAGTCGGTCTTTGTTTGTTGTCTTTAATCCTATGTGAATATTTAATGTACGTGGTGCTTCTTTTTTTTTTTTTTGCGTGTCAACAGCGTGATTTACTAGGTTATAAAATAAGGAACAGAAACTCGATTTACATTAGGCGACAAGTATTTTACAAAGATCATGAAACAGTCTTCAAAAATAAATGTTATTTTCTGAGATGTTTTATTAACTCTGCAGAGTTGTGAGGGAGTAAAATTTAGAGGCCTTCGGGCAAAACTGAAACAAAGTAATACTCAGGTATTGTAAAAAGCACTGATAAGTGACATATAAAAAGTCCGCCAGCCTTATCTACTTCTACAAATATAGAAGTTTTTTATATTAAGTTTTTATTTTATTTTAACCACTTGACCACTGGGCACTTAAACCCCCTTAATAACCAGACCAATTTTTTCAGCTTCCGGTGGTCTCACATTTTGAATGACAATTACTCATTCATACACCACTGTACCCAAATGATTTTTTTTCCTTTTTTTCCCACAAATTGAGCTTTCTTTTAGTGATATTTAATCACCGTTGGGCTTTTTATTTTTTGCGCTATAAAAGAAAAAAGACTGAAAATTCTGTAAAAAAATGAATTTTTCTTTGTTTCTGTTATAAAATTTAGCAAATTTGTAATTTGTCTTCATAAATTTTGACCCAAAATTTATACTGCTACATATCTTTGGTAAAAATAAGTACAAATTGGAGTATATTATTTGGTCTTTGTGAAAGTTATAGCGTCCACAAGCTATGGTGCCAATATCTGAAAATTGTTCGGGGGTATTGCAGAGTATGGGTATTGCAGAGTATTGTGCGGGGGTATTGTAGAGAATTGTGCTGGGGGTATTGCAGAATATTATGTGGGGGTATTGCAGAGTATGGGTATTTTAGAGTATTGTGCGGGGGTATTGTAGAGAATTGTGCTGGGGGTATTGCAGAATATTATGTGGGGGTATTGCAGAATATTGCGCAGGGGGTAATTCAGAGTATTGCGCAGGGGGTATTGCAGAGTATTGCGCAGGGGGTATTGCAGAGTACTGCGCATGGGGTATTGCAGAGTATTGCGCAGGGGGTATTGCAGAGTATTGCGCAGGGGATATTGCAGAGTACTGCGCAGGGGGTATTGCAGAGTATTGCGCAGGGGGTATTGCAGAGTACTGCGCAGGGGGTATTGTAGAGTATTGCGCAGGGGGTATTGCATAGTATTGTGCAGGGGGTATTGTAGAGTATTGCGCAGGGGGTATTGCAGAGTATTGCGCAGGGGTATTGCAGAGTATTGCACAGGGTATTGCAGGGTTGGCTGAGCAGGGATGGCTGGATCTGTGACTGCAATAGTCACAGATCCAGCCCACAGCGCTGCTGACACCTGCTCTCTCTTCTCACACTGTACCGATCGGTACAGAGAGAAGAGGGAGGCGATCACGTGGTAAACAGCCGCTATCAGCGGCAATTTACCGCGATCCGTGATGCGTCGGGTCTGGTCACAGATACTCCCGTGTGCGCGCCCCAGGGGGCGCGCGGGAGCGCGATTCTGGGAGGACGTCCATGGACGTCCTCCCAGAGTTAAGGAACCGCCTTGTAGCAGGAAGGAGTTGACCAGCTGAGGGTAGAGGATGCAGGGTGTGTGATAATAAGATTAGTTGGTCAACTCTTTCCTGTGTCATGACCTAAAGTCTGTCCAGGAAGTCAGGCAAAAGTAATGGAGCTGGGTTTTTGAACATCCATGAAGAGAGTGATGAAAGTGTGTGTAGAATAAATGGAAAGATGTCTTATTTTGGCAAAATACGTACATTAACCTCCCTGGCGGTAATCCCGAGTCTGGCGCGGGGTGTAAATCCAGTACCATTAGCGGTATCCCCGAGCCAGACTCGGGATCGCATCGCAGTATCCAGGCAGGAAGTTACTTACCTTGTTCCCTGGATCCTGCGATGTCTCCCCACTGTGTGATCTAGCTGTCTCCTCGCTCGATTCACACAGTGCCCCGAGTGCTGCCGAGCACCGTTCCCTGCGACGTTACGACGCACAGGGTGGCGGAGATCGTGCCAAATAAAAAAAAAATAAAAACATAGTACACATACAGAATACTGTAATCTTAAAGATTACAGTACTGTATAAAATAACTACACACCCCCTTTGTCCCTAGTGGTCTTTCCAGTGTCCTGCATGCACTTGTATATTATAAATACTGTTCTTTCTGCCTGGAAACTGTAGATTGTCCATAGCAACCAAAAAGTTTTGTCATCAAACACTAAGGCCCCATACACACCATAGAATCTATCCGCAGATAAATCCCATCGAATGGGTTTCAGCGGATAGATTCTATGGTGTGTACACTCCGGCGGATATTTATCCGCGGATAAATCTCCCCTGGGATGGATTTCCAGCAGATGAATATTTGATGACATGCTCAACAAATCCATCTGCTGAAGTCCATCCCAACGGATGGATCCGCTCGTCCGTACAGACTCACCGGATCCATCCGTCCAAAGGGATTCCCCGCACGCGTCGTAATGATTTGACGCATGCGTGGAATTCCTTATATGACAGCGTCGCGCCCGTCGCCGCGTCATAATCGCGGCGACGGCGCGACACATCATCGCCAGAGGATTTCGGCGCGGATTTCAATGCGATGGTGTGTACACGCCATCGCATAGAAATCTGCTGAAATCCTCGAGAGGATTTATCCGCGGATACGGTCCGCTGGACCGTATCCGCGGATAAATCCTCTCGTGTGTATGGGGCCTAAAAGTAATAACAGCGACAATTCTGCAACTGAGCAAATTTCAGTGTTTTTGATTTGATTACATTATTGAATATTTTTTTATTATTATTATTATATTATTATTTGTTATAATTATTTATAGTTATTTATTATATTATAATTAATGATTTTGTGTTTCAGAATTTATCATACCTGGGATGTCTATTAGACTCTGGTTTGGACAGATTTAAGTGAGTTATTTCTAAGAATTACAGGCCTACAATGTAAAACGCCAAATTTCCATGCGAAACTATTTTACCGCTTTCAGCATCAAAAACCTGACATGATAATACTGCCAGGGAGGTGAAAGGAGAAGTCCAGTCAAAGCGCGTATGGCTGGGCTTCTCCTATGGATCACAGGAGTGCAATTCTCTTTGCACTCCTGTGACCCATTTTCAGCAGAGAGCGGACTGAATTCTGCTTTCTGTTGATGTCACAGAAATCAGGCCAGGCACTGCATCATCCCGACAATTAGAGTCTGGATCCGCCAGGTGCCTGGACTGACACCCGTCACAGCCGCTCCCCGCCCCTCCACAGCTCAGAACTTCAATTAGCGAGGAGGAGCAGAGCGGAGAGCTGCTGATTGACAATTTGCAGGTCTCTGCTTGGGGATCTGTGAGACCCGAGCCATCCTTATAGGAGCTACGTCTGACGTCACCTGTGGCTGTCTCTCCATGTGGCTTTGTGCACAAGCACTTGTTTGCTGGCACTTATTGAAGTGCTCTTTTTGTAAGTGCTATTTTTTTAACATGACATAAACATTTTGATAGCAGAGAGCACTAGGTGTTTTTTATTTATCTTTATGTCGGGAAACTGGTGATTTTCTAACCATCCATGACCCTGATGTAATGTCTGTGCATGAATCCATCTGGTGTTCTTACAAGGTCTGCACCGGGAAGGATACTCTGACCACCTACCTGGATATTTAGCCTTTACGGGAAAGCCTATTTGACCCATTGTTGATTCAGGTCCTGGCATTGAGTTGAGCGGCTTAGAGTGTCTAAGGTGGAGATCTTTGCACGTTTGACACAGAGTCCATTGTTTATAAGCCACCACTTCACTTTATTGGGAATCTCTGTGTGTCTTTCTTTATGGACTATTTTTTCATGAACGTTTAATTAGCGCTGCACTATTAATATTTTATATTGACCTGGGGTGTTTGGTGTTGTAAATTTACCTAGAGTATTCAGCTGCTGTTTTAATGTACTTATGATATTTGCGTTGGTACATTTCATCACTGTGTAATCTTTTCTATCTATCAATCAATCAATCTATCTATCTATCTATCTATCTATCTATCTATCTATCTATCTATCTATCTATCTATCTATCTATCTATCTATCTATCCTTGCCTACACACGATCGTGGAACAAAAATGCTCTAGCAAAGCGCGGTGACGTACAACACGTACGGCGGCACTATAAAGGGGAAGTTCCATGCGGATGGCGCCACCCTTTGGGCTACTTTAGCTAATTTCGTGTTAGTAAAAGACGATTTGCGCTTTTCAGTCTGTTACAGCGTGATGAATGTGCTTACTCCATTACGAACGCTAGTTTTACCAACGAGCGCTCCCGTCTCATAACTTGCTTCTGAGCATGCGCATATTTTTCACATCGTTAAAGCTCACACACGACCATTTTTTTATGACGTAAAAAATGACAACGTAAAAAACGATGTTAAAAATTAGAGCATGTTCGAAATTTTTAATGCCCATTTTTTACATCGTGAAAATGCTCTGGAGCCCACACACGATCGTTTTTAATGACATAAAAAAAAATGTCATTTTTTAGAACCTGAAAAACGGTCGTGTCTACGTGGCCCGATCTCAAAATGTGTAACTATAGCCAAAACATCTTTCCTTAGTTCTGGATGGTGTAGAGAAGGGTTACAACTCTTGCTGGGTTTTTATTGCAGTTTGTAACCGCGCTGGAGATTCATCCTCTCTGTTTGTTCTTGTGAAAAACTATCCCCAGGACAGAAAGTAATGGAAAATTCAACATTTTATAGATGTCACCACAAAATGAGGTGAGAAGAAATCTGAGGGCAACTGTTGACGTAACAAATGTCTGAGAGATGCTTTTTCCTTTGTTTAGGAAGATTTTTCTATACTACCTATTGTGGCTCCTTCTCTATACTGCCCTAGCTCTTTTATGTTTCTTTCACTTTCTTTCTAGGTGCTCTTATGCCGCATACACACGATAATTTTTCGGCATAAAAAAAAACGAAGTTTTTCGGCATGTAGAAAAACTTCATTTTTTCCAACTTCATCATTAAAGAACTCCCCCCATCACAGATTCCCCCATCACAGATCCCCCCTTCAAGAATCCCCCATCACAGACTCCCCCCATCACAGGCTTCCCCCCATCACAGACATCCCCCATCACAGATCCCCCCCATCACAGATCCCCCTCCAAGAATCCCCCCATCACAGACTCCCCCCATCACAGATTCCCCCCATCACAGATCCCCCTTCAAGAATCCCCCCATCACAGACTCCCCCCATCACAGGCTTCCCCCCATCACAGACATCCCCCATCACAGATCCCCCCCATCACAGATCCTTCTCCAAGAATCCCCTCATAACAGACTCCCCTCATCACAGACCATCCCATCATAGATCCCCCATCACAGACTCCCTTAATCACAGATCCCCCCCATCACAGATCCCCCCATCACAGACCCCTCTCCATCAAGGATCCCCCATAACAGACTCCCCTCATTACAGACCATCCCATCACAGATCCCCTCCATCACAGACTACCCTCATCACAGACCCCTCTCATCACAGACCCCCCCATCAAGATCCTCCCCAGCACAGACCCCTCCCAATCAAGGATCCCCCACCACAGACTCCCCTCATCACAGATCCCCCATTACAGACTCCCCTCATCACAGATCCCCCTCATCACAGACCATCCCATCACAGATCCTCCATCACAGACTCCCCTCATCGCAGATCCCCCCTATCACAGACCCCTCTCCATCAAGGATCCCCCATAACAGACTCCCCTCATTACAGTCCATCCCATCACAGACTCCCCTCATCACAGGCCCCTCTCCATCACAGATCCTCCCCACCCCAGACCCCCCTCATTACAGACCCCCATCAATATTACAGACTGCCCCTTCCATAAGATTGCAGCACTCCCCCTCCCAACCTTTATGTACACAAGACGGGAAGCAAGGCAAGTCCGGACAGAGGGTGGGACTTTTCATGTGAAAGGCAGGTGATTGATTGCTGGGACCGTTCTGCTGTCTAGTAACCAATCACCAGCTCCTTAACTTGAAAAGTTCCACCCTTCGTCCCGACCTTCCATTCTTCCCGTCTTGTGTAGATAAGGTAGGGGAGGGGGAATGCTGCGATCTTACGGAATGGACAGACCTGCTTCACCTGCTGGGCCAGGTGGAGGAAAGCTGTACAGCTTTTCTGGTGTGCACCAAACTGCTGCAAAAAAAATCTTCTTAGACGTCAATTTGCCACCCCTTCTAAAGTAACGCCTGGGTTCAATGGACCCAGTGAGACCCATGGTAGGGCCGGCCCTGCAAGTTGCTCTTGAATATTTAAGCCCAGATTCTCGTCGGAGTTACTCCAGCGTATCTCCAGATACGCCGTCATAACTCTGAGTGTGAGGCGTATCTATGCGCCTGATTCTTAGAATCAGTTACGCATAGATTTGTCTTAGATCCGACCGGCGTAAGTCTCTTACGCCATCGTATCTAAGTTGCATATTTACGCTGGCCGCTAGGTGGCGATTCCGTCGATTTACGCGTCGAATATGGTAATGAGCTAGATACGCCGATTCTCAAGCGTACATGCGCCGGCGCATTTTTTTACGTCGTTTACGTAAGGCTTTTTTGGGCGTAAAGTTACCCCTGCTCTATGAGGCGTAGATGAGGCGTACCAATGTTAGGTATGGACGTCGGAACAGCGTAGAATTTTTCACATTTTATGTCGTTTGCGTAAGTCGTCCGTGAATGGGGCTGGACGTAAGTTGCGTAATTTGAAAATTCAACATGATACTGAGCATGCGCGCGCATGTGCTGTTTGATAAAAGCGTCATTTACGTGGGGTCACATAACATTTACATACAACACGCCCCCTACCAGCCTAGTTTGAATTAGGCGGGCTTACGCTGTATCAGATACACTACGCTGCCGTAACTTAGAGCGGAAGATGTTTCTGAATACGGGACCTGCCGCTCTAAGTTACGGCGGCGTAGTGTATCTGAGATACGCTACGCCCGCCTAAAGATAGGCGTTTTTTAGAGAATCTGGGCCACAGTCTCCATGGACTGTACAGGGAGTGCAGAATTATTAGGCAAATGAGTATTTTGACCACATCATGCTCTTTATGCATGTTGTCTTACTCCAAGCTGTATAGGCTCGAAAGCCTACTACCAATTAAGCATATTAGGCGATGTGCATCTCTGTAATGAGAAGGGGTGTGGTCTAATGACATCAACACTCTATATCAGGTGTGCATAATTATTAGTCAACTTCCTTTCCTTTGGCAAAATGGGTCAAAAGAAGGACTTGACAGGCTCAGAAAAGTCAAAAATAGTGAGATATATTGCAGAGGGATGCAGCACTCTTAAAATTGCAAAGCTTCTGAAGCGTGATCATCGAACAATCAAGCGTTTCATTCAAAATAGTCAACAGGGTCGCAAGAAGCGTGTGGAAAAACCAAGGCGCAAAATAACTGCCCATGAACTGAGAAAAGTCAAGCGTACAGCTGCCAAGATGCCACTTGCCACCAGTTTGGCCATATTTCAGAGCTGCAACATCACTGGGGTGCCCAAAAGCACAAGGTGTGCAATACTCAGAGACATGGCCAAGGTAAGAAAGGCTGAAAGACGACCACCACTGAACAAGACACACAAGCTGAAACGTCAAGACTGGGCCAAGAAATATCTCAAGACTGATTTTTCTAAGGTTTTATGGACTGATGAAATGAGAGTGAGTCTTGATGGGCCAGATGGATGGGCCCGTGGCTGGATTGGTAAAGGGCAGAGAGCTCCAGTCCGACTCAGATGCCAGCAAGGTGGAGGTGGAGTACTGGTATGGGCTGGTATCATCAAAGATGAGCTTGTGGGGCCTTTTCGGGTTGAGGATGGAGTCAAGCTCAACTCCCAGTCCTACTGCCAGTTTCTGGAAGACACCTTCTTCAAGCAGTGGTACAGGAAGAAGTCTGCATCCTTCAAGAAAAACATGATTTTCATGCAGGACAATGCTCCATCACACGCGTCCAAGTACTCCACAGCGTGGCTGGCAAGAAAGGGTATAAAAGAAGAAAAACTAATGACATGGCCTCCTTGTTCACCTGATCTGAACCCCATTGAGAACCTGTGGTCCATCATCAAATGTGAGATTTACAAGGAGGGAAAACAGTACACCTCTCTGAACAGTGTCTGGGAGGCTGTGGTTGCTGCTGCACGCAATGTTGATGGTGAACAGATCAAAACACTGACAGAATCCATGGATGGCAGGCTTTTGAGTGTCCTTGCAAAGAAAGGTGGCTATATTGGTCACTGATTTGTTTTTGTTTTGTTTTTGAATGTCAGAAATGTATATTTGTGAATGTTGAGATGTTATATTGGTTTCATTGGTAAAAATAAATAATTGAAATGGGTATATATTTTTTTTTGTTAAGTTGCCTAATAATTCTGCACAGTAATAGTCACCTGCACACACAGATATCCCCTTAAAATAGCTAAAACTAAAAACAAACTAAAAACTACTTCCAAAAATATTCAGCTTTGATATTAATGAGTTTTTTGGGTTCATTGAGAACATGGTTGTTGTTCAATAATAAAATTAATCCTCAAAAATACAACTTGCCTAATAATTCTGCACTCCCTGTATATGACCCTCTCTGTAATCAATTTATCAATGTGGACTTTTATAAGTGCAGACTTTATCTGAATTTGACATTACTGTAGAGAAAAAACGGGTCTCCTGCCCTCCCAGACAAGGTTGTACTACAGTGTTTCCCCGAAAATAAGCCCAGGTCTTATATTAATTATGCCAACAAAAGACACAGTAGGGCTTATTTTCGGGGTAGGTCTTACTATGTATTGTGCTGTCTTCTCTCCCCCTTTCCCCCTCTCCCTCCCTGCCTGTCAGGAATCCCCAGTGTGAACTGAGTTAAAATGCTTGTAAAATCCTACAATCCACTTTAGTACAGTATTATATAATGTACAATGTGCGTGTTCCTGTAATATAATTGTGCCAAATACCTTTGTTATAGCGCCGCTCTGCGCTTCTGTGATCCGCCGGAGCTCTCTTCACCGTAATTATATTACAGAAACACACACATTGTACATATATAATACTGTAATAGAGTGGATTTTAGGATTTTACAAGCATTTTTAACTAGGGCTTATTTCCGGGGTAGGTCTTATATTGCATCCCTCCTGGAAAATAATGTTAGGTCTTATTTTCAGGGTAGGTCTTATTTTTGGGGAACAGGGTATGTGGTAGAGATGTGTAAATCTCAGAACTGGAAGGACAGACCTTCTATATGCTTTTATCTGTGAATTTAGCTGTTCACCTGGAGTTCAACATTCAGCATGGAACATATTTGAAGTTAATGTGCCTTTAAATAGAGAAAAAAAGTGTCGTTAAAATGATTCATCGTGAAAAGTAACCTGTTCAAAATGCATGTCATTTCACAGCTGTGTGGTTCAAAAACGAAATCAATTATCTCAGCAATAACATTGTCATCATTTCAGAGCACCATAATGTCTATTACGGGGTTTGCTGCCATTGTTTTTTTTCCACACGTGTGATTCCACAAATCAGAAGGAAGCGACCTAAAAGAACCCACTCACACTTTGAATGCACAAAACACAGAGGACTTAATTAAGTTCTTCCATTATGAATAGTACGGGGCACAGAAGCCTCCAGAAAACAAGGTTCCCACATGTGCTACTTTAACTGCAGTTAAGTGAGCGAGACTGGTGGTTCCTTGAGCGCTAAGAGCCAGGTGTATGTCATAGAGGAACAAAGAATGTTTAAGAAAGCGGCTGAGTCATTACCTATTGCTTTATGTACTGTGTAATTGCATCAAATGAATAAAAACAGAGGGGAAATACTGACAAAAAAAATGCTTCAGTTACAATATTCCTTAAAGCCCACCTCCGGGCTATTTTATTAAGATGTCTCAAACTTAGGCTGCAATACTTACCTTCTTAATGGTACTGTCCCTTGCAGTGTTCTAATTCTGCCACTAGGTGTCCTCAGGCTTAAAGCGGGAGTTCACCCGAAAACATTTTTTTAACCTTAGATTGAGGCTCATTTTGTCAAGGGGAATCGGGTAGTTTTTTTTAAATCGAAGCTGTACTTACCGTTTTAGAGAGCGGTCTTCTCCGCCGCTTCCGGGTATGGGTCTTCGGGACTGGGCGTTCCTATTTGATTGACAGGCTTCCGACAGGCTTCCGACGGTCGCATACATCGCGTCGAGTAGCCGAAAGAAGCCGAACGTCGGTGCGGCTCTATACGGCGCCTGCACACCGACGTTCGGCTACTTTCGGAAAATCGTGACGCGATAGATGCGACCGTCGGAAGCCTGTCAATCAAATAGGAACGCCCAGTCCCGCAGCCCATACCTGGAAGCGGCGGAGAAGACCGCTCTCTAAAACGGTAAGTACTGCTTCGATTTTAAAAAAAACACCCGATTCCCCTTCACAAAATGAGCCTCAATCTAATGTTAAAAATTAACTTTTCGGGTGAACCTCCACTTTAAAGAGGAAGTAAACCCTGGTGGGTTTTACTTCCTCTTTTTTCCTCTGCAAACAAAAAGCATAATAGGCTAGTATGCATCACATGCATGCACAGTCACTACCCTGGCAGGCTCCACCCAACGCGTTCTGTCCAATAGGACATCATCCAGGGCAGCGTTTCTCAACTCCAGTCCTCAAGGCGCCCTAACAGGTCATGTTTTCAGGATGCGGTAATTACTAAGGCAGTGAAACTGATCAAATAACCTGTGCAAAATAATGGAAATCCTGAAAACATGACACGTTGGTACGCTTTGAGGACTGGAGTTGAGAAACACTGATCCAGGGGTATAGGAGTCAATTTATATAATTTGACTAGACTGCAGACATCTAAAAAAATGGTGAGTATTAAAATCTGCTGGGGGTTAGGGGGTTCTTAAGCTAGAAGGTGTGTTTAATTGAGGTTAGTGGGGAAGGGTGGGGGGGGGGGGTTTGATGGAGGGGTGGAAAAATAATTTTTATTAGTCTAAAGTTGCATTTAAAAAGAAAAAAAAAATAACATTGGGCTGTGCAAATTTTAGGATTGAATGGATAAAAATATAAATCCTTTTGGGAGGTTAACCACTTCAATTCTGGGCACTTTCACACCTTCCTGACCAGGCCAATTCTCAGCTTTCAGCGCTGTCACTTTTTCTTACTATTATTATTTTTTACTAAATTTGTATCAGTTTGTTCCCACAAATAGAGCTGGTTTTTATTTTTTGCTAGACAAATAAAAAAATACCCAAAATTTTTGAAAAAAATTAAGTTTTTCTTTGTGGTCTGTTATATAATTGTGTAAATAAGTATGTTTTCTCCTTCACTGATGGGCACTGATACTGTAAGCTGTACTGATGAGCACAGATAAGGTGGCACCAATGAGATGGCAGTAATGAGGTGGCACTGATGAGCACTGACAATGGGCACTGATAGACGCCACTGGTGGGTGACACTGATATGCAGCACTGATGGGCATTGATAGACAGCACTGATGGACACTCATAGGTGGCACTGGTGGGCACTGATAGGTGGCACTGGTGGGCACTGATAGGTGACACTGATGGGTACTGAAAGGCGGCACTGATGGCTGGCACTGATAGACTGCACTGATAGGCATCACTGGTGGCACTGGCAGGCATTTTTAATTGTTACTGTTTGGCAGCTGCCTGGGCACTGATTGGCATATCCCTTGTGGTCTAGGGTGGCATACCTGGTGATCCAGTGTGGTGGCCATATCTGGTGGTCTTGGCGGCATCCTAGTGGTCATGGGTGGGCATCCGAGGGGGGGCTGCTCTGATAAACAATCAGCGCAGACCCCCCTATCAGGAGAGCCATCGATCGGCTCTCCTCTACTCGTGTCTGTCACTGAGGAAAGGCAGATAAACAGCTCTTCCTGTTTACTTCGTAATCAGCCGTGATTGGACACCTTAGAGGTGTAGCGGTGTGTCAGACTGACACACAGCATGACACCGATCGCCGCCAAGGGCGTCTGCTGGCAGTTATCCTGCTGAACGTAATATGACGCCCAGTCAGGATAACTGAACCACCGTCCGCCATCATTCTGCTATAGGCCTGGCTGAAAAGTAATAAAGTTCCAACTATACTGTATCTACAAATTCCAAAAAAGTTGTCCCACTGTTTAAAATCTACATAAAAACAGAATGCTAATCTCATTAATCCATATTTTATTT
Organism: Rana temporaria; assembly: GCF_905171775.1. Lineage (NCBI taxonomy): Eukaryota > Metazoa > Chordata > Amphibia > Anura > Ranidae > Rana > Rana temporaria. The sequence goes on along the minus strand of NC_053499.1, from coordinate 16,142,354 downwards.
ACACTAGAAAAAAAAACATATGAAATGTTCAAACTGAGGAAAACATACAGTTTAAGAACAAATAAAGTCATTTTGAAATTGATGGCAGCAACAGGTCTCAAAAAAATTGGGACAGAACAACAAAAAGCTGGAAAAGTAAGTATTACTAACGAGGAAGAGCTGGAAGAATGATTTCAACTGGTTAGGTTGTTTGGCAACAGGTCAGTAACATGAGTGGGTATAAAAAGAGCATCTTAGAGAGATAGGCCCAGATTCACGTAGACGAGCCTATCTTTAGGCAGCCGTAGCGTATCTCAGATACACTACACCGCCGTAACTTAGTGAGGCAGGTCCCGTATTCACAAAGAACTTGCGCCCTAAGTTACGGCGGCGTAGTGTAACTGTGCCGGCGTAAGCCTGCGTAATTCAAAGTAGGCTGGTGTGGGCGTGTTGTATGCTAATGAATCGTGACCCGACGTAATTGGCGCTTTTAACGAACGGCGCATGCGCCGTCCATGAACGTATCCCAGTGCGCATGCTCAAAATTACGCCGCAAATAGTCAATGCTTTCGACGTGAACGTAACTTTACGTCCAGCCCCATTCACGGACGACTTACGCAAACAACGTAAAATACGACGTGGTCTAACCAATGTTAAGTATGGCCGTCGTTACCGCGTCAAATTTTTAAATTTCACGTCCACACAGGTAATCAAATACCACCAAAAAAAGCTCTATTTGTGGGGAAAAATATCAGATGTTTTTTCACCTTAATACATAGATTGCATTAAGGTGATTTTTTTTGTTTCCTTTACAACACCTTTAAAAGTCCACCATAAGGGGATTTTGTTATTTTCTATTTCTATTGGCATTGGATGTGGCACTTTAATACTCAATACTGTCAACACATATTCTCACTATTTGGAATTAAAGCGGAGCTCAACCAAGAATTTTTTTTTTTAAATGCTGCAAAAAAAATAAAAATAATGTTTTTTTATTTTTTTTATACATACCTGAAGTGCCTGTTGCTAGGCAGATTGTCCTAATCTGCCACTTCCTGATCCGCGGTCCGTCTTCTTTCTTCTGTTCCTCGGCTGCCTCCTGTGGAATGGTGGAGCGGTGTCTTCTGGGATTTTGTGTGTGTCATCCATTCACGTCGCACCTCGCGGCTTGCGAATGCGCAGTAGGGAATCGGGCGGTGAAGCCGCTACGGCTGCCATCATCGAGGGAACCCTGGATAGGTAAGTCTCCTTATTAAAAGTCAGCAGCTACAGTGTTAGTAGCTGCTGACTTTTAATTTTATTTTTTTTCTAACCGGACCTCCACTTTAAGGGGCAGATCCACAGAGCGATTACGCCAGCGTATCTACTGATACGCCGGCGTACTTTCAAATTTCCCGCGTTGTATCTTTGATTTGAATCCTAAAACCAAGATACGACAGCATCTGGGTTAGATCCGACAGGCGTATGGCTTCGTACGCCTTCGGATCTTAGATGCAATACTTCGGCGTCCGCTGGGTGGAGTTCTCGTAGTTTTCCGCGTCGAGTATGCAAATGAGCTATTTCCGACGATCCGCGAACGTACGCGCGGCCGTCGCATTCTCTTAGGTCGTCTCTAGTTGGCTTTTTCCGGCGTATAGTTAAAGCTGCAGTTTTGCGGCGTATAGTTAGACTTGCCATGTTAAGTATGGCCGTCGTTCCTGCGTTTCTGTTGAATTTTTTTTTTTTTTGCGTAAGTCGTCCGTGAATCGGGATGGACGTAATTCACGTCTATGTTAAAAAAAATGATGTCCTTGCAACGTCATTCAGCGCAATGCACGGCGGGAAATTTAGGGACGGCGCATGCGCAGTTCATTCAGCGCCGGGACGCGCTTCATTTAAATGAAACACGCCCCCTAATCGCCGATTTGAATTCCACGCCATTACGCCGCTTGAGATACACTATGCAAATTCTTTATGGATTCGATTTAAAGCCAGGTAAGGTACGGCGGCGTAGCGTATCTCGCTAAGGTTTTATTTATCTGTGTATTTTTATTTTACAATTAATGGGTCCATTTATAAAAATGTATAGAGCTAGTTGTCCAGTGAACATGCATGTACATTCATTCTGTGCAAATTGGGTAAAAACAAATGTTCTTTAGGTTATTTTCTCTTCTGAACGAATGATCTATTATTACGAGGCGGTAGTAAAATACGGCATTGTGGCCACTAGATAAAACTTTGAAGCATAGGAAATACACATGTCTTTGGAACAAGAGATACAATGTAATAATTCTAAGGAATGCTAGAGGGAATTTGCAAATAAATGTAACCAATAATTACATTGATTTCATAATGGTTCCATTTGTTTGTAACAGTTCTAGAGAATGAGAGAAGGAACTAGCAAACAAATGTGACCATTATCAAATAAGCGGAACTATTTATTACATTTATTTGCTAATACCTGCTAATGTTCTCTAGAATTGTTGCATTGTACTTCCTGTTACAAAGACATATACACTCATTATTAGGTACACCCGTTCAATTACTTGCTAACACAAATGGCTAATCAGCCAATCACATGGCAGCAACTCAATGCATTTAGGCATCTAGACTTTGTGAAGACAAATTGCTGAAGTTCAAACCGAGCATTTGAGTGTGGAAGAAAGGGGATTTAAGTGAATTTGAACATTGCATGGTTGTTGATGCCAGGTCTGGTTACAGCGGAACCTCGGATTATGGGCATAATCCGTTCCAGGAGAATTCTCGTAATCCAAAGTACTTGCATATCAAAGCGAGTTTCCCCATAGAAGTCAATGGAAATGAAAATAATTTGTTGCGCATTGACTTTCATGGCATGCAAGACCCACATGTAGTGGGGGGGGGGGGGGGCAGAGGGCCTCGAGAACACTCCGAAAGGCACGGGGACAGCTCGGCTGACCTGGGAAACCCTCGGAAAGACTCGGAAACACCCGGGAACTGAGTATTTCTGAGTACCGTATGTACTCGAGTATAAGCCAAGTTTTTTCAGCAAATTTTTTTTGTGCTGAAAATGCCCCCCTCGGCTTATACTCGAGTCACCGTTTTGCTCCAGATCTCCAGGAATTTGGAGACCCGGTACCGGCCGGCCGTAGGTCCCCTGGACCCCAAACTTGCCACACAAGTAGCCCCTTCCTCTTCCTCTACAAGTGTGCAAAGCTTGTTGTCCGGGGGACCTATGGCTGGGGAGCACCGATTTTTCCAAGCCAGGCACCCCTTCCATAGACTGCCATGTTAAACGTCAGTCTAGTCATGGACACAGTGAGGCATGGGCATAATGAGGCATGGGCACAGTGAGGCATGGGCACAGTGAGGCATGGGCACAGTGAGGCATGGGCACAGTGAGGCATGGACACAGTGAGGCATGGGCACAGTGTGGCATGGGCACAGTGAGGCATGGACACAGTAAGGCATGCACATGGACACAGTGAGGCAAAGTGAGGCATGCAGATGGGCACCCTAGGCTTTTACTCGAGTCAATACGTTTTCCCATTTTTAAAATGAGGTGCCTCGGCTTATATTCGGGTCGGCTTATACTCAAGTATATACAGTATTTCCGAACAGCTCTGATCGGCTCTGCTCGGCTCTTCTCGGCTCCAGCACGCCCTCACCTCAGGCCAAATGCAGTACTGCAGGCCCCATTAGCTTAAATTATGCTTGTTTTGCTAGAAAACAATCGCAAACCTAGTCAGAATTTTTTTAACCCCCCTTTGTTGCTCGGTTACTTGGTTTGCGAGTGTTGTCTCGCAAAACGAGAAGAATTCAAGCTAATTGCTCGTCTTTCAAAATGCTCTTTAACCGCGTTACTCGTAAACTCAAAACTGCTGGTCTACTGGGATTTTTACGAACAACCATCTCTAGAGATTACAGAGAATGGTCTGAAAAAAAGAAAATATCCAGTGAGCTGCAGTTGTGTGGATGAAAATGCCTTGTTGATGTCAGAGGTCAGAGGAGATTGGGCAGACTAGTTTGAGATGATAGAAAGGCAACAGTAACTCAAATAACCCTTCGTTACAACCAAGGTATGCAGAATACCAACTTTGAACGTCCTCTTTAAGAACCCAGCCGTGGGTCGCGAGCGTGCCGCCAGTGGCGCGCTCGCGACCCAGGTCCGTGACTGCGCCCGCGGGACCTGGTGTCCCGAGATTGAGTCACAGAGCTGAAGAACGGGGAGAGGTAAGTGTAAACAAACCTTTCCCCATTCTTCCTAGTGGCTTGTCAGTGATCGTCTGTTCCCTGTCATAGGGAACAACGATCAGTGACGTCACACGTCCAGCCACGCCCCCCTACAGTAAGAATCACACACTAGGGCACATTTAACCCCTGGTGGTTAACCCCTTCACTGCCATGGTCATTTTTCACAGTAATCAGTGCATGTTTATAGCACTGATCACTGTAAAAATGACAATGGTCCCAAAAATGTGTCAAAAGTGTCCGATGTGTCCGCTATAATGTCGCAGTCATGATAAAAATCGCGAATTGCAGCCATTAGTAGTAAAAAAAAAAATATTAATAAAAATGCCATAAAACTATCCCCTATTTTGTAAACGCTATGAATTTTGCGCAAACCAATCAATAAACGTTTATTTACATATCGGCCTAAACTGAGGAAAAAACTTGTTTTTTTTATATATATTTTTGGGGGATATTTATTATAGCAAAAAGTAAAAAATATTGATTTTTAAAAAAAATTGTCGCTCTATTTTTGTTTATAGCGCAAAAAATTAAAACCGCAGAGGTGATCAAATACCACCAAAAGAAAGCTCTATTTGTGGGGAAAAAAGGACGTAAATTTAGTTTGGGTCAAAAAAGGGGGGGATAGGGTTGGGACTTTAGATGAGGCATATGATAGAAACTACCACAGGCCTCCATCCCTTTAAATGGATAAATGGGGGGGGGGGGAGGTTTTGGGACTTTAAATGAGATGCGTTTTTAGCAGTATGTGATGAAATATATATATATGGAATATAAAAAAAAAATCCATAATAGCCAGGCTTAAAGTTACCAACCAAAAAAGCACTAAACCAAATTAATCTGTCTAGCTGTATGCATTAAAAACAGAGGTTTAGTTGCATGTATTTGCAAATACCTGTAGTAAGCTGCAGGCCAACGTCAAGGCACTCTGTGTGCTGCAGTCCTAACTATGAATTTTAGAGTCTCCTAAAAAGAGCACTGGAAAAACAAAAGAAATGCAGGAGTGGAACCAAACATGCCTACCAAACCAAAATACCACCAAGCTAAAGGCGAACCACATCAAACTGGGTCAGCTAGAATTTTCATTTTCTGACTAGCTGAGCCAGTTTGATGTGGTCCGCCTTTAGTTTGGTGGTATTTTGGTTTGGTAGGCATGTTTGGTTCCACTCCTGCATTTCTATTGTTTTTCCAGTGCTCTTTTTTGCCAGACCAACTATAGGTAGGGGCGGGTTTAGGAGATCACCTGCCCGCTATCTATTGATTAGCACGCTTGTGCTCCTTTTTAGGAGACGTTAAAATTCATAGTTAGGACTGCAGCACACGGAGTGCCTTGACGCTGGCCTGCAGCTTACTACAGGTATTTGCAAATACCTCTGTTTTTAATGCAATACCTCTGTTTTTAATGCATACAGCTAGACAGATTAATTCGGTTTAGTGCTTTTTTGGTTGGTAACTTTGAGCCTGGCTATTATGGAAACATTTTTTATATTCCATATGTATATACCGTATTTATCGGGGTATTGCGCGCTCCGGCGTATAGCGCGCACCCCTAAAGTGGACCCGCATTCCTGTGGAAAAAAAGATTTTTGTACTTACAGTTTTGGTGTCTTGCGCGGCGTCTATCGGCGGCCTTGTCGGGTACGGCGTCCGTCTACGGCTTTGGGTGTCCTCTTCGTCGGGTCCGGCGTCCTTCTGCGGCGTCCTCCCCGCTCGTTTCCCGCTTTCCCACGCCAAGTTTGAATACTGCGCCGGCATATACCGAGCGCAGTACACTCGCGTATAGTCGGGCAGGCTTGGCTACTCTCGCGCTCACGTCCTGTACGTCCAGGACGTGAGCGCGAGAGGAGCCGAACCTGCCCAACTATACACGAGTGTACTGCGCTCGGTATATGCCGGCGCAGTATTCAAACTCGGCGCGGGAAAGCGGGTATCGGCGTATACCGAGCACCCACGATTTTGCCCTGATTTTCAGGGCAAAAAAGTGCGCCGTATACGCCGATAAATACGGTATATTTCATTGCGTACTGCATCTCATTTAAAGTCCCAAAACCTCCCCCCCCTTGTATCAATTTTGTTTGGGAGCCACGTCGCAGGACCACGCAATTTTCATTCAAAGCGTGACAGTGCCGAAAGGTGAAATTTCGCCTGGGCAGGAAGGGGGTATATGTGCAAGTGTTTAAAGACGGCCCTGCCCTAATGTTAGTGATCACAGCACAAAGTCTAGTTAAATTGTGACCTGCCCGCTTGAGGACGATCTAAAAGTCGATTTTTTTCTTACATAAACTGGTATCACGGTCCTTCCAGGACGCCTGAACTAACTTTCCATTGTTGATTCGCATAAAGTAGGGCAGAATAGTAAGTACAAATACGCTAACACAAACATGAAATTGGACCTGGAAATCCAGTACTGTGTGAGCACCACCCTTAATACAAATGAAATGATCTGAAATGACCCCCCGCTAACACGCATACATATGCAGATACCTACCCCGTGGCTACACGTACTCTTCTCAATAACACAAAGTTATGTACGTCCTTTACTTGCAAAATTACCATACGCCCCGCCGAGCGCCGCGTAACGTTCACCCGCCTTCCCTCTTAGTTTTCTGTACCACTGTTACAGTGATTCATCGCTCTTCTATTGGTGAGACATCAGCATCTCTTATTATAATCAGGCAAAAATGTATTTTTATGACAAAGACACGAGTCTTACAAATGAGACCGGCTTGGAAGTCATTAAATGAAATACAATGAGCACAGCTTCTCCAAACACTCGGCTCTTCTCAAGCTGAATGTGTTTCCCAAGCGACAGTTTTGTTTAAGTCAGTTGCTTTATGAAAGTGTTGGTGAAACCCCAACAGTGAACTTTTCTTTTTTTTTCGATCCCTTATGGTTTGATAAATAAACCATTGGAAGTATTTTCTTCCATTTTTTGAAAAGTATGAAAAATAGAATAGTAGATTTTGCCAGGAATTATGCGAGTTGACAACTTCTTGTGCTCTGAGGCTGTGTGCAAGGAAGGGTATGGAGATGGGGGGGGGGGGGGGTTATGAGGAGAGGTATGTGTTCTTTGTCATCTATCAGAGAAAAAGTAGGCAGGGCTGACACCACAGAATTCAGAGCTGTGTTGTCATGTCGAAGATTAAAAGAGAAGTACAGTGGAACCTTAGATTACGAGCTTAATCCGTTCCAGAAGAATGCTCGTAATCCAAAGTACTCGCATATCAAAGCGAGTTTCCCCATTGAAGTCAATGGAAACAAAAATAATTTGAGTCCCTTCCACTAGTACAGTAGTACTGACCCAGTTGATTCCTACACTGACCTACCTGACCACTGCACTAACCTACCTGATTCCTACACTGACCTACCTGATTCCTACTCTGACCTACCTGATTCCTACACTGACCACTACACTGACCTACCTGATTTCTACACTGACCAGTACACTAACCTACCGGATTCCTACACTGATCTACCTGATCCCTACACTGACCACTACACTGACCTACCTGATTCCTACACTGACCACTACACTGACCTACCTGATTCCTACACTGACCTACCTGATTCCTACACTGACCACTACACTGACCTACCTGATTCCTACACTGACCACTACACTGACCTACCTGATTCCTACACTGACCTACCTGATTCCTACACTGACCACTACACTGACCTACCTGATTCCTACACTGAGCACTACACTGACCTACCTGATTCCTACACTGACATACCTGATTCCTACACTGACCACTACACTGACCTACCTGACCACTACACTAACCTACTTTATCCCTACACTGACCACTACACTAACCTACCGGATTCCTACACTGATCGACCTGATCCCTACACTGACCACTTCACTGACCTATGTGATTCCTATACTGACCACTGCACTGACCTACCTGATTCCTACACTGAACACTACACTGACCTACTTGATTCCTATACTGACCACTGCACTGACCTTCCTGATTCCTGCACTACTTAGGCCGCGTACACACGGTCATTCTAAACCGATGAGAATGGTCCGACGGGCCATTTCCATCGGTTCACCGCCTGATGGTCTGATGTGCGTACACACCATCGTTCCAAAAACCGAACGGGTCAGAACACGGTGACGTCAAACACACGACATGCTGACTAAAATGAAGTTCAATGCTTCCAAGCATGTGTCGACTTGATTCTGAGCATGCACGGGTTTTGAACCGATGCTTTCTGTAATAACCATCGGTTTGGACCGTTTGGGCAGCGGGCCATCGGTTCGATTTTGAAGCACGTTTTAAAATTTTGGACCGAAGGACAACAGACCGATGGGCTATACACACCGTCGGTTTGGACCGATGAAACTGAACCTCGGTCCATTCTCATCAGTTTTGTCCGACCGTGTGTACGTGGCCTTATACCCCCCTTCATTAACAGTGTAGATTGGTTGATTTTGCTCACCTCTCCGTGGCCTCCATGATAATCCATCGGAGCAGGGCTCTCCCCAGCACCAGGTAAAGTTCCTGACACCCAGCCGCTCCTCAATATCTCCTGCCAAGAGCTTCTCCAATAGCCGCTGTATGCTCTGCACCGCCCCTCCCCTCCGATGTTCTCACACAGACACGGGCCACCCACACCAGAGGGATCATGGGGGACAGGCTGGACTAAGGGAGTTCCTGGATGGGGGGGGAAAACACAACACACTTGGGGGGGCACAGTAATGATTTTCCGCCCCCCCCCAAATGTTGCACCCGGGGCGAGAGTACCAGATGCCCCCCTCCATGCCACTGCAATCCGTGGACAAATCTGGGGACAGACTGGCTCCGGGGCACTGTCCCTGGAAACCGGGGGTGCCTGGTCACTCTATCCTACACTTTTGTAATATTAATACTTTTCTAAATGATGCATGTCACAGGCCCCCTTTAATGTTTTTTAAACCATGCACTGTAAGTACATTTTCCTCCTGCTTCCTCTAAAGGTCACTTTGCCTAGATCAAACATATATGAATGCATTGCAATAAGTCCTAGATGACATTGTGCGGACTTCCAAAGTTCCCTTTAAGCCTGTTAATTGCAAGCTGTGACTGCAGCACAAACACACACACAGTAGGTGTATGATGGCTGCTATGAGCTGCTAAAAGCTTTGGGTTTGATCCTCTATTACCTATTCTGATAACAGACAGAGTCATGCCCTTAGGCTGGTCATCGAGGCATCGGCAGGGGAGATAAAAGGACCTTTTACATTGTGAGCGAGAGTCACAGCTTTCAAAGCTTCGTCTTTCAACCTACAAAGGGCTTCCAGCATCTAGAAAATAGGTCTGCAGGTAGAAAAGTGTGATATTAATCTCTAGTCTCCACTGCTGTTGTTGCTTCCCTTGTGGACATGTTAAGAACCTTGAGAAAACACACACCAGAAATAACGTCAGAAGTTGTTTTCACATTTTCTCTTATGCTGGAATAAAAATTAGCAAACGATATATTAGGAGAGAGAGTGGCCCGGATTCTGGTACCTGCGCGCCTAGTTACGGCGGCGCAGCGTATTGTATTTACGCTAGGCCGACGCAACTTACAGGAGCAAGTGCAGTATTCACAAAGCACTTGCTCCGTAAGTTGCGGCGGCGTAGCGTAAATGGGGCCGGCGTAAGCCCGCGTGATTCAAATGTGGAAGGGGGGCGTGTTTTATGCTAATATGTGATGACCTGACGTGATTGACGTGTTTTTTACGAACGGCACATGCGCCGTCTGTGTACATATCCCAGTGTGCATTGCTCTCAAGTACGCCGCAACAACGTATTGGTTTCGACGTGAAAGTAAATAACGTCCAGCCCTATTCGCGAACGACTTGCGCAAACGACGTAAAAAATAAAAGAAACGAAGCGGGAACGACGTCCATACTTAACATTGCGTGTGCCTCATAGAAGCAGGAGCAACGTTACGCCGACAAAGCCTTACGCAAACGACGTAAAAAACAACCGCCGGGCGCACGTACGTTTGAGAATCGGCGTATCTAGGTAATTTGCATACTCTACTCCGAAAACGACGGGAGCGCCACCTAGCGGCCAGCGTGAGAATGCACCCTAAGATACGACGGCGTAAGAGACTTATGCCAGTCGTATCTTAGGCTAATGTCGGCGTATCTAGCTTTCTGAATACAGAAAGAAGATACGCCGGCGCAGATTTGAACTTACGTGGCGTATCTATAGATACGTCGGCGTAAATTCTTTCTTAATCTACCCCAATGTTGATACCACGGAATGTTCTGTGCTTCTGTGCCTACAAGTTAAACTGTATTTCCACATTAATTAACAACTCATGAAATTTAAACATAAGGTAAGTCACCTAGGGACTGTACTATAAAAGGATCGTTGTGCTTCTAAAGGTATAGATTGTAGACTTTAGATGATTGTGACACATTGATTTAAACCCGACGCAGAGATGACTGCGAAGATGAGCAGGTCTCATAAAATCCTATCTTCAGTTTGACTGACTGGAGAATAAGGTTCACTCTTTCAGGCAGACACTTTCATTCCATTCCACTCTTTGAACCTCCTACTAGTTCACATGAAGAACTCACGTTTTGTGCCAGGAAGTGCATTCTACTCAGCCACCAAGGGCATTGCTTATACTGTTGCTACCTCTGCACCAAAACTACGAGTGTGGATTTGTAATGGACCTAGAAACTTAAAGAGGAGTTCCACCTAAAAATGGAACTTCCTCTTAACCCACTCCTCGCCCCCTTACATGCCACTTCCACCCGACTACCCCTGCTGGCATGACTCATGCCTATTTATGAGGTAACCAGACCCCCTTCTAGCCCTCCTTTTTGTGGGGGATTGGTCAAGGACCTCACAAATATGCCAGGCAGCCCCTCCCAGCTTCCACCCACTATGGATTTTTTCATCGGATATCCGATGAAGCTGACCTTCATCAGTCTTGCCTACACACCATCAGTCAAAAATCTGATCGTGTCCAAATGCAGTGACGTAAAACAATACAACGAGCTGAAAAAAATGAAGTTCAAATGTTCCAAGCATGCGTCGACTTGATTCTGAGCATGCGTGGATTTTTGACCGATGGAGCTCCATACAGACGATCAGATTTTTCTATTGTTTTTTTTATCCATAAGGAAAATTTAAAACATGTTCTATTTTTTTACACCAATGGAAATAAAACCGATGGGGCCCCCACATGATCGGTTTGTCCGATGAAAACAGTCCATCGGTCGGTTTTCAGCGGACAAACCGATCGTGTGTATAGGGCTTAACATTACAAGCGGAAACAACCTCAAGGCCGTAAAAGCCGCAAAAAGCATTGGAAGGGAACTCTTCCATCCTACCACTAACATCACCTAGTCATTGACTTACAACCGTCTGAGTCAGTCCAGCATGATCTCCAACCCCACAAGAGGAGGCACCAGAGTTGTAGCTTGTTGAATCATCCAGCCTCCCTGAGTCACTCAACACTGACCCAGATTCAACCCAAGCCTGGCTCTCAGCCAAGCCAAATTTTTCTACACTACAGATACCTATACACAACTACTCCAGAACATACTAGAGGGTGCTACATGGAAATTAATGCACCATTTTAATTTTCAGAAATTATGATTATCAGGTAGCTAGTTAATAACCATATCATGTGTTATGGACATATATCTAGTGTCAAGCCTCGTACACACGACCGAGGAACTCGACGGGCGAAACACAACGTTTTCCTCGTCGAGTTCCTTGTTAGGCTGCCGAGGAACTGGACAAGGCAAGTTTCTCCATTCCCGTCGAGGAAAAAGAAGACATGCTCTCTTTTTGGCTCAACGGGATCCTCGACAGTTTCCTCGTAGAAAAATGTACACACGACCGGTTTCCTCGGCAAAAAAAAAATCCCAGCAAGTTTCTTGCTGGTTTTTGCCGAGAAACTCGGTCGTGTGTACGAGGCCTAATACTCTATAAAGAAAAGAAAAGGCCTGATTATGTATCGAGCAATTGTGGCCAATCACATACATATTCATAATTATGCAATAAACTCAGGATGATTAGATTCCAGTAAACCATTAGTGCAAACCGATAACATTATAAAAATAAATACAGAGGGGGTGTGGCTACCGAGCTCCTGCATGGACGCCTGAGCAGCGAGCTCTGTGCCTGATCAAGGAACAGCGATGTGCCGAGGACATACCAGCCGCCCATACCTGCTCAGATTGCCCCTACCAGTCCGCTTACCTATCCGGGATGGCCCGAAAACGGAAAGGACCGCTGCAAGACCAGAAGTTATCCCACTTCTTTCCGCCGTCGAATCGCGGCCTTGTCCAAGATGGCCTCCTCCAGTGGCTCCAGCTCTGCCCCGACGAGCCCAGACAATCAGGTCAGTGCCGCCCGTGGCTCCCCGGGTGCCTCCACACCACTATCGCGGAGCCCGGCGAAATCAAAACCCCGCTTATCCCCTGAGATTGCCGGGGACGGCGGGAGTGGGGCCCAGGACTCACTAAATGACACCAGGGAGCTTGCGGAGGCCATTAACTCCTTCCCCATGGCTGGCAAGCCTATTTCAGACACTATGCTGAAGGACATGCTGGTGTCACTCCACAGCTCACTCCATGCAGATATGATGCAGTGCATGAGAGGCTTCAAGGCTGATGTACAGGAGCTGGGGGACAGAGTTGAGCACGTGGAGCAGAAAATGGGGGAGTTTGCCTCTTCCTATAACTCACTTGTGGATTCTCACAATGACCATTCTGATGAGGTGACATGGCTGAAAGCTAAAATGTCAGACCTGGAGGACAGGTCCAGGAGGAACAATGTTAAGATCTGTGGAGTCCCTGAATCTGTTCCTCCTGCACAGCTCCAACAGTATGCACAAGATATGATGAAAGCATATGCTCCTGACCCTTCTGACTCAGACTTAAATATTGATAGGATCCATCGTCTTCCCAAGCCTTCTCACCTGCCTGACAACATCCCTAGGGATGTTTTAATGCGAGTACACTTTTTTCAAGTCAAAGAGCGTTTCATGATTGCTTTTAGGAAAAACAAACACTCACCTGAGCAATACTCCTCCATCCAGCTTTTTTGCGGATCTTTCACAGTTCATAAAAATGAATACCATAGATTCCATTTAGTATACATTGCTGTACACAGGGATGGACTGGGACAAAAATTTGGCCCTGGACTTCATCCAGACTGGCCAACTTTGACAGGACAACTCCCGCACCCCCCCCCCCCCCCCCCGGCCACCCAAGCCCCCTCTCCCCCTTCACTAGCCCCTAGCCGTTCTACTTTATTAGAGTAGAACGGCTGGTACTGGTACTCTTATAGGCAGTACCACTGGAAAAGCTAGACATTATTTCACCCGGGGCAAAGAATCAGTTTGGTGCCCCCCCCCCCTTATGGGACAAGATTGGGCAGAAGTGAGAAACTCCCAGGCCATAGCTGTTAAATCAGCTGTCCGTCCCCTCCCCCATGCTCCTCTGTCGTCCCCCCTTGCTCCTCTGGTCCTCCCTCTGCTTCTTTGTTCCCCCCAGGTGAGCGCTGTGGGGAGGGAGAGACAGAGGAGCGGAGGGGGGCGGCGGTCTGCTGTCACTGAAGCCGGCCCACTGAGCCATCGGCCCACCGGGAAACTCCCTGTAGTCCCAATGGCCAGTCCATCCCTGGCTGTACATTGTATTACAGGCACACTGTGATCCTATTAGAATACGTGCGGCTGACAACTTCAGCACTTGGACAGCTCCGAACTCACCTAAAGAAGGAATAAACCCATTTAACAATTGCCAGTGGATTTCACAGCTATTGCAATTTAATTAATGTAATTGGCTGTTTATTTCTCATTGAAAGTCATGTCACCGATAATTTGTTCGCCATCGTCTGTGCGAAGTGACAGACAACACAAAACACCTCTGACAGTGACCGAGCAACCATATTGTCACAGATATTGTCTTAGCTGATGGAAACGGCTCCTGTCTGTTTTTTTTTTTTTTTTTCTCTCTTTTCAGAGATGCTGATTTACATTCACAAAAGGAAGGAATTAGTTATCTCGTGTACTATATTAAATTCCTGTTTTGTATTCTGTCTTCGCCTTCTGTTCTCCTTATCAGACGAGACGCTATAAACATTGGAATTCCTTTGATAAAAATAATAACATTCTATATTATTTTACAGCATTTCGGTGTTATTTACTTCTAGAGAAAAGAAACTTTAATAACAAGTTGTACTAGAAGTTTTTTTTTTTTTTTATGGGAGATGTGATTTAAAGCAAAACTCCAGTTAAATATCATACATTTTATGTAGAAAAAAAAAAATATATATATATACGGTATACATATATGGGAAACAAAAAAGCCGCGCCAACATTTAAAACATTATGATAACCAGCTCTTAGGCCCCATACACACGAGAGGATTTATCCACGGATACGGTCCAGCGGACCGTATCCGCGGATAAATCCTCTCGAGGATTTGCGCGGTTTTCCATGCGATGGAGTGTACTCACCATCGAATCGAAATCCGCGCCGAAATCCTCTGGCGATGACGTGTCACGCTGTCGCCGCGTCATAATGCGCGACGTGCGCGACGCTGTCATATAAGGAATTCCACGCATGCGTCGAATCATTACGACGCATGCGGGGGATCCCTTCGGACGGATGGATCCGGTGAGTCTATACAGACCAGCGGATCCATCCGTTGGGATGGATTCCAGCGGATAGATTTGTTTAGCATGTCAGCAAATATTTATCTGCTGGAAATCCATCCCAGGGGAGAAATATCCGCGGAAACAGATCCGCTGGAGTGTACACACCATAGGATCTATCCGCTGAAACCCATTCGCTGGGATTTTTCAGCGGATGGATTCTATCGTGTGTATGGGGCCTTAGAGTTTGGTGAAAATAGTGAACTAGGATAATCCAGAAAGTCCATATAAAACGTATGGTAACACTAAGTGGTAGGCAAAAGCTATTGATACGCCACGTAATTTCAAATTTTGCGCGTCGTATCTTTGTTTTGTATCTACAAAACAAGATACGCCGGCATCTCGGATGGATCCGACAGGCGTACGTCTTAGTACGCCGTCGGATCTTAGGTGCAATATTTCGGCGGCCGCTAGGTGGCGTTTCCGTCGAATTCCGCGTCGAGTATGCAAATTAGCTAGTTACGGCGATCCACAAACGTACGTCCGGCCGGAGCATTTTTTTACGTCGTTTGCGTTCGGCTCTTTCCGGCGTATAGTTAAACCTGCTATTATGAGGCGTACTCAATGTTAAGTATGGCCGTCGTTCCCGCCATTGCATTTTGTATTTTTTACGTCGTTTGCGTAAGCCGTTCGCGAATAGGGATTTGCGTAGAATGACGTCACTCGTCGTAAGCATTGGCTTGTTCCGGTTTAATTTCGTGCATGCGCACTGGGAACCCCCCACGGATGGCGCATGCGCAGTTAAAAAAGAACGTTGTTTACGTCGGGTCACGACGTATTTACATAAAACAAGCCCCCATCACAGATATTTGAATGCCGCCAAAGATACACTACGCCGTCGTAACTTACGGCGCACATTCTTTGTGGATTTGAAAAAAATAAAAATAAGTTACGGCGGCGTAGTGTATCTTAGATACGCTGCGCCCGGCGGAGAGAAGCGCCGATGTACGTGAATCTACCCCATAATCTGCTTATGAATTTTATGAATATGTACATCATTACTTTGACATTATATACCATAGTTATGGCAGCAGCTATGTAATAAAAATAATAGTGCGCCAATCCTTACAAATAGTGAATCAATTTAAACCACATATGGTGAACTAATTTATGTTTTATCACAGAAGAATTTGCACAATAATTTTGGATTGCATATGGACTCTTATATATATTTATACATATTTATATATATTTATATATATATATATATATATATATATATATATATATATATATATATATATATATATATATATATACTGTATGTATATATCTATATATAGATATATATCTATATATACACAGTACCTGCCCGTGAGAAGGTGTTTCCAGAGCGATCGCATCACGCTGGTTCTCGGCGACAGGGTACTGTACATCTCGCGCTGGCTGCAATAGGAAAAACACATTACAGCGAGCGTGAGAAAAAAGCGACGGGGATCCGACTTGGATTTCCGCCAATTCCAGGCACTGTTTTTGGCATGAATCACGAGTGGGAACTCCACGACAAGTTTTAAATAAGAAACCGGCATGGGTTCCCCTCCAGGGGCATACCAGGCCCTTAGGTCTGGTATGGATTTTAAGGGGAACCCCCCTATGCCAAAAAAACAATGTGGGGGGTTCCCCTTAAAATGCATACCAGACCTAAGGGCCTGGTATGCTCCTGGAGGGGAACCCATGCCGGTTTATATATATATATATATATATATATATATATATATTTATTGCTTGAACGTCAAAAGAAACTCCTGAAGAAGCTCACATGAGCGTAACTAGTAGAGTGACTTTACGGCAACTGTCTGTAAGCATGACTGAGCCATGGGATCAACATGGATGGTCCATTATTATTCTTTGTTTTGTAAATTATTTTCATTAAACATGTATAACACATTTTAATACTGGTGTATTTCTATTTTTCTACTATTGAACACTGCAAAAAAATCCCAGGTGTTCTTGATTTTAATGTTTATGTCCCATATCATAAAATATATATTTTGCTAACTTTTTTCAGCATTTTTTGTATCTTTTTTTTTTTTTTGCATATTTGGTATCTTTTTTGTACATGTGGTACCATTATTCACATAATTATCATATGTGGTTTTAATTGATTCACTATTTGTAAAGATTAGCACACTATTATTATTATTATTACATAATTACTATTGGTGTCAGATCACTATTCAATAGTTGCAGCTGCTCCACATTTATGTATTCACAATAATTTTTTCTTACATAGCAGCGCTTGGGTATTTTACTATATTATGGCAGCAGCTAGCTGCCATAACCCCGGTATTTTTTTTACACCGTGGGCAATCCTCTTTCACATAAAAGTGGTCCCGGGAGCGGGTTCACCACCGCAACTATAAATAAAGTAGAAAAATGTGGTCATCAATTCCACATATCAGTGCCTCCTCATCGGTGCCCATCAGTGCCACCTCATCAGTGTCCATCAGTGCCACCTCATCAGTGCCCATAAGGCTGCATTCACACTATAACGCGGCGTACGCAGCGTATTTTGCCGCGATTTGTAAACTTTTTTTTTTTACAAAACATTTACATTGATGTCGAACGCCAAAAGCCGCCTGAAAAAAGGGTCCGGGACATGTTTTCAGGCGGCAGGCGTACGGCGTTTCGGCGTTCGGCGTGAGATGTGAACCATCTCATAGACATCAATGTAAATTCGCCCCTCCAGCGGCACGAGCGTCGGGCATCGGGCGTAAATACGCCTAGGTGTGAATGCAGCCTAAGTGCAGCCTCATCAGTCCCCGTCAGTGAAGGAGAAAACTACATTTTTCAAAAAATGTGGCCTTTTTTACTTTGTTTAGCAAAAAATAAAAACCCCACTGGTGATCAAATACCACCAAAAGAAAGTTCTATTTGCAGGAAGAAATTGATACAAATTTAGATTGGGGACAATGTTGTATGATTACGCAGCTGTCATTAAACATTGTGACAGCACTGAACGCTGAAAATTGTCCTGGGCAGGAAGGGGGGAAAAGTGCTCAGTATTGAAGTGGTTTATTGACACTGGGTATCATTCATCCTGGATAGGCATGAGCTTGGGTTCAATCTGAACCCATATTTGGCCAAACACAAAAGGAAGCCGTCACTGCTGGCCCAATCAGATACAGCCGGTGGGCATTCCCCATCCTGCAGCTGCACATAAAGGGGAGGGATGCTTGTGACATCACTGAACTATAGTCACATGGCCATATTAGGTCAATGATGTCATGAGCATTCTCACCCCCAGGGTTTATGTGCACCTGTGTGGTGTGAAATGCACTGCCAATTTTCTTCTGAGTTGACCAATAACTAGCTCAGCCCTGATCTTGGAAGGGGTCGAATTTTTGGGCAATTTATAAAAGAAAAACATTGAAGGAGACTCAGGTTTTAACTACTTGCCGACCTGCCGCCGTAATTTTACGGCGGCAGGTTGGCTCCCCTGCGCGAGAGCCCGTAGCTATACGTTGGCTCTCGCGCAGGCCACTAGGGGCCCGCTCGCCCCAGACTCCCGTGCGTGTGCCCGGTGGGCACGATCGATGCCGGGCACACCTGATCGCTCGTTACAGAGCGGGGACCGGGAGCTGTGTGTGTAAACACACAGCTCCCGGTCCTGTCAGGGAGGGAAATGCTGATCTTCTGTTCATACAATGTATGAACAGAAGATCAGTGATTTCCCCTAGTGAGGCCACCCCCCTACAGTTAGAACACACCCAGGGAACATACTTAACCCCTTCCCCGCCCCCTAGTGTTAACCCCTTCACTGCCAGTGGCATTTTTATAGTAATCCAATGCATTTTTATAGCACTGATCGCTATAAAAATGCCAATGGTCCCAAAAATGTGTCAAAAGTGTCCGAAGTGTCCGCCATAATGTCGCAGTACCAAAAAAAAAAATCGCTGATCGCCGCCATTACTAGTAAAAAAAATATTAATAAAAATGCCATAAAAATACCCCCTATTTTGTAAACGCTATAACTTTTGTGCAAATCAATCAATAAACGCTTATTGCGATTTTTTTTTAGAAAGATATGTAGAAGAATACGTATCGGCCTAAACTGAGGAAAAAAAAAGTTTTTTTTATATATTTTATATATTTTTGGGGGATAATTTATTATAGCAAAAAGTTAAAAATATTCATTTTTTTCAAAATTGTTGCTCTATTTTTGTTTATAGCGCAAAAACTAAAAACCGCAGAGGTGATCAAATACCACCAAAAGAAAGCTCTATTTGTGGGGACGCCAATTTTGCTTGGTAGCCATGTCGCACGACCGCGCAATTGTCAGTTAAAGCGACGCAGTGCCGAATAGCAAAAAGTGCTCTGGTCTTTGACCAGCAATATGGTCCGGGGGTTAAGTGATTAATGCTAAACTACTGGTGCTCTTTCATGTAAATCTGAGGGGTGATACCCATATTATTTTTATCAATACCACATTTAAATCAGAAAGACAAGTGATGGCAAGGTTCCTGCTCCATATTTTGTAGTTAACCTCTTCCCGACCAGCTGCCGCAGCGATTTTTCTCAGCAGGCATAGGGGTTCTAACCCTTCCAATTCCGCTGATTCCAATTCTGCACACAACTCTGATTTTGTATTTTTCTATAGGCTTTAGCCATTCTTTATCAGCAGCAAAGTCTGTTGATTCATTTGCTTACAACTCAACAGTTCAAATGCTCTTGTGTATTTCCTTTAGGAGTCTCAATTACATATTTATAAAAAATCTTAGCCCTAAATTAAAAGTGTTAAACTCCACGCAGCATCGGGAGGTAATATACCCATTGGCCTCATTTTAATTGAAGCTAAATAGATGCAAAAACGGCCAAGCGCGAGACTGAGTTACGCTCTGCACAGCGGAAATGTTGCCTGAGGCCGAAAGACAGATTTCTTAAATAATAACACGACTAACAATAACATTATTGCGGTGGAGATTAAGCAAGACCTGTCAACCAAAAAAAATGAAACCATATTATTATTGTGTTAGGGCCGTATGATTTTTTATTTTATTTTTTAGATTGCTGAATATTTAAACGGTTTCAGTTTCATCTTAAAAGCTGTATTAATAGTGAAACTTATTTAAAGCCACTCAAGTTCTGGAGTACAGCTGCTTCTACAATAAGGCAAGATGAAAATGTTGCCTGAGGCCATGATAGGTTAAACAGAGGACAACGGTCTGATGGACAGTTTTCATCGGTCAAAACCGATCGTGTGTGGGCCCCATAGGTTATTTAACCATCGGTTAAAAAAAAGCCAACTTGCTTTAATCTTAACCGATGGATTCCTAACCGATAGGTCAAAACCGATCGTTAGTAGGCACAACCATTGGTTAAAAATCCATGCATGCTCAGAATCAAGTCGACGCATGCTTGGAAGCATTGAACTTCATTTTTTTCAGCACGTCGTTGTGTTTTATGTCCCCACGTTCTGACACGATCGGTTATTTAACTGATGGTGTGTGGGCGCGACGGACCATCAGTTAGTTTCATCGGTTAACCGATGACAACGGTCCTTCAGACCGTTCTCATCGGATGGACTGATTGTGTGTAAGAGGCTTTACTGTCTCAGGTGTTTGTTGTGACAAGGTCCATAAGCCATCTCCTGGCCTCCAACTGAAGATTAAAACTACCCATCACCTCTCCTGCACAAGCAGATCCTTTTGTGCATCAGAACTGTAGCAGTTAGAGAGTTAGGCCAATACAGAGGAACTGAAAGGGGGATAACCTATTTAAAGGTAAGCGAATGAGGAGGGAGTTGCAGTAGTCAAGGTAAGAGATGACCAGAGAGTGAATTAGGAGCTTTGTAGTGTCATTGGTTAGGAAGGGATATATTTTAGAGATGTTGCGGAGGTATAGGCAGCAAGCCTTGTAAAGTGATTGGATGTGGGGCTGAAAGGAGAGTTCAGAGTCCAGGATAACACCTAGAACCCTGGCAAATTCCTCCAATCCCTCCAATTCCCCTAACCATTACCCCATAAATGGAGACCACACCAAGCTGGAGTAAATATTGGCCGTAGCAGACACTTTATTACCAACTCAAGTAAATTAACATAACTGTATAAAACGCCACCCCTCGGTCCAATACTCACGTTGGTCTTTACAGGAAACCCCAAGCTTGCCACGCGATCCAATCAGGCACTGCGGTACCTTTAACTTAAATAGGTCTCCAGCTGACATACTAGCTCGGAGACAACAAACCACTGATTGCGGTGCACCCGTGCAACCAAATTCCAGCTAAACCAACGTTAGCTGGAATACCACCAAGGGAACCCAAACCACCGACAGGTCCCACACTCTTCCGTATCCGAGGTTTCTTCCTTCACCTGCAAAGACGAACACCCGCCACTGCCAGGACATCCTATACCAACTGCTCTATGGAAAAACGTCTTGTATTAGCACGAAAAACAATAATGCCACGTACACACCGTCGGAATTTCCAACAACAAATGTTCGATGTGAGCTTTTGGACGGATATTCCAACCGTGTGTATGCTCCATCGGACATTTGCTGTCAGAATTTCTGCTTTCGGCTTCACAGCCAGGCACTCACTGCGCATGCGCGAGTTGCGCTGCGCTCTACGAGTGGACAGGCGATCTCCTGGGACCTGTCACGTGTCTCAGGAGATCGCCTAAAGAGAGGGGCCACCTAAGGCGAGAGGAGGAGACGCCTAGGCGGTCCTTGGTGGAAGGAGGAAGTGGGACAGGAAGTCCCACTCCTACCGAAGCCCCCACCCCACCCCCCAAAAAAAAATGACATGCCAAATGTGGCATGTAAGGGGGTGAGGAGTGCTTAAAGTGGAAGTTCCACTTTTGGGTGGAATTCCGCTTTAACCAGGGAGGGAGCAGGGGCGTCTTTAATATAGTTTGGGCCCTGGGCAAACATTATTTTTGGGCCCCCCTCCAGCTTATTTTGGGCCTGGCTGGTTCACATGTATGTGTTTTGGCGGCCCTCATTTGTGCAGGCACAGCAGCTCATTGATTTGAATGGGCTGCCATGCCTTAGTTTCCTGCTGAAAAAAGGTGCATTCAGCATTTTAAAAATACAGTTGCCTTGAAATCCATTCCGCTTTTGCACCATGCTACTTACCTGCAGTTCTTGCACACACAAACGCACTGTGTTTTTAAAAGCGTGACCTAAACGTCTAAAAATGCAGCCAGTTTGACAGTGCGGGAACTGCAGATAAGTCACAGCAGACAGCAGAATGGACAGACAGTGCTGTATTTCAGTGCTTGATGGGCATAGGTGTGCCGTGTGCGCAGCCTATTACATAAGGCATGTGCTTTTCTTTGCAGGAAACACAGGCATGGCGGCCCATTCAAATGAATGGGCTGCTGTGCCTGCGCAAATGTGGGCCGCCAAAACACATACATGTGAACCAACCAGGCCCAAAAAAAGCCCATCAAGCAGTTAAATACAGACAGTAATGCCATGTGCTCTGAGGCCTTACTCAGCCTGGACTGCAGGTCTGGTCTGTGATTTAAAGAGTTCCTCTATTTTACACATGGCATGACATGGGGTCCCATGGTGCTAAAGCAGAATGGACAGACGGTGCTGTGACCCCATGCCATGCCATGTGAAAAATAGAGGAACTTTTTAAAACACTGACCAGACCTGCAGGTGAAACATCAAATATTATAAAGACTTTGGGCACACTCTATAGAAAACTTCTATTTGCATAATACATTAGCAAACATTGACATACCTCGAGGAGCAGGACATGAAGAAGAAGTCAACCTTTTGTAGATCAAACTGGGGATGCTCTAAAATCACATTCTAATTCACTTTTATATACAAGCAGCACCCAGTGGCAGGAAGGGAGAAGTGCACGTCTAAAGGGAAGCCAGGGGTGCTGTACATTTTAAAACACTGGGAAGGGACACTGGCTGCGTGCCGCTGATGATTTTCAGCGCTAATTTGTGGGCAGCACAGGGGCTTAATGGGCGGCTCTGCTTTGGGCCCCCAACAGTGACAGGGCCCTGGGCAGCAGCCCCTGTTTGCCCTATGGTAAAGACGGCCCTGAGAGGGAGGGTGGGAAGCTTGCTCCTCCTGCTACCACTGAGCTGAGGAGGAACCCACCCTTTACTTCATGCAGCTAACTCCTTCCCCTATCTCCCAATTTCATGAGCTCTCTCCTAATACCCTCATGTAAATGTACCAATGCTTAACCCTATCATGTCCACCCTCCGTCTATGCCATTCATTTATTATACTCCGGGCTTCTCTGATTTAGTTTACCATTAAATTGCTTACTGTAGATACTCGAGTATAAGCCATCCTTTTTTAATATACCACTGTTACCCCTACAGGATACCTCTAATGGCAAGTCTAGCATTTCATATTCTATTATACAAAAAATCAAATCACAGCTGAACTCTTTGGCCCTGGTGGATGCTTGGCGCTTAGTATACCCAACGGGCAGAGATTATACATATTATTCTCCGCTACATAAAAAACACTCTCGTATTGACTATGTGTTTATTTCGCAACGTGATTTACCTTTGCTCCAGGCAGCCAACATAGGAATACAATCCCTTTCGGATCATTGTCCGGTATCAATCTCTCTGTCACAATCAGATAGGCCCCCTAGACCATGCACCTGGCGGTTGAACTCCACCTTACTGACGGATCCCTCTACTTGCCAACAAATCCACGAGGCGCTTAAATTATACTTTCAGCTTAATACTACAGGGGATATGTCACCCTTGACGATCTGGGAGGCTCACAAGTGTGTCCTACGTGGCGAACTTATGCGCCTTGGCTCCCTTAAGAAAAGAGAAGCTGAAAAAGTTACTCTGACATTAGTCGAAAAAATTGCCTCGTTGGAAAGCCAACATAAACAGTCACATGTAGAGGCGCGCCTGTTGGAATTGTCAAAGACGCGGGAAAAACTTAACTCTTTACTTAATCTTAAAGCAAAACGAATTCTCTATTTCAAGAAAGGCTTTCATTATGAACATGGGGATAAGTGTGGCAAATTTCTTGCAAAAACCCTTAAAACAATTACCCATGCAAATTCTATTCTTTCTATTAAGACTTCCAATGGCCAACTTGTACAAAAAACGGACCAGATTGCGTCACAGTTTCATGCTTTTTATACTAAGCTTTATAATCTCCCCCCGACACATAAACCCGTAGAGCTTCAAGGAAATAGAGAATCCGTTTTGCGAGAATATATCATAGAAAGTGGCATGCCTACTTTATCTTCGGCTGAGAGTGATTCTCTGGAATCGCCGATTTCAGAAGAAGAACTTATACGGGTAATTAAGACTCAAAAACCGGGTAAGAGCCCAGGCCCGGATGGGTTCACAGCCCATTATTATAAGACATTTATAGACATCCTGAAAGCTCCCCTACTCCGTGCCCTGGAACATATCCGAACCTCTTCATTAATGTCGAGCTCCTTTACGACGGCATATGTAACATTGACCCCTAAACCAGCGAAGGACCCTACTGATTGTATAAACTATAGGCCGATTTCATTGCTGAATTTGGACCTAAAAATACTGGCGAAGGTATTGGCATCTAGACTGACACCCTTTCTCCCAAAACTTATAGGCCCAGAACAGGCGGGTTTTATGCCAGGGAGGGAAGCCCGTGATAATGTTATAAAAGCCCTTAATCTGATTCATTACGCACACACCCGGGGAATTGAGGGCCTCCTCCTGTCAACTGATGCGGAGAAGGCCTTCGACCGTATTGCCTGGGACTATATATTTGCTATTTGCAGACATATCGGGTTGGGATCGAACATGATGGCGTGGATATCGGCTTTATATCATAAACCTAGAGCACAGCTTAAAATTAATGGTACCCTCTCAGAAGCTGTGGACATAAATAATGGTACAAGGCAGGGTTGCCCTCTTTCCCCTCTATTATTTATTCTATCTTTAGAACCTTTTATCCGCACAGTAAACGCAAATCCTGATATACAAGGCTTCCAGATAGGTCAACACGACTTTAAAATAGCAGCATATGCGGATGATCTTCTATTTTTTTTAACAGAGCCTCAGGTCTCAATTCCGAAGCTCTCTAAAGCGTTTAAAATATTTAGTTATATTTCCAATATGAAAATTAACTATTCTAAGTCAGAAGCTCTCAATCTCACACTGTCAGCTGACCCCTTAGAGAGTGCACGTTCTTCTGGCTTATTTAAGTGGGTAACTTCATCTATTACCTATCTAGGAATCAAACTCGCGCCCAAATTCGGAGATATATATAATATTAATTTCATCCCTTTGCTAAAAAAAATTCAAGTAGATCTTAAAGGTTGGACCTCAAGACCCTTTTCCTGGTTCGGCAGAGCTGCTATATTGAAGATGGTAATTTTACCCAGAATCCTATACCACTTCCACACCTTACCTATTTCACTCCCAGGTTCCTTTTTCAAACAACTTCAGACCATTTTACGCACGTTTATTTGGAAGGGGCAAAACCCGAGGATAAAGCTTGATACGCTTACATAACCTAAGGAAGAGGGAGGTATAGATTTACCTGATTTTAAACTTTACCATTCTGGGATACATTTAGCCAGAATTATGGATTGGAACTGTCATAGGGAGCAGAAGGATTGGGTTACATTGGAGGAAGCATCCTCCACACTTCATCTTAAACTCCTACCTTGGATTCCTTGGGTAAAATTGCCGCAAAATGTGCAGCAGCATCCCTTGGTGGGGACCACGCTAAAAGTGTTTCATACGATGACGAATCACCATAAACTTTCCTCATCTCCTGGACCGCTTACTCCTATTACTCGCAACCCGGATTTTCTGCCAGGGATGAATCTGCACTTTTCTGCTCCTACTGACAAATCGATGCCCCTTCTAATAATACACTGTATAGAGGCAAATACCTTAAAACATTTTGAGTTACTAAAACGAGAATTGAACCCTCAGAGCTCTCTTTCATTTTGGACATACCGCCAGCTGCATAATTATACACAGGTTTCCCAGACCAAAAAACAGTTGTTTAGACCATTAACTCCTTTTGAGCAAATTTGCTTGGCTGGAGCCCCAGTGCCTAGAGCTACTTCCCTTACGTACTCATGGCTCCAACTAGATAGGAGCGGGATACCCTCCGGAATACGAGTACAATGGGAAAAGGCGATTAAAACAAGCTTCACTGATAAGCAATGGAAACGTGCTTGTATTTTTGCCCATAAGTGTTCCATTGGTACAAGATTTCAGGAAATGTCTTATAAGCTTTTAACACAATGGTATGCCACCCCGGATAAAATAAAAAAATGGTACCCGCAGACATCAGATTCTTGCTGGAGATGTGAGCAAGACCAGGGGACTATTCTCCACATCTGGTGGGAATGCCCTCACTTGAGACTCTTCTGGGACAGGGTGTGTGAGGTGATCAAGGTCATTACGGATACCACAATTCCTCTCTCTCCCGCATGCTGTCTACTCCATATTGCGGATTGTTCTATGCAGCATTATAAAAAATCACTAATTAGACATCTACTTAATGCAGCGAAAGTCTTGATTCCCAGGCACTGGAAATCGAAGGATATTCCTTCTATACCAGAATGGTTTAGCGCCATAGAGAATATCCACCAAATGGAGGAAACTGTAGCCATTGCCCGGGAATCGTCGGAAAAATTTAATCAGACATGGTCACCTTGGGTGGCATTCAGATATTCAGGTCAATACTCACAATTAGATATGAGATGAGATTGGGGCTGTGGCTCTGATATTTTCTTGTTCACTCCCATTGGTACATAGAGATTCTAGATGAGCCGTCTGTGCACAGCGTCTCTCCCCCTTTTTTTTTTCTTTTTTTTTTTTCTTTCCCTTTTTTTTTTTTTTTTTCTCTTCTTCTCTTTTTCTTAGTAGTAGTTAGTAGCGGGTAATATCCTAGGTTGTGATGTTTACCTTTGCTATCTTGTGTTATAAGATATAAAAGTAGCTTATTCTTCAGAGTATGTATTGATATGTTTTGATTTGTGTTTTCGGTACCATGGCTGTATTTTGTACTCTGATTTTCCTTTTCACCAATAATAAATAAAAATTCCGATGTATAAGCCATCCTGAATATAAGCCAAGGGGCCTAATTTTACCACAAAAAAACTTATTGACTCGAGTATAAGCCTAGGGTGTTCATCTGCATGCCTCACTGTGCCTCACTTTGCCTCACTGTGCCCATGACTAGACTGACGTTTAACATGGGAGTCTAAGGGGTGCCCGGCTTTGAAAAAATCAGTGCTCCCCAGCCGTAGGTCCCCCAGACAACAAACTTTGCACACTTGTAGAGGAGAAATGGGGCTACATGTGTGCCAAGTTTCGGATCGGTACCAAAGTCACCGGTGAAATTACCGTTTAACATGGGAGTCTATGGAAGGGGTGCCCGGATTTGAAAAATTGGTGCTCACCGGCCATAGGTCCCCCGGACAAAAAACGTTGCACACTTGTAGAGGAAGAGTGGGGCTACATGTGTACCAAGCTTGGGGTCCAGAGGACCTACGGCCAGCCCGTACCAGGTCCTCAAAATCCAGGAGATCATGTGCAAAAAGGTGACTCGAGTATAAGCGGGGGGCATTTTCAGCACAAAAAAAAATTCTGAAAAATTTGGCTTATACTCGAATATATACGGTAGTTGTTATTGGCAAAAAGACAACTTTCCCTTCTAAACTCTTTCCTACATGGAGCTCTCTGCTCCATTCTCTGTAGTAGTAAGTGCCACGTGACTCATGTATCTGGTTGTAGGTGGGATGGACAGATTCATGGCCGTAATGTGGAATTCCAGACCTGGCTCAGCTCTTTAATATCCTCATCGCTACTTCTATGATACTTTCATTTATCTCGTCTCCTCGTAGCTGGAGCTTTTCCTTCATTCAGATCACATTTCAATCTTAGCTGCTCCAGCTGTTTTCTATTTTGTTCACAGAGACGATTAAATATCCACCACTGGGGTTATCTAAAAGCTTCTTTATAAATCAGCAGTGATCACTATGACACGGTTTAACTGCTTCCTGATTGTTGGTGTTAAAGCAACCCTGATAGTATTGTAAAGTTACCCTGGAAACGCATACCTGTGAAAGTGACAGTGAACATACTCAACGTTTCTGCTGCTTGCGCTGAAGTTACTTTACAATAGCGACAAGATTGCTTTAACCAGAAAGGTAAACTTTTCCTAGTATTAAAAAAATATTAATAGTATTAAAAAGTATGAACTGATAGAAATCAAGGGGCTACAGTGCCTACAGTACCTTTACCAACTTTCTAAAGATGCTAACGGCCTGGCTGTCTTAACCACTTCAGCCCCGGGAAATTTGGCTGGCCAAAGACCAGAGCACTTTTTGCGGCACTGCGTCGTTTTAACTGACAATTGCACGTGGCCAAAATTTCGTCTGGGCAGGAAGTGGGTGTATGTGCCCAGTAGGCAAGTGGTTAAAGAAGAAAACTTTTAAACAATGATGGCACCCCTTTCACATTCCTGAGCTCATAGAGTGACTCACCACTTCCAGTTTACTACCAGTCTGACTCCAATCTCATCGCTTCGTATAATCAATTGTATTGTTATATTTGAACAAAAAAAGAGGTTAAGCTACATCATCACAATATCATTCTATGAAAAATGAGAATGTGAACGTCTAAACCTCGGGTAGGGAACACGGAGTACAGGCAAAGCTATCATCAGTTTCAAAAGAATACAATTTTTCATCAGTGTGACAACGCTGAACCGCACAATTATAGAACACAAAAAAAAGAATTCTTTCTCTCTATGTAGATGAACAGATCCTGAAAAACGGCTGTGTGTGTAAATCGGAGAATTAAGTTATTTTAAGGAATTCAAACCTAAAAGAAAATAAGTCTAAACTTTGCAAGGTTCATAAAAAGCTGTTTGGCAGAACAAGCTGTTCAGTCTGCCGATGCCGGGGATGAAAACTGAAAACATGGAATACGGAAATTTAAATGGGAAAAACACATAAGATGTACCTCAATTAACCACTTCACCCCCTGAAAGAATTTACCCCCGTCCTGACCAGCGCACTTTTTGCGATTCGGTCGTGCGATGTCCAAACAAATTTGATGTCCTTTTTCCCCCACAAATAGACCTTTCTTTTGGTGGTACCGTATTTATCGGCGTATACCGCGCCTCAAAATCAGGGCAAAATCGTGGGTGCACGATATACGCCGATACCCGCTTCCCGCGCTGTGTTTGAACCACTGCGCTGGCATATACCGAGCGCTGTACACTTGGGTATAGTCGGGCAGGCTCGGCTCCTCTCGCGGTCACGTCCTGTGCGTCCTGTACATCCTTTACGCGAGAGGAGCCGAGCCTGCCCGACTATACCCAAGTATACTGCACTCGGTATATGCCGGCGCAGTGGTTCAAACACAGCGCGGGAAGCGGGGATCGAGCGAGGAGGACACTACGATGGCCGCAGAAGGACGCCGGTCCGGACGAGGCCGCCGATGGATGCGATGGACGAAGGGCAGGACGCGATGGACGACGGGCAAGACACCGACGAGGGGCATCCAAACTGTAAGTTTTTTCTTTTTTTCCAGGAATTTTCCTTCAAGTTCGGGGGTGCGCGCTATACGCCGGGGCGCGTTATAGCCAGATAAATACGGTATTTGATCACCTCTGCAGTTTAAATTTTTTGCGTTATAAACAAAAAAAGAGCGACAGTTTTGAAAAAAAGCAATATTTCCTCCTTTTTGCTATAATAAATATCCCCCCAAAAAATATATAAAAAAAAGAATTTCTTTCTCAGTTTAGGCCGATACGTATTCTTGTACATTTTTTTGGTAAATCGCAATAAGCGTATATTGATTGATTTGCACAAGATATAGCGTCTACAAAATAGGGAATAGATTTATGGCATTTTTTTTACTAGTAATGGCGGCGATCTGCGTTTTTAATCGTGCCTGCGACATTATGGCGGACACATAGGACACTTTTGACACTATTTTGGGACCATTGTCATTTATACAGAGATCAGTGCTATAAATAGCCACTGATAACTGTATAAATGACACTGGCAGTGAAAGGGTTAGACACTAAGGGGCGATCAAGGGGTTAAGTGTGTCCTAGGTAGTGATTCTAACTGTGGGGGGGGGTGGGCTACCACTGACATGACAGCGATCACTGCTCTCGATGTCAGGGAGCAGTAGATCCCTGTCATGTCACTAAGCAGAACAGGGAAATGCCTAGTTTCTGCCTCTCCGCCTCACGATCGCTAACCGCGGGCGAACATCAAGTTTGCGGGACCCGTGGGTGGCAAATTGAAAGGGGCGTACAGATACGCCCATTTGCCTGTACTAGCCATTCTGCCATTCTGTGTGTGGCGGTCGGCAAGAGATTAAAGAGGTACCAAAAATGCTGCCAACCTGTAGGTAATATTAAAGCCATAGGTGTGCGTAGCGTTATGCTTTATAGTGGCTGTCAATGAAATCCTATAGACACGCACCATAGATGTGCAGAGCCAGCCCATGGGTGTGCCACTATAGGAAGCGGCTTCTTATGGCGACACATCGAGAAAAGGAGGAGCCAAGAGTGTTGGCAGGGGACCCCAGAAGAGGAGGTTTGGGTTTGGTCGTTTTGCGTTTGGTCGTTTCTGCAGTGCTTTTTGCTGTACGTTTTTGCCGCGATTTACATTTTTTTTATCAGTGTCGCCAATCAGTGCCCATCACTAATGCCTGCCAGTGCCTCCTTATAAGTGATGCCCATCAGTGCCATCTATCAGTGTACATCAGTGCCACCCATCAGTGCCCATCCGTGCCACCTACCAGTGTTCATCAGTGCCCATCAGTGCTTATCAGTCCCCATCAGTGCCCATCACTGACTCCTATCAGTGCCCATCAGTGCTTCATATCAGTGCCACCTATCAGTGCCCAGCAGTGTCACCTCATCAGTGCCACCTCATCAGTGCCACCTTATCAGTGCCCATCAGTGCAGCCTTATCAGTGAAGGAGAAAACGTACTTATTTACAAAGTTTTGTAACAGAAACGGAAAAAAATTACTTTTTTTATTTGTTTAGCAGAAAATAAAACCCCCAGAGGTGATTAAATACCCCCGAAAGAAAGCTCTATTTGTGGGAAGAAAATTATAAAAATTCTGTTTGGGTCCAGTGTAGCACGACCGCGCAATTGTCATTTAGGCTACTTTCACACTGAGGCGCTAGTTTTCTTTATCAACGATTTACCGCTGTGTTTGCCGCGATTTTCAGCCGCTAGCGTTGCGGTTTTAACCCCGCGCTAGCGTCCAAAAAAGGGTTAAAAACGCCCGCAAAATGCCTCCAAGAGGGTTGGAGGCGCGACCCCATTGATTTCAATGGGCAGGGGTGCTATAGGAGCGGTATTTTTACCGCGCCTCAAAGATGCGGCTGGCAGGATGTTTTTTTTTAGCGCCCCGCCAGCACAACGCTCCAGTGTGAAAGACCTCAGGCTTTCACACTGGATAGAAAGGAGCGGCTCTTTCAGGGCGCATTGCAGGCGCTATTTTGAGCGCAATAGCCCCTGAAAAACGCCTCAGTGTAAAAGCAGCCTAAAAAAGCGACAGCGCTGAAAGCTGAGAATTGGCCTGGGCAGGAAGTGCCCGGAATTGAAGTGGTTAAACTGCAATAACCGAATCCTATTATAGGGAAGAGTTATTGCGTTGAAGACTCCAGCGTCCAGCCGGCACACAGAAGTCACCGGCTGCGTCAGCCCAGCGGATCTCTATGTAGCAGCGAAGCAGGGAATTTCAACAAACACCGCGCCGCGCTTCCTGCAGACTTCACTTTCCTCCCACACTCTCCCTTGGATATCTGCGGTTGGTGTATCAGGAAGGTTAGACACTTCATGTAGGTGATTCAGACTGTGCCCGCGGGGTAATCTCTTCCCACAGCAGGTTGTCAATGTGGGGGATCATTTTAGCATGAAAGTCACTCATGTCACCCGCCTCTTCAGTCTTGCCGAGATACGCTCTGATACTCAGAAAGGGAAAAAGGTTTTGTTTGGCCTTTAATTGTCTGCCGAGATTCAGCAAATGAGCGAATTTAAAGAAAAAGGCGCAATGCAGAACTTATAAAGAAAGAACACTTAAATTTATGTGCACTTCGAAAAAGTTTTTTCCTTGTTCAAGTATGCCGAGCGCGTTCCAAAATACAGCCTACTAAAAATGTTATTCTATTTTGTGGAGAAAGTCGCATAAAACAAGCTTGTGACTAATGCCAGTTTCTTCATCGCCTGCTCTATACCTGTTGTCAGTCCCGTCACACAAGCAAGGTCTGCTGGATTCTGAAAAAAAGCACAGCTCCCGCTAAAATAGCGTTTCCAGTTTTCGTTACCTCCCTCCTATATTAAAAAAAAAAAGTATGTTATTTTATATTATATTATATTGATTTTGTCTGTAATATGGAAAAACCATATTTATAAAGAAAATCTGAAATAGAATAATAATAATAATAATAATAATATATATATATATTGGAACCTTGGTTTACGAGTAACGCGGTTTTGAATAACGAGCAATTTTTTTCTTTTTTATTCTGACTCGGTTTGTGAGTGTTGTCTTTAAAAAACATGAAAGCAAAGCTCCCGCTAAAATAGCGTTTCCAGTTTTCGTTACCCCCCTCCTATATTAAAAAAAAAGTATGTTATTTTATATTATATTATATTATATTGTTTTTGTATTTTGTCTGTAAAATGGACAAAAAAATATTTATAAAGAAAATCTGAATTAGAATAATAATAATAATAATAATAATAATAATAATAATAATAATAAAAAAAATATATCTATATATTGGAACCTTGGTTTACGAGTAACGCGGTTAACAAGCGTTTTGAATAACGAGAATTGTTTTATTTATTTTTATTCTGACTCGGTTTGTGAGTGTTGTCTTGCAAAAACATGAAAGCAAAGCTCCCGCTAAAATAGCGTTTCCAGTTTTCGTTACCCCCCTCCTATATTAAAAAAAAAGTATGTTATTTTATATTATATTATATTATATTGTTTTTGTATTTTGTCTGTAAAATGGACAAAAAAATATTTATAAAGAAAATCTGAATTAGAATAATAATAATAATAATAATAATAATAATAATAATAATAATAATAAAAAAAATATATCTATATATTGGAACCTTGGTTTACGAGTAACGCGGTTAACGAGCGTTTTGAATAACGAGAATTGTTTTATTTATTTTTATTCTGACTCGGTTTGTGAGTGTTGTCTTGCAAAAACATGAAAGCAAAGCTCCCGCTAAAATAGCGTTTCCAGTTTTCGTTACCCCCCTCCTATATTAAAAAAAAAAGTATGTTATTTTATATTATATTATTTTTGTATTTTGTCTGTAAAATGGAAAAAAATATTTATAAAGAAAATCTGAATTAGAAAAATAAATAAATAAATAATAATAATAATAATAATAATAATAATAATAAATAAATATATATATATATATATATATATATATATATATATATATATATATATATATATATATAGTGGAACCTTGGTTTACGAGTAACGCGGTTAACGAGCGTTTTGAATAACGATAATTTTTTTATTTATTTTTATTCTGACTCGGTTTGTGAGTGTTGTCTTGCAAAAACATGAAAGCAAAGCTCCCGCTAAAATAGCGTTTCCAGTTTTCGTTACCTCCCTCCTATATTAAAAAAAAAGTATGTTATTTTATATTATATTATATTGATTTTGTCTGTAATATGGAAAAACCATATTTATAAAGAAAATCTGAAATAGAATAATAATAATAATAATAATATATATATATATTGGAACCTTGGTTTACGAGTAACGCGGTTTTGAATAACGAGCAATTTTTTTCTTTTTTATTCTGACTCGGTTTGTGAGTGTTGTCTTGCAAAAACATGAAAGCAAAGCTCCCGCTAAAATAGCGTTTCCAGTTTTCGTTACCCCCCTCCTATATTAAAAAAAAAGTATGTTATTTTATATTATATTATATTATATTGTTTTTGTATTTTGTCTGTAAAATGGACAAAAAAATATTTATAAAGAAAATCTGAATTAGAATAATAATAATAATAATAATAATAATAATAATAATAATAATAATAATAATAATAATAATAAAAAAAATATATCTATATATTGTAACCTTGGTTTACGAGTAACGTGGTTAACGAGCGTTTTGAATAATGAGAATTTTTTTATTTATTTTTATTCTGACTCGGTTTGTGAGTGTTGTCTTGCAAAAACATGAAAGCAAAGCTCCCGCTAAAATAGCGTTTCCAGTTTTCGTTACCCCCTCCTATATTAAAAAAAAAAGTATGTTATTTTATATTATATTATTTTTGTATTTTGTCTGTAAAATGGAAAAAAATATTTATAAAGAAAATCTGAATTAGAAAAATAAATAAATAATAATAATAATAATAATAATAAATAAATAAATATATATATATATATATATATATATATATATATATATATATATATATATATATATATATATATATATATATATATATATATATATATATATATAGTGGAACCTTGGTTTACGAGTAACGTGGTTAACGAGCGTTTTGAATAACGAGAATTTATTTATTTATTTTTATTCTGACTCGGTTTGTGAGTGTTGTCTTGCAAAAACATGAAAGCAAAGCTCCCACTAAAATAGCGTTTCCAGTTTTCGTTACCCCCCTCCTATATTAAAAAAAAAAAGTATGTTATTTTATATTATATTATTTTTGTATTTTGTCTGTAAAATGGAAAAAAATATTTATAAAGAAAATCTGAATTAGAAAAATAAATAAATAATAATAATAATAATAATAATAATAATAAATAAATAAATATATATATATATATATATATATATATATATATATATATATATATATATATATATATATATATATATAGTGGAACCTTGGTTTACGAGTAACGCGGTTAACGAGCGTTTTGAATAACGAGAATTTATTTATTTATTTTTATTCTGACTCGGTTTGTGAGTGTTGTCTTGCAAAAACATGAAAGCAAAGCTCCCGCTAAAATAGCGTTTCCAGTTTTCGTTACCCCCCTCCTATATTAAAAAAAAAAAGTATGTTATTTTATATTATATTGTTTTTGTATTTTGTCTGTAATATGGAAAAAAAATATTTATAAAGAAAATCTGAATTAGAAAAATAAATAAATAATAATAATAATAATAATAAATATATATATATATATATATATATATATATATATATATATATATATATATAGATTGGAACCTTGCTTTACGAGTAATGCGGTTACGAGCGTTTTGAATAACGAGCAATTTTTTTCTTTTTTATTCTGACTCGGTTTGTGAGTGTTGTCTTGCAAAAACATGAAAGCAAAGCTCCCGCTAAAGTTTCCAGTTTTCGTTACCCCCCTCCTATATTTAAAAAAAAAAAAAGTATGTTATTTTATATTATATTATATTGTTTTTGTATTTTGTCTGTAAAATGGAAAAAAAATATTTATAAAGAAAATCTGAAATAGAAAAATAATAATAATAAAAAATAAAAATAAAAAAAAAAAATATATATATATATATATATATATATATATATAGATATATATATAGATATATATATAGATATATATATAGATAGATATAGATTGGAACCTTGGTTTACGAGTAACGCGGTTAACGAGCGTTTTGAATAACGAGAATTTTTTTATTTATTTTTATTCTGACTCGGTTTGTGAGTGTTGTCTTGCAAAAACATAAAAGCAAAGCTCCCGCTAACATAGCGTTTCCAGTTTCCGCGGACATGTCCGACCGTGTGTAGGGCCTAGCGGACAATTTACCGGCCTAGCGGACAGGTTTCCAGCGGACAAAAGTTTCTTAGCATGCTAAGAAACTTGTCCGCTGGAACCATGTCCGACGGTTAGTACGACTCATCGGACATGTCCGCTGGTTATGACGTATAACCAGCGGCCCGAAATCCCGCGCATGCATCGAATTGATTTGACGCATGCGTGGAAGCATTGAACTCGCGTGTTAGAGAACGTCGGTGTCTTATACGTCACCGCGTTCTCTGTCCGCTGGGATTTTGGTCTGATGGTGTGTACACACATCAGACCAAAAGCTCCCAGCAGACATGTCCGATAAAAACGGTACGCGGACCATTTTCATCGGACATGTCTGCTCGTGTGTACGGGGCCTTATGGTCAGGTGCGTCTTATGGAGCGAAAAATACGGTATATATTTACTATACTGTGAAGGAGCTGGATACTGAGCTTTTGCCTTGGCTATATTCCGTTCCAATGAAAATGTGTTCATTGATATTTAATGATTTCAGCCGCTCTTCATTTTTAAACATTCAGCTTTTTCTGGTCAAACACGATTTTTCTTTACAGCAATTTTTTTTTTAATGTGCCTAAACGATTTAAAAATAAATGTATTCCGTTTTTCCACGAGAGTAAGACCAAAGGCCGATGTTTTAAATGCTTTTGCGGATACATACAAAACGGTCTATAGTTCTGTTATCTCAAGGTTAAAAGCCTTACCCAAGCCCCGAGCCTTCCAGCAGACCAATCATGGTAATAATATAATACCGGCGAGAGCCTGTCATGTCACATGGAACAAGTTTCATCGACATGAATCTGTCTGTACAGATTGCAGCTGACATCATAATCACTCTGTCATAATTGTTTAATGTTGCATCCAATCTCTAACTCTCCACTTAATCCTGGGTCTCTCTCTCCATACAGACGTGATGCAAACTGTCATTTTATATATGTTGGGATGGTTCTAGATTGTCAGTGAAAGGTTATTGTATAGGGATGGTGGTGTATAGCGTATACTGTATGCAGAAGTGCCGTCAGGAGTTGGATGCATGGGTTGAACCTTTAAACTAGGGTTGTCCCAATACCACTTTTTTAGGACCGAGTAAAAGTACTGATACTTTTTTTCAAGTACTCGCCGATACCGAATACCGATACTTTTTTTTAAATGTGTCCCCAAATGCAGCCATGTCCCTCACAAATGCAGCCATGTCCCCCACAGATGCAGCCATGTCCCCCACATATGCAGCCATGTCCCCCACATATGCAGCCATGTCTCCCCCACATATGCAGCCATGTCCCCCACATATGCAGCCATGTCTCCCCCACATATGCAGCCATGTCCCCCACATATGCAGCCATGTCCCCCACATATGCAGCCATGTCTCCCCCACATATGCAGCCATGTCCCCCACATATGCAGCCATGTCTCCCCCACATATGCAGCCATGTCCCCCACATATGCAGCCATGTCCCCCACATATGCAGCCATGTCCCCCCATATATGCAGCCATGTCCCCCACATATGCAGCCATGTCCCCCACATATGCAGCCATGTCTCCCCCACATATGCAGCCATGTCCCCCACATATGCAGCCATGTCCCCCATATATGCAGCCTTGTCCCCCCACATATGCAGCCATGTCCCCCCACATATGCAGCCATGTCTCCCCATACCTAGATGCCGCCGCCTAGTTAATCAGCGTGTGGGGAACATTACAGCTTTCATTTAAATAGATGTGTGTTCCCCGCCAGACAGCTATTCAAAATGAAAGCTGTAATGTTCCCCGCACGCTGAATAACTAGGCGGCGGCGTTGTGGTATGCAACGGCATTGCGGCGACGGCGGCAGGGGGGGATAGTATCAGATCTGGCATCGGGGGCATTTGCGGGAGTACAAGTACTCCCGCAAATGCTCAGTATCGGTCCAGATACCGATACTGGTATCGGTATCGGGACAACCCTACTTTAAACTAATGAGATAATTGATGAATTTGTTAGCTAGCTATGTATTCTATCCTAAAGGGGACAAATAGGGGAAGTTCCTTTACTACTTACAAAGTAGCCCATAGATTGAAATTAGCTCACTCTACCACTATCCTTCGCGGGGAGCAGACCTCCTATGCAGAGGCGTATCTAGTGAAAATGGTGCCTATGGCAAGCACTAAAACTGCTGCCCTGTCAAAACATTTGAAACCCATCTTTCAGATAACCTTAAAGTGGAGGTTCACCCAAAAACTCAATTTTTAACATTAGATTGAGGCTCGTTTTGTGAAGGGGAATCGGGTGTTTTTTTTAAAAACGAAGCAGTACTTACCGTTTTAGAGAGCGATCTTCTCCGCCGCTTCCGGGTATGGGCTGCGGGACTGGGCGTTCCTATTTGATTGACAGGCTTCCGACAGGCTTCCGATGGTCGCATACAGTGCGTCACGATTTTCCGAAAGAAACCGAACGTCGGTGCGCAGGCGCCGTATAGAGCCGCACCGACGTTCGGCTTCTTTCGGCTACTCGTGACGCGATGTATGCGACCGTCGGAAGCCTGTCAATCAAATAGGAACGCCCAGTCCCGAAGACCATACCCGGAAGCGGCGGAGAAGATCTCCCTCTAAAACAGTAAGTACTGCTTCGATTTAAAAAAAAAAAACACCCGATTCCCCTTCACAAAACAAGCCTCAATCTAAGGTTAAAAATTGTTTTTCGGGTGAACTCCCGCTTTAACAAAAAAAAACAGCTAACAAAACTAGTGATATTTATCATCCCTTGTGATACCTTGGGTATCTTTATGGAGACATCTGGGGTTTATTAGACCCTTGATCCCTCCTCTGCCCTCCAAGGCCAGGTAAATGCAGAACCAATACTGGAAGTGATGAAATCTTCATCACTTAAAGGGGTTGTAAAGGAAAAAAATGTTTTCATAATAAGCATCCTTTACCTGCAGACATTCCTCTCTTCACTTGCTCATTGTTTGTTTTTGCTCAGAAGTTGCTCTATTTCTTCTCTGTTCTGTTCACTTCCTGCTTGTCTGATTGTTACTCACCACCGTGATGGGAGGCTTTACTGCGGTGGTCAGTAACGTGCTCACCCCCTCCTGGGAACTACATCTGTGCGGCAGGACGATCTCTACGTGTTAGAGACTTCAAGGAGGTGTGAATTACTGGGTGTGCCGCAATGCATACTGGGAAATGTAGTTCTTACATGAACGAGCGCCGCAAACCAGGAAGTGAATGAGAGAACAGAAACTAGAACGCCTGTTACAGGCTCTGAGAAAGAGGGGATTTCCCTCAAAACCTGTTTGAGGCTGTACACACGATCAGATATCTGATGGAATCTATTCTGATGGATTTTTTAGTTGGATTTCCGATGAAGCTGACTTTCATCAGTCTTGCCTAAACACCATCAGTCAAAAATCGTGCCAAAACACGATGATGTACAACACTACGATGAGCCGAAAAAAAAATGAAGTTCAATGCTTCCGAGCATGCGTCGACTTGATTCTGAGCATGCGTGAATTTTTGTCCGATGGAGTTCCACACAGACGATCGTATTTTTCCATCATTTTTTTATCCATAGGAAAAATGTAAAACATGTTCTATTTTTTTTTTTTACCGATGGGAAAAAAAAAACGATGGGGCCCACACACGATCGGTTTGTCCGATGAAAACAGTCCATCGGTCTGTTTTCATCGGACAAACCGATCGTGTGAACACGGCTTTAGAAGCTCTGAGGAAGAGGGGATTCCCTTTGAAACCTATTAGAGGCTCTGAGGAAGAGGGGATTCCCCTCAAAACCCATTAGACTCTGAGGAAGAGGGGCTTCCCCTTGAAATGTGTCAGAGGCTCTGAGGAAGAGGGGATTCCCCTCGAAAACCCATTAGAGGCTCTGAGAAAGAGGGGATTCCCCTCGAAACCCATTAGACTTTAAAGAAAGAGGGGATTCCCCTCGAAACCCATTAGAGGCTCTGAGGAAGAGGGTATTCCCCTTGAAACCCATTAGACTTTAAAGGAAGAGGGGATTCCCCTCGAAACCCATTAGACTTTAAAGGAAGAGGGGATTCCCCTCGAAACCCATCAGAGGCTCTGAGGAAGAGGGTATTCCCCTCGAAACCCATTAGAGGCTCTGAGGAAGAGGATATTCCCCTCGAAGCCCATAAGACTTTAAAGGAAGAGGGGATTCCCCTCGAAACCCATTAGACTTTAAAGGAAGAGGGGCTTCCCCTCGAAACCCATTAGAGGCTCTGAGGAAAAGGGGTTTCCCTTTGAAACCTGTTATGCCTAGTACACATGATAGGATTTATCCGCGGATACGGTCCTCCGGACCGTTTCCGCGGATAAATCCTCTGAGGATTTTGATCCGATGGAGTGTACACACCATCGGATCGAAATCCGCGCCGAATTCCTATCGCGATGACGTGTCGCGCCGTCGCCGCGATGATGACGCGGCGACGTGCGCGACGCTGTCATATAAGGAATTCCACGCATGCGTCGATTCATTATGACGCATGCAAGGGATGGGTTCGGACGGATCGATCCGGTGAGTCTGTACAGACCACCGGATCGATCCGCTGGAGCCGATTCCAGCGGATAGATTTCTTAACATGCTAAGAAATTTTTATCCGCTGGAAATCGGTCGGCCCGAAATATATCCGCGGATCAATTTCAGCGGATCGATCCTCTCGTGTGTACGGGGCCTTAGAGGTTCTGATGAAGAAGGGATTCCCTGAGAAATGTGTTAGCCTTTATAGATCTGTGTAGTTTCCTCTCAAAATAAAGAGTTAGGCCGGGTACACACGAACAAACATGTATGGTGAAAGCGGTCCGTCGGACCGTTTTCACCGTACATGTCTGCCAGAGGGCTTCTGTACGATGGTTGTACACACCATCGTACAGAAGTCCGCGCGTAAACAATACGCGGGGCGTGTCCGCGTCGTCGCCGCGACGATGACGCGGAGACGTGGGCGGGCCTGCCATTTAAAGGCTTCCACGCATGCGTCGAAGTCATTCGACGCATGCGAGGGATGGCGGGCGCTCGGACATGTACGGTAGGTCTGTGCTGACGACCGTACATGTCCGAGCGGGCAGGATTCCAGCGGACGGTTTTAAAACAAGTCCAGGAATATTTGTCTGCTGGGAAAAGGCCCGGCGGGCAAATGTTTGCTGGAATTCGGCCCGCTCGCGCCCACACACGACCGAACATGTATGCTAAAACTGATCCGCGGACCAGTTTCAGCATACATGTTTGGTCGTGTGTACGGGGCCTTAGTGCAGTGGATTTGGTGCTGTTTGTTTTTGATTCTCATCGATGAGCCTGTTTACACATTGGATTGTGAGTATAAAATCTGTTTTTATTTCATTAATAAATTGTGTTTAACAGTAATGCACTACTAGGCTGGCTCGTCCTCTGTTTTGTTCTTTCAGCATTCAACAATAAAAGCCCGGCAGAGCTTCAAACCTTTCCACATTCAATCCAAAGCTAAAAAATGGCTTTTCATACACTTGAAGTTGGAAATTCCTTTTTTTTAACGGCTTAACGCCCGCCGCATGTGCTTATACGTCGGCAAAATGGCACGGACAGGCAGAACGACGTGCCCGCACGCCGCTGTCTTTCCGCGGGTCCGATCGGGACCCCTCCCCCGGTACATGCGGTGGTCGGTAAGCCTCAGGGAGCGATCCGGGATGAGGGCGCGGCTATTCGTTTCTAGCCGCCCCCTCGCGATCGCTCCCCGGAGCTGAAGAACGGGGAGAGCCGTATGTAAACACGGCTTCCCCGTGCTTCACTGTGGCGGCTGCATCGATCGTGTGATCCCTTTTATAGGGAGACACGGTCGATGACGTCAGACCTACAGCCACACCCCCTACAGTTGTAAACACACACTAGGTGAAACATAACTCCTTCAGCGCCCCCTGTGGTTAACTCCCAAACTGCAACTGTCATTTCCACAATAAACAATGCAATTTAAATGCATTTTTTGCTGTGAAAATTACAATGGTCCCAAAAATGTGTCAAAATTGTCCGAAGTGTCCGCCATAATGTTGCAGTCACGAAAAAAAATCGCTGATCGCTGCCATTAGTAGTAAAAAAAAAAAAAATAATAATAAAAATGCAAAAACTATCCCCTATTTTGTAAACGCTATAAATTTTGCGCAAACCAATCGATAAACGCTTATTGCGATTTTTTTTACCAAAAATAGGTAGAAGAATACGTATCGGCCTAAACTGAGGAAAAAAAATTATATATTTTTTTGGGGGATATTTATTATAGCAAAAAAGTAAAAAATATTGCATTTTTTTTCAAAATTGTCGCTCTATTTTTGTTTATAGCGCAAAAAATAAAAACCGCAGAGGTGATCAAATCTCACCAAAAGAAAGCTCTATTTGTGGGAAAAATAGGACGTCAATTTTGTTTATGAGCCACGTCGCACGACCGCGCAATTGTCTGTTAAAGCGACACAGTGCCGAATCGCAAAACCTGGCCTGGGCATTTAGCTGCCTAAAGGTCCGGGGCTTAAGTGGTTAAAGAGAGTTTTATTTGTACTTTTAAAAGTTGTAAACCTTCATATGCAATTTTTATTTTGCGTGAACCGGGGGCTTTCCTATAATCCGGATGTTATAGTAAATCCAATTTTTCTAGAGAGTTTTAATTTTCCCTTTCAAATACACTGCGTTTTAAAAAGGTGCATTAAGTCGGCTGAGATTCTTTTTCTCCATATAAGCCCACTTAATCTCTTTCCCTAGCAGACAATTTCCCCCGTGGGTTACTTAGAAAGCATTCTTATAGAAAAACTTGATATAAATACGGCACGCTGGAGGACCGGCCATGGTCACTAAATTACCAGTCAAGCAAGAAGATTCATTTGGATCTCCTCTTGTCGCTAATTAGTGTAGATATTTCTATTTAAGAGGCTAAACATTAGTCAGGAATTATGGTAATTAGTCTGAATGGTCTTTGAACAGATGGTGTTAGTGTTTTTCGATGTTTGTACCGTTGTGTAGTTTGTGTCGTAACGATCGTGCTCTTACTTGGGCCAATTATCAGCCACATAAGGTGCAGACATCCTCCGATGATAACTGACATAGGTATGGCTGCCACTATAGCCTTGAAGGTAACAGATCTCCCAGTGGCGGTGCATCCATAGAGGGAGCAGGAGCGCCGCTCCCTCCTGAATACAATACATGGATTCATTGCTGGGGGGAGGGGGGCATTTTACAGGGCACAGTGGCAGAATTTAACAGGGCACAGTGGCGCTAATTTATGGGCACAGTGGCACTAATTGATGGGCATGGTGGTGACAATTGATGGGCATGGTGGTGACAATTGATGGGCACGTTGGTGACAATTGATGGCACAGTGGCTGCGTTTGGCATGGCACAGTGGTGACAATTGATGGGCACAGTGGTGACAATTGATGGGCACAGTGGCGACAATTGATGGCACAGTGGCTGTGTTTGATGGCATGGCATTGCACAGTCGTGACAATTGATGGGCACAATGGTGATAAATGATGGCATGGTGGCTGCGTTTAATGGCATGGCACAGTGGTGACAATTGATGGGCACAGTGGTGACAATTGATGGGCACAGTGGCGACAATTGATGGCACAGTGGCTGCGTTTGATGGCATGGCACAGTAGTGACAATTGATGGGCACAGTGGTGATAAATGATAGCATGGTGGCTGCGTTTGATGGCATGGCACAGTGGCTGCATTTGATGGCATGGCACAGTGGCGACAATTGATGGCACAGTGGCGACAATTGATAGCATGGCACAGTGGCATAGGCGTGCGCACAGGGTGTGCCAGGTGTGCCCAGGCACACCCTAATCACCCTGAGCAGCACAATTTCCCCCTACTGCCCTGGCTCCCATCTTTTCCCCTGCAGCGCTGAGAGCTTCCCTCCTCTCCTATTGGCTGTTGCTGCTGGTATGTTTTAGGATTGGGAAGGGGGCCAATAAATATGTAATTTACCAGCCCCTTCCCCTTCTGAATGAACATAGTGAGTCATCGGTAGAGTGTGTTTGGACTTTGGGGTGCACACCCTAATGCAATAGGCTGTGCACACCTATGCACAGTGGTGACAATTGATGGGCACAGTGGCTGCATTTGATGGGCACAGTGGCTGCATTTGATGGGCACAGTGGCTGCATTTGGTGGCATGGCACAGTGGCGACAATTGATGGCACAGTGGCGACAATTGATAGCATGGCACAGTGGTGACAATTGATGGGCACAGTGGCTGCATTTGATGGGCACAGTGGCTGCATTTGATGGGCACAGTGGCTGCGTTTGATGGGCACAGTGTGGCTGCAATTGTTTGTTTTTTTTTCGTTTGTTTGCGCCCCCCCCCAAAAATTTTGAGCAGCAGCCGCCACTGAGATCTCCACTTGAATATTGAAAGGACGTGTCTAGTGATTGATTTTGCCGAAGAACGGTTTCTTTCCATGAGC
This sequence comes from Rana temporaria, assembly GCF_905171775.1. Lineage (NCBI taxonomy): Eukaryota > Metazoa > Chordata > Amphibia > Anura > Ranidae > Rana > Rana temporaria. The sequence goes on along the minus strand of NC_053499.1, from coordinate 16,098,334 downwards.
TGTTTAGGTGAAATAAAGCTTGAAAAAAAAGGAGATCTATTCTTTTTTTAATTTATTTAGATGTTTCATTTGCAGTTTTATTCTGCATCGGCTTTACTGGATACAGTTATTTTGCTGTAAGAAGACCTTAGCATGGCAATGTAGTGGCTTTTTGGTGTAGTTCTGGCGGAGCACAGAATCTCACATATGCTCTTGAATATTTAAAGGGGTTGTAAAGGTACAATTTTTTTTTCCTAAATAGCTTCCTTTACCTTAGGCCCCTTTCACACTGAAGCGTTTTACAACATTTTAGCGTTAAAAATATTGCTATTAAAACGCTCATAAAACGCTCTCCATGCAGCTCGTTTTGCACAGAGTGGCCCCGATCCTCGTCTTCTGGGGTCCCTCGGCGGCTGTCTCTGGTCCTCCCCACAATTACTCACCACAGTCATGAGAGAGCTTGCATGGTGGTCAGTAATTGCGGGCGCGCTCCCGTGATACAGCGAGCGGCCATAGACACTGATGAGGCAGCACTGATAAAGTGGCACTGATATGTAGAATTGATGGGCACTGATGAGTTGGCACTGATAAAGTGGCACTAATATGTAGAATTGATGGGCACTGATGAGTTGGCACTGATAAAGTGGCACTGATATGTAGCACTAATGGGCCCCAATAAGTGGCACTGATATGCAGAGCTGATGGGCACTAATAGGCGGCAATGATGGGCACTGATAGGTGGCACTGATATGCGGCACTGATGGGCACTGATAGGTGGCACTGATGGGCACTGACAGGCGGCACTGATGGGCACTGACAGATGACACTGATGGACACTGACAGGCGGCTGTCATGGGCGCTGACAGGCAACTGTGATGGGCACTTACAGGAGGCACTAACTGGCACTGACAGGTGACACTAGTGGGCAGCACTGATCATGAGGTACTGATAAATTACTGACAGGTGATACTGCTGGGCGCTGTGGTGGGCACTGGCATAATTTTATTATGGGGGCACTGCCAGGCACTGATTGGCACTGTGCTGGGCACTGATTGGCACTGTGGTGGGCTCTGATTGCTGCTGTGGTGGGCACTGGCAGAATTTTATTATGGGGACACTGCTGGGCACTAATTGTCTAATTGTCACTAATTGATTATCAGCACAGATCCCCCCCCTCACAGGGAGAGCCGCAGATCGTCTCTCCCTGTCAACGCAAACCGAGGAATGACATTTACCGGGATGTCCTGGTTCACACGATGATCAGCTGTGATTGGTCACAGCTGATCACGTGGTAAGAAGCCTCTGACAGAGGCTCCTTATCACGATCAGAGATGCAGAGTGTCAGACTGACACGCCGCACCCACGATCATGCGCGCGCGCCGGGATGTTATCCTGCTGGACGTCATATGACGCCCAGCTAGGATAACAGAACCACTTCCCGGACGTAAATCTGCTATATGCCTGGCGGGAAGTGATTAACTTAAAACTGTTGTTTAGTTAAAAAAAAAAAAATTCTCTACAGCTTAAAGGAGTTTTCCACCTTTTTTTTTTAGTTTATTAAAAGTCAGCAGCTACAAAAAGTGTAGCTGCTGGCTTTTAATAAACTGACAATCCACGGTTCCAGCGACGCGCCGGCCGGGGCTCCGCTCCTCGCCCCCCCCTCTTCATTCTTAGTGTGGGCACCCGGCAGTGACAGCTTTCGGCTTCAGGGCCGGGCACCCACTGCGCATGCGCGAGCGGCGTGTCGCCGTCCGATTGGACAGGTGCTCGCCTACAGGGAGAGGCTGTGAAAAGGCGATTAAGCTAATCGCCTTTTCAGCCCCTCAGCGGAAAGAGGAAGTGGGACAGGAAGTCCACTTCTCCTGAAGCCCCCACTCCCCCCCCAAAAAAATTACATGCCAAATGTGGCATGTAAGGGGGCGAGGAGTGGAGGTCCATTTTTAGGTGGAACTCCTCTTTAAGATGGCATCGGTAATACAGTATGTCCTATGATAAGCACACTCCCACCCCAAAGCACCTTGTCCCCATGTTGATAGGGACAAGGGCCTCTTCCCCACAACACTGGACTGGTTGTGAGAGTCTGCGAGCGGGGGGCTTATCGAAATCTGCACACAGCCTTTTTTTTTACTGTAGATGCTAATGAATTGAAGTGCTACCTAACAAATGTAGCTTATGTATGTAACTGGGCTTCATTATACTAATACTCAAGAAGGGGAACATCATGTTACACTGCCTATTGTTAGCACTATAGCATCACAGTGCATACATAATACAAACAAAACATAAAAGACTATTCGTTTTCTGCTGACTACCCTGGTGTATCATTCCCATATACCTTGTTTATAGTCCAATAAACCACGCTTAAAATAATCATGCTTTTGCTTTATTTCTAATAAATAACAATTCTGTGTAAGCAAGGTCCGCAGATGAGTGTTTGTGTTCCTGCAGGGGCTCGCTGCAGAAGACTGATCATCTCGTATGAAGGTAAAGGTTCTTTTATTCTTACTGAGCGAAGAAAAAGCTGTTTAATACAATCTCCTCTCTCATTAGTATTACACCGCGCTGCACACCGGAGCCAAAGGTAATACTCGGCACAGCTTCCCTAATTTGGCCATAGCTCAGTCCACCCTGTTCATTTATAGGAAATGTACAGAGGTTTCAATGTTTTATTAAATAAACAGGAATAAATAAAGGATCAGTTAATGTAAATAACCTTATTAATTTTTTAAGCATGTTGAGCAAACATGTGTGTTAACACAACACGCTATCGTATGTTCAGGCAAGCTGCATTAATGAGGTCCGTGATAAATGGTAGGGCCATATTGGATCCTCCTTATCTAAAAAAGAAAAAAAAAAAAAACACACTAAAATGCTCAAGCTTGTTAACAATAAGATGTGAGATAGACCACAGCGTTACAATAAGAAAGGAATTGAATATGAAATTAACCGCTTAAGGACCGGATGGATTTGCCTCCTTAACCACTTAAACCCCGGTCCATGCAGGTTAAGGGCATGGCCCCCTTTTTTTTCGATTCGGCACTGCGGCGCTTTAACTGACAATTGCGCGGTCATGCAACGTGGCTCCCAAACAAAATTGACGTCCTTTTTTCCCCACAAATAGAGCTTTCTTTTGGTGGTATTTGATCACCTCTGCGGTTTAAATTTTTTGCTTTATAAACAAAAATAGAGCCACAATTTTGAAAAAAATGTACTATTTTTTACTTTTTGCTATAATAAATGTCCCCCAAAAATATATAAAAAAAATGTTTTCCTCAGTTTAGGCCGATACGTATTCGTCTACATATTTTTGGTTAAAAAAATCGCAATAGGCGTTTATTGATTGGTTTGCGCTAAAGTTATAGGGCCAAATCCTCAGCCAGCGGGCGTAACGTAATTTTTCCTATTTAAGTTACACCGCCGCAAAATTTCTCCACAAAGCACTTACCTAGAAATTTTGAGCGGTGTAACTTAAATCCAGCCGGCGCAAGGCGTTCCTCTTCTCCAGGGGGCGATTCCCATTTAAATGAGGCGCGCTCCCGCGCCGGCCGTACTGCGCATGCGCGTGACGTCATTTTCCCGACGTGCATAGCGCGAAATTACGTTACGTCGGGCTTTGTGGATTGCGATGGGACAATAAAGTTGCGTCGGGTAAAAAAAAAGATACGCGCCAAAAAAAATTTTTAAATTTAAAAAAAAATCGCGTCGCTAGCAAGAAAGGTCTGTTTTTACAAGGTGTAAACAGTTTACACTTTGTAAAAGCAGCCCCAATTTTGCGCTTGCAAAATAAAACTTACGGAGAAAAAACGAAGCGTAAAAGCTTCGTGGATCTCCGTAAGTCCTAATTTGCATACCCGAGGCGGCATTTCGACGCAAAATGCCCCCAGCGGCGGCTGCGGTACTGCATCCTAAGATCCGACAGTGTAATTCAATTACACATGTCGGATCTTCGTCCTAACTATGGGAAACTGATTCTGTGGATCAGTTCCATAGTTAGGACCAGGGATACGACGGAGTAACAGCAGTTACTCCGTCGTATCTCTTTTGAGGATTAGGCCCATAGTGTTTACAAAATAGGGGATATTTTTATGGCATTTTTATTAATATATATTTTTTTACTAGTAATGGCGGCGATCAGCGATTTTTATCGTGACTGCGACATTATGGTGGACACATCGGACACTTTTGACACTATTTTGGGACCATTGTAATTTTTACAGCAAACAGTGCTATAAAAATGCACTGATTACTGTGAAAATGACACTGGCAGTGAAGCGGTTAACCTGTAGGGGGTGATAAAGGGGTTAAATGTTCCCTAATGTGTGTTAATTACTGTAGGGGGGTGTGGCTGGGCGTGTGACGTCACTGATCGTCGTTCCCTATGACAGGGAACAGACGATCAGTGACAGGCTCACTAGGAAGCACAGGAAGAGGTTTGTTTACAATCACCTCTCCCCGTTCTTCAGCTCTGTTACCCGAAAGCGGGACACCGGCGGCGATCGGGTCCCGCGGGCGTGGTCACGGAGCACAGGACCGGGTCGCGAGTGTGATGCCGGCGGCACGCTCGCAACCCACGGCTGGGCTTCTTAAAGGGGACGTACCTGTACGTCCATGTGCTCAGCCGTGCCATTGTGCCGACATATTTAGTAGTGCCTTTGTGCATCCTATGCATTAAGGTGAAAAAACACCTTGCAGTGTCCGGCCCTCCAACTCCCTTGTTTTACTTACCTGAGCCTCGAATTTCCGTGTACCGCCGCTCTCTCCATGGGTTCTTGGCCCTTTATTGGATAGATTAATGGCAGCTGGCTCCATATAATCAGGTCTTAACTCCTGTCTCCCACCAAACTCTATTAGTAACCAACAAACAAGATTCGGACAAGGATCCAAAACCACATGCGCTATTTCACCAAGAAACAGTCAAAGCCAGCAGCCAATCAGGGTCGGCCTTTGGGTTGTGCGAGCTGTGTGGCCGCACAGAGCGCCATGGGCAACAGGGGCGCCGTGCGGCAATCACAGCTCGCAGAATGTGAGTCGCAGTCAGTTACTCACATGATCATCACAGGAGTCCGACTCCTACAAATCACAGCAGCAGGCGCTGCCAGGTCCCCCTGCGCGCTGCCAGGTCCCCTTGCCCTGTGACTGGGTGAAAAGCAACGCATCGGCTGCGGCACCTGGAAAAAAAAAAGGCTGCTGCCCGCCCCGACAGGCACAGTGCGCATGCGCCACCGCTGCTCGGGAAAGCCCGAAAACGATGCTGTGAAACTTCTCCTCGGCTCTGAGCTACAGTCACCACAGTCGTAGCTCTGTCAGCGGCACTGTGCTGGAGAAAACAAAAAACAAACAGCATGGTGCCCGCTGCATTCTATATTTGCAAGAGGTGACAGAGCTGCTGGGGGGGGGGGGGTATTTGTGAGACCAGGTTGGGTATTGTTGAGAGACCTGGGGGGGTATTGTTGAGAGACCTGGGGGGGTATTGTTGAGAGACCTGGGGGGGTATTGTTGAGAGACCTGGGGGGGTATTGTTGAGAGACCTGGAGGGGTATTGTTGAGAGACCTGGGGGGGTATTGTTGAGAGAGCAGGTGGGTATTATTGAGAGAGCTGGGTGTATTAGTGAGAGCACTGGGGGGGGGGGGGGCATTAGTGAGAGAGGTGGGGGGTATTAGTGAGAGAGCTGGGGGGGGGCATTAGTGAGAGAGGTGGGGGGTATTAGTGAGAGAGCTGGGGGGTATTAGTGAGAGAGCTGGGGGGTACTAGTGAGAGAGCTGGGGCAGCATTAGTGAGAGAGCTGGGGCAGCATTAGTGAGAGAGCTGGGGCAGCATTAGTGAGAGAGCTGGGGGCATTTGCAATCATGGCATACCCGTATATGATCTGGATAAAATATGATAACTTATAAGGGTGTTATGGGTGGGGCAACTAGTGGCGAGTAACCCTTAAGGCCTGGCGAGTAGCTCAGGACTTGAAATTTTGAGCCCTGATATATGTAAAACTTTTTTTTCCTGGCCAACCTGGCCAACAATGTCTATGTATAGGAAAAGCAGGGGCTCTATAATTCCCTATTAGGAAGCACATAGGCCCGCATTTGGGATTCCATCTGCTGAGTTGCTTTTCAAGCACAGGTTTCAGCTACAGAAACATGACCTGGTAACACTGCAATGCAAGCCAGTAATTATGTTACTTAGATTGAGGAGTGCCTGCAAAAAAAAAAAACGTATTGTGATCCTCACTACTAATTAAGTATTAGCAACACCTAAAGCTAAGGAGCTCTCCGAGAACATTCCACAGTCAATTAAATCACAGAGTTTCATTAACAAGAGAAGAGGTAGCAGGCCTTTAATGATTATGAAACTCAGTGAAGAGGTGTCTTTGTTCTTCCCTCTCTAATGACAATATAAAGGAGCTCTGGCTATTTGCAAGGTACTTCCTGGGCAGAGATATCTTGGACTGGAGAGGCGTATAAGCCGAATTCACCTTTTTCCTCCTGTGCCTTCTTCAAATCTTTTGTTCATTTTATTAATCTTGTTCTTGGTTTGCAACCGTTTTCACGTCTTCCTGGCTAAGGCTGGATTGTCTATATTGGCACCAGGGCACAAGGGCAAAGGATGGCAGGGATATGGGGCAGTACCAAGCCTCAGCATTTACAGATTGTGGTCATCATTGTTCTTACATTGCTCAAGGACCCTTTCAATATTAGAAGAGAGAAGGGCCGGCAACTCCACGTTCATATCAAATGGAAATAATTTTATTGGCACATGTTAAAAATACAAAAGCAGACGCGTTTCGGCACACCGCCTTGATCACTGCACAGTGATTAAGACGGTGTGCCGAAACGCGTCTGCCTTTGTATTTTTAACACATGCCAATGTAGCGCTACCCCCTCAGGAGCCGCTGATTGTTTTGGGATCGGCGTATTATGTTACCTCTATATGATGTCTAGGGGTGAAGGTAGTGAGTAGAGCAGTAATTGAATGTCCAATCTGTAGTTGAAGTTTTCTGAATGCTTTATGTCTTGGCCCAACACGACCAACATCAACTTGAGGTAGACAGGAAAGGTTGATGAAATAAAGTAACTTTGCAGTATCAGGCCTTGGATAAGGAAAAGCAGTCCTGCTTCTCTACAGCTGTAACAATACGTCGCCACTCCAGCCAGAGTGGGTGAAGTGCCCCTGGACAGACTCCTGCCACGAGCCAGGCAGCCGGAGCGTCACTTTAAGTTGCTGGGAGGAACAAGTCTCTGCCCCCGACTTGGCTCTGATTAATTTAGGATGCCAGATGAGGCCTCTGCCACCGGCTCAATGCTGACAATGTGAACAGCAGAGCGAATCCTCCCAATAGATCACGTTGGGGTCACCGGTTGACAGTGCAAGTGTACCTGTCAATATCCGGTCACCAGATCCCCAATGGTTCGTTCAAGCCCTTTTGGATAACCTGCCTCCGGGTTTTCCTCAAGCCGATCCCCCACCGAATGGAATACAGCCTGGGATCTCCTTGGTAGAAGTGGGGACCCAGTAAGTCACTTGGGCCCCTTTGTGGCATCAGTTGCTCCAGGCCAGGAGGGCCCAGAGTCAGGAACTCCGCGTAGCGCGTGACCCCAGGCCAGGTAGGCCATAGTGGTGGGGCCCACGATTGTGCGCACACCCTAAAGGTGGGTGCCGCACCCGGAACCAGGAACCCGCGAAGAACCCAGAACAACGGCCTCCGCCACATAAATACCCCCTCCCAGCATGCACAGCGAGGCCCAACTCCTCTCATTGGCTGCTGGGACGAAGCGACTCTGCCTGGACCTCTCTGGCGCCATCTACTGCCCAGGGATGGCACCACATCCCTGAACGCAGACTGACCCACAGAACAATCCAGAATTTGGCGACAGCCAAATTTAACAAAATTAAGAATGAGAGCAACTCTCATCCTCCCACTAACTTTAGCGTAGTGCCCTTTCTGAAAGTAAAGGGGGCGCTACATACTCCCCCCACTTGAAATGACACTGTCCCCAGTGTCCTAAGGCATTCAAGCCTGAATGCCAGCCTGATACCTGCTAAACAGTAAAGGAAAGTAGGAAAAAGAGAGAAACATAAGTGTAAAAGTGTAAAAAAGCGGCTGAAAAATGCCTCCATGTATGTCCTGTCTAACGGACCATCTCCTGTAATATGTCTGCAGTCTCTGACCGTCTCCTGTACTATGTCTGCAGTCTCTAATCATCTCCTGTATTATGTATGGAGTCTCTGATCATGTCCTGTACTATGTCTGCAGTCTCTGACCATCTCCTGTATCATGTCTGTAGTATGTCTGGGTGCTCTAACAGACTCTTTAACAGAAGCCCTCTCTGTGTCCATCACAGAGGCCCCCCTCCAGGTCCCAATAAAGTACTCTGCTTCTCTTCCTGGATTTTGTTTATTGTTAAAGTGGAGTTCCACCCATTTTTTTATGTTTGTCTGTGCTGCATGCTCTAATCTCATAGTGTTCAGAATGGACAATTTTTATTTAATTTGTTGCTTGTAAATACCTTTATTTTGTAGTCCTTCATTACTTCCTCCTCCTTATTTGCCTAGGCTATTTGCAAGGGTTTCTGGGATAGGCATCATGTTTCCCAGTAGTCCTTGCAAACCTGACTGAAACCTATTACATTGCTTGTGCACTGAGCATGTGCGAGATATGCAAAGCTGAAATCCAGGAAGTCATACAGTCTGGCTTCATGATGCCCACGCTTAAGATGGCCACGGTCTATTTCTAGATTATAAACTATCTAAATGCTGTAACAACCTAACAAAACGGACCTTAGTTTACAGACTAACTTTACTAGAATACATTAAGCTTGTGTATTACAGGGGTATTTATATTTAAAAAGTGAAATTGTGGGTGGAACTCCGCTTTAAGAGATCATGTAAGGATCCCAGGTTAATGAAGACTTTGTGGGGGAGCATCTCTGTGGTTAAGTCATTGCCATAGAAACATTTCTAAAGCGGAGGAGTTAGTAAAATGACGATGCCCATGTGGGGGCGCCAGAAATATTTCTGCACCCAGGCACCTGTGACCCTAGGATCGGCCCTGCATCCAGCTAAGGAAATCCTGACCAGACAAAAAAAAACTGATAATTTCTCCACTGACTACAGTAGAAAAAAACAAACAGGAGCAGGGTTCTACATGAGCTACTACCTCAGACTAAGCTTAGAATGCTTCTCAAAGCCAGGGATTTTTTTTCTATGATCCATAGGATTTAAGGAATGCAGGCTTATCAATGTTCTCATTCAGAGCAGTGTGTGTGGTGTATAGAGTGTTGTAAATATATGGATCATATACTTACAACATAGAGGAGATGGCGCTCATCTAACCAGCCTAACCAGCCACCATTACATGTGAGTGAGGATCTGCTTCAGCCTACATGTCTCCGCCAAGTAACCAAGCCCCTGACGCATTTTTTTTCTGCACACAGGGGCTTAGTCTTAGGAGGACTAAGCCCCTGGTGGGCAGGGCGAAACACATCATAGGCATGGTTACTTGGGGGAGACTGATTCTCACTCGCAAGTCATGGTGGCTGGTTGGGAGAGCGGGGTCTCCTCTATCCAGCCTAACTTTATAGTTAGGCAATAGGCAATTGTTTACAATACGCAAAGGTTTAGAAATCTGATTGACATCCAGTTAGTGTTTACATCAGAGGCATAACTAGAACCTTTAGGGCCCCGGTGCAAAAACCATGAAGGGCCCCCCTGGCCCTTGGCTAAGGTCCTTCTCGCTGATCCCATGGCCCTTTAATCCCATTGTGGGACCCTTTATTATGGTGCCACAGTAGGCCCCCTTCCTGCCATCTTGGGGTACGCCAACGGTGGTGGAACGCCAAGACCTGGTCGCAAGTGCAACCTTTGTGGCCCGGTGGTTTCACCACTGGTGTCAGTAGTTTTTTTATGTTTGTGATGAAATTTTTTAGCATTTTATTTTATTTTTTAAATTTTATTTTATAAAAAAAAAAAAAAAAATTAGGACCCCTAATGGGGGGCCTTGGTGAAACATCAGGGGTCTACATAGACCTCTGATGTTTTACCTTTGAGACAGAGAAAGGAGATTAAGGACACCTCAATCTCCATCTCTGCAGCCTCAGCAGCACAGAATGAATGAACAGGATTAGCTCTGTACTGAGTTTCCTGTTCATTCATAAACTGAAACATAGGAAACACAGTCTCCTATGCCTCAGCTATGAGTAGAAAAATCAAACAACACAAAAACAAAACAAAGTCAGTGATCATTACCGATCATTGACTCTATTCATTAAGACAAGCAAGGGGTCGGTAAATTACATATTTACCAGCCCCTTCCCCGCTCTCCATCCTGACAGTATCCCCCCATGGCAGCTGGCAGGAGGGGTAAGAGGGGGGAGCCCAGCAGCGCTGTGTTAGGGGCAAGGGAGGGGGGCCAGGGGAGCACACAGGGACCCGGGGCAGCCGGACAGGGATAGGGAGGCAACGGGGGTGGCATGTAGCGCAACCAATGCTCTCTATTACCTTCCTGCAGCCATTGAATATCTGCTGGAGGCAGAGGAGGAGAAGGGGGCATTCAGTAGCTGCATGAAGGGATCGGTTCCTCTACATGCTGCTGCCGCCCCTTCTATCCAGGTGGACAGGGGGGTCGCATGGGCCCCCTAGAGCATGGGGCCGCATCACAATCACGACCCCTGTTCTCATGCCCCTGGTTTTACATCTAATTTAACCGATCCCATGGCCTTATCTTCTTTCCGCAGAATGTCTGGACAAGAGAAGCAAATACGATAAGGCAAATATAAAACAAGGTCTCCTCTCCCTGTTGCCAGACACATGTCCTGAATGCATTAAGCCTGTATGTAATTATTATTTTTATTCATTGTCCTGACACCGAAGACCTATTTTATCCAACCAAATGACTGGATATTCATCTGCGATGATTGCAACGTGTATTTTTCTTGTATTGAGCCGCTCGGTATTTGAACAGAGCTTTCTAGAATCCTGTGCAGACAGGAATGTCATGTGAAATTATGACCTTCAAATTAAAGTGGATGAAAAGCTAGCTAATGAAATTGTATGTGTGTTTGAAATATATGCTTGCAGGATTGGTATGGTAATAAGTACGATGCGGGATGTATGACTGTATATAATGAACATTAGCATTTTCTAATATCGGATGGCATCTCTTGCTACAAGTGCCGTGCTTTGCAGAAAGTTAAAGTGAACCTGGCGTCAAAATGCAGGGTCTGCTTATCTCCTAGACCAGGGGTTCCAAAACTGTGGCCCAAGGGCCAGATGTGGCCGTTTACTGGCCTTTATCCGACCCTTGGTCACTATTCCTACAATTGATATGAAACACTATTCCTCCCACTCAGGGCCGTTCAAAGACATTTGGGGGCCCCAAGCAAAAAAAAAGTGACATTTCAAGTTGAGAAGGGGGGGGGGGGTTGGCATCTTACCTCTATCCTCCGCCTCACACGCCGGCATATGTTGGTGTCCGCACAGGGGCCCCAGCACCCCAGTAGGGAGGGCCCTTGCCGCATCGCTGCGTCCTCCTGCAGTCCGGTCGGCCGTGTACCATATCCGCGCGGTACAGGAGATTCGGTTTGCTGTTCCCGGGGCCGGACTGAAAGGAAGGGAACACTCAGTGTGTGCACTTCCTGTCAGTCCGGCCGGGAACAGGAACCTGATTCTCCTGTACCGCGCGGTTATGGTACACGGCCGACCGGACTGCAGGAGGACGCAGCGGTGCGGCAAGGGCCCTCAATGCTGGGGCCCCTGGCCAGCTCGGGGGCCCCAGGCAAATGCTTGCTTTGCCTGTCGTGTTCCGACGGGCCTGCTCCCACTGACACAGAGGGGGCACTATTTGTTCCACTGATACCAATGATGGGATCAGTGGCGGGGGTCGATAGTGGGCGCAGGAGCGCCGCTCCCTCTCTCCTGCACCCATTAATCAACAATACATAGATTCATGCATTGCCCCTCTCAGCCAATGAGGTGCACAGGGTCTGGTTACTGGTCACCTGATTGGCTAAAGCGACATCGAGAACAGGAGAAGACATTGAGGGAGCGTGGAGAGGATGGCGCTGACCTGAGGAAGGTAAGTGCCAGGCTGGGGGGAAACTGGCTGCATTTGGGGGCACAAACTGGCTGCAATTGAGGGACAAACTGGCGGATTGGGGGCACAAACTGGCGGGAATTGGGGGGACAAACTGGCTGCAATTGGGGGAACAAACTGGCTGCATTTGAGGTGGCAAACTGGCTGCATTTGAGGGGGCAAACTGGCAGTGTTTGATGGGCACAGTGACGGCAATTGATGTTTTATTTTTTTTTCAGTTTGTTTGCGCCCCCCAAAATTTTTTGAGCAGGAGCCGCCACTGGATAGGATACTCTTGCTCCTACTAATAGTGGAATACTCCTCCTCCTACTGACCACCAACCTTGAGGGCATATTTATTCTCACTGATGCTGGGCCCAGGACATTTGCTGCCCCCGCTGGCCAAAATCCACAATAAACTGGCCCCTTGTTTGAAAAGTTTGGAGACCCCTGTTATAGACCCCCAGAGTTAAAGCGTTTGTTAACGCCTGTTTACATTAACAGATCCCTATTCTGTCTCTCTCAGAAGCGATCACGGATGGCCGGCAGACATCGCGGCCACGCACATCGACTCCGGCGTCATGCCGCACCTCTAGAGCTTTTAAAGCAGCTGACATACAATAGTTGATCAGTAGTTGGTCTTAAAGTGGTTAAAGCTAAAAGGCACAAAAACTTTAATTTAAAGTGTTTGTAATCATCAGACATGAAATATGAACAAAGCATATCCCTATAGTGTGTACTTGTCTCAATCCAGAGTGCTAAGTTCCATTTCTGTCTGATGCTGTGTGAAGGGGGGAGGGTCCCCTCCATCCCTCCAATCAGCTCTCTCCCCTTTTTTTTTACTTACTTTTTCCAGAAGTCTTCACAATGGTCACATGACTCACTAGGGTTGATTTACTAAAACTGAGAGTGCAAAATCTGGTGCAGCTCATAGAAACCAATCAGCTTATATATATATATCAAGAAATAAAAGAATACAATGAAAGAAAGGCAACATTTGAGTAGCTCAGGAGAAAAGTAATCATAACACAAAAATATTAATTTTAGTAACTTCCATCACAACACTCTTTTAGGGGGCGGGTCCATGACACCATGCACTCACCGTAGCACCTCAGTCTTCCAGGTTGAAAAATGTTGGGCTTGATGCAACTTGACAAAGACTGAGGACATCTTGTGGTGAGAATAGGAACTGCATGATATAGTTTTGGAGAGTATGTTTTACAATTGGAGCTCCTTTTTTTTGTTTTTGTTTTTGCTCCTGGGGGACATACTAAAATACCTGGAGTTGGTATTTAATTTTGTTTTAATGTCTGCAGTTCCTTTAGGCAGTAAAATGTAAGAACCTCTACGTCAAACATTCAGGAAATTCTGCTGCAATAATAGCCGGTTAAAAATAACTGCAGAATCACTCCTTCTTTCTATATAGAAAGCAGTAGAACTATTATTGGGGGGAGGGGAGGGGGGCAACTTGTGTATGTAGGACAACAGAAGTATTTGTTCTTTACTTCATCATTATCCCGGATAAAAGGAAAGAGATAATTTTCCATATAATATTGATCAGATGTATGCATACCGTAAAGTGTTCTATTCAAAGCATAAGGGAGAAGACAAGGCTTTGATCCAGAGAAACAAATGGTGTTAAATGTTGCTTTAATCTTAGGAGCATCCGGCTGTACTAACATCTTTACAAACGCAAAAAAAACCCGAGCCTCATGCTGCCACGGAATAATCCCGAGAATAAACTGGTTTTAAGAACAGCCTGTCACACGGTTGTGGAGAAAAGAGCGCACGTGGCGCACCATCGGTGATCAAACCACCCAGGAAAAAATAGTGACCGATAACGTTACCGTGCTTTAACCACTTAAGACCTGGACCAAAATGCAGGTAAAGGACCAGGCCAGTTTTTGCGATTCGGCACTGCATCGATTTAACTGACAATTGCGCGGTCGTTCGATGTGGCTCCCAAACAAAATTGGCGTCCTTTTTTTCCCACAAATAGAGCTTTCTTTTGGTGGTATTTGATCACCTCTGCAGTTTTTATTTTTTGCGCTATAAACAAATATAGAGCGACAATTTTGAAAAAAACGCAATATTTTTTACTTTTTACTATAATAAATATCCCCAAAAATGTATAAAACATTTTTTTTTCCCCTCAGTTTAGGCCGATACGTATTCTTCTACCTATTTTTGGTAAAAAAAATCGCAATAAGCGTTTATTGATTGGTTTGCGCAAAATTTATAGTGTTTACAAAATAGGGGATAGCTTTATTGCATTTTTATTAATAATTTTTTTTTTACTACTAATGGCGGTGATCGTGACCGCGACATTATGGCGGACACATCGGACAATTTTGACACATTTTTGGGACAATGCTAAAAAAATGCATTGTTTACTGTGAAAATTACAATTGCAGTTTGGGAGTTAACCACTAGGGGGCGCTGAAGGGGTTAAGTGTGACCTCATATGTGTTTCTAACTGTAGGGGGGTGTGGCTGTAGTTGTGACGTCATTGATCGTCTTTCCCTATATCAGGGATCACACGATCAATGACAGCGCCACAGTGAAGAACGGGGAAGCTGTGTTTACACACAGCTCTCCTCGTTCTTCAGCCCTGGGGACCGATCACGCGACTCCATCGGCGATCGGGTCCCACGGCCGCGGTCACGGAGCTTCGGACCGGGTCACGGGCGCGAGCCCGCGACCCACGGCTGGGCACTTAAAGAGGACGTACAGGTACGTGCTTGTGCCCAGCCGTACCATTCTGCCGACGTATATGCACCCTAGGCTTATACTTCAGTTAATACATTTTCCCATTTTATTGTGGTGAAATTAGGTGCCTCGGCTTATATTCGGATCGGCTTATACTCGAGTATATACAGTATATCCCATTATAGATTTTTTTTTAAAGAATATGGGGCAGATCCACAAAAGAATTACGCCGGCGTATCTATTGATACGCCGGCATAATTTAAAATTTCCCGCGTCGTATCTTTGTTTTGTATCTACAAAACAAGATACAACGGCATCTGGGATCGATCCGTCAGGCGTACGTCTTAGTACGCTGTCCGATCTTAGATGCAATTTTTCGGCGGCCGCTAGGTGGCGTTTCCGTCAAATTCCGCGTCGAGTATGTAAATTAGCTAGTTACGGCGATCCACTAATGTACGTCCGGCCGGCACATTTTTTTACGTCATTTGCGTTCGGCTTTTTTCGGCGTATAGTTAAAGCTGCTATATGGTGGTGTACTCAATGTTAAGTATGGCCGGCGTTCCCGCGTACAATTTTGAATTTTTTACTTTTTTTGCGTAAGTCGTTCGCGAATAGGGATTTGCGTAGAATGAGGTCACCGTCGTGAGCATTTGCTTGTTCCCGGTTAAATTCGAGCAAGCGCACTGGGATACCCCCACGGACGGCGCATGCGCAGTTAAAAAAAACGTTGTTTACGACGGGTCACGACGTATTAACATAAAACACGCCCCCATTACATACATTTGAATTCCGCGCCCTTACGCCGCCAAAGATACACTACCCCGCCGTAACTTACGGCGCAAATTCTTTGTGGTTTCGAGATAAAAAAAATAAGTTGCGGCGGCGTAGTGTATCTTAGATACCGTACGCTGCGCCCGGCGGAAGATTACGCGCAGGTACGTGAATCTGGCCCTATATCTGTAACCACTTTTTTGTTCTTGAAAACCTCCTGGCTTATGCTAGCAGTTGGCTCACAAGGCCCGGTATGGTGTAATTTACCTTCTCCTCCTTATGACTATAAGTCCATCTGACAAGTGCTTCTGCTTATATTGTCTGCCTCATAAGGTCACATCAATGAAGTCAAATTTAGGAAAATAAATAAGCACGTGAATAGGAATATTTCATGGACATCGAAAAGATCCACGTTTCCTTTTCTGCCCGTGGCGGATCAGAGGCCCAGAGTAGTCAGACGCTGACAGGGAAAAACGTCAGTCATCGCCCTCATGCTGATCAATGAAACAAGTCACTAATACATTTTCAGGGAAGGAGCCCATTCCTATACGCTAAACTCGCTGCTCTCCCTGAGGGGGTCTGCCAATGTCAGGTCTGTGTGTTCACCGCGTGTTTGTCCATGGAAAGAACATTAAGGTATAAATAAAGTAAATGACGATGTAGGTTAAAGTAGTTCTCTACAACCGCTGTTCGCTGTGCAAGACCGAGCACTCAATCTGATGGCTACTTTTGAGGGCTTTCGAGAGCTTACAATTAGGGTTGTCCCGATACCACTTTTTTAGGACCGAGTATAAGTACCGATACTTTTTTTCAAGTACTCGCTGATACCGAATACCGATACTTATTTTTAAATGTGTCCCCAAATGCAGCCATGTCCCCAAACATATTGCAGCCATGTCCCCCCACATATGCAGCCATGTCCCCCCACATATGCAGCCATGTCCCACCTATATGCAGCAATGTCCCCCCACATATGCAGCCATGTCCCGCCACATATGCAGCAATGTCCCCCCACATATGCAGCCATGTCCCCCCACATATGCAGCAATGTCCCCCCACATATGCAGCAATGTCCCCCCTATATGCAGCCATGTCCCCCCTATATGCAGCCATGTCCCCCATAAATCCAGCCATGTCCCCCCACATATGCAGCCATGTCCCCCCTATATGCAGCCATGTCCCCCCTATATCCAGCCATGTCCCCCCTATATCCAGCCATGTCCCCCCATACCTAGATGCCGCTGCATGGTTAAACAGCGGCTTTCATTTGAATAGCTGTAGTGTTCCCGCTGCGCCGCTTATAGACACTCCCCCTTGTTTGGGATTGGGCAGATCCGTCCAATCCCGAGCAAGGGGGAGTGTCTATACGCGGCGCGGCGGGAAACACTACAGCTATTCAAATGAAAGCTGTGATATTCCCCGCACGCTGTTTAACCATGCGGTGGCGGCGTTGTTGCGGTATGCGACGGGGTCGGCGGCGGCATTCGTTGCAGCGGCGGCGGCGGGGATGGGTGGATGTGTTAGGCGCGATGGAAAGTATTCTATTTAGGCATCGGGGGTATTTGCGGGAGTACAAGTACTCCCGCAAATACTCGGTATTGGTCCCGATACCGATACTGGTATCGGTATCGGGACAACCCTACTTACAATCATAAATAGTATTCTGTTTAACCACTTGCCTACCGGGCACTTACCCAGGCCATTTTTCAGCTTTCAGCACTGTCGCACTTTGAATGACAATTGCGCGGTCATGCAACACTGTATCCAAATTATATTTTTTATCATGTTCTTCACACAAATAGAGCTTTCTTTTGGTGGTATTTAATCACTGCTTGGTTTTTCTTGTAGTAAATTTTCTAACTAAGTAATTTTTCGCCTTCATTGATGCGCACTAATGAGGCGGTACTGATGGGCACTAATAGGCTAAGCTGGTGGGCATTGATGAGGTATAACTTATGGGCACTGATGAGGCAGCACTGATGAGGAGGCACTGATGAGGAGGCACTGATATGCCACAATTATGGGCACTGATAGGTGGCACTAATATGTGGCATTGATGAGCACTGATATAACTTGCTGTAGTTGATTCTAACCTTAGGCTGCCCGGACCATACCTTATGAATAGCGTAATGGCGTAAATTCCATCTCTGGTGAATCCAACTTCGGTAACCCAACCTAATACCCACCAAGGGGGAGCCCAAAAGTAAGAACAGTGTTACACGTGGCAGCAGTCCTCCATGCAATTCCCCATCCAAGGACCCAGTAAAGGTGGCCTCCCCTTGTATTTTTAGCCTGCTACAAAGGGGCAGAGCCATGAACACCCAGGAGCCGGTAACATTAACCCCTTCCTAACTTCCAGGCAACCTGGCAGAAAAATACATGCTAAACATGTCTAACCAGTACAAGGCTTTACAGTAATGACAAAATGAAGTAGGGCATAGCCAAGCTTTTAACCCCAAGTAGGTACCTGCCCACAGTGTCGCCAACTTACCAGATTGAAATTTACTGGCTCGACACCCAAAAATTTACTGGCACAGCCACGTTTTTACTGGCATTTCACAAAAGTTACTAAATTACTTTTTTAGGTGCAAATTTCAGTATTTAGGCTACAAACAAGTACGCTAGGCAAATAGCAATGTGATTTAAGGTAGATATTAAGGTAAAAAAAACATATTTTTGTTATTTTCGATATAATAAGGGCAAATTATTTAGTCACATCCCACCTTGCCTCTATCCCCCTCTGAGATTGTGGCACCCCTCTGCGGTGCCACAATCTCCTCCTGCCTCCAATCTCCCTCTGCCTCCAATTTCCCTCTGCCTCCAATCTCCCCCTGCCTCCAATCACCCCCTGACTCCATCGTCCCCTGCCTCCATTCCCCTCTGCAGTGCCACCAACAACCCCTGTCTCCATCCCCCACCCTCTGCGGCACCACCACCCCCCTCTACGGTGCCACCAACACCCCCTGCCTCCAATCACCCTCTGCCACTAACACCCCCTGCCTCCAATCTCCCCCTGCCTCCATCCACCTCTGCTGTGCCACCGCAGCCACCATCACCCCCTGCCTCCAATCTCCATGCACAGTTCCAAGCCGAACCGATCTCGGCTATTTTTACTGGCACATTCCCGCAACTACGGACATTTATGAATGGGGGAAAAAAGTGTCCATTTTTACGAACTGTCCGTAAAAATACGGATGGTTGGCAACACTGCCTGCCCACAAACTCCTAACCTGCTGCAACAGTTTGCTGAGAGCCCATCCTACTGACTAGTGACAGGCTTCATTTTTACCATGTGAGGGGATCACAGTCTCAGCAAAAGCCTGTGTTAATCTTAAAGCAACAGGCAATGACTGGCACACAGCCACGATGAGACAGAATTCTCTTGCATACTACAGGGCAGGGAGTAGCAAAAAAAAAAACATTAAAACTGAAATGATATCCATTCAAACATATTAGTAAATTTGTCTCCGGGCTGTTGTTAGCGCATACTACATAATAGCCTCAAGATCAGTTTGATGTCTCCGCTTGACAGAGCCAGTGAATTAGAAGTCCTGGGATTGTCTGGCACATTCCCAGCATGCAATCTGTTTGAACATCCTCGAGCTTCTACATGGCAATGTGTAAACAAACGCTCTACGGAACGGTGACATGGAGGAATCTCTCCCTGAATCAACGACATAGCAGATGTGCAAATAAAAACTGTCTCCCAGCAGGTCCTAATTGTCTACCATTATCTTTCCTCTCCGACATAAATAAAAGAAACACTTAAAAATTGCAGAAATTGTTGTGTAGGCAAAAAAAGCCACTTCGATGGATCAGAAAAAAAAAAAAAACAGTGAAGTTTGCTCTTGGCTTTTTGTCTTTATTCAAGTGTTTCATCGTCTAATAAACCTCTCAAGCTTGATGAAAACCAAGTGAGAACATCTGTTATTGCCACCATCAGGGTTTTTTTTGCAAATTACTAAAGAGTACCCAAATACTTTGAATGATTCCAGCAATTATGGAGATTATGGGCACATTTGAGTTTTTTCTTTTATTTTTAAGAACAGTTCCAGTAGAGAAAGAAACGAATGGATAATTGTGTTGCTATAGATATTTTAGTGATTTTTTTAATAGCATAAATAAAATGGAATGATGAACTTTGGTTACCATGTATTGTTTTTAGAAGATGGGTTTCTCGTATTCATAAGTTAGTGGCTTTTTTCTCCTTGGCCTCCCCTAGAACATCTTAGAAATAACATTTGTTCATTAGATCAATTGAAAACGAGAATTAACAATATAAACCTTATGGAAAAAATCTATCACATTGTTCAAAATTCGATCCATATATATAATAAAAAATGGGACCCATGGTTTGAACATTCTGCTACTTTCTTTAATCCCATCTAAATCGCATAATTACTTTTGCTGATCTGTTTATCCTAATAACACTTATGGTTTTATATCTACTTTTTGACCCTCATCTTAATTCTCTACTCTTTAGAACTATGTTTTATTAATGTTACATAAGATTGTATAGTTTACTAGTGTCTATTTTTTGACTCCTGGACATTTTCTTATGTGTACTCTTTTTTTGTATGCCGTTTTGCTTTTTGTACCACCATTTTGTACCAAATAAAAAAGTTTGTAAAAAAAAAAGAAATAACATTTGTTGTAATAGGTGGGCAAACACGAGTTGGATAGGCCCTTGTATAGTATATGGGAGGACGGATAGTGATGGTCTGGAGTGGTGAGAGGAGAGGGGCCTTGTGTGTTTTTTTTTTATATATGGTGATTTGTGATATTAATTTGTTGTATTGTTTGTGATGGTGAATTGTATTGTTTGAAAAACCTTTTTATAAAAAAATAAAAAATTTCCCCGCCTTATACTTATTTTGCTCCTATCATATTTTACTAGGTGTGCCCCTACATCTCCTCCTTAGTGCCTTGTGCGGGTGGTTCCCTTGTGGTGACTTTCCTTTGCTTCCTGGCTTTTGCTCGCACGCCCTGATTGGGTTTAAAAAGTGCTTTATTGCACGTGATATACTAATTTGCTCCCTTGTTGTTATTTTTACTTTTTCTTTTATAATAGCACTGGCACGGGAAGCTTATCAGCGCTTTCAAATGCGCTCAATAGGAGGGATAACAGCCCGCAAATGAAGCGCCATGTATGCAATCTAAAGATTGCTCAATCTAATTTTAAGTAAAGGATTTTTTTTTTAAGTTTCTTAAAGGGGCCACTGAAAAAAAAAATATATATATATTTTTTGTGCCTACAGGAGGGGGAGGGGGGGCGGCACCCGGGGCGCCCCCTATGGGCGGGCCACCACTGTTTGGTAAAAAAAAATCTCATTAGTGTATAATAATTGGTTTGTGTGATCACGGACAGATGTACGCAGATGATCATGTACAGATGTGCGCAGGTGATCACAGACAGACGTGTGCAGATGATCACTGGGACGTGTGATTTTACTGTTACATATGTGGGGGACAGGTGATTTTACTATGTGGGGACATGTGTTGGGACATGTGTGTTTTACACTGGTGATCAGTGTGGAAAAAGCTGTTGAAAACAGCTCATACACACTGATCACCAGCCGGCTGCAGCGATCCACCCGCCTCTCCTCACTGACAACTTCAGTGTGAGGAGAGGAGAGCCGATCGCCTAGCAACCGGCTCTCTATTTACATATTATGCCCAATCACAGCCGTCATGTGATGAGGAGGGCCAATCACAGAGCAGTGCGCCCCCCTGCCCCAGAGCACCCAACCCCCCCATGTTGAGGGCATGCGGCCTGGTACGGCTCAGGAGGGGGGGGGCTCGCTCGTCCCCACTCCTTTCCTGGCTGGCTGGGTAGCATGCTTTGGATACGGGTCTGGTATGGATTGTGGGGGGACCCCCACGTCGTTTTTTCGGCGTAAGGGGGTCTCCTTACAACCCATACCAGACCTGAGGGCCTGGTATGCTGCTGGAGGGGGAACCCATGTCGGTTTTTTATTTAAAATTTGGCATGGGAGTTCTCCCTCTCAGGATTCATACCAAACGCCGCAGCTAGAATTGGCGGGAATCCAAGTCGGATCTCCCGTCGCATATGACGGCTTTGTCTCCATCGCGGCAAGCCAGCTCGGCGCTGGCTCCCGCGATGGGGCTCGTAGGTGGTCAATCTCGCCGAGAAAGGGAGCGAGATTGACACAATATCGCAGTCACCTACTATAGTGTATATGGGCCCCTATATCCCTTACGGCTGTTGTGCAGCTGCACAGTTTGGAAATGAAATAAAGAAAGAAAGGACGTATTTTCGCATGGATGGGTCTGTCAGTCTTTCTATTCTTCAGGTTCATTCAGAGCCACACACTAAAATCGGAACGGCTTCTCAGCATTTATCTGGTGCTTTGGAGATGAAGTGGTTCTCACTCAGGAAAACCATCATCTCGGTTACCAGGAAACATCCCTGTCCAGGATTCCGGAGCAGAAGCAGACTGTAATACAGCATTCGGCAAACGCCAAGCTCATCTCTTCTGTGCCCAAACGTGTTCTCCTTGCATGTTTCTGCCAACCTGTCAGGAGGGATAGCATTGTTCACAGTAAATCAGCAGTAAACACAGCAGCCTGTCATCCATACAGCAACACTCAGTTGCTTCAATTTGCCCTTGCAAACAGCAGGGAGTGGAAGAGAAAAGAACAGAACTGAGCTCTGGAGAATAAAATAACAGAGATCTATTAAATATGGGTTAGCCGAATATAGTTTGTAAATATCAAGACATACTCAAAGTAAAATTTGGGCAGTGGAGATTTACTGAATAAAGAATGATGAGCGCAAACTGAAAATCTAAACGTGAATATAAAGACAGTCCATAGGGGACTGATAACAATCAATAAAGATATGCAGTGAATTCAAAATTAGTGAAATAACCCAAAACTGATAATAAATCCAAAAATAAAAGTCCAAATATATAAATCAAAGTTTGGATAAATCAATCTAATGTGCCAGTGATAAACAAAACTTCTGCACTTCGGGCATCAATGTGGACAATCTTGATAACTCTTTGCTTAGCCTGGGCTCGCAGTGCGCTTACCTCCAGACACTAGGTCATGCGTGTCAACGAAATCCTCCCAAAACTGGAACAGAATCCAAACAGTGGGTAACACGTGTTGCATGGAATCTTCCCAGTGCTGAGATAGAATCGAGGGGCGTTCTCTGTATCCAATACCAGTATAGGTCCAGGCGCAGCGAAGTCGACTCCACAGGATAGCCACAAGGTGTATCAGGAGCAAGTGTAGAAATAAAAAGCTCTCATGGTGAAGTATGCAAGCACTTTAAAATTTAATAAAGGTAAAAATGTGCTTACATTGAAAAAACGAATAAAACGCCAAACAGCGGCACTTCCGGTGGACGGTCAGGGTGTCACGTCACTTCCGGTCACATCTAACCTTATGCATTACGTCATGACACGTGACTTCATCGGAGATTTACTATTGTTGTATCTGTATCTATTAGGTCTATGGTGGCTAATAGGATAGGGTGACCAGACATCCCCAGTTTCAGGGGACAGTCCCCTGATTGAGGACACTGTCCCCGGACCAAGTCTGTCCCTAGTTTAGTCCCCAGATTGGATTTAATAGGGGGCAGGGGCAATTTTAAAGTGCAGAATTAAAATACAAAAATTAGAATTACACACCCCCGCTGCGCTGTGCCTACTAGCATAGGGGGGTTGTATTTTTCCCATTATCTGTGCCCTTTTCTGATGATCATGTGCTGGTCGGAGCGGAGGGAATATTTCTTCAGTTTCGGGGCGCATGCATATTCAGCTTCGCTCGCATGTTCTTCTGCCTTGGCTCAAATCCTGGCCAGCCACCTGCCTAACTCCTTGCCTTCCCTGGCGGAGTGATCTTCCTCCGCTCCCCATCCAGTAGTAGCCGGGGCCAGAAGAGTAAGACTTGAGAGGCTGTGAGGCGGCGACGGGCAGAGAGTCGCTGATTGTTGCCATTACTAGTAAAGAAAAAATATGTTCCCGGATTTCATTTAAAAAATCTGGTCACCTTATAATAAGGACAAAATGATATGTCATTGGTAAAGATATTATAGGGTGAAGTGCTGGGTCACTACTCTAATGACCCTATTGTAGTAGAGGAAGAAATTTGTTAAAATTTTGCTGCAATTTGACCCCAAACTTCAGATAGCCGGAGTCGCAGACTCTGATCTACCCTGGTTCGCATCCTTCCTATAGAATCGATCCAAAACAGTGAAACTAGGAGCTTTCACTTCGGAAGCACGCACAATTACATGCAGGGTCCCTCAAGGATCACCCCTATAGCCCGTGCTCTTCAACATCTACCTCCGCCCACTCCTCAAAATCATCAGCAAACAGGACCTGCTCTATCACTCCTATGCTGATGACACTCAACTTTACCTTCGCATCACCGACAAAAAAGACCAATACCACGCAATAGAAAATTGTCTCTTATTGATCGATAATTGGATGACGGAGAGTTCCCTCAAACTTAATGGATCCAAAACAGAACTTCTCTTTCTCCACGCAAACTGAAAGAAAAACTCTAGGACCTCATGCACGCCAGTTGTATGTGAGAGGCGCTACATACAGAGTGCAGGATTCCAGAGTCCCTTACGTACACAGTGCAGGGTTCAGAAATGCATTATGTACAGAGTTCAGAATTCAGGAGTGCATTATGTACAGAGTGCAGGGATTAGGGTTGCTCTATGCACAGAGTACAGTTCAAGAGCGCCTTATGAATGCAGAGTTCTGGGATGCTCTACGTGCAAAGTGCAGGGCTTAGGGGCATGCTAATTACAGAGTGCAGAGTTCTGAAATTAGTTATGTACAGAGTGCAGAGTTCAGTGGTACACTGTGTACAGAGTACAGGGTTTAGGGGTGGGCTACGCACAGTATGCAACCCCAACCCCCCTAAAGCTTTCTTCTCATCTCTACTCTCTCCTACCTGGCCCGGCTCTAGTACCTCCCTGTGTAGGTGGCTCTACTACCTGTTTTTTTTTCAACTCTAGTACCTCCCTGTGTATTTGGCTCTACTACCTGTGTATTAAGCTCTAGTACCATCATGTGTAGGTGGCTCTACTACCCATTTATTCATCTCTGGTACCTCCTGGCGTAGACTGCTTTACTACCCATGTATTCGGCTGAGAGCAAAGCCATCCCTTTTAATGACAGAAGGCTTCTGTGTTTTCAAGTGGCAGTTGGGAGCAGGAGCAGGAGGTAAGAGCTGCCTGCAAAACTGGGTGCAAGGACCACATGATAAACCCTGGTGGGCCGGATTTGGCCTGCGGGCTCTGTGTTTGACATATGTGTCCTAGACTGTTTAATAAGCCAGAAGAGTGACTGTAACCGTGTGTCTGGCTGCTAGTACACTAACTGTGAGAAAAATCCTTGGGACCAAATCAGCAGGCCCTTTCAGGGGTAAGCAAGACAGCCATTCACTGACAGGCTGCACGCTGTACCCGGGCTCCCAGGGTGGAGGAAAGATGGCTGCAATTTTGTTGAATGGGCTCAATTGGCCCATATGTAGGGTTGCCACCTCATCCCTTTAGGCCGGGTTCACACTGGTGCGACAAACACATTGGGAGCTCATGTCACATGACGTGTGTGAAAATCAATGTTTCCCTATGGGAGCCGTCTTAACTGGTCCGACACATGTCGGTCCGACTTTGAAAATGCTCCCTGCATTACTTTGGTCCGACTTTGATCCTACTTCAGCCCACTGAATATCATTGAAGCCGGATCAAAGTCAGAACGCCGTCTTGCATGATCCGACTTTGGTATGCTCTGCTGATCTTGAGGGGGAACTCCATGCCAAATTTTAAATAAAAAACCGACATGGGTTACCCCTCCAAGAGCATACCCGGTCTGGTATGGATTTTAAGGGGAACCCCCTACGCCAAAAAAGGCACTGGGGTCCCCTCCAAAATCCATACCAAACCGAAGGGCCTGGTATGCTCTTGAAGGGGAACCCATGACGTTTTTTTATTTAAAATTTGGGGTGGAGTTCCCCCTCAAGATCCATACCAAACACAGTGCCTGGTATTGGCAGAGATCCAAGTTGGATCCCCGTCCATTGAAATCGGATGCGTCTCTGACTTCAAGTCGCAGGGCAAAGTCGGATCCAAAGTAGGACGAGTGTTGTGTCGCACCAGTGTGAACCCGGCCTCAAACCTGAACACATAATCAGGTTCTGAGACTAATTAAATGCAGATAAGGCACCAAATGAGTTTATTTACCACTTTAATTAGCCACAGAACCTGTGTAAATCATATGTGTTCGGTTTTAGGTGGCAACCCTACCCATATGCAAGGTCCCAAAAATGTAAAAAAAGGAAATGGAGCCACAATATGTAGGGAATGGTAAGATGCAATACAATACATTTTTTTGTTGGTTTAGATACCCTTTAAGATTGCA
Source organism: Rana temporaria (assembly GCF_905171775.1). Lineage (NCBI taxonomy): Eukaryota > Metazoa > Chordata > Amphibia > Anura > Ranidae > Rana > Rana temporaria. The sequence goes on along the minus strand of NC_053499.1, from coordinate 16,072,408 downwards.
ATAGGAAAGGGGGGGGGGGGACTTGTCTAATGTTAAGATAAAAACTAGAGACATAATGCACCAAGGATGTATCCTTTGTGTCTACTTAAATGGCAATTTTTCACATTTACCTTTAACCCTCCATAAATGCTTTTCCTACAGTTAAAGGGTGAAATGCTAACTGCTCAAGGGTTTGGTCCGTGATACCTTTGCCTGTTGTCTATGAATGTATAAACAACTGAGACAATATTCTTGGCTTGTGAAGTACATTTCGGCAGCGAAATTGCCTTAGAAATAAACATAATTCAGATGCACGATCTTGAATGCGTAGGTCATCCAGATGAGTTAAACGTGCAGGAGAAATGATTTGTTTCCCTTTTTTTCACCACACAGGGTCATTGTTAGACTTGATAGCCATCAAGAAAATGGCAAAAGAGGAGACAATTCCTGGAGGGTAAGAATCGTCCGTCACTCAAAGCTTAATCAAGTTCCCTCTGTAGCTGGATACGGACAAATCACCATAGTGGTTTAAAGTGGATTAGGCCACTTCACATGTCTGTAGATGCGCTGTAGAAGAGATGTACGGAATAGATCTCGCCTGACATTGACAAGGTGCGGCAAAGGCTGAAATTATATCACCAGTTACGTGTGATCACTTGCAGGACAGCTGTTAAAGGGAAACCATTATTCTGTATAATAGAAATAGAGAAGAGCACTTGCTGATTTCTGTCAGCGACACTAAAAGGATCATGCGCCCATTTAACTTTACACCCTCCGTGAGCACAGTCTGTCTCTACCGCCATGGCCAAAAGTTTTTAGACTGACACAAATATTAATTTTCAAAAAGTCAGCTGCTTCAGTGTTTTTAGATCTTTTTGTCAGATGTTACTATGGTATACTGAAGTAGAATTACAAGCATGGCATAAGCAGAGCTTTATTTCTTAGAAAATAGGTGCAGGAACTCAACCACGACCCCGTTCAGATTTCACAAACAGTAGAAGGGTCTTAAAGGGGCATTAAATACCAGGATTACATTACATACAGAGTGCAGAGTTCAGGGGGGGGTTACACATAGAGTGAGGAGCTGTCACTTGTAAACACAGAAACCAGACTTCTGTGTTTACAAGTGATTTTGGTGAGCAGGCACCAAAGGGTCTGAACCAAAGGTGGTGGAACAGTTTCCCCAAGTTCCCACTGAAAAAAAGCCCTGGGCATAAGTGTCAAAGACAAGTGTATGTAAGTGGGTGATCTATAGTAATATACGTGAAAGGCTGACTGCTCTTAAAGTTAGGGTGCGTGTTGTACGCCGATAAATACGGTAATTAAATACATTTATTTTTCGGACGAAAACAATATTCCGAAACAAAATATTTCAATGTGCACATGTGTAAATTTGTCAATAAAAGCCTTTGACTCTTATGAAAAAATTGGAAAGAAACTGCGCTACAAAATGCCAGAAATAAGAGAAAAGAGGGAGAAGAGAACCTGCAACGTAGTCACAGTCTAATCCCTCCAGGTGCTGCGATTATCGTGTAAACAATAAATACAAGAAATAAAAATAGGAAAAATATAAATCGTGCTACCTCAACCGCCCTTCTTGCCAAACACAAGTGTATGTAAGTGGGTGATCTATAGTAATATACGTGAAAGACTGACTGCTATGTCAAAGGTGACCTATAATGGCCCCTAGGGTGCAACATGTAGTCACCTCAAAATCCCTCAACAATCAAAGTGATGGTGATTTACAAAAGAAGTAGGGCCTGGAAGAAGTATTTTTTTTACGAAACGGACGTAGGGCGAGCGGCGTGCTGTCGTCACCCAAGAAGCTCCTGAAGTTCCCCCAGTGGACGGGTGCCTGAGAGTTTTGTGTACCGGCCGGCACATTAGATTCAAGACAAATTTTAAACTGCGTAACTGTAAGTGCAATTTTAATCTTTTAAATACATTTCTACACTTTTAATGCACTATGTGGAGCTCTCACTGTTTCTTACATGGTGGGCATTGATACTGCTGGAATTTCTTGGAGAACGAGATCCATCAGGACTGCACATCTGAAACCGTGAAATTGGGACCTATTATATGCTGTTTCTGATCCCCTATTCATAAGGGATCGTGGGAATTCGGTAAGAGGCCAATCTTTAAGTTCGGTGGAGGAGATGTCAGTCTTTTTTTCTTTTGGACACGTTCACAATTAATCTGCAATGTGGCACAGATGCACGGGTGTTTGACATACTACCTGCTATCTAATGGACTCTCTACTGTCAACATTTTGGACTGTTTATTAACCTATTCAGGGCCAAAACTCATATTTAGTTGATGTTTTTTGATCCAAGTGCTTTTTGTGTTTGTCTTTGGTTTTTGTTTATTTCTTTTGTAAATCACCATCACTATGATTGTTGAGGGATTTTGAGGTGACTACATGTTCCACCCTAGTGGCCATTATAGGTCACCTTTGACATAGCAGTCAGCCTTTTACGTATATTACTATAGATCACCCACTTACATACACTTGTGTTTGGCAAGAAGGGCGGTTGAGGTAGCACGATTTATATTTTTCCTATTTTTATTTCTTGTATTTCTTGTTTACACGATAATCGCAGCACCTGGAGGGATTAGACTGTGACTACGTTGCAGGTTCTCTTCTCCCTCTTTTCTCTTATTTCTGGCATTTTTTAGCGCAGTTTCTTTCCATTTTTTCATAAGAGTCAAAGGCTTTTATTGACAAATTTACACATGTGCACACTGAAATATTTTGTTTCGAAATATTGTTTTCGTCCGAAAAACAAATTGAATTACCATATTTATCGGCGTATAACACGCACCCTAACTTTAAGAGCGAAGTTTCAGGAAAAAAACTTTCCACCGCCCCCTGCGTAGCACAGTTTACCCTCTATTTTCAGTGTAAAAAGGTGAGTGTTATACGCCAATAAATACAGTACTCCCAAATTTTTTATTTTATTTATTTAGTTATAAAATGTATTCGTCCGAAAATCCGAAAGAATTAAGGTTGAATCTGCCAATTGAAGGCTTATGGTGTCTGTCGAATGTTCTAAGAAGATTCGACGGAGCAGCTAAACTGTACAATGCCACAATCGTACATTTCCGGTCGAATGTTGCGCCTACAAGCTATAGAAGAATTCTAATGTTGTATGACACTAGTTATAATTATATTTATGAATTATTATTACTGGTCAACTAACATTCGAATTCTTCTATAGCCTATGGGCCGAGCATTTGACCGGAAATGTATAATTGCGGCGTCGTACAGTTTAGCTGCTTGTCAAATCTTCTTAGAAGTTTCGACAGACACCATAAGCCTTCAATGACAGATTCAACGTCTGTATGTTTTTCGCTGCTTCGTCAAATCTTCGTCGTTCATGTCGAATGGTCTATCCCAACACTGTCTCTATAATGTCGAATCTTTCCTCTCTATGTAGAATAATCTTGGACTAATAGAGTTAAGGTTAGACCCTTTGACCGCAGGTTCAATAGACACAAATTGCGATTGTCAGCGTCATGTCGAATCTCCTATCTATATCGAACTGTTGTAGCAACTGTTGTTAAAATGATAACGAAAATAAACATTGGCCTAAATTGATGAAAGAAATTGTATTTTTTATATTTTTTTATTGTATATGTTTTATAGCAGAAAGTAAAAAATATAGTTTTTTTTTTCAAAATTGTCAGTCTTTTTTTTATTTAAATAAAAACTGCAGAGGTGATCATATACCACCAAAAGAAAGCTCTATTTATGGGGAAAAAAGGACAAAAACAATTATTTGTGTACGCCACATGCAGAGTTAATTTTGGCAGCAAATTTTGATTTAGTTTTAGTCTTAGGACTAAAATGGCATTTTAGTCCCATTTTAGTCTTCTGCAAGTGTTTTAGTTTAGTTCATTTTTGTCATTTAAAATCTAATAGGTGTAGTTAAATTGTAATGCATTATTTAAGCATGTCTCCACAATTTCCAAACTTATTATATACTGCTGGAGTGAAAATCTAATATGTTATTATTTATGGTATTGAGGTATGAACATGCACTACAGACCAAAGTTAATTTTGACGTGAAATTTCAATCTAGTTTTAGTCTTATACACACAACCATTTTTCGGGCTGTAGAAAATAAAAAAAATGTTTAATGTCATTAAAAACGATCGTGTGTGGGCTCCAGAGCATTTTTAATGACGTAAAAAATGGGCATTAAAAATTTAGAACATGCTCTAAATGTTAACGTTGTCGTTTTTAACGCCGTAAAAAATGGTCGTGTGTGGGCTTTAACGACGGGAAAAAAACTAGCATGCTCAGAAGCAAGTTATGAGACGGGAGCGCTCGTTCTGGTAAAACTAGCGTTCGTAATGGAGTAAGCACATTCATCACGCTGTAACAGACAGAAAAACGCAAATCGTCTTTTACTAACACAAAATCAGCTAAAGCAGCCCCAAGGGTGGCGTCATCCGCATGGAACTTCCCCTTTATAGTGCCGTCGTACGCGTTGTACGTCACCGCGCTTTGCTAGAGCATTTTTTTTCATGATCGTGTGTAGGCAAGGCCGGATTAACAATAATCGGGTTGAAAAAAACTTTGTTTTTTCTAGACCATTAAAAAGTGATTGTGTGTACGCGGCATCAGTCTTTTGACTAAAATGGCATTTTAGTTCCATTTTAGTCCTTTGACTAAAATGCCATTTTAGTTTTAGTCGTATTTTAGTCATCTCAATTGTTTTAGTTTTAGTTGTAATTTAGTAGACTAAAATGGTATTAAGTTAGTTGACTAAAATGTTTTAGTCAGTTTTAGTCGACAAAATTAACACTGGCCGCATGACCGCGCAATTGTCAGTTAAAATCAGGAAGGGGGTAAAACCTTCCTGGCGCTGAAGTGGTTAAAGATTTTTTTTTTCTAAATGAGCATGTTCAGCACTTGGGAATCATCTATGATTTCCAGATCCTAAAAGGTGAAGTCTTCCTTTAAGGGACGTCAAAGGAAACCATTAAACACAATAATACCAGTGAAGCTGAAAATATTGAAGATGGTGGTGCAGATAATGGTCAAAGGATAGAGACTAATAGGATCTAGCGATAAACTGATAGTTTATGGACATAAGAGTTCTCACTAATGGACTGTAATGACCTTATTTACTAAGAGGAAAAAGTGCTAGTTGCACTAAAAACTTCCATTCCTTTTAATGACGGTTAATTACAACCATCTCTCAGCGCCATTTTGTGTGGAAAAAGGGCACTTAAAACCTCATTGCCTTGGCAACCCCACGGTCATGAAATGATAATAGTTGGCCTTTAACCTCAGCTTATATGGTCAGTCATTCGTAAATGGAAATTAAGCTTATATAACCACCAAAACATTAACATTATGGGAAAATTTGGGGAAAAAAGGCTTGCATAAGAAATATTTATAGGGAAACCACCAGAGACTCTTTACATTTTTGGTTAAAATCCCAAGTCTCCGATCTACAATTAGGTATTCAGGTAAGAAACAACACAAGTCTGAAGTCCTCAGGGACAGTGAGGTGCACATTTTGGACAGAGAGGACAACTGTGGAGCAACCATCCCTGAACAGTGGTGGTGGTCTTCGACCCCATTGGAATAAAAAAGAGTGTAATTGCGCTAAAATCAACCCATATATTCATAAAAAAACACCAGTGGTGTGAAATGTGTGAAGTGTTACTAATAATATTGTACTTTGTGTATATTCAACAAAAAAAACATAAAAGTATATCAAAAACAACTAAAATAGTGCAATCAGTGTGTCTAATGAAAAGACACTAAAAATAAAACTCCCAATGGTAATAGAAACATAAATATACATAAGTTACATGTGCAAAATTCTGGATAAAGTGTTACATTAAATACACCCTGTGTATATCCATATATACATATCATAAGGAGATCAATCCATATGAGAGATAGCAATGTGTTTGGTCACAGTCCTTAGCAATTGTCAAGCAAATCCGAGCGTTCAGTACATCCCTCTTCTCCAGGTATACTTCCACACACCAAGGATCTCAAACAAATAAGAACAAAGAAACCATAGCGTAGTATGCTAAACACTGGCTAGAAAAAATGTTGTATGTAAACAACTCACATTTAGTCAAATGTGTCTTCGCGTGTAATACGTTCAGATACAATGTTGAACTCCTCAGACTCGTCGGATCTCGTCACTCGGCTCCTCCCCCACGTGTTGCGTCACTTGTCACGTGACTTTTTCAAGGTAACATCATGTGACAAGTGGACTCTGCCCAGCCCTCCGCTCCCATGTCACAGCTTTTGATTGACAGCAGTCAATCTGTCCAATGAGGAGATTGACAGCAGCTGGAGCTGCTTCGCTCATGCACATCACCGTATAGTAGGGTGCCCACGTATCCCGGATTGCCCCACAATTTTGCATTTGTGTCCTGGGCACCTTCATTCCGGGACAATACATTGTCCCGGAATGAAATGAGGACACGCAGTCAACCTAATAGACAATTGCCAAACTGGTTGCTAGGACCGCCCCACATGGCATCTAGCAACCAGTGACGTCACATCTAGAGCTTTCTTGCCGAGAAAACCGAGCATGTGTACGAGGCTTTGAGGTTTCTCGTCAAGAAAACTGCCCAGAATCTAGATGAGAAAAATAGAGAACATGTTCTCTATTTTCTCGTCGTGAGATTCTCGGCAGTGTTTTCCTGCCGAGAAACCCGAGTGTGTGTATACTTACCTCTCCGTGCAAACCCGTGCATCCTCAAAATGACTTTGACGCATGCGCGGTAGCTTCCAAGGCATAGGTAGGGTGTAGCAAGATGGCGGCGACGGCATCAAATGTGACGAACGCATGGTCGTCGTACTCGATGATGTCACCGCTTTCGTGCCATTCAAAAGAACGGCGGTTCTTTTGAATGGAGTGTCTGTACACTCGGCCGGCAAGAGATTCTTGCTAAGAATCTCGTCAGGAAAAACAACGTTTTTTTTACTGACGAGATTCTGTGCTGTGTGTACAGGGCTTAAGACTTTACGACCACTTTAAGGTGTTGTGTGTGACTATAAATGTTGGTGTATCTTCCTGACACTCATCGGAACCAGGAACTTAGGGCCAGATTCGCGTACAATTGCGCCTTTGGAAACTTAAGCCATTTAAGTTACACCGCCATAAGTTTTCAGGTTTAGTGCTCGATCCACAAAGCACTTACCTGGAAACGTGTATCGTAAATGCGTCGGGCGCAAGGCGGGCCAAATCGAATGGGCGGCTAACATTTAAATTAGGCGCGCCCGCTCCGGACCTACTGCGCATGCTCCGTTTCCTAACTCCCGCCGTGCTTTGCGCGAAGTGATGTCATTTTTTCGAACGGCGACGCGCGTAGCGTACTTCCGTATTCCCGGACGGCTTACGCAAACGACGTTAAATTTTGAATTTCGACGTGGGAACGATGGCCATACTTTAGACAGCAATACGCTTGCTGACTAAAGTTAGGGCACCAAAAACGATGACTAACTTTGCAAAAGGGAAACTATACTAGCGGCGACGTAGCGAACGCGAAAAATCGTTGTGGATCCGCCGTAACTCCTAATTTGCATACCCAACGCTGGTTTACGACGCAAACTCCCCCCAGTGGTGGCCGCGGTACTGCATCCTAAGATCCGACAGTGTAAAACAATTACACCTGTCGGATCTTAGGGATATCTATGCGTAACTGATTCTATGAATCAGTCGCATAGATAGAAACAGAGATACGACGGCGTATCAGGAGATACGCCGTCGTATCCCTTTTGTGGATCTGGCCCTTAGCTCAGTAAGCTATAAACCTCTTCAAAATGACAGAACAATCCAGTTGAATGTGACTAACTACTACAATCTATACCATGCCCTGGATCAATGAGAACCTTCACAGACAAGTCCTTATCTCCATGTTTTTATGCCCGGCCTATGATCTAAAGACTGTGTGAAAATCCTGGTTTTCATTAATATTATGCAGTCAAGCTGCACAACAAAAAAATAATATGGCAGGGTTTTAATTATTGCTATGTGTTAATGCTTTACAACTATATCAAGATGCCCTCTCACACGGCTCGCCGGGGTCTGGGTCTTTAATCAATCAATGAGGCTTACGCTCCCTAAGCTCCCTGTTGATTGGAACACTGTGTTACTTAGTGGTAACATTTCTTATTCTAAAGCTTTACTCTGAGCTTAGCAACACAGCCAACTGCACACAGCAGAATCACTACCCATTGGCACCATCTAAAGGGGTTGTAAACCCTTGTTTTTTTTTTTGTTTTTTTTTATAACAAACATGTCATACTTACCTCCACTGTGCAGTTTGTCTTGCACAGAGTGTCCCCGATCCTCCTGTTCTGGGGTCTCTCAGCGGCGCTGGTGGCTCCTCCCGGTGACTTGTCCTTAATGTTCCTCTAACGGGGAAGTTCCTTCAAGGACTGCGCAGGCGCAAACTTGCCGACGGAAATCTCCGAACCTCGCTCGGCATCCAGGCTCTTTCCTTAACATCCCCGTGGATTGGAGGATGTTAAAAAAAGAGCCAGGAGGCCGAGTGAGCGAAGCGAGCCGTCCAAGCGCAGCGAGGACGTGAGGCCGACTGGCCACTTACCTCGAAATCCACGTCGCCCTGGATGCCGGCCGAGGTTCGGAGATTTCCGTCAGCAAGTTTGCGCCTGCGCAGTCCTTGAAGGAACTTTCCCGTTAGCCGGAACCATCTCAGCAGATCACATTGCGCCTGCGCAGGAACTTTCACGATAGCCGGAACCAGCTCGGCAGATCACCGGCATTGAATGTCCATGTTGGAGAAGCGCTCTCCTTGGTGGACACCTGTGCGGGAGCATTCCCGAGTCCTGCATCTGTGTCCATTCACACAGAATTCAGGACTCGGCCCCGCGTCATTGGATTTGATTGACAGCAGCGGGAGCCAATGGCTGCGCTGCTATCAATCTATACAATCAGGACACGAAACACCAGCTAGAGATGGCGTGCTTGTTCCTAGACAGAGGATGACAGTGGAGCCAAGCGGAGCTGAGCATAGCCGAGTGGAGCCGTTCGGAGCCATTCAAAAATGCTCGGAAAAACTCAGAAATACTCTGTTCCCAAGGTTTTCCGAGTACAGCCGAGCTGTCCTTGGACCTTTCCGAGTGTTTCCGAGGCTCTCCGGCGCCCCCCACTCCTCTGGCCACCTGCGGTATTTCATGCCATTGAAGTCAATGTGGAACAAATTATTTTAGTTTCCATAGACTTTAATGGGGAAACTCGCTTTGATATGCGGGTGCTTTGGATTGCGAGCATTCTCCTAGAACAGATTATGCTCGTAATCCGAAGTTCCACTGTATAAAGCAAGGCCTAATCCCAAACATACTAAAAAAATAGAGGGATACAGACAGCAACAAAACCTGGACAAGGCTCCAACCCTTCTATTAACCACTTAAGGACCACCTCCTGCACATATAGGTCGGCAGAATGGCACGGCTGGGCACAGGCACGTACCTGTACGTCGCCTTTAAGAGCCCAGCCGTGGGTCACGCGCACGACCTGGTCCAAAGCTCCGTGACCGCCCCCGCGGACCCGATCGCCGCCGGTGTCCCCCGATCGGTCACAGGAGCTGAAGAATGGGGAGAGGTGAGTGTAAACACATCTTCCCCGTTCTTCTCTGTGGCAGTGACACTGATCGTCTGTTCCCTGTTATAGGGGACGGCAATCAGTGACGTCACACCTACAGCCACGCCCCCCTACAGTAAGAATCACTCCCTTAGGGCACACTTAACCCCTTAGCGCCCCCTAGTGGTTAATCCCTTCACTGCCATTGTAATTTTCACAGTAATCAGTGTCCGAAGTGTCCACCATAATGTCGCAGTCACGAAACAAATCGCTGATCGCCGCCATTACTAGTAAAAAAAATAATTATTAATAAAAATGCCATAAAACTATCCCCTATTTGGTAAACGCTATAACTTTTGCGCAAACCAATCACTATACGCTTATTGCAATTTTTTTACCAAAAATATGCAGAAGAATACGTATCAGCCTAAACTGAGGATTTTTTTGGGGATATTTATTATAGCAAAAAGTAAAAAATATTGAATTTTTTTTCAAAATTGTTGCTCTATTTTTGTTTATAGCGCAAAAAATAAAAACCACAGAGGTGATCAAATACCACCAAAAGAAAGCTCTATTTGTGGGGAAAAAAGGACGTCAATTTTGTTTGGGAGCCATGCCGCACGACCGCGCAATTGTCAGTTAAAGCGACGCAGTGCCGAATCGCAAAAAGGGGCAAGGTCCTTAACCTGCATAATGGTCCGAGTCTTAAGTGGTTAAAAAACGAAATAAAAAGCTTTGGCTCGAGCTGGGTTTAATTTGCACATTTATGCAAATATTTGTAAAGCTTGTATACAAATAAAAAAATAATATAAAAATCAGCTTATACACTCAAAACTTCCAAAATAGTAATTAAATCAAGCAAAAACCAGCAAATTAAGATTTTTTTCTTTTATTAATGGGCTAGAGTTTCCTTTTACATGAAATTTAGTATACAACTGTCTTATTTTTGTCAGAATCTCATTCCTTTTTCGGTGGATTTTTCCACTTATTGTGTTTAATCGAACTACAACTTCAAATAAATTCAGTTAATCGCTACCCTCTCCCACTAGTTTATATCCGGCACTAAATTATCGTCATTACTTCTGGATATTGCTAAGCTGCTTACTATTAAAATATTGTGTTTTTGTCTAGAGTCTCCAAACGGAATATTCCGAGTAATAAAACCGCGGTGCGTCTGTACCTGATCTGAAATAAAGATAATTAAAAAGGGATTTAAATATGTTTTCAATGAATTGATTACACAGAGGAGCAAACATCAGCATTGTTCAGGGAGAAGGCTAATAAAATTCTATATGCTAAAATAAATGGGAAAACGGAGGAGGAAGGGAGAGCAAACAGAAAATGGCCATACGGTAAAGAGTGGATATGGGCTTAACCACTTCAGCCCCGGACCACATTGCTGGTCAAAGACCAGAGCACTTTTTGCGATTCGGCACTGCGTCGCTTTAACTGACAATTGCGCGGTCGTGCAACGTGGCTCTCAAACAAAATTGACGTCCTTTTTTTCCCCACAAATAGAGCTTTCTTTTGGTGGTATTTGATCACCTCTGTGGTTTTTAGTTTTTGCGCTATAAACAAAAATAGAGCGTCAATTTTGAAAAAAATGAATATTTTTTACTTTTTACCTTAATAAATATCCCCCAAAAATATCTAAAAAAACGATGTTTTCCTCAGTTTAGGCCGATACGTATTCTTCTACATATTTTTCGTAAAAATAAAAATCGCAATAAGCGTTTATTGATTGGTTTGCGCAAAAGTTATAGCGTTTACAAAATAGGGGGTATTTTTATGGCATTTTTCAAAAAAAAAATTTTTTGTAGTAATGGCGGCGATCAGCGATTTTTTTCGGTACTGCGACATTATGGCGGACACTTCTGACACTTTTGACACATTTTTGGGACCATTGGCATTTTTATAGCGATCAGTGCTATAAAAAATGCATTGGATTACTATAAAAATGCCACTGGCAGTGAAGGGGTTAACACTAGGGGGTGGGGAAGGGGTTAAGTATGTTCCCTGGGTGTGTTCTAACTGTAGGGGGGGTGGACTGACATGGGGAAATGACTGATCTTCTGTTCATACATTGTATGAACAGAAGATCAGCATTTCTCTCACTGACAGAACCGGGAGCTCCCGGTCTTGGCAAGAATCTCTTGCCGCCCAAGTGTACAGACACTCCTTTCAAAAGAACTGCGCCCCCCAAAAATGTGAGCACCAGCCGACAATGAACAGGTGGCAACCCTAGGCGCGCTCCCGAGTCCTGCTTCTGCGTCCATTGACACAGACAGCAGGACTCTGCCCCGCCCCCTGACTTCGACTGACAGCAATGGGAGCCAATCTTGTAAGAGAGTAAGCCTAAACATGTAAACAAAACATTTTCAATTCCCTTCCCTTTTTTAAATCTCTTGCTATATAGGAAGAACAGAACATCGGAAAGGCTAGTTAAATCGCAAAATACATAAATATTTTAGGAAAAAAATGACTTTTCAATAACAATTTAGGTAAGCAGAGCACTAAAACCTTCTGATTGGCTGGGTGTAAAAAAAAAAAAAAAAAAGGAAAAAAAAAAAGTCCAGAATAGGAACCCACGGTGGTGTTCGCCCGGCTGTCTTCGGAATAATAGAACATTGAGTGACAGCGCAGCATTATCCCAGGAAGCAATTTCATTAGAGCCGATGCTGGGACCTGCCATTCCGGCGAAATGACACAAAGCAAACTGCCGTAGCGAGAGAAGAGCTCCCCGCCGCGCGTGCCGAAAGCCGCATCCTAGAAGATCCAGCCGAAATGTCACCTCCCGAACACAATGATCACCGGATTACGGAAATCTAATTAGCTGTTTCATTAGCCGAACTCCTATCTCTGGCTTAGACAAACAGTGAGAAGAATAGAAGCTTCCCAAGTGGGGTTTAACTCTTTCGGCGGCTGTGACCTGTTCCGACGGCGTGGTCTGATAGCTGGAACGCCGGTGCCCTATTTGAGCGAGCTCGGTGTCGAGTTGGGTTAAGTGTACGCAGGCTGTCATGGAGACACACTGCTAATTTATTCTCTGCATTACTAAAAGGCTTCTATTGTACGTCTTGTATTGTGAGGCCTAAACAATGTGAAGGACCGTAGAAAGCTCTCTTTCTTAGTTCAAACATTATTTTTCATTCTCTATAGTCAGCTGCTGAAGTGCCCGCGTACAATGGTAACACAAACTGCCTGCTATCTTTAAATAAAAGCACCCTGCTGGTGATTTCATTCAGAGAATTGAAGATTACCCAGCATTCCCTTTCAGCCATTTTGTTAGCTGAACCCAACAAAGTCTTAAATGGACGGAACAGGTAGGTACTTAATATTAATATTTTAGGAGTTATAAAGAAAGCTATATCAGCTTTTGGCTGCTTATATGTGTTGGCGGCTTTTAAAGTGAGATCTCCCCATCCTAATTCCTTTCCACCTGGGAGATTGTGTGTTTCCAATTCTCCCCGTTACATTCTCTATAATGAAAAAAATAATAACAAATCCTTAATAGCCAAGGTCAGGGCCACTGTTAGGAATCATGGGGCCCCGTACAGCCTTCCCTTGTGCCCCCCCCCCACACCTGACGGTATTCTATACAATATTTTCACAATATTTTCACACAAAAATACATTATTAATGGACAAAAATGACACCCGATTCCACCTCCTAGTACAAATCTCCCCTGCCTGCACAATTCCCCCAATCCCTCCTATTAGCCCCGAATTCCCTCATCGGCTCCTGGCACACAATCACCCCTCCCAGCACAAATCTTCTTTCTTCAATCCCTCTCCTAGAACACATTCCCACAAACCCCTCCTCCTAGCACAACCCCCTCTCGGGGCAGGGGAAGGAGCTCAGTGGCGGCCGGCCAGGTTCATTATCCCTCCATGTCTCTCACCCAGCAGCTAAAAGCCGGCGGGAGGAAGAGGGGGTGAGAGACATGGAGGGCATTGTTCTCCACCAACCCTCCTGCTGTCTGGGCCCCTCTGTGTGTCGGGGCCCCCTACAGGAGGGCTGGTGGTCCCCCCCTATCAGCGGCGCTGGCCAAGGTCGAGAGAGATAAACTAAAACTGTCAGGTGGTTTATATCTCTAGCATCTGCCAAAAACTGAAATATCACATTTGGGTGGACTCACATCTTAACCGCTTAGGAAATCCGGGGACATATTTTTTCTTTACTAGTAATGGCAACAATCATCGACTCTCTGCCCGTCGCCTCACAGCCTCTCAAGTCTTACTCTTCGGGCCCCGGCTACTACTGGGTGGGGAGCGGAGGAAGATCACTCAGCCAGGGAAGGCAAGGAGATAGGCTGGTGGCTGGCCAGGATTTGAGCCAAGGCAGAAGAACATGCAAGCGAAGCTGAATGGGCATGCGCCCGGAACTGAAGAAATATTCCATCCGCTCCGACCAGCACATGATCATCAGAAAGGGGCACAGATAATGGAAAAAAATACACCCCCCTAAGCTAGTAGGCACGGCGGAGCGGGGGGGGGGTGTAATTTAATAATAAAATTGTAATGTAATAAAATTGCAGCGATGCAGTGCCGTATAGCAGAAAATGGCCTGGTTATTAAAGCGGAGTTCCATCCAAAAGTGGAACTTCCGCTTAATCCACTTAATCCGGCGCGTCGCTGGACCATGGAACAGGTAAGTGTATGTTTATTAAAAGCCAGCAGCTACACTTTTTGTAGCTGCTGACTTTTAATAAACATAAAAAAAAGTCTGGAACTCCCCTTTAAGCACATCTTCCGTGGTTAACCAATAAAGAGTATCACTTAAACTCCAAAATTTCTGTATTATGAAAACAAATAACAAGCATTTCAATAAAAACACAGGAACCTTAGAATAACAGACAACCAATAGAGATTGAGTAAAAGTAGTTACATAACCTTACAAAGAGAAAAAAAGGCTCTCACACCTATTAGCACAATGCCTTCTGATCCTAAAGAGAACCTCAGAATGTGTTAAAGTCCCTGTCAATTCTTAGGAACTCTTTGGAGCTTCGTTCCAAGAAGCTTACCGACAGGTTTTCAAATGTGAAAAACAGATATTATGTCGCTATTAGTAACTGCCTCTAGTGTGTACCTTACGAGCCGATGAACACGTTTTACAGCTGTTAGCAAGCTTTTACCATATGAAACTTTATGGTGATCCAAGCGATTTAAGTAGATCTGTCATCTTCGAGTAAAGTATCTTTTATTAGGTTCTTAAGGCATTAAATAAAAAAATGGAGCTGGCTGCATATTTAAAAAAGGAAGAACATTTTGTGTGAACCTGATCATTTATTACATAAAGGAACACATGTAGAATGGTAGTTAATGTGTAAAGGCTATAAAAAAGGATTCTTACAAGAATCCCACGATGTGACTAGTGGATTTGTCCAATTTTGTTTTTCCGGCAGGCCACCAAATCAAGTTAGGCAATTTCTTCTGCAGGATAAACTATTGATTGCAGGTTGCTAGCATTGAAGCAACCTGGTATAGCTGTCCTGTGTTCCCATTAACCAGTCCACCTTTAGATCTTGTATTCCACTCCAGAGAGTAGAAGTTGTCTTACTACATTTTCTGACCTTCAGTCAGCAAGTTAATGGTGGGCCATTGGTGGGTATGAGGTTTGAGTTCATCTTAACCTTGGGTTTGTCCGAGATTCATGTTTAGGCAAATCCCTAACTCAATAAGTATGAATGTTTTCATTGGAACTTGGGTGCATTAGAAATTAAGATCAACCCATAATGCACTGCTTAGCCTTTGACCCTGGTCAGCTGAGTCACAAGAGCCAATAATATGAAGACATTATTAAAGCAGAGTCCCGCCAATTATTATTTTTTTTTTTAAGTCAGCAGCTACAAATACTGCAGCTGTTGACTTTTAAAATAAGGACACTTACCTGTCCAGGGCGCCTGCGATGTCGGCACCCAAAGCCGATCTATCCCTCAGGTCTCTGCCACCACCATCTTCGTCAAGGCAATCAAGAAGTGAAGCCTTGTGGCTTCACTTTCTGGTTTCCTACTACGCATGCGCAACTCGCACTTCGCGATCCCACTGGTCCCTGCTTCTTCTGGGACCTGTGTGTCTCCCAGAACCCACAGGTGGCTTAGGCAATGCTGTATCCTGGCCTAGGCCAACAAGGCCCAGGCCTAGGGCAGAACTTTGCAGGGGGGCAACACAGAAAGAGTCCGCGCCGGCTTGCGCTACACTGTTAACCTCGGATGTTTTTTCTGACGGAAATACGCTTAAGCTTGGCTTGCATACACACGATCACACAAAAGTTCCCTGAACTTTCCATCAAGAACGCAGTGATGTACAACCCTTCGATGAGCCAAGAAAATTAAGTTCAATGCTCCCAAGCATGCATCAAATTGTTTCTGAGCATGCGTCGGAATTTTGCGTGTCAGAATTGTTACAGATGATCTGATTTTCCTTTAGGAATGTTTGCCAACTGAAAATTTGAGAACCAGCTCTTAATCTTTTGTTGGCAGATATACAGACAGCAAAAGTCCGTTGGAGCATACACACGGTCGGAATTTCCATCTAAAAGCTCACATCAGACTTTTCTTGTTGGAATTTCCAATCGTGTATGTATGCGGCATTAGGAGAAGGTTGGGTCATCCATACATACCCATCCACACGCAGAGCTCCCTGCATTAGAAAGATTGTCTCAATTTCTGGGGCTTAAAACTGTTAGCTTGATCAATAACAGGGCACGGTTTGCCTAGGGTGAAGGTTGGGTGATAAAGGTCCACTCATCCACTTGGGCTTTGTGTAAGTGTATGCAGAGCTTCCAGTAGGCCCTGTGTTAGAAAGTTTGTCTCCATTTCTGAAGGCCTGGAATGGGCAGCCTGATCAATAAAGGGGCATGGATTGCCGAGGGTAAATTTTGGATAATCTATCCCCACTCATCCATCAAGACTTTGTGTAAGTTTTGGCAGAGCTTCTAGTAGGCCCTGTGTTAGAAAGTTTGTCTCCATTTGTGACATCCTGAAATGGGCAGCCTGATCAATAAAGGGGTATGAATTGCCGAGGGTGAAGGTTGGGTAATCCATGCCCACTCATCCACCCAGACTTTGTGTAAGTTTTGGCAGAGCTTCTAGTAGGCCCTGTGTTTGAACATTTTTCTCCATTTCTGAAGGCCTGAAATGTGCACCTTGATCAACAAAAGGGCATGGATTGCCAAGGGTGAAGTTTGGGTAATCCATCCCCACTCATCCATCAAGACTTTGTGTAAGTTTTGGCAGAGCTTCTAATAGGCCATGTGTTAGAAAGTTTGTCTCCATTTCTGAGGCCTGAAATGGGCAGCCTGTTCAATAAAGGGGCATGGATTGCTGAGGGTGTAGGTTGGGTAATCCTTGCCCACTTATCCACCCAGACTTTGTGTAAGTTTTGGCAGAGCTTCTAGTAGGCCATGTGTTAGAAAGTTTGTCTCCATTTGTGACATCCTGAAATGGGCAGCCTGATCAATAAAGGGGTATGAATTGCCGAGGGTGAAGGTTGGGTAATCCATGCCCACTCATCCACCCAGGCTTTGTGTAAGTATTGGCAGAGTTTCTAGTAGGCCCTGTGTTAGAACATTTTCTCCATTTCTGAAGGCCTGAAATGGGCATCTTGATCAACAAAGGGGCATGGATTGCCAAGGGTGAAGTTTTGGTAATCTATCCCCACTCATCCATCAAGACTTTGTGTAAGTTTTGGCAGAGCTTCTAATAGGCCATGTGTTAGAAAGATTGTCTCCATTTCTGAGGCCTGAAATGGGCAGCCTGTTCAATAAAGTGGTATGGATTGCCGAGGATGAAGGTTGGGTAATCCATCCCCACTCATCCACCCAGACTTTATGTAAATGTTGGCAGAGCTTCCAGTAGACCCTTTGTTATAAAGCGTGTCTCCATATCTGAGGCCTAAAGCATCAGCTTGATCGATAACTGTGGATGTTTTGCCAAGATTGAAGGTTGGGTGATCCATACCCACTTACATCCATGTGTCTAATTCCCTACATGTAAATATTTTCACTGTATATGCCCAGTCTGAATCATTTTTGCTTTCAAACTTCCAAGCCGCAAAACAGCAGAAAAAGACAGCTGAGTAGCTGACCCTCATAAATCCTTCTCCGCAGGCTCCAGAAATATAAGTGTGAGGTCAAACCGAAGTCATTTTCTCCTCTTTGCACTTGTGAAAAGGGAGAAAAAAAAAACCTCTCAAACGCCGCACAGTGTTTGGAAAAACTGCATGTGTCGATTCAGCTCTGTGTCAGGATCTGTTTTTAATTGAATAGGGTCCTCTGCGCAACAAATGTTTAATTTCGTGATGACATTATCAGGAACAGGTTAAGAGATGAATTTAAATGGATCTCTTTGTCTCGAAAGGCCCCTTTTTTCCTTACCCAAGTTTTTTTTTTCTTCTTTTTTTTCTCTTTATTTGTAATAGAATATTAATTAAATGGGATTGCAAATGAAATACAATGAAGCACATTAGTGATATATCCAGCTAGGAAAGGAAAATAATTAGATTTTTAAATGTTATTCAGAGGCACACAGGCACTTTCCTTTATTAAATTTGAAAAGAGTGATGAAATTGTCATATTTGTTACAAAGCTGAATATGTTTTTTTTTTTTTTTTTTTTTTTAGATATATTATGTATTGTTATTACATCTATTATGAAACTAATGTCTGTTCTTGAAGCATCACATTTTTATAGCCTCTTCAAGAATTGTTTCATCCATAAAGAACAAATATAAAATGAACGACGGAACTTCAAATGTTGTCCAGGAAACTGATAAAAATCTTATATTGAAGTGTATGTAAACCTTAAGAATGAACTTCTTTATTTGCACCGTGTTCATCTATTAAATATACCATTGAAAGCATTATGTTATGTATGTTAGTGCAAAAAAATACTTGTTGATCCTGACAGGAATCCTGGGCCAGATTCACAGCCGAGATACGACGGAGTATCTCAGATACTCCGTCATATCTCTCAGAGTATCTATGCGACTGATTCATAGAATCAGTTACGCATAGATACCCCTAATTGTTTTACACTGTCGGATCTTAGGATGCAGTACCGCGGCCGCCGCTGGGGGGAGTTTGCGTCGTAAACCAGCGTCGGGTATGCAAATTAGGAGTTACAGCGATCCACAACGTTTTTTTGCGTTCTCTACGTCGCCGCTAGTCTAGTTTCCCGTCGCAAAGTTAGTCGTCGTTTTGGGTGCCTTAACTTTACACAGCACACGTATGTGCTGTATAAAGTATGGCCGTCGTTCCCACGTCGAAATTTAAAAATTCACGTCGTTTGCTTAAGCCGTCCGGGAATACGGAATTACGCTACGCGCGTCGCCGTTCGAAAAAATTACATCACTTCGCGCAAAGCACGGCGGGTAGTTCAAAAGGGAGCATGCGCAGTAGGTCCGGCGTGGGAGCGCGCCTAATTTAAATGGCATACGCCCCTTTGAATTACGCGGGCTTACGCCGGAGGCCGCCAGCGTAGGTTTTAATTGCAAGTGCTCTGTGAATCAGGCACTTGCGATGAAAACTTGCGGCGGTGTAACGTAGCTACGATACGTTACGCCGCCACACTTCTACCTGAATCTGGCCTACTGTGCTGTCCTGTGCATTCTGCATTGTTATCTCAAGCAATAAAACATTTATTATTATTATTATTATTATTAATATTATACAGGATTTATGTAGCGTCAACAGTTTGCGCAGCGTTTTACAACATGCAAGCAGACAGTACAGTTACAATTTAATACAGGACGAATCAGAGGGCCCTACTCATTAGAGCTTCCAATCTAATAGGGAGGGTCAAGTGATAGAAAAGGTAATAAATGTGGGGGATGGGCTGATGGAGAAAATAAAAGTATAGTTGTTAGGTGGAGGCAGAGTTGGCTTCTCCGAAGAGAAAAGTTTTCAGGGATCGTCTAAAAGTGGATAGGGTAGGAGATAGTCGGACAGATTGTGGTAGGGAGTTTCATAGGATGGGAGAAGCTTAGGGGAAGTCCTGGAGGCGAGCATTGGAGGAGGTGGCGAAGGAGATAGAGAGCAGGAGGTCTTGGGAGGAACAAATAGAACAATATGATTGGTATTTTGAGACTAGGTTAATGATGTAGCTGGGGGACGAGTTGTGAATGGCTTTGTAAGTTGTTAGTATTTTGAATTGAAAATTTGTGAGTTGAAGCCAATGGAGGGATTAGCAGAGTGGGATAGCAGATACTGAATGGTTGGAAAGAAGGACGAGTCTGGCAGCAGCATTCATGATGGATTGAAGGCGGGATAGTCTGTGTAAAGTTAAGCCCATTGGCGTACGCACAGAGTGTGCCAGGTGTACCTAGGTACACCCTAATCACCAATAGTGCCAACCGTCTTGAATATCATGCACATTGTTGGGACAAATCTCCTCCCCCAGCAGTTTCAAGTGCTCCTGGCTCTCAGGAGGACTGCAGGAATATCCCCATAATGAATGAATGAATGAATGAAAACTTATATAGCGCGGCACATGCAAACTTAATCGCCTCTGGGCGCTTAATAATCGCCTCTGGGCGCTTAATGGACCCTGCCTCCCCCTTGCTTTCTTCTAGTACTGCAATTATGTTTGAGTGGGCGAGATGGAGATATGCCCATCTTCTGCTGGTGGTGTGTCACGTGTGCACTGATAAGAAGAAGTCAGAGGAAGTGTGTGCTAAAATGATATATATATATATATATATATATATATATACACACACTATGTTGGCAAAAGTGTTGGGATACACATGAACTTTTATGGCATTCCAGTCTTAGTCCGTAGGGTTCAATATTGAGTTGGCCTACCCTTTGTAGCTATAACAGCTTCAACTCTCCAAGGAAGGCTGTCTACAAGGTTTAGGAGTGTGTCTATGGGAATGTTTGACCATCCTTCCAGAAGCGCATTTGTGAGGTCAGGCACTGATGTTGGTCGAGAAGGCCTGGCAAGCAGTTTCCACTCTAATTCATCCCAAAGGTGTTCCCATAGACACACACCCTTAAGGGTCCCAAGCAGCTGGGATTCCCCACCCTAAACAGCCAGACACAATGAATTTTCACAGTCACTTCAGAGTCCAGCACTGCCAAACCAACTGGCTGCAGCTGCCCCCTTCACTGGCTAACCCTATTGAGCATCTGTGGGCCATCCTCAAACAGAAGGTGGAGGAGCACAAGGTCTCTAACTTCCACCAGCTCTGTGATGTCATCATGGAGGAGTGGAAGAGAACTCTGGTGGCAACCTGTGAAGCTCTGGTGAACTCCATACCCAAGAGGGTTAAGGCAGTGCTGGAAAATAATGGCGGCCACACAAAATATTCACACTTTCGGCCCAATTTGGACCTTTTCACTTAGGGGTGTACTTACTTTTGTTGCCAGTGGTTTAGACATTAATGGCTGTGTGTTGAGTTATTTTGAGGGGACAGCAAATTTACACTGTTATACAAGCTGTACACTCACTACTTTACATTGTAGCAAAGTGTCATTTCTTGAGTGTTGTCACATGAAAAGATAGAATAAAATATTTACAAAAATATGAGGGGTGTACTCACTTTTGTGAGATACTGTATATATGTAACATGAATCCCATGAATTTTCAGTAGGTAGGTTCTATACTGTCAATGGGGTTGATTTAATAAAGGGAATCCACTCTGCACTACAAGTGCACCCCAAGTGCACTTGAAAGTGCACTTTTAAGTGTAGTCGCTGTAGATCGCTGTAGATCTGAGGGGAAGCTCTGAAATTAGGGGAAGCTCTGATGATTTTATCATCCAATCATGTGCAAGTAAAAATGCTGTCTTTTATTTTTCTTGTACAGTATGTCCCCCTTAGATCTACAGAAACTGCACTTAAAAGTGCAACTTCAGTGCACTTTCAAGGGCACTTGTAGTGCAAAGTGGATTTGCCTTTCGTAAATAACCCCCAATGAGTTTAAATCACTAAAGTATGTGGGAAAACTGGACAGTGGTAATTGGGAACCAAAATATAGAGAGCTGGGAGATATCATCGAAGGAAAATAAAAACAGATCTAGACTGATTTCTTCTACACCAGTGGTTCTCAACCTGGGGGTCGAATTATGATTTGCAAGGGGTCACCAAATTCTGGGCTGTCCCTGAAGCCCCCGCTGGTCTTCCAGTCATTTCGCGGCCGCCCAGCTGGGCTGTTCTTGGAGCCCGTGGCCGCTCACTCAGCCTCTTCGCAGCAGCCCATTCAGTTCACGGAATAGCTGGGAGGCAGAGACTAGAGGTCAGCTGACTGGTGAGGAATGTGAAGGGGGAGGGGCTGGAGGAGACCCGATCTCCTGATTACGGCATAGGTGTCACTGCTATGAGACACCACAAAGTCGGAGACACAGCAAAGCCGGAGACACAGTGAGTAACACTACCTGTGATTACAGTTGCCATTAAAAGTCCCCACTACAGTTCTCAGATCAGCAGATGACCTTCATCAAGAGCACCAAAGATAGCTGATCAGAACTCCCCCCAGGACTGCCACTCATCCCAACTCCCCGCCAGCACTGCCACTCATCCCATTCCCCCAAACAAAGAGTAAGACTGGTACATCCTAAAATGTATCATAAGGGGTTTTAATACCGTACGAGTGGAAGGGACTCAGGGAGCGCTAAAAGGCCATGGGTTAGGGGTGCAAATTACTTGTCTTTCCTTGGGAGCTGACAAATTATTTTACTGTTAGGGGTCCCCACAACTTGGGAAATGTTATCAAGGGGTCACGGCACTAGCAAGGTTGAGAACCACCGTTCTACACTGATCTCCCTTTTCCGCAAAATCCCAGTATGCCATAGTTGCCCTTGAAAAAAATAATTGCCCCTTATTCCATTGTATTGTTAAGAACATTTTCCTAAGGAATAAAATTTCCCTTTATGAAATCATCTGTCAAAGTTTTAAATGGAGAGCATTTATAGAAGAAAGAGAAGAAAGAAAGGTAAGCCCTGTCACATTGCGCCCCGGTTTGATGATTATAATCAGGGCCACTAATTGGCTATTTGAGTTTGAATGTCTCTCTTTTAACACATTACAAGGTATGGAAAGATTCCATTCAATAAGCAGGTCTTCAAGTAGAGGCTTTTGATCAAGCTTTGATGTGCCGTTCATGAATGGGAGGAATATTCTTACACAGTGAAGTGATAGACTGTAACAATTATACATAGTGATTCCTAAAAAGACGGTGATTGCAGCCCAGAGACTATAGTTCAGTGATGGAGATGTCTGAGGTCCCCACTTCTCTAGAAAGCAACATTTTTTATTAAAAGTTTATGTTGTGTTTTCTCTCTGCGTATGCTCATTTGTAGTAAAGAAAACACACCGGGTAAAATAATGTCAAGTAATGCCGTGTATTGTAACAGTACTTTACAGAAAGCCTTGTTTATAGGCAAAAGTAAAAAAATGTATAAATGTTATAAGAAAATTGGTCTACTCTGGCTGGGTTCCATCTCAACTTTTTCAAACTAGGTAAACCAATAAAAAATGGGCACTGAATAAAGCATAATGCGCTTTTTTCCAAGAATCAAAGGTAAAAAACGAACACAGAAAAGGTTGGTTTTGCTTTGTCAGCTCACGGTAGTAATCTATGAAGGTAACGCCACACAATGGAATGGATGAACAGTGGAGCAATTGCACAGCTGGACTTCCTAAAGCTCTAAAGCCTCGTACACACGATCAGTCCATCCGATGAGAACGGTCTGAAGGACCGTTGTCATAGGTTAACCAATGAAGCTGACTAATGGTCCGTCGTGCCCACACACCATCGGTTAAAAAACCGATCGTGTCAGAACGCGGTGACGTAAAACACAACGACGTGCTGAAAAAAACGAAGTTCAATGCTTCCAAGCATGCGTCGACTTGATTCTGAGCATGCATGGATTTTAAACCGATGGTCGTGCCTACTAACGATCGGTTTTGACCTATCGGTTAGGAATCCATCGGTTAAAATTTAAAGCAAGTTGGCTTTTTTTTTAACCTATGGGGCTCACAGGTTAAATAACCTATGGGGCTCACACACGATCGGTTTTGACCGATGAAAACGGTCCATCAGACTGTTGTCCTCTGGTTAACCTATGGTGTGTACGAGGCTTTAGGATGCAAGACAACTTTATTTTTTGCAGTATTCTAAGAAAGCATTGGATTGCAAATCATCTCCGACTTAACATTGGACAGAATATTGTTGACGTTATGTTAAAAAATAGACCTAATGCCACGTACACATGACTATTTTCCAGCTTGTAAAAAACAAAGTTTTTTAAAAATGTCATTTAAAATGATCGTGTGTGGGCTTCAGAGCATTTTTTGGGTTCTGAAAAACGACAAAAAAAAATTCGAACGTGCTCTATTGTTTAACAACGTTTTAAACAATGTTGTTTTCCGGGTTGTAAAATATGGTCGTGTGTGGGCTTTAACGACGTGAAAAACCCGCGCATGATCAGAAGCAAGTTATGAGACAGGAGCGCTCGTTCTGGTAAAACTACTGTTCGTAATGGAGTAAGCACATTCATCACGCTGTAACAGACAGAACATCGTTTTTTACTAACAGGAAATCAGCTAAAGCAGCCCCAAGTGTGGCGCCATACCGAATGGAACTTCCCCTTTATAGTGCCGTCATACGTCACCGCGCTTTGCTAGAGCATTTTTTTTTCACTATCGTGTGTAGGCAACATCGTTTTAATGATGAAGTTGAAAAAAACATAGTTTTTTCTAGAGGCTGAAAAACTTAGTTTTTTACAAACCGAAAAATTATCGTGTGTCTGCCTGGTACACCCTGTGTGCATGCCTATGGTGTGGATGTAAACAGACTTGTGTCCATTTACATCAGGCTACCTCCAATCTGTCACATTTAGGTCCAGAGAAACAGAAAAGATGCAGTCTGGACTTGATGTAGGTGGGTGTAAATAGACATAGTTCAGTTTACATCAGCCTGCCCCTAGAACTGAATGGATCTTCCGATCAGATCCACCTGAAAAACTGACAGGTGGACCTGATCAGAATGCTTGTTTTATAGGACCCTTAAGGGTGTATTTTCTCCCAGAGCTTGGTAAATAAGCAGAAGCTCTGCTAACTTCCATCATCCAATCATGTGCAAGCAAAAATGCTGTTTTTTTTTCTCTGCATGTGATTGGGTATGCCTTTAACAGGTGGGCCCATTCATATTAAGGCCCGCAGCACTGGAAGATCACAGCTAGATGGTTGGGGGTTTCCTGGGGGACTGAAGATTACAAGTGAAATAGTACAGAGCACAGGATGTTTGTCATTTATATAAGTACTGTCCATGGTGCTGATTTAAAAAAAAAAAAAATCTCTAAACTTCTTCTTTAATAAATACGAAGCTGCATTAATCTGGGTCTTTTATATCTGCCTGGTATTTAGTAGTCCAATAAATACTACACTTACTTCTACAAAAAATATCAGAGAAAATGGGATTTCAGACAAAATTACTCAGGGGCCATATTAGTTACATAGTTAGTCAGGTTGAAAAAAGACACAAGTCCGTCTAGTTCAACCATAAAAAAAAATATATATATATATATATATATATATATATATATATATATATATATATATATATATATATATATATATATATATATATATATATATATTATTATGTTTGTGATTATTATTTTTGAGCTCTACAGTTGCCAATATTCTATAGATTTAATGGCTTTTGAAACATGATGCAGTATGATCTTGTAAGCTGATCAACTTTTACTATATGAACTTTGCTTATAAAATTGGGATATCAACTTACAGACTTGGCTACATTGCTTTTCTATCTTGATATATTGTACATCATTTCATAGAAAAGAAAGGCCATTTATTTTTCCCAGTCTAAAACCAAAGGAGATGGACATTGCCTCTTCCGCTTGATTCCATCTTAAATTTTCGAACCCGCGTCCAAGGTCTAGCAGGATCCCGAAAGTGCCGCTTAGTTTGTGCCATCCTGTGTGTCATTTTAACTTCACTGATTGAACTGAATCAACTCAATTACCCAGTGATGGAACCAATAATCTAATTCCCTTGGAAGTGATGAAAATAATTCATTATGGTTCAGTGTGTTACCAAGGACCGGAGGCCGACTTATCCCTAATGGGCAATAGAAGCACACGTCCGAGTCAAGTGGCCTTGGAATGACTTGGGTGCCAGACGGTTAGCCTCTAATACATGTGAATTCACTGGCAATTTCCTCAGCTGACAAAATACAGTACCTAATAGCTACTTTAAGGACCTATAAATCTAATATACAAACTGTCTTAAATAAAAAGAGCTATGAATAACATTTGCATACAAATTAGCATAACTTTCAGAACCTTATGAAAACTGAAGATATTTGAAGGCTAAGCCAGCCTCAAGTTATCTTTTTAGTTCTGCATGAAACCTGGTATTGTTTCTTATGTTTTCTTGGAGCTCCAATATTGTTTCAAGCTCGGTCTACCTGAAGTGAGACTCTCTCTCATCATAACATTTCCCAATTGCTGGGTCAAAGAGAATGCATGAGTAGGACTGAGACAAACTCAGCTGGCTGCAGGAATTTATTTAAAAGATCTTGAATGAAGTCACCATTGTATTTAAGATGAATTAGGATGCAGGAGCGCACCAAGGCAGACATTTATTGCAACTCTGTTTACCATGGGTGCCATCAATCCTTCCCAATTCCACCCCATTTTTGCCACCCTTTGCTGCTAAGACACTAACACAACAGACAATGATGCTATTGCCAGGTTGACAGCATCTAAGTAACTAATGACACTGTGAATCACTAGTTGCTAGGATGTTGGTGGCCAAGCCGTACAGCACCATTGGCTGTTATGGTGCAGGAAGATGCCTGCACTATAACAACCAATGATGCTGTGCAACTCGGTCACCAGAATCCTATCAACTAGCTTAGTAAGGGCAACATTGCTACACTGCATTGGGGATGGTATGGAAACACCAGTGTCAGTGCCCCCCCATCTGCATGCCTCTGGGTCAGTGGCCTTACTTTGCTTGTTGGCAGCACACCCCTGTCCAGATCTGTCTTTGTAGAAGTTTTTAAAGGTAAAGTCGAAGTCAACCCTAATGCCGGGTACACACGGGCAAACATGTACGATGAAACCGGTCCGTCGGACTGTTTTCACCGTACATGTCTGCCCGGGGACTTCTGTATGATGGCTGTACTAACCATCGTACAGAAGTCCGCGCGTAAACAATACGCGGGGCGTGTCCACGCCGTCGCCGCGGCGATGACGCGGCGACGTGGGCGGACCTGCCTTTTAAATGCTTCCACGCATGCGTCAAAGTCATAGGATGCATTAAGGTGAAAAAACATTTACATTTACAACCCCTTTAACCTGTGTTCACTAGAGCTCCTGGTGGTGGAGATGAGTTTTGCTGCATGTTAGTACCAGGTCACGGTCCTCAGGATCTCCCCACCAGGAGGTGAGAAAGCCAGGATCCAGTAGCATATATGGGATCAAGCAGAAGCGTAGTCAGTAAACGAGCCAAAGGTTAGTTATAAGTGGTTGCAGGTTGGGATCAAGCAGAAGCATAGTCAGTAAATGAGCCAAAGGTTGGTAATAAGTGGTTGCAGGTTGGGATCAAGCAGAAGCAAAGTCAGTAAACAAGCCAAAGGTTGGTAACAAGCGGTAGCAAAAATAAAGACAGCAGCAGAAGTATCAAGAGCAAGAAATTGGCTGGACAGAGCACAATAATCTGGCAAACAGGAAGAACAGAGACATTGTTCAAATCAGAAAGTTCATGGGAGCAGCAAAGAGTTCTAGGTTTACGAGAAGCAAGACATAAGGCAAGGTTGTCTAAGCAGTTAGATAAGGAGCTGTCTAGCATCTCAAGTGGCTCAGTGAGAAGAGACACAGCAGAGGTCCCAGGTCCAGGTCCTGACACTGCTGAAACTAGTGTTCCATAGTCTTCCATAGTCTTCTATGGTTTCTGTTGTCCTGTTACAGAAGATCAAGTGAGTGTTGTCAACCTGGAACAGGAAAGTGTGTTACAGCAGAATCACCAGGTGAAAAAAAAAAGGGAATGCAGCCACTACATCTAAGGACTAATAAACTACAATATATAAAACATTTCTCTTTGGGTTTAGGTACACTTTAGGTTTACACTCACAATAGTGGAGTAGAAAACAAGCAAGCTATTTTTCCTCACTCACTAATCAATCAATCATTCTTTGGATCACAATAATGATTAATGTGACAATGCTGGCATGTTGGCTTTCTTTTTAGAAACAGAAAGGTACAAGCTAGTAGAAGTAGATAACACATGCATTGTATCATAAATTCAGCATTTAAATCCCGATATTTCCATTGGAAAATCAAATTAACATGCACAGCAGAATGATGAGATACGGGAATAATTCTCTGCGAGGCAGTCCAGTGAGATAACCTGTTTAAGTGGAGGACAAGAAGAAGTAAATAGTTTATCTTTAGGGTCTATTCAGGCACAGGCCTCCCTGTGAAGCTATTTCATGCTTATGTAATTAGCGAGATTGCGCTCACATGGGAAAATTCAGCACAAACACAGTCAAAATGGCGCCTTGGGCCAAAATTACAATCCAGACCTCCTGCCAATAATCAAGTCAAGAAGAACAATTTACTCATCACTGCTGGATGATAATTATAAAAGTGTGCAGTAATCTGATCAATTATAATTACAGCTAACAAAGGGCAAATGTTCAAACAGCCCTATTGTGCTAGGTAAATACTGCATGCAATACCAGCTGTTGCACACTCTGTACATAACCATTATCTAGCAGAATGCTCAGCTTAAAAAAGGGATTCTAGTTTACACTGTAGAGTTTTCAGCTCACCTTGCATTGCTTAACCCCCTTGCCAATCTTGTAACTCATCAATGTAGCAGCAAGAAAATACCCCGTCATATCCATCCTAGGTGGCCTGAGGTTGTGTGAGGAGAGCACACTCACTGCGCACTCAAAGCATACTGACCAAGCTTGTACAGTAAAGGGGTGTTGGTACCATTTCCTGTCTGACCACTAGGTGGTCCCCTTTTCATAGATAAATAATGGGTTATGCTAGAGTGTCATGGACATGCAATAAAGTCTGGCAGCTTACCTGTCTCCATGTGTTCATTAGAGGCCTGACTCTCTTCCTGGCTGTCTTTTATCACCTTCCTCCCTGTATGGCTCCACCCCAGGCCATCACAGGAAGCCTATATTAACTGTTGCACTGCAAGTCTGCAGTGCTGTTCAACTTTGTTTGTAGCTTGAGTTCCTGTCTGCCGTGTGATACGTTAACCTTTCTGTGTACCGATTTGGCTCGTCCCTGACTAGTCTTGTTTGCCTGTGACCCTGACGTTTTGGCCTGTCCCTTGGTTACCCTAGTCTGCCTGTTGCCCCGACCTCGTCTTACCCATCACTATCGCTTGTCCCGGTTGCAGCTTCCCCTCTCTCCCTGCGAAGCGTGACCTAGGGGATCCCAGGGGTCGCGACCTGGATCCATCTGCAGCAAAGGCCATCCTCACCACTAGAGGCTCTGGTGAACACAAAGCTGGGTCTTAGACTCCGCGCCCTGGGGAATCTTGGGCTTCCACTTCCTCTCTGATTGCAGCAGTCGGCTATAGGGTTCACTACCCTTTGGTGCATCCCTGATCCCAACGGGGGGTGCACTTGTCACCTGGCCACAGGTGACCTGACATAGAGAGTGGGACGAGTTTGGGCAGGGAGTCAAAAGAACAGAAGTGGGACTCCGGAAGATGACCCTTTTAGTGGTATTTGATCACCCCTGCGGTTTAAATTTTTTGCGCTATAAACAAAAATCGAGCGATAATTTTGTAATAAATGCTATACTTTTTACTTTTTGCTATAATAAATATCCCCAAAAAAGATATAAAAAAAAAACAAATTCTCAGTTTAGGTCGATACATATTCTTCTACATATTTTTGGTAAAAAAAAATCGCAATAAGCGTTTAAACAAAAAACAAATTCTCAGTTTAGGTCGATACATATTCTTCTACATATTTTTGGTAAAAAAAAATCGCAATAAGCGATGCGCACAATTTATAGCATTTACAAAATAGGGGATAGTTTTATGGCATTTTTATTAATATTTTTTTTTTACTACTAATGGCGGCGATCAGCGATTTTTTTTCGGTACTACAACATTATGGCAGACACATCGGACAATTTTGACACATTTTTGGGACCATTGTAATTTTCACAGCAAAATTGCTGTACAAATGCATTGATTATTGTGAAAATGCCAATTTCAGTTTAGGAGTTAACCACTAGGGGGCGCTGTAGGGGTTAAGTGTGACCTCATATGTGTTTCTAACTGTAGGGGGGCGGGCGTGATTGATCGTCATGAATGTGCTATCTCCACAACGAACGCTAGTTTTACCAGAACGAGCGCTCCCGTCCCCTAATTTAGTCTGAGCATGCGTGGATTTTTAACCGATGGTTGTGCCTACTAACGATCATTTTTTTTCTATCGGTTAGGAATCCATCGGTTAAATCTAAAACAAGTTGGCTTTTTTTTTAACCGATGGATAAATAACCAATGGCGCCCACACACGATCGGTTTGGACCGATGAAAACGGTCCATCAGACCGATCTCATCGGTTTAACCGATCGCGTGTATGCGGCCTAAGGAATGCACAGATGTAACAAATCCTCCAATGGTATATGGAACAGACTAGGGTTGTCCAGATACCGATACCAGTATCGGTATCGGGACCGATACCGAGTATTTGCGGGAGTACTCGTACTCGCGCAAATACCCCCGATACCTAAATAGAATACTTTCCCCCCCCGCCGCTGCCACCGCATCGCGCCGCCGCATCGAGGGACATGGCTAGAGGGACATTGCTGCATATGTGAGGGACATGGCTAGAGGGACATTGCTGCATATGTGAGGGACATGGCTGCATATGTGAGGGACATGGCTAGAGGGACATGGCTGCATATGTGAGGGACATGGCTAGAGGGACATTGCTGCATATGTGAGGGACATGGCTAGAGGGACATTGCTGCATATGTGAGGGACATGGCTAGAGGGACATGGCTGCATATGTGAGGGACATGGCTAGAGGGACATGGCTGCATATGGGGGGGACATGGCTGCATTTGGGGACACATTTAAAAAAAGTATCGGTATTCGGTATCGGCGACTACTTGAAAAAAAGTATCGGTACTTGTACTCGGTCCTAAAAAAGTGGTATCGGGACAACCCTAGAACAGACCAAAGGAAAGCAAATAAGGAAAGTTCATTTTTCGGGGTTTACATACACCTTTACCCCTCGCTCATCATTTCATAGACGTGTGTCACACAACTAACTGACTGACTGGTTGACTGACTAACTAACTACCTGATTAAATTGAGGTCAAGCAGCTTTTCAAATGAGCTCTGAAGCTAAATTAAAATGACATCAGATTTCAGCTCAAGGTTAAATGGTTCCATTTACATATTCAGTACTTGGGGTGAATTTCAAGTGCACTGCTTACCAGGCCATTTAATGCCGAATCCCATACTAAATTGAGGAAAACCTGACCAGCTTTGTTCTTTTTTGTTTTTTTATTGGTATATTCTTCTTCTTCTTATTATTAAAATGATTAAGGTATTTATTACTGTTTAGGTTAGTTGCTGTAGAGTTTTTAATACCTTCCAGTTTAGTTATTTATTATTTCCCTACTACACACAGGGCCGGATTTGCTCTCCCTGCCGCCCCAAGGCCAGGTTCCACAATGCACCCCCTCCCCGCCAACCGACCCCCCCCCCCAAATCAACGGAGAATGTGTGGCACGGTTAGATCAAATATGTTTTGTTTGTTTTTTTACTTTTTTATCACTTTTTTTATTTTTATTTATTTGTAGCTTGTCGCTTACTTTTTAAAATGTTTGTATCATTTTCTTATTATTTTTCTTATTATTTTTTTTATTCTTTACTTTTTTATTTTATTAATTTAATTATTATTTCTTATTATTTATTTATTTTTTATCAATTTTTTTTCACTTAACGTTTTTGCTATCACACAGGCGAAAACTATTTCCTGTGTCATAGCAATTGGATGTGACATGTTCTCTTTATTGACCCTGTCACCTCCAAAACAGGAGTCCTAGCACTGTGCTAGAACTCCTGTCACAGCTGAGATGGGAAGAGCACAGCTCTCCCCTCTCACTGTGTACATCGGCAGCAGGGACAGGAGACAGACTCGGTGGCCGGGGGGAGGACGGAGTCCCGAAGACAGAGCCAGCAGAGAGAGGTATGTGGGGTGGGGGAGAGGGGAGAACGGACGGGAGCACATATTTTACAAGTGATTTCGGTGACTTCGCCGCAATCACTTGTTAACGAGCGAGCGGATTCCCCCATAACTTACCGCCCTTAACTGTATGTTCCGGGCTTCGGGGGACTCTATGCCACTGCCGCCCCTTGGAGCCCTGCCGCCCCAAGGCCTGGCCTCAGTGGCCTTGTGGGAAATCCGGGCCTGACTACACAGAGACAAACCAGCCACGTTTTGTTCTTGTTCTATTCCCTGGTATAATATTAATATTATTATTATTATTATTATTATTTTATTATTATTATTATTATTAGTGTTATGTGCTGTCCAGCTTAGGGGCGACCTTTCAGGCGACTCAGCCGCCTGACAAGTCGCGGTTGGCTCTACTCAATGGAACCGTTCTAATAGGAGCGACGCAAGTCGCTCCGACTTAGAAAAAGGTTCCTGTACGACTTTGGGGGCGACTCGGGGCGACTTGCATTGACTTCAATATAGAAGTCATTTTGCAAGTTTCCTCTCAAGTCGTCTTGAGATCGCCTTGCCAGGTCACCCCCAAAGTCGTGCCGCCTGTGTGTGAACCGGCTCTAAAGCTTTTAATAGCTCGCAGTCTTTTTGTTATTACAGTTTCTTATGCAGAGACAAACCAGCCCACTTTTGTTCTAGTTCTATTCCTTTGTATATTTACCGTATTTATCGGCGTATACCGCACACTTTTTTGCCCTGAAAAGTCAAGCAAATGTGAATGGTGCCAAAAATGTGTCAAAAGTGTCCAATGTGTCTGCTATAATGTCGCAGTCCCAATAAAAATCGCAGATCGCGGCCATTACTAGTAAAAAAAAAAATAATAATAATAATTCTGTCCCCTATTTTGTAGGCGCTATAACTTTTGCCCAAACCAGTCGCTTATTGCGATATTTTTTTTTTTTTTTACCAAAAATATGTAGAAGAATACATATCGGCCTAGACTGAAAAAAAAATTGGGATATTTATTATAGCAACAAGTAAAAAATATTGTATTTTTTTTAAAAATTGTCGTTCTTTTTTGTTTATAGCGCAAAAAATAAAAACCGCAGAGGTGATCAAATACCACCAAAAAAAAGCTCTACTTGTGGGGAAAAAAGGACGTCAATTTTGTTTGGAAGTCACGTCGCACGACCGCGCAATTGTCAGTTAAAGCGACGCAGTGCCGGAAGCTGAAATTTCACCTGGGCAGGAGGGGGGTATATGTGCCCAGTAAGCAAGTGGTTAAAATAACTTCTTATTTTCATCAGCACCTCTTATAAATACCATTGTCTTTCTGCAATCTAGCCTGTCTAGTAGCTCTGTAATTATGGTGAGGTTAACTATAACGTCCTCCAATTTGAGGATAAGGCATTATCTGAGATCTAGAGGATATTAGCCCAAAATTACACAATAACAAATGTCTCCTTGTGCAAAACCATTCGCACTCCTAAACCCAGAGTAATATCTGATTAACCTTTTTGCTGCAGCTGCCTGACATTGAGTGTTATTGCCTATAGCTTCATATGAGCATGGCCTATATGAAAGCCACTTCATTTTATTTGCACACCGCGATTCGCCCCTTATCTCTCAGGTCACATGATGCTCCTCGCACATCTCTAAGCTGGATTGAATGCTTTTTTTTTTTTGACTCAAGGACTAAACAATACTTCAAGCGTCGTGTTTCAGCTGTCAGTCAAGTTCTCAATCTGCCAAAGAGTGAAGACGCGGAGTAGTGAGATACGTGTATAAATCTATCAGTTACAGAAATGAGGGCTAAGCAAAATTAAGCAAATTTAATTACTTGATTGCAAGGGAACAGTGATAATCCCGGGGAGAATAATTCTCATTGGCTGTTAGAGCCGAGAATTCCCTTTGACTTGAAAAATATGACATTTTAAAATAAGTTATTAACCGCTTAAGCCCCGGACCATTTTGCAGCTAAATGCCCAGGCCAGGTTTTGCGATTCGGGACTGCGTCGCTTTAACAGACAATTGCGCGGTCGTGCGACGTGGCTCCCAAACAAAATTGGCGTCCTTTTTTCCCCACAAATAGAGCTTTCTTTTGGTGGTATTTGATCACCTCTGCGGTTTTTATTTTTTGCGCTATAAACAAAAATATAGCGACAATTTTGAAAAAAATTCAATATTTTTTACTTTTTGCTATAATAAAAATCCCCCAAAAACATATATAATTTTATTTTTTTCCTCAGTTTAGGCCGATACGTATTCTTCTACCTATTTTTGGTAAAAAAAATCGCAATAAGCGTTTATCGATTGGTTTGCGCAAGATTTATAGTGTTTACAAAATAGGGGATAGTTTTATTGCATTTTTATTAATTCTTTTTTTTTTACTACTATTGGCGGCGATCAGCGATTTTTTTCGTGACTGCGACATTATGGCGGACACTTCGGACAATTTTGACACATTTTTGGGACCATTGTCATTTTCACAGCAAAAAATGCATTTAAATTGCATTGTTTATTGTGAAAATGACAGTTGCAGTTTGGGAGTTAACCACAGGGGGCGCTGTAGGAGTTAGGGTTCACCTAGTGTGTGTTTACAACTGTAGGGGGGTGTGGCTGTAGGATGGACGTCATCGATCGAGTCTCCCTATATAAGGGATCACTCGATCGATGCGCCACCACAGTGAAGCACGGGGAAGCCGTGTTTACATACGGCTCTCCCCGTTCTTCAGCTCCGGGGAGCGATCGCGACGGAGCGGCTATAAACGAATAGCCGCGCCGTCGTCCCGGATCGCTCCCCGAGGGGACCCGACCGCCGCACGCAGCGGAGGGGGTCCCGATCGGACCCCCACCCGCTAGAAGGCAAGGGCGTATATATACGCCCTTGTGCCTGTCCGTGCCATTGTGCGGACGTATATAGGCGTGCGGCGGTCGTTAAGTGGTTAAAGGGGTTGTAAAGGTAAAAAAAAATTTTTCCCTAAATCCTTCTGGGGCTGAAGTGGTTAATATATATATACTTTTTGAAATAATAAGTTATATTTTGCTTAAAGGGGTTGTAAATGTAAACAAAAAAAATCCCCTAAATAGCTTCCTTTACCTCAGTGCAGTCCTCCTTCACTTACCTCATCCTTCCATTTTTCTTTTAAATGTCCTTATTTCTTCTGAGAAATCCTCACTTCCTGTTCTTCTGTCTGTAACTCCACACAGTAATGCAAGGCTTTCTCCCTGGTGTGGAGAAAGCTTCTTGAGGGGGGGAGGGGGCGAGGAGAGTCAGGACACTCTCTACTTTGCAGATAGAGAAAGGAGCTGTGTGTT
The DNA here is from genome assembly GCF_905171775.1 of Rana temporaria. NCBI lineage: Eukaryota > Metazoa > Chordata > Amphibia > Anura > Ranidae > Rana > Rana temporaria. The sequence continues at coordinate 16,037,330 of NC_053499.1, read as the reverse complement.
AGTGGGCGTCCTGACACTCCTGCTCGCCCCCTCCCCCCTCAAGAAGCTTTCTCCACACCAGGGAGAAAGCCTTGCATTTAAAAGAAGCTATTTTGGGGGGAAAACATGTACCTTTACAACCCCTTTAAGCAAAATAGAACTTATTATTTCAAAAAGTATATGTAGCGCCCCCCCCTTTAAAGTTAGTGGGGCGTTACGCTAAAGTTAGTGGGGAATGGGAGATTTTCAGTTGCTCCCATTCACTAATTGTTAGTTTGTGCTGTTGCCAGTTCAGAACTGCCTCATGGGTCAGTCTGTGTGTCCAGGGGTGCGTTGCCACCCCTGGGCGACAGTTGGCGCTATAGGGGTTCTGACAGAACCATTCTCCCCAGCAGCCAATCAGAGGAGTTTTTCCCTCTTTGGGCGTGCTGGCGGGGGGTATATCTGTGGGACGCGACATTTTTCATTGTTCTCCGAGATCCAGGTGCGGCATCCACCTTCAGGGTGCACGCATTCGCGGGCCCCATCCTCATGGCCTGCCTGGCTGAATTTATGCACCTCGCGGAGCCTTCTTCTGATGAAGAGAGGGACCCCAGAGGCTTGCTGGGTTCCAGATCCTAAGCTGGGAGCTGAACGGTGGGGGATTGGCTCGGGAGAACCTAAGTACAGAGGTTGTTTGTGAGACCTGGACGAACCACCGGGGATCCGGTAACCACGCCACATGACAGGTACCCCTTTTTGCTGTCAGTAGATGACCCTACAGAATAGGACTTACTGGGAGGATTCGCTATCCTTACGCTCTGACTATACTGAGAAAATTTACTAAGCCTGTGGCAGAGGCATTGTTTCCTCCCAGTGATCTGATTATTGCAAGTGACCCTTTGGCTGCCAGGTCCAAGTTAATTGCCTGTCCAGGGGGCACTTACCCACCCTGGCGAGGGTGGCAATGTTTTGAATCGTCTGTGCCGAGAGCAGGCTTGCTCTCTATGCTTCTGATATCCAAGGCCTGATGCTACAAGTTCTTCCTACTCATCATCCCTTTTCTCTACTGTGTGTAATGTTAATGTTGGCCATGTTGGCCTTGGAATAAAGCATTGGAAACTCACGCTTTTTTTTTGCGCTATAACATCAGCCGAGAGCGGAGAAGACCCAGAGAGCAGAGAAGACCCAGAGAGGGGAGAAGAACCGGCAGAGGCAGAAGACGTCAGCGGAGGAGGCAGAAAAGCACCCAACAGTAGCTCAAACCATAGAACTACAGAAAAGAGAGCCAGACCAAAACTGGATATCATATAAGTACAGCTAAAACATTTTGGGGACAAAACCACTCCTGCTTCAGTGATGGTTCTCACCAGCACGATTCCAGTGCTGGTTCCCGCATCGCATAAAGCTTCCTATCAGGCGTCCAATCATAGCAGAGGACGGGAAGAGGACGGGAGAAGACATGAGGACTCGGAGCGTAGAGGACAGCACCGAGACAGGTAAGTGCCGGGCGGGGGGGCACACTGTCAGCATTTGATGGGGCACACTGGTGGCAATTGATGGGGCACACTGGCGGCAATTGATGGGGCACACTGGTAGCAATTGATGGGGCACACTGGCGGCAATTGATGGGGAACACTGGCGGCAATTGATGGGGAACACTGGCGGCAATTGATGGGGAACACTGGCGGCAATTGAAGGGCACACTGGCAGCAATTGATGGGGTACACTGGCGGAAATTGATGGGGCACAGTGGCGGCAATTGATGGGGCACAGTGGCGGCAATTGATAGGGCACACTGGCAGCAATTGATGGGGCACACTGGCGGCAAATGATGGGGAACACTGGCCGCAATTGATGGGCACACTGGCGGCAATTGATGGGGCACAGTGGCAGCAATTGATGGGGAACAGTGGAGGAAATTGATGGGGCACAGTGGTGGCAATTGATGGGGCACAGTGGCGGCAATTGATGGGCATAGTGGTAGTAATTGATGGGCACAGTGGCAGCAATTGATGGGGAACAGCGGAGGCAATTGGTGGGGCACATGGCGGCAATTGATGGGGCACAGTGGCGGCAATTGATGGGCATAGTGGCGGCAATTGATGGGCACAGTGGCAGCAATTGATAAGTACACTGGCAGCAATTGATGGGTATAGTAGCTGCATTTGATGGCACAGTGGCAGCAATTTATGGGTACAGTGGCTGCGCTTGATGGGCACAGTTTCTGTGCTTGATGTTTTTTTTTTCAGTTTGTTTGCACCTCCCCCCAAAAAATGTTGAGCACCAGCCACCACTGACCTATGAGGTCATTTATTAAATTATTATTAGAGTTTGCTCAAAAAATGATGTAAAACGAGGCATGCAAATCAACTCTGCGATTGACTACTATGAAGTGTTGTTCAAAAATTTTGAAACAAAGGGCAAGCTTGGTAAAAAAAACAAAAACAAAAAAAAACTCCCATCAATGCAGCTATAAAAGTCGATGTCTGTCACTTTGACGAGAACAAACCGCGATGCCTAAATGTGCGAAACAGATTGAAAATGATCCAGGCTGTCGCAAGTTCCCCATACGGTTTATTTGGACATGAATAAAATTATTTTGTTATTTGCTTTTTGTCACATAAATTGCTGTTTCTTGACGGATTTGAAACATTCCGTAGACAGAGTGTTTGCAAGCATGTACCACAAGGTGCAAATTGGGTTTTATTATTTATTGGTGAGAGCGATGCGAGGCTATGATAGTCCAGACTACCCCCATGAGTGTGTTTCTCACCTCCAAATGTCCTCACTTTACTACTTCCTATTTTTATTCAAATACACAGATAAGACACAAAGTTCAACTCGAGACATAATCAACAGGAATAAAAAAAAAAAAAAAAGTAATTTACTCAGAAAAAAACACAGATAAAAATAAGCATCGCGCATTAGATGCCAATTCAAGTGACTGAAGGCAGCTGGGTTTTGGAAATTGAATATTCAGTGAAGATAGACAATACATCTTTTAATGTGTTTTGCTTTCTTTTATCTCTGGGGACAAGTTTCATGTTTAAATATATTTTAGGTCCCCATTCATTTGGCAGTTTGATAAAGAAGCAAGACTAATTTTGTAAACAACGCATTGAAGAAGTGCAGTTAATTCAGAAAGTGGACGTGTTACCCAAAAACAGGTTATCTGAGACATCTCTAATTAGGTGTCAATGACAGATTTGCTAATCGGGATCATTTGTGACCTTATCAATTATGCACTGTGATGATTTCTGTCATTTATTGAGAATAAATGTTAATTTGAAGACACAAACAGTCAGTGGCGGCTGGTGCCCAAAATATTTGGGGGGCGCAAACAAACTGGTACTGTGCCATCCAATGCTGCCACTGTGCCCATCAAACTCTGCCATTGTGCCATCCAATGCTGCTGCTGTGCCCATCAATTTCAGCCACTGTGCCCATCAAACGCAGCCACTGTGCCCATCAAACGCTACCACTGTGCCATCAAACGCAGCCAATGTGCCCATCAAACTCTGCCATTGTGCCATCCAATGCTGCTACTCTGCCCATCAATTGCAGCCACTGTGCCCATCAAACGCAGCCACTGTGCCATCAAACACAGCCACTGTGCCCATCAAACGCAGCCACTGTGCCCATCAAATGCTCCCACTGTGCCCATGAAATGCTCCCACTGTGCCATCCAATGCCACCACTATCCCCATCAAGTGCTGCCATTGTGCCATCCAATGCTCCCACTGTCCCTATTGAATGCTCCCACTGTGCCCATCAAATGCTCCCACTGTGCCCATCAAATGCTCCCACTGTACCATCAAATGCTCCCACTGTACCATCAAATGCTGCCATTGTGCCATCCAATGCTGCCACTGTGCCATCAAGTGCTCCAACTGTGCCCATCAAATTCTCCCACTGTGCCCAACAAATGCTCCCACTGTGCCCATCAAATGCTCCCGCTGTGCCCCTCAAATGCTCCCACTGTACCATCAAATGCTCCCACTGTACCATCAAATGCTACCATTGTGCCATCCAATGCTGCCACTGTGCCATCAAGTGCTTCAACTGTGCCCATCAAATTCTCCCACTGTGCCCATCAAATTCTCCCACTGTGCCCATCGAATGCTCCCACTGTACCATCAAATGCTCCCACTGTACCATCAAATGCTGCCATTGTGCCATCCAATGCTGCCACTGTGCCATCAAGTGCTCCAACTGTGCCCATCAAATTCTCCCACTGTGCCCATCAAATGCTCCCACTGTGCCCATCGAATGCTCCCACTGTGCCCATCGAATGCTCCCACTGTGCCCATCAAATGCTCCCACTGTACCATCAAATGCTGCCATTGTGCCATCCAATGCTGCCACTGTGCCATCAAGTGTTCCCACTGTGCCCATCAAATTCTCCCACTGTGCTCATAAAATGCTCCCACTGTGCCATCCAATGCAGCCACTGTGTCATCCAATGCTGCCACTGTGATCAAATGCCGCCACTATGATCCCCCCATCCGCTCGCCGTCTGCCCGGCACTTAACCTGTCTCGGTGGGGCAGCGGGTGACGATGAGCGGTGTCTTTCATGGGTCTTCTCCTGTCCTCTCCTCCCATCTTTTCCTATAGGCGATTGGACGTCTCATAGGCATCCAATCACAGTGCCTAACGTTTCAGTCAATCAGGTGACGGTAAAAGACCCGAACACCTGATTGGTGGAGAGGTGGTTCAGTGTTAGAACAGCGAATATTCAGTCACTGTTCTAACACACCTGGGAGAACTGCGAGCGCCAAGTATGGTGCTCGCAGGTCACCGTTTTTTTTCACCTATTAGAGCCTATGGCTCTAACCAGGTGCTTTAAAAACACCCCCGCCGCTGTAATTCAGGCGCCCGGTGCCCAAAAATGGGTCGGGCGCCTAAATAGGGGGTGGCCGAATAGAGGGGGTGGTGGCAGGAGAAACGGTGTTCAAATCACACATGTGAGGTATTGCCGCGATCGCCAGAGCAAGAGCAATAATTCTAGCACTAGACCTCCTCTGTAACTCTAACCTGGTAACTGTTAATTTTTTTTAAAGCGTCGCCTATGGAGATTTTTAGGTACCGTAGTTTGACGCCATTCCACGAGTGCGCAATTTTTAAGTGTGACATGTTTGTATTTATTTACTCAGCGTAACATCATCTTTCCAATTATACAAAAAAAATTGGGCTAACTTTACTTTTTCATTTTTTTTTTAATTCATGAAAGTGTCTTTTTCACCAAAAAGTTGTGTTTAAAGAGCCACTGCACCAATAAAGTGTGACATAAAATATTACAACAATCGCCATTTTATTCTCTAGATTCTCTGCTAAAAAATATATACATACAGTATAATGTTTGGAGGTTTTAAGTAATTTTCGAACAAAAAATACGGATTTTAACTTGGTAAACACAAAATGTCAGAAATAGGCTTATGCCGTGTACACACAACCGTTTTTCATGAGGTGAAGATTTTTTTTTTTTTTTGTCTGGGTTCCAGAGCATTTTTCATGACGTGAAAGATGGGCATTAAAAATTAAGAACATGCTCTATTTTTTCGCTTCGTTTTTCACATTGTCGTTTTTCACGTCGTGAAAAACGGTTGTGTGTGGGCTTTAACAACGTGAAAAAAACACGCATGCTCAGAAGCAAGTTATGAGACTGGAGCGCTCGTTCTGGTAAAACTAGCGTTCGGAATGGAGATAGCACATTCATCACGCTGTAACAGATTGAAAAGCACGAAGACTGAAAAGCGCGAATCGTCTCTCACCAAAATTTTACTAACACAAAATCAGCAAAAGCAGCCCCAAGGGTGGCGCCATCCCAATGGAACTTCCTCTTTATAGTGCCGTCGTACGTGTTGTACGTCACCGCGCTTTTCTCCAGCATTTTTTTTTCACGATCGTGTGTAGCAAGACAAACTTTGTTTTTTCAAGACCATTAAAAATGGTCGTGTGTACGCGGCATTTGTCATGAAAGGGATAAACAGTGATTTAGCAATAAATTGTTGTTCAATTATTGTTTAGATCCTCTTCAAAATAAAAGGACAATGTCCGTATAACGCCGAACATTTACAGTGGGGATCGAAAGTTTGGGCACCCCAGGTAAAAATTTGTATTAATGTGCATAACGAAGCCAAGGAAAGATGGAAAGATCTCCAAAAGGCATCAAATTACAGATTAACCACTTCCCTACCGGCCCATAGTAAAATGACGTCCACAAAGAACCTCTGCCGTTCTAAGTGGACGTCATATGACGTCCTGGGCTTTGTGGGGGGATATCTGAATGATGCCTGCAGCTAGAGGCATCATTCAGATATCCTTCTAAACTGCCGGCGATTCTGCACAACGTAAGAACGATCATAGCGGCGGTTCCGCCGCTAGATCGTTCTTACAGGCGGCGGGAGGGGACATCCCCCCCCTCCCGCCGCCATCCGGTGCTTCTCCGGGCTCTCCCGTGCCATCGGGGGCCCGGAGAACGAATCGTCCGGCGCGCGCAGGAAGCATAGAGATGACTGGTGACCAGATGGTCACCAGTCATCTCTATGACCGTCGGAGGACCCGGGCGCGATGTGATGACGTCACGCCCGGGTCCCCGTAAGTAAACAAAGCCGCGATTGCGGCTGCTAAGCAACCACAAGCATGAGATCGGTGAATTTTTTTTCACCGATTTCATGCTTTCCAGCCTGGAGGAGAGATGTGGGGTCTTATTGACCCCGCATCTCTCCATAAAGAGTACCTGTCACACACATTCCTATTACAAGGGATGTTTACATTCCTTGTAATAGGAATAAAAGTGATCAAAAAAAAAAAAAAATTAAAAAAAAAAGTGTAAAAAAAGAAATAAATATATAAAAAAAAAGAAAAGAAATAAAATTTATTTTTTTAACGCCCCTGTCCCCGGTAGCTTGCGCGCAGAAGCGAACGCACACGCAAGTCCCGCCGACATATGTAAACGCCGTTTAAACCACACATGTGAGGTATCGCCGCGTGCGTTAGAGTGCCAGCAACAATTCTAGCACTAGATCTCCTCTGTAAATCTAAACTGGTAACCTGTAAAAATTTTCAAATCGTTGCCTATGGAGATTTTTAAGTACCGAAGTTTGGCGCCATTCCATGAGTGTGCGCAATTTTAAAGCGTGACATGTTAGGTATCTATTTACTCGGTGTAACATCATCTTTCCTATTTTACAAAAAAATTGGGCTAACTTTACTGTTTTTTAATTTTTTTAATTCATGAAACAATTTTTTTTCAAAAAAAAGGCGTTTGAAAAATTATTGCGCAAATACCGTGCAAGATAAAAGGTTTCAATGACCGTCGTTTTATTCCCTAGGGTGTCTGCTAAAAAAACATATATAATGTTTGGGGGTTCTGCGTAATTTTCTAGCAAAAAAATTATGATTTGTACATGTAGGAGAGAAGTGCCAGAATAGGCCTGGTATGGATGGGTGTATAACTGCCCGGTATGGAAGAGGTAAAGAAATATAAAATAAAAAAATATAAAATGGGGTTGGGACTTTGTATGAGGCACGTGGCATGCACCACCACATGCCTCCATCCCTGCAAGGGTTAAAAAAAATTACAGATTAGACATTCTTATAATATGTCAAAAAAAGTTAGATTTTATTTCCATCATTTACACTTTCAAAATGACAGTAAACTAAAAAATGGTGTCTGCAAAAGTTTGGGCACCCTGCAGAGTTAATATCTTGTACTGCCCCCTTTGGCAAGTATCACAGCTTGTAAACGCTTTTTGTAGCCAGCCAAGAGTCTTTCAATTCTTGTTTGAGGTATCTTTGCCCATTCTTCCTTACAAAAGTCTTCCAGTTGTTTGAGATTTCTGGGCTGTCTGTCACGCACTGCTCTTTTAAGGTCTATCCATAGATTTTCAATTATGTTGAGGTCAGGAGATTGTGAAGGCCATGGCAAAACCTTCAGTTTACACCTCTTGATGTAATCCCCCGTGGATTTTGAGGTGTGTTTAGGATCATTATCCATTTGTAGAAGCCATCCTCTTTTCTACTTCAGCTTTTTCACAGATGGCATCAAGTTACCATCCAAAATTTGCTGAAATGTTATTGAATCCATTTTTCCTTCTACTCGTGAAATGTTCCCTGTGCCACTGGCTGCAATACAACCCCAAAGCATGATTGATCCACCCCCATGCTTAACAGTTGGACAGAGGTTCTTTTCATTAAATTCTGTGCCCTTTCTTCTCCAAACGTACCTTTGCTCATTCCGGCCAAAAAGTTCTATTTTAACCTCATCGGTCCACAGAACTTGTTTCCAAAATGCATCAGGCTTGTCTAAATGTTCATTTGCAAAGTTCAAACACTGATTTTTGTGGTGAGGACGTAGAAGAGGTTTTCTTCTGATGACTCTTCCATGAAGACCATATTTGTACAAGTATCTCTTTATAGTGGAATAGTGTACCACAACTCCAGTGTCTGCCAGATCTTTCTGGAGGGATCGTGCAGTAAAAAGTGAGTTTTGAATTGCTTTTCTCACAATCCTGCGAGCTGTTCTGTCTGATATTTTTCTTGGTCTTCCAGATCTTGCTTTAACTTCCACTGTTCCTGATGACTGCCATTTCTTAATTACATTCCGAACAGAGGATATTGACATCTGAAAACGCTTTGCTATCTTCTTATAGCCTTCTCCAGCTTTGTGAGCGACAACTATTTTCACTTTCAGTTTTCTAGACAACTACTTAGAAGAACCCATGGTGCTGATTGTTGGGGCAAGGTCAGATGAGTCTGGGCATTTAAAACCTTTGAGATTGGCATCACCTGGTCTTCCCAGACGATGATTGAGAACAATCCATGACACTGGCAGCTCTCAGCTTTGCAAAGGGGGCAGTGCATGCTATAAATTCTGCAGGGTGCCCAAAATTTTGCAGACGCCATTTTTTTGTTTTCTGTAATTTTGAAAGTGTAAATGATGGAAATAAAATCGAACTTTTTTTGACATATTATAAGAATGTCTAATCTGTAATTTGATGCCTTTTGGAGATTTTTCCATCTTTCCTTGGCTTCGTTATGCACATTAATACAAATTTTTAGCTGGGGTGCCCAAACGTTCGATCCCCACTGTAATTGTCACACTTCTACATATAAAAGTCCTGCTATGACTAAGGAACAGCAGTAAAATCCAGTGCTAAAAGTGTTAAAGACTGACATTACGCTGGAACTTTATATGACAATTGAATTTTATTGATTGCCTATCCAGTCTTCAGCTCCCAGCTTGCCACACACAGGGAGTGAGGGAGAGAGATTGCTGACACGTGTTAAGTTTGGATGAGCATTTGTTTAAGGCAGTGACCCTTAATCCACTTGTGTGTGTGGCCTTACACCAAGCAGTTTAAATTAACAGTGACACTGATGACAAATGTTATCTCGTTGGGTTGCTGTCAGCTCGGCGCTTGGTCACATGTTTGCACCAGTTTGTGTAGGAAGCATTTTTCAAAGAGTTGAAGCTGCAGCCTTGAAGGTTACCCGATACCGGTTGAGCCGGCGGTATCACCGTCCCTTCGCAGCTTTTAAAGGAGAAACGGGACTGGAATTAGGCTTTATCTCTAAGTAACACGCGGTTTCATTAGCCATTGGGCTTAGCAAAATGATTACGGTAAAATGATGTTGCAGGACAAACTGAGAACATGTAAAAAAAAATGTAATGAATGTATATCTCATGGAAAATAACCTATATTCTATCAGCCTCTTCCTCTTGGGAAAAATAAATGCATGCCAATTTGTCACGTCATGAGGGACTAGGAACACCATGTGGAGGTTGTGGACTCAACGACTGACTGCTGAGGGTTGAGGGTTCTGGGATGCAGCCACACTGGGTCGCAGCCACGGTCCTGGGCAGGGAGTTAAAGCGTAAATGTCATGTATCAGATAAGACCAGAACTGTGTGAACTGCAACAAAGGAAACCCAAACATAAATAGGTGAAAGTACCGTATTTATCGGGGTATTGCGCGCTCCGGCGTATAGCGTGCACCCCTAATTTTGACCCTAAAATCCTGTAAAAAAACATTTTACTACTTACAGTTTTGGTGTCTTGCCCGGCGTCCGTCTGCGGCCTCGGTGGTGTCCTCCCGGCTTCTCCCGCACTGTCTTCGTGTAGAAACCCAGCTTCCCGCGCTCAGTTTGAAGCCTCCGCCGACGTATACCGAGCGCAGTACACTCGGGTATATTCGGCCAGGCTCGGCTTATCACGCATAAACGTCACAGAGCGTGACTACGAGCGAAGCCTCATGGTTCTCCCGAATTCCTAGGGGTGAATTGCATTTGGTAGAAGTAAAGGAATGTCCGCAACAGGTGCAAGTCGACGCATGCTTGGAAGCATTGAACTTCGTTTTTTACAGCACGTCGTTGTGTTTTACGTCACCGCGTTCTGACACGATCGGTTCTTTAACTGGTTCGGCTTGGAACTGCGCATGGAGAATGGAGGCAGGGGGCGATGGTGGCTGTGGTGGCACTGCAGAGGGGGACGGAGGCAGGGGGAGATTGGAGGCAGGGGGAGATTGGAGGCAGGGGGAGATTGGAGGCACCGCAGAAGGGGATGGTGGCACCGCAGAGGGTGGGGGATGGAGACATGGGTTGTTGGTGGCACCGCAGAGGGGGATGGAGGCAGGGGACGTTGGAGGCAGGGGGCCTGGGGGAGATTGGAGGCAGGGGGAGATTGTGGCACCGCAGAGGGGGTGAAGGCAGGGGGTGTTGGTGGCAGAGGGGGATGGAGGCAGGGGGTGTTGGTGGCAGAGGGGGATGGAGGCAGGGGGTGATGTGACTAAATAATTTTCCCTTATTATATCGAAAATAACAAAAATATGTTTTTTACCTTAATATCTACCTTAAATCACATTGCTATTTGCCTAGTGTACGTGTTTGTAGCCCAAGGACTGAAATTTGCACCTAAAAATTAGATTTAGTAACTTTTGTGAAATGCCAGTAAAAATGTGGCTGCGCCAGTAAATTTCGGTGTCGTGCCAGTAAATTTCAATCTGGTAGGTTGGCAACACTGCCGCCATTACTTGCCTGGTTTTGAAAAATGTGGTTTGCATCACGTCTTCTAAAATTTCTACAGCCAACCTTTTCTTTACATAGAGCTGCCTACTGAATGCCCCAGGACCTTTAGTTCTGGTCAAGTCAATGGCCCGGATTCAAGTAGCAATTGCGCCTGTGTAACCATAGGTTACACAGCGCAATTGCTTACTTGCCCTGGCGTTACGAATGCTCCTGATTCAGGAACATCGTAACGCCGACTGCAGCCTAAAATCTGCGTGGCATAAGGCTCTTATGCCACGCATATCTTAGGCTGCATTCTAGCGATGACCGCTAGGGGGCGCTCCCATTGTGCTCAGTGTATAGTATGCAAATTGCATACTAACACCGATTCACAATGTTGCGCGAGCCCTGCGTACGCAATTTACGTTGTTTCCGTACGGCGTGTTTAGCGTAAGGCTGCCCCTTCTAATAGCAGGGGCAGCCAATGCTAAAGTATACCCATCGTTCCCGCGTCGCAACGTTCGAATTTTACGTAATTTGCGTAAGTGATTCGTGAATGGCGCTGGACGCCATTCACGTTCACTTTAAAGCAAATGACGTCCTTGCGACGTCATTTGCCGCAATACACGTCGGGAAAGTTTCCCGACGGAGCATGCTCTCTACGCTTGGCGCGGGAGCGCACCTAATTTAAATGATTCCCGCCCCCTACGGGATCATTTACATTAGGCGCCCTTACGCAGGGCAAGTTTACACAGCACACACGCAATTTACGGAGCTACTGCTCCGTGAATCGCGGGTAGCGCAGTAAATTTGCGGGGGCGCAGGGCAAAAACGCTGCCCTGCGCCTCCGCAAATAAGGGGCAAATCTACCTGAATCCATGCCAAAGTTTTTCCTTTCTATTTTTTTTTTTGTATGACATAACTCCTTTACCTCCTCCTAATTAACATCCCTACACAACATACTGATGCCTATTCAGAAGCATTTAATCGACCTTCCTTATGTACGACGGTCTAGTGGTGAAAGAGAGAGACAGAGAAAGGACAGAACCTTACAATCTCATTGAGAGTCTTTCTCTACAAAGAGATTAGCTGCAAAGTAATTCTATTGTCCCTTTTCGCCATTGTAAATTATGCTGATGTACAAAGGTAAAGGTATCAATGCAGGGCAATTACACTACCCCATTAGGAAAAGTCTTTTCGCGGGAAGGCAATATTAAACGGCTTGGCAGAAAAATAATAAAATAAAGAAAGCAAGTACAAAATGTGACTCTTTTCAAAACAGGTCCCCCTGCGATCTATGCATGCGTTTGAAAAACACAGCGAGGAGTTGAAAGGCAGATTTTATCATCGAACAGAGTTAAAGGATTGAATATTACAGACATTTTTCTCCCATTGGGTCCAGGGGACCTGCAGCCACCGTATTCTAGTTAACCCCTTAAAGTGAAACTATAGGCAAAATAAGAGAAGAATACAAATATAGTGGTAAGCGTTCATGCAGTAGCTTTTGTCCCTCCCCCTTGTTCACCTGTAACAACTTTATTACCAGTTGATCCTGCCAGTAGAACCATGATTACATTTTTGAGCGCAAGTTTTTAACACTGGACGGACTCGGGTACACAGATCGGATTCTGCAATGGGCACGGTGAGGTCAGGTTGCAAATTACCATGGGTGCTATGGTAACGGGACCTGCCGGGGGAACCAACTGGATCCTGCCATACTACGAGTACACCCAGGGAGACTCACATCCCCACAGTGATGGCACATTCCTTAATGTTACAAACAGTAGAGAGAATGTAGGTGAGAGGATGGTCGAGTTGAAGAGCTGCAATGGGCACAGGGAGGTCAGGCTGCAAATGGGCACAGGGAGGTCAGGCTGCAAATGGGCACAGTGAGGCTGCAAATGGGCATAGTAAGGCTGCAAATGGGCACAGTGAAGCTGCAATGGACTCAGGTACGCTGACTCGAATATAAGCCGAGGGGGTCATTTTCAGCCCAAAAAAAGGGTTGAAAAACTTGGCTTATACTCGAGTATATACGGTAGTTTATAGTTATTAGTTGATTATTGCATCTTTTACTTCAATATTGAATACAAATACTGCAGTAAAAGGCAGAGGCAACGTGGACAGCACAGGAGTAAGCCTAGGAACACAACCTGGTCCAAGAGGTAAAACACTGTGGGCCAGATCCACAAAGACCCGGCGTAACGTAAAATTTTCCATTTAAGTTACACTGCCTTAAAATTTCTACCTAAGTGCCCGATCCACAAAGCACTTACCTAGAAATTTTCGGCTGTGTAACTTAAATTCCGCCGGCGCAAGGCGTTCCTATTCAAATGGGGATGATTCCCATTTAAATTAGGCGCACTCCCACGCCGGCCGTACTGCGCATGCTCGTGACGTCATTTTCCCGACGTGCATAGCGCGAAATTACGTTACGCCGAGCTTTGTGGACCGCGACGGGTCAATAAAGTTGCGTCGGGAAAAAAAATAGATACGGCGAAAAAAAAAAAATTCAAAACAAAAAAGAAATCGCGTCGCTGGACAGAAGGGTCTGTTTTTACATGGTGTAAACAGTTTACACTTTGTAAAAGCAGCCCTAATTTTGCGTTTGCAAACTAAAACTTACGGAGAAAAAACGAAGCGTAAAAGCTTCGTGGATCTCCGTAAGTGCTAATTTGCATACCCGAGGCGGCATTTCGACACAAAATGCCCCCAGCGGCGGATGCAGTACTGCATCCTAAGATCCGGCAGGGTAAGTCCCTTACACATGCCGGATCTTCTGCCTAACTATGGGAAACTGATTCTGTGGATCAGTTCCATAGTTAGGAACAGGGATACGACGGCGTAACAGCAGTTACGCCGGCGTATCCCTTTTGAGGATCTGGCCCTGTCTTCCTTCTAGCGATAAGGCCAATGGTTATGTAAGGACAGATCAATGCACCACTATGGGCTAAGAGCATCCACTTTGTTCATACATCTCTATCTACAGCTCACTGTTGGTTTTCTCTCTTTGATTCATGTCTGCAGGAGAAATATTTCCAAGAAAAATAAGTCTACAGCAAACTCATTTTTAAATGGCAGTGCCAAACTAACAATTACAGAGTATTTGAAACAACAGATTGCACCATCTTTCTGCATTGTCATCGCCTGCCAATACAAATCTAGATGACAAGGAGGAATTTGGTGTCAAATGGCTCATTTCCTTGCTTCCTGCATTATGTTTTATCAACTTAAAGTGGAACTAAAGTATCACGAAAATTGCCAGCAGGTAGAGTTACTTGGTAGCATAGACTTCGTATGGGTCTTCTGCCCAAAAAAACCCTGCTTTATCTATCTACTAACGTTTTTTTTTATTTTGGCACGTGTGCTAAATACACTTCCGGAATCTGGAAGATGCAGAGCATGAAGCTGAGTGCTGGGACAATGTGCCTCTAGCTTCCATGTACACGGGTTACATCATCAGTGGCCACCTAAATGGCTTAAAAGAGAAGAGTCCAGTGGAAAAGATGGCAGAGTAGTGTTGGAAAGAATGAAGCATCACTTCCGGATCGCCCACTGTCAGGGCTGGACTGGGACAGAAATTTGGCCCTGGACTTCATACAGACTGGCCCACTTTGACACGTCTCTCCCATTGCGGCCGGACAACTCCCGCACCCCCCCCCCGGCCACCCAAGCCTCCTCTCCCCCTTCACTAGCCACTCTACTCTACTAGAGTAGAATGGCTGGTACTCGCACTCTTATAGGCAGTACCAGTGGGGAAGCTAGACATTATTTCACTTGGGGCAAAGACTCAGTTCAGTGCCCCCCTTATGGGACAAGATTAGGCAGAAGTGAGAAACTCCCAGGCCATAGCCGTTGAGTCAGTTGTCTGTCCCCTCCCTGCATGCTCCTCGGTTGTCGTCCCCCCTGCTCCTCTGGTCCCCCCCTGCTTCTTTGTTCCCCCCAGGTGAGCGCTGCGGGGAGGGAGAGACAGAGGAGCGGAGGGGAGGGGGCGGCAGTCCGCTATCACTGAAGCCGGCCCACTGAGCCATCGGCCCACCAGGAAACTCCCTGTAGTCCCAATGGCCAGTCCATCCCTGCCCACTGTATATATACATCGGCCCTTTAAAGATGGATATCTCTGTTATGCAGGGGCGGACTGACCATTCGGACACTTCCCGAGGGCCCCATGCCACTAGGGGGCCCCATCAGGGTTGCCAGCCTCAGTAAAACCAGGGACAATATGTAAAAATCTGTGTTTTTTACATCTGTCCCTGAAATGTCCCTTACCAACATCCTTTTGGTCTAAAATCCCAAGATTATAGCTGCCCCGCCTCTCCAGTACTTTTTCAGTGTGTGTATGTGTATTATGTGTGTATGTATACTGTGTGTGTATACTGTGTGTGTATGTGTATTATGTGTGTATGTATACTGTGTGTGTGTTGTGTGTCTGTGTATGCATACTGTATGTGTATGTATGTGTATACTGTGTGGCCCCATAATCTATTGCCTGGGGGCTCCATAATCTCAAATTACCCAGGGGCCCCCATAATCTCCTATTGCCTGGGGGCCCCATGAGTTGTCAGTCGGCCCCTGCTATTATGGCAGCAGCTAGCTGCCATAACCCAGGTATCCATCTCTTCAGTGAGCGGTCCAGTTTACGATAATGTTGGTCTCTGTGGCGGATGTTATCGGCGGCCCTCAGTCACTTACCGGAGCAATCGGTATCGGCGGAGGCGATCGGGTCCTCTCTCGTGCTGGGTATGGAGATAAGTGAGGAGAAGATGACCCCCATCTGTCTCCAGTCCATAGCATAGATCTCATATTTGGATTAAAATGCAATAATGCAATAAAAGAAAATGAGTGCGTGAGTAGCGCACGCATATGAAAACAGTGTTCAAACCACACATGTGAGGTATCACCGCGATCGTTAGAGCGAGAGCAATAATTCTAGCCCTAGACCTCCTCTGTAACTCAAAACAAAGATTTTCTGTAAAGGTAAACATACACTTTAAGGAAACATCCACTTCTCCTGCTACAAATCAAAAGTTTTAAATCCTCTCACGTGGTCCCAGTGGTCTCAAAGATAATTTGAGAGGGTGACTCTCCCTAAAAGCGACACAGAGGGCCAGATTCTCGTAGAATGGCGTATCTTTGCGGCGGCGTAACGTATCCGATTTATGTTACGCCTCCACAACTTAGATGGGCAAGTGCTGTATTCTCAAAGCACTTGCTCCGTAAGTTGCGGCGGCGTAGCGTAAATCGGCCGGCGTATGCCCGTCTAATTCAAATGTTGAACAGGGGGGCGTGTTTTATGTCAATGTGCTGTGACCCGACGTGATTGACGTTTTGCACTTACGGCGCATGCGCCGTCCGTGGAATATCCCAGTGTGCTTTGCGTTAAAGTACGCCGCAAGGACGTATTGGTTTCGACGTACACGTAAATGACGTCCAGCCCCAATTACGGACGACTTACGCAAATAACGTAAAATTTTCAAATTTCGACGTGGGAACGACGGCCATACTTAACATTGGTACGCCGCAGTTATGCCTCATATAGTAGGGGCAACATTACGCCGGGAAAAGCCTAACGTAAACGGTGTATCTGTACTGCGTCGGCTGCGCGTACGTTCGTGAATTTGCTAGCTAATTTACATATTTTGACGCGTAAATCAGCTTACACGCCCCTAGCGGCCAGCGTAAAAATGCAGTTAAGCTCCGACGGCGTAAGAGACTTACGCCGGTCGGATCGAATAGAAATCTATGCGTAACTGATTCTAAGAATCAGGCGCATAGATACAACGGCTCGGATTCGGACTTACGACGGCGTACATGGCGCTACGCCGTCGTAAGTCCTATGAGAATCCGGGCCAGACAGTCATAAAAACCTGATAGGGGTTCTAACCCCTGACCATTAAAGTCTTAAAAAAAAACATATGCATTTAGATACACTTTAAGGATGCAGTAGAAGGTTGGGAGAGTGCCATGGCATGTGGAAGAGAACTCCAAAGAAGAGGCACTCCTGAAAGTGAGAGTTATTCCCCGTACACACGATCGGACCTTTGTCCGACCAAATTCACATCGGAATTCCGACGGAATTCCATCGGAGGAAAAGAGAACATGTTCTCTATGTAAACTCTGATGGAATTCATCGTAATTTCCGATGGAATTACTCCAATGGGGCATACACACGGTCGGAATTTCCGATGAAAAAAGTCAGACTGACTTTTTCCATCGGAAATTCCGATCGTGTGTACGGGGCATAAGGATATGAGAATGGAAATGAAAGAAAAGGCTGCTTGTAAAGTCTAGCTTGAGCTTGGGGTAGTAAAATCAGTTGCCTGGAAACAGTTTCTTTTTCTTCTTTTGCAGGAATCTGTCTCTAATTCGTGTATAGGTTCCCTTATGGTCTCTATGGTGCTTATAAACAATGTGACAGCAGAAAAGTGGATTTTTCGCTGCCTATCCGCACTGCAGTAGTCTCTTTTATTTTCCCCTTATTGAGTGAAATATGAGAGATTTAACCTGCCTCTAAAGATTGCTGTGCCATAGCCACTTATCTTTTATATGTCTTTTTACATCTCTAAATACAAACTTTATGACATTATATAATCAATGTTTTTGAGGAGAAAATAGAAAATCAAATTGCCATAAAAATTCATCAACATTCGGCTTTCCTATTGCCTTGGAAGACAGGTTTTGATTCAAAATAGTGCGGCACTTCACAGAACCGCACTCTGGGGCTTTTAGATGAAACTTTAGGCCAATCTCTGAGCAAAGCTTATGAGTGTGGCCAAAAAATACAAGAAGGGAGAGACGGGCAGTGACTGGCAAACAGTCTGTCGACAGCATCAAAATAGCCTGCTCATTTTTTAAAGCTGAACCCCAGGCAGATATAAAAGACAAACATTAATGCATCTGCTTATCGTATATACTCGAGTATAAGCCGACCCGAATATAAGCCGAGGCACCTAATTTTACCACAAAAAAATGGGAAAACTTATTGACTTGAGTATAAGCCTAGGCATGGGCGTCCGCTCCATAGGGCAAGGGGGGGGGGGCAATTAATCCCCCCTGGAAAATCGAGAAGGTGTTGTTTTGCGGCCGCGGGCTGTCTGAGCGGTCCCGGCCGGATGTCACACAGGCACAGCGAGCAGAGTCAATATGCCTCCCCCTCCAGGGAACCTGCTGTGTCTGTGCAACGCTGATGACTGATCTGAGGTACTGAATGGGATGGGGAGGGGGGTCTGTCTGTGCTGAAGGGGGGTTTGTGCTGAATGGGGGCCCATCTGTGTTGAAATTGGGGTCTGTATTGAAGAGGGGTATGTGCTGAAGGGGGGTTCATCTGTGCTGAAGGGGGGGTCTGTGCTTAAAGGGGGTCCATCTGTGCTGAAGGGGTTCTGTGATGAATGGAGGGGTCTGTTCGAAATGGGGGGTCTGTGCTAAAGGGGGGTCCATCTGTGCTGAATAGAGGGGTCTGTGCTGAAGGGGGGTCTGTACATTCTCTAGGCTATATTTATATGGGCATGGAGTGAAGCTGAATTATCTCAAGAGCTATTTCACACTGCCAGCTGGCCGTATTATTGGTAATGCGGCGCTAAAAATCGGCGCTTTACCATCGTTTTAGCTGCGCTATTCGGTCGCTAGCGCGGTGCTTTTAACCCCCGCTAACGTTTGAAGAAAGGGTTAAATGGGACTGTGTATCGCTGCTGCTGAAGCACCCCTCCCTGAAAAAATTTCAGCGGACGCCCATGAGCCTAGGGTGTCCATCTGCATGCCTCACTGTGTCTCACTGTGTCCATGCCTCACTGTGTCCATTCCTCACTGTGTCCATGCCTCACTGTGCCCATGCCTCACTGTGCCCATGCCTCACTGTGTCCATGACTAGACTGACGTTTAACATGGGAGTTTATGAAAGGGGTGCACGGGTTTGAAAAATCGGTGCTTCTCAGCCGTAGGTCCCCTAGCCTAGACAACAAACTTTGCACACTTGTAGAGGAGAAATTGGGCTACATGTGTGCCAAGATCCGGGTCCAGCGGACCTACGACCGACCAGTACTAGGTCCCCAAAGTCCCCGGAGAAATGACCGTTTAACATGAGAGTCTACAGAAAGGGATGCCCGGCTTTGAAAAATATTGTGACATCTGATTTTCAGGGTGTTTCGTGTGTTGGTAGCCCATTATTTCACTGGACTCCCTTAATGCAATGCACGTTAATGTGTGAAATAACACACCACAAAAATGTGCAGTAAATGGACCCTCAGTTCAAGGATGGTAATTGTAATGTCTACTAGAGGGAGCCAATGCCAGTCTGCAATGTACAACTATGAAAATATGGCACACTGTTAAAGTAAAAATGTGAAAACCATATAAATTGTATTTCAAGTACCGTATATACTGAAGTATAAGCCAATTTTTTTAGCTCTTTTTTTGAAAATGCCCCCCTCGGCTTATACTCGAGTCAGCGTGTAAGAGTCTATTGCCGCCTGACCTCACCGTGCCCATTGCAGAATCCGCTGTGTACCCGAGTCCGTGACATATTCAGACGGCGGCTGTGCAGTTTTAAAAACTTGCGCTCCTCCTTGTGCTGTTCCGTGATAGGCGGAACACTCAGTTTAGCAGCAAACACTGTGTTCAGTGTTCCGCCTATCACGATCGCCCTCTCGTCCTTTTGTCTATCACGAATGAGAGGGCGATCGTGATAGGCAGAACACTGAACACAGGCGGAACACTCGGCTTCCCAGTAAACACTGTGTTCAGTGTTCCGCCAATCATGATCACCCTCTCGTTCATGATAGACGAGAGGGCGATCGTGATAGGCGGAACACTGAACACAGTGCTTGCTGGGAAACCAAGTGTTCCGCCTGTGTTCAGTGTTCTGCCTATCACGGAACAGCACAAGGCGGAGCGCAAGTTTTTAAAACTGCACGGACTTGGGTACATAGATCGGATTCTGCAATGAGCACGGTGAGGTCAGGTTGCAAATTACCATGGGTGCTATGGTAACGGGACCTGCCGGGGGAACCAACTGGATCCTGCCATACTACGAGTACACCCAGGGAGACTCACATCCCCACAGTGATGGCACATTCCTTAATGTTACAAACAGTAGAGAGAATGTAGGTGAGAGGATGGTCGAGTTGAAGAGCTGCAATGGGCACAGGGAGGTCAGGCTGCAAATGGGCACAGTGAGGTCAGGCTGAAAATGGGCACAGTAAGGCTGCATATGGGCACAGGGAAGCTGCAAATGGGCATTGTTGACCCGGCCGCTGTCTGAATATGTCACAGACTCGGGTACACAGATTGGATTCTGCAATGAGCACGGTGAGGTCAGACTGCAAAGGTAACGGGACCTGCCAGGGGAACCAACTGGATCCTGCCATGGTTGAGTTGAAGAGCTGCAATGGGCACAGTGAGGTCAGGCTGCAAATGGGCACAGTGAAGCTGCAAAAAACACCAAAAACCTTAATACAGCAACTTATTGACACTACATAGTAATTTCCCTTTAAAATAAATAAGAATGCAGCAGCTAATAAAAACCATTGCTGAAAAGCGGTAAGAAATCGTATGAATGTCTTCTTAGCTCGCTTACATTTGTCTGCTGACATTTAATCCTATCTAGCTGTCTGTTTTTACAAGCATTTTTCATTGACCTACAAATCAGAAAAATGCTCCTGTATCGCTTGCGTGTTTATGGGCACGTCGGCAGCTGTCCATATTACAGCATAAACAATATATGGAGGTTTACAGTATATAAGGAAAATTGTCTAATGGGCCAAATCATACAGAGATGGTTACAGGCACAGCTGTTACTATTTTGCTTTATATGGCCGAGTACCAATCATTTTTTCTTTAAATAAAGCAAGGGCGCCATTGAATAACATGGTTCAGCTGATGAGAGAACAGGACTAATTACTACTGGTGAGCAAACTTAAAATTAAATTCTATTTTTACACTTTTTTTCCAAAACACCTTCCTACACTTTCCAAAATTGAGTTGCTGTAAATTTTGGGCGATTTGCAAACTACACTATATTGTCAAAAATATTGGGACACCTGCCTTTACACGCCCATGATGAACTTTAATGGCATCCCAGTCTTATGACCGCGTACACACGATCGGACATTTTCCGACAACAAAACCGTGGATTTTTTTGTTGGCTCAAACTTGTCTTTTTCTTTCTCCTTTTTTTTTTTTTTGGGGGGGTAAGGGGAAGTAGGGGGAATTAGAAGGGTTTAATTAAAAAAAAAAAAAAAAGAGGCAAGTGTACAGATGTCTTTATGCAGGTAGACAGGGTAGGTAGGAAGAGGAGGGAACATTTTTAGGAAGAGTTATGGTTGGGTTTTTCTTCCACTGTAAGTACGTTTTTTTGTTACTAATCCTCCTACATGAGGAATTTGGAAAAAGTTGTTATGTATTTTTGTACCAAGGACCCAAAACATAGACGTCTTTGTACTATTGTTATTCTTTTATGAAAACTGATCAATAAAAATATTAAGAAATAAACTTGTCTTGCATACACGCGGTCACACAAATGTTGTCGGGAATTCCGATCGCCAAGAACGCGGTCACATACAACACGTACGATGGCACTATAAAAGGGAAGTTCAATACCAAGTGCGCCACCCTTTGGGCTCCTTCTACTAATCTTGTGTTAGTAGAAGTTTGGTGAGAGACTATTCATGCTTTTCAGCATCGTGCTTTTCAGTCCCTTACCGCTCTTCAGAAATAATAAAGAAATCAGTTTGTCAGAACTCTGTGTGAATATCAGCAGCAAAACAACTTCATTATTCTAGCATTATAAAGAAGAGTATGCGCTGCGTTAAAAGATTAAACATTTTTTAGCCTAGTGAATGTTCTATCTTCATTAGAAACGCTAGTTTTACCAGACCAAGTGCTTCCATCTTGTACTTGATTCAGAGCATGCGTGAAATTGTGTGTGTCGGAAATGTCTACACACGCTGGGAATTTACGAGAATGGATTTTGTTGTCGAAAAATTTGAGAACCAACTCTCAAATTTTTGTTGTTGGAAATTTCCAAAGCAAATGTCCGATGGAGCCTACACATGGTCGGAATTTCCGACAACAAGCTCCCAATCGAACATTTGTTGTCGGAAATTCCTAACGTGTGTATGTGGCATTAGTCCGTAGGGTTCAATATTGAGTTGAGCCACCCTTTTCAGCTATAAAGCCTCGTACACACGATCAGTCCATCCGATGAGAACGGTCTGAAGGACTGTTGTCATAGGTTAACCGATGAAGCTGACTGATGGTCCGTCTCGCCTACACACCATCGGTTAAAAAATGATCATGTCAGAACGCGGTGACGTAAAACACAAGCATGTGTCGACTTGATTCTGAGCATGCGTGGATTTTTAACCGAAGGTTGTGCCTACTAACAATCGGTTTTGACCTATCGGTTAGGAATCCATCGGTTAAATTTAAAGCAAGTTGGCTTTTTTTTAACCTATGGATAAATAACCTATGGGGCCCACACACGTTCGTTTTTGACCGATGAAAACAGTCCATCAGACCGTTGTCCTCTGGTTAACCTATCGTGTGTACAAGGCCTAACAGCTTCAACTCTTCTGGGAAGGCCATCCACAAGGTTTAGGAGTGTGTCTATGGGAATGTTTGACCATTCTTCCAGAAGCGCATTTGTGAGGTCAGGCACTGATGGTGGACGGAAAGGCCTGGCTCGCAGTCTCCACTCTAACTCATCCCAAAGGTGTTCTATCAGGTTAAGGTCAGGACTATCTACAGGCCAGTCAAGCTCCTCCACCCCAAACTCGCCCATCCACGTCTTTATGGACCTTACTTTGTGCACTGGTCCAAATCATTTGGCGGAGGGAGGATTATGGTGTGGGGTTGTTTTTCAGGGGTTGGGCTTGGCCCTTTAGTTCCAGTGAAGATAACTCATAAGGTGTCAGCATACCAAGACATTTTGGACAATTTCATACTCCCAGCTTTGTGGGAACAGTTTGGGGACGGCCCCTTCCTGTTCCAACATGACTGCCCACCAGTGCACAAAGTAGTCACAAAGTAGATATTTGCCAGCACACCATGGATCGCCACAAAGTAGTGTCCAAACTGATTATTTATTGCATGATCACAACACAAGGGGAGTGCAATGTTTCAGAGTCACGTTAGGCATGCCTGACGAAAGGGTCCTGTGTGACTTCGAAACTTTGCACTCTCCCTGTGTTGTGATCATGCAATAAATAATCTTTTTGGATGCTACTTTGTGTCGATCCATGGTGTGCTGGCAAATATCTACTTTGTCACTGTACAAATTACACTGGCAGGGTTAACATCAGGGGCGATCAAAGGGTTAAATGTGTCCCTAGGGAGTTCTTTATAACTGTGGGGGAGGTGCTTTGACTGGAAGGGGGGGGAGACAGGGATCCATGTTCCTGCTTAGCAGAAACGCAAGATCTCCATCTTCCCCTCTCACAGAACGGCAGTCTACCTTGTTTACATAGGCAGACCGACATTCTGTCTGCCTCGGGAACGATCGGCGGGTCCCGGCGAACATCGGGTTCGTTGGACCCGCTGATTGGCTCTCGCTGTGTCCAATCACAGCGGGAGCAGGTCAACGGCAGCCCAGGCGTGGCCCCAGACCCAAAGAAAAGAATTGCAGACAGGTACGTGATTTAAGGGCCGCCCTGCTGCAGTATATATACATGGGGCGATCCTTAAAGTGGAGGTTCACCCGAAAATCACACTTTTTAACCTTAGATTCCTGCTCATTTTGTCGAGGGGAATCGGCTAGATTTTTTAAAATCGAAGCTGTACTTACCGTTTTAGAGATGCATCTTCTCCGCCGCTTCCGGTTATG
Organism: Rana temporaria; assembly: GCF_905171775.1. Classification (NCBI taxonomy): domain Eukaryota; kingdom Metazoa; phylum Chordata; class Amphibia; order Anura; family Ranidae; genus Rana; species Rana temporaria. The sequence continues at coordinate 16,013,543 of NC_053499.1, read as the reverse complement.
GGCTGCGGGACTGGGCGTTCCTATTTTGATTGACAGTCTTCCGACAGGCTTCCGAAGGTCGCATCCATCGCGTCACGATTTTCCGAAAGTAGCCGAACGTCGGTGCGCAGGCGCAGTATAGAGCCGCACCGACGTTCGGCTTCTTTCGGCTACTCGTGACGCGATGGATGTGACCGCCGGAAGACTGTCAATCAAAATAGGAACGCCCAGTCCCGAAGACCATACCCGGAAGCGGCGGAGAAGATCGCTCTTTAAAACGGTAAGTACTGCTTCGATTTTAAAACAACTAGCCGATTCACCTAGACAAAATGAGCAGGAATCTAAGGGTAAAAATTGTTTTATGGGTGAACTCCCGCTTTAAGCGGTTAACTTGAGTAAAAGATTGTTGCACATAGTCATTTCAGCCTGGAGATCAGGAGGTCCTATCTACATTTTCCAATCTCTTTCTCAAACTCTCTCTGGTATACCACGGCCTATACTAATGGAGACAAAGCCCGCAGCACAGCCATTACAAATACAGCTAATGAAAACTCGTGACAGGCCGTCGCCGTACGGCTCCGTCAAGACAGACTGTACAGCCAAGCATAGGCAGTGCCGGGGCCCGCAGCTCCCATCGCAAGTAAACCAATGTTTGCTCAAGTAAAGAACTATCCTATTATAGTCATGATTATCCCAGCCAGCAGGGCCTAATGTACCTTGAAATAAGTTTTTGATATGATGAAGTAATTTATGAAACCGGGATAAAGATGAAGCCGATTGCCCCCAAAGTTTATCGAGGTGACTGCACGGGGAATAATGAAATTATACTAAACAAGGAGGAATTAAATGAAAGGAATACTCGTGAGGGATTAGAAATATTGCCTCCTCTGGAAAAGCCAGGATTTTTAATTTGTTTGTGCCCTTTTTTCCGTAAACTCTGGCCCAGCAGAAGTATTAGGGAATTCTCCGGTTTCCATGGCGATGCATTCTTGTTAAGGATGATGCAGCCTGAGTTTATGCGGCATTATAAATCGTCTTTAGTCTTTCTGTACCATTGTTCTGATTGTTTTTCACGCTGTCTCTTGTCTCCTTCGCTCACGTCCCATCTATTTTTTTTTTCCTGTAAATTTCTCTCCATCGACTTTCCTTCTCTTTTCCTAATTTTTCTTACCTTCTGCTGACAATATGATGGTTCTATTTACATCGGCAACCAGCATGGAAATGTATTTTTCATTTTTAGCAGTTATTTGGGTTTTTGGTCTGCCAATTTCTCGTTATTCTAGATGAATTTTAAATGAACTTGACTTTTTTTTTTAGATGAACTTGATGTTTTGAAGACAACAATGAGCAAAAAAATGTGGAAAAGGGTACACTGCCTTTGTATTGCTGTTTATATTGCCTTGTCCATGTGCAACTTTTTCTTTTCTGCTGGTTTTAAATTGATCTTAAAGTGGAATTTCCATCCCAATTTTTTTTTTTCATTATTGTGCTCATTAGACCTAAAAAAGTAAAAAAATATATAAACATTTTTTTTTTACTCATCTGGAAATGCCTGTTGCTATGCAGTTCCACAAAATTTGCCTTTGAAACCACCTAGGATTCTGACATCATCTCCCTCTAATGCTCCTGGGAAATGTGTGTCATCATTTCCCAGGATGCAGTGTGCTGTCCAATTATCACTCCCCATCCAAGACTTCCAGGAAGTAAGTGCTTGTTGGATTCAAAATGCCCACAAGCAAAATGACAACAGTGTGGACATAGTTTTATAAACTATCTTTTTTGAATATCTATGCGGATCGGCGGCGGATTGTAAAATAGTAAGTGACCGGATTTATATTATAAAAACGCATGATGAAAGGACATACATTTAAAAAATGCTAATTGTGGTTGGAACTCCGCTTTAAAGTGAAGTTCGACACAAAAAGGGAACTTCCACTTTTCGGAATCCCCCCCCCCCCTCCGGTGTCACATTTGGCACATTCAGGGGGAAGCAGATACCTGTGTAATCCAGGTATTTTCTCCTACTTCCGTGCATAGGTAATGTCCGGTGCCTACTCCGTTCCCCCCAATGTCTTCATGGAGACACACAGGTCCCAGAAAACAGCAGGGACCAGTAAAATTGCACAGCGCAACTCGTGCATGTGCAGTAGGGAACAAGGAAGTGAAGTCACAAGGCTTCACTTCCTGATTCCCTTACCCAAGATGGTGGCACCTCCACCCGAGAGCCGAGGGACAGATCAGCTTCGGGTGCCGACATCGCAGGTGCCCAAGACAGGTAAGTAAGTGAATGAAACGGGGTGTTGGTGCTACCTATTAAGAATCTCCAATCCTGCAATATGGCTTCCCAATATTAATCACAAGACATGTGAGATAAAAAAAGTAGTAATATACAGGCATACCCCGCTTTACGGACACTCACTTTACGTACACTCGCGAGTACGGACATGCCCGCGAGTGTACGTAAAGTGTCTCACAAGTACAAATATTCCGCGCCGTGCACCCGCATTAGACGGAACTGAAGTTCTGAGCACTTAGCTTGCCCAGTTCCAGTGTGCTCTTTCTGTATCCTGACTGCCTCCCCACCTCCGGTGACATCACATCCCCTCAGGCTTCCCTGTCAGCCACAGAATGCCATCCAGCCTCTCAATAGCACTGTCCTTTGTGCACAGCGCGATGTCCGGGGGATGGATTGGAGCGGCCCCCCTTGCATCAGATGAGCTTATTTACATGTGAGTGTTCCCCTGATGCCCCCACTAAAGCCCCTGGCACCCCCACTACAGCCTAGAAGTGAAAAAAGGCATTGCTTCACTTTAAGTACATTTTCGTTTTACATCAATGCTCTGGTCCCGTTGTGCACTTAAAAGTGGGGTATGCCTGTAATAAAGTAAGACTCACATAATATAAGGTGCAAACCAAATAAATGTGTTGGACACTCAATAGTGTCTAAATATATTGAAACTAATGTGTGGGGAGTGATCCCCTGGTGCTTGATGAAGGCTAAAAACCTCCTCATTAAAATAGTAAGTGAACAAGTGATATAAACTGTGTGTCAACAAACTCAAGCCAGCTACATATATAATACCATAGGTACAGATGTCCATTGGCAGCCCAGGAGGCAGGACTTCCTATTACAGACGCCACTGACTAAACAGGAGATTCTGCGGTATGTAATCTGACGGTACTCTTCCGGCCCCCTCCCTGTCCCCTCCGAGGCTGCCAGAACGTTAAATACGGTATATAGCTTTTGTGGCCCCCCAACAAATCCCAGTGGCTCTCAGGGATTCATTGGGGGCCACAAAAGATATATATATATATCCAAATCACCGATGGGGCCGCATTAAACTGGAACAAGGGCCGCAATTGGCCCGCGGGCCGGACTTTGGACATGCCTGCTCTACACTCTGTGTTTAGCGCACCCCTTAACTCTGCACTATGTATGTAGCACAACCCTAAACTCTGCACTCTGTGTGTGACCCTACCGAACTCTGCACTCTATAAATATAATGCACTCCTGTTATTTAATGCCCTTTTAAAACTCTCCCACTATTAGTACGTTTTCACCATACCTACTATTTGATGTGATTTGTAGGATGTGTGTGTGCGGGGGGGGGGGGGGGGGGATTTTGGAGGTTACAGTTGAGTTCCTGCGCCTATTTTCTGAGAAAAAAAGGCCTGTATACAGTACATGTAGTGGTAAGGAAATAAAACGTATACAGACTTCACAGGTGGATTCAACAGTTTATATTTTTTATTGGTGTTTCACATAATAATTTGGACCAGCACAACCAACACACAATGTTATATTCACGTTGTAAAGATAATCACAGTATAAGTCCATCACAGACAGTACAGAATGATTCGAGTCCATATACAAGTTTCATTCAGTTGACGAGTGTTACTTGCAACTCAGTGTATAACAGCGAGAGCAGAACCAGTAGAAAAACATTATAGCGAGATAGCTGACCCATCACGCAGTTGATGTCACAATCAGTATTGAGACCTCCTATTTCTGTCTGCCCATATCGCACAGCTCTTATTGAACTTGGCACACGAGAGGGAGTTGTTCGCTAGACAAAGCCATTTTTGTTTAGCCATCATCCAGATGCACCATCTTCTTCATAGACTGAGATGTCTGCTAAGAGAACGTGTAACTCTCCCGTTGCATGACTGATGTTATCTCTCAGGCTAGGCAAAGTCTCCTGAATGGAGTTCTCAGGCTGCTTTTAATAATAAAAAGTAAAGCTTTAATTAAAAAAAATATATATATTTTTTGCAGTTGCTGGTATAATGTTAAAAATTAATTGATACAGAAGTTACTGAAAGGACATTTTTATCATGCAACACCACTCTATCCTATTTCATTTTTATAAAGTGTGGGGGGGCATGGACACAGTGAGACATGGGCACAGTGAGGCACAGTGAGGCATGGGCACAGTGAGGCATGGACTAGGTGAGGCACAGTGAGGCATGCACATGGACACAGTGAGGCAAAGTGAGGCACAGTGAGGCATACAAATGGACACCCTAGGCTTGTACTCGAGTCAATACGTTTTCCCAGTTTTTTGTGGTAAAATTAGGTGCCTTGGCTTATATTCAGGCCGGCTTATACTCGAGTATATATGGTAATTGGGCTCTGGTCAAAATTCTCTTTCTAATGCTGCGTACACACAATCAGACATTCCGACAACAAAACCGTGGATTTTTTTCCCGCCGGAATGTTGGCTCAAACTTGTCTTGCATTCACACGGCCACACAAATGCTGTCGGAAATTCTGATCGCCAAGAACGCGGTCACGTACAACACTACGACGAGCTGAGAAAAATGAAGTTCAATGATTCCGGGCATGTATCGAATTGATTCCGAGCATGCGTTGGATTTTTGTGCATCGGAATTTCATACAGACGATCGGAATTTCCGACAAGAAATTTTGTTGTCGGAGAAATTGAGAACCAGCTCTCAAACATTTGCTGTCGGAAATTCCGACAGAAAATGTCCGATGGAGCATACACACGGTCGGATTTTCAGACAACAAGCTCACATCGAACATTTGTTGTCGGAAATTCCAACCGTGTGTACGCGGCATAAGGCTTCATTTCCATGGACGTTTTTACAGCCACTTTTCTGAGCGTTTTTTGCAGCTTAAAAACGGCTCTCCATGTTAGTCTATGGCCTCATGCCCACCATGATGTTTTTGAGCTGTAGATGGCTGAGCCGTTTTTAAGCTGCAAAAAAAAAAACAGGACCAGTGCGTTCTGAATCTCCAGCTTTAGAGCTGTAAAAACGCCAGACGTAAAAAAACGCTCAAAAACGCTCAAACATGGACAGGCGTTTTTAAGCTGTAGAAAAGGCTAAAAAAAGTGGCTGTAAAAACGTCCATGGAAATGAAGCCTAACTCTCGACCCAAGCCTACACTTTACAATAGCTTTTATTTTTCATTTTCTTGTGTTATGTTTTTCTTATTATATTTGAATAAACTGTAAACCGATTATCACTTTACAATTGCTTTGTCTCAGTTCCTGTTGATTTTCCTAAGTTGTTTTTCCTACCAAATATAACCTTTACAATTGTTATGTCTTTATTGTTTGAATGTAGCAATGTCAAAACATTAAAATGTACTAAATGTAAAAAAACAAACACACACATATATTCGCAAACACATAGGCGTGATTTTGCCCTAACAGCCTTAGGTTAGTCGAAGAAGTATTTTTTTGCTCGTCTGTGGAAGATACAATGGACTTGCTGAACAATTGGTTTGTTTCTTGTACAAAAAATGGCTGCAAAATGACTAAAAGTTAGCAAACAGATTTTTCAACAGGACGGAAAATCAATCTTGGCAGGAGATCGTTAGAGAGAGAGATATCAATGTGAACGATCAAACAGAGCAGCAGGCAGTGGAGTTCCTGTAGCATCCATTTATAATCTGTTAAAGCCCAGCTCTGGGCTATTTTTTTTTTCTTTTAAATGTCCCCCACCTAAAGTATTGTCAAAAAAAAAAAGGTTCAGACTGCAATACTCATCTTCAGTTCGCAGCCGTCCTCTGCAGCACTGCTACAGTTCCATCATGTATATGTTCACATATTGGGCGGTCCTACCACGCCAATCAAACAACAAGACTCTTAGTTCACTAAGGAGTTGGGGGGGATTAGTTTCATAGGAGTGGTAGGCCCGCCCAGGAATGTCATTGAAGGGGAGGGTATTTTCAATATGTAATAGTGGAACTACAGCAGGTTGGGACAGTTCTGAGGAAGCGGGCATGTCACCCGAAACACGTCAACTTTCCAGCCACAGCTATTTTGACACCACCTAAGCTAAAGTTGAGTTCTGATATGCTTGTACCTTCTCATATTTGTGAGTACGTAATGCACTAGATGTTTGCACCATCCTGTGTCTCTTTACTAGTAGAAGTTTATACTAATGTTTCTATGAAAATTCTTGCAGAACATTCTTGGAACTCTACTTTCACTCCTCCCACCTACACCTTAGTAAACTAATAGCTAGATCCAGAGACGTTCAGGAGACTTACAGTACGCCACTCGTATCTTAGCCTAATTTAAGCGTATCTGGTTTCCAGAATACTCTTAAATTTACGACGGCGCAGATTCAGAGTTACGACGGCGTATCTACTGATACGCCGGCGTAACTCTGAATCTACGCCGTCGTAAATTTAAGAGTATTCTGGAAACCAGATACGCTTAAATTAGGCTAAGATACGAGCGGCGTAAGTCTCCTACGCCGTTGTATCTTAGGGTGCATATTTACGCTATTAAGTACAATAAAGCACATGTGGTAAAACATGTAAAGAAAAAGAGTCCTTGGTGCAAAGTCCTGTAAGCTAGGTGAGCTTATAGCTTATATATGAGTTTACAGTCTGTTAAAACCGGGCAGCCATGCAGAGGGAGCTGAAGCGACACTCAGGTACATATGATGAAAGAAACAATCAAGGAGGAGCAGGCGCCACTGGTTAAACTGTACAGCTTTTTATTTATATTTGGAGATAGAAATAAAAGTACTCACTGGATTTGTAAAGTTTCAGGCATGTAGTTTGTTGTCCTGTGATTTCGTCAGGGCCCAACCGATAGATTTGAGTGTCCTTGGGTCTCTGTCACAGCGCTGGTATTTGGCTGTGTTGCTGGTGTAGTCTAGCTGGGTCCATGCGCTTGGTTGTGAGGATGTGGGCGCACAGATGTGCCAGAGGAGCCGCCGGAGCGCACGTTGAAGTGCACGCTTGTGGACGCTATGGTTGCGGGGGGAATGATGACGTCATCGACCGGAGACAGCAATGTGCGACGCGTTTCCGTGCATGTGCTGTGGTTCGATAGGGGAACGTACACACAGCGCGCACCTTTGTCAAGCTTCTGCATATTTACGCTGGCCGCTAGGTGGCGCTTCTGTTGATTTCGGCATAGAATATGCAAATGAGCTAGATACGCCGATTTTTTTTTACGTTGTTTACGTAAGGCTTTTTTCGGCGTAAAGTTAGTCGAACAAATAGCTGGCCTAGCCAATGTTAAGTATGGCTGTCGTTCCCGCGTCGAAATGTGAAAATTTTACGTTGTTTGCGTAAGTCGTCCGTGAATGGGGCTGGACGTAATTTACGTTCACGTCGAAACCAATACGTCCTTGCGGCGTACTTTGGAGCAATGCACACTGGGATATGTCCACGAACGGCGCATGCGCCGTTCGTTAAAAACGTCAATCATGTCGGGTCACCAGTCATTAACATAAAACACGCCCTCCTGTTCCACATTTGAATTGGGCGCGCTTAGGCTGGCCCATTTACGCTACGCCGCTGTAACTTAGGAGGCAAGTGCTTTGTCAACAATACAGCACTTGCCTCTCTGACTTACGGCGGCGTGGCGTATATGCGATACGCTACGCCACCTCAAAATTAAGCCAGTCTATCTGAATCTGGCTATAAGAGTCTTGTTGTTTAATTTGAGTGGTAGGCTCGCCCAGGCATGTCATTGAGGAGGAGGGTCTTTGCAATATATAATGGTGGAACAACGGCAGATTGGGGAAGCTCTGAGAAAGCGGATATGTCCCCTGAAACCCGTCAAGTTTCCAACCACAGCACTTTTTATACAATACAATTTGGTGGTGGTATTGCACTAGGTGTTTGTGCCCTTCTGTGTCACTTTACTAGTAGATATTCATACAAATATGAATTTCGTATAAATGAATATGAAGTTGGTATGAAAAGTCTTGCCAGAACATTCTTACAACGTTCCTTCTTGCCATCATTGGGTCAATTCATTTCATTCAAGAGCCTGATTTTTTATTTTTTATTTTTTAATCTGGATGTGCTATTTGAATGGAATCCCATACATAGGACACAGGTTTGGTTGCAAATACACTACATTACCAAAAGTATTGGGACACCAGCCATTACACGCACATCAATTTTAATGGCATCCCAGTCTTAGTCTGTTCGGTTCAATATTGAGTTGGCCCTTTGCAGCTATAACAGCTTCAGCTCTTCTGGGAAGGCTGTCCACAAAGTTTAGGAGAGTGTTTACAGGAATGTTTGACCATTCTTCTATAAGCACATTTGTGAGGTCATGCACTGATTTGGACGAGAAGGCCTGGCTCGCAGTCTCCACAGTAATTCATTCCAAAGGTATTCTATCGGGTTGAAGTCAGGACTCTGTGATGGCCAGTCAAGTTCCTCCACTTCAAACTCGCTCATCCATGTCTTTATGGACCTTGCTTTGTGCTCTGGTGCGCAGTCATGTTGGAACAGGAAGGGGCCGTCACCAAACTGTTCTCACAAAGTTGGAAGCATGAAATTGTCCAAAATGTCTTGGTATGATGACGCCTTAAGAGTTTCCTTCACTGGAACTAAGAGGTCAAGCCCAACCCCTAAAAAAAAACCCACACCATAATCCCCCCTCCACCAAATGATTTGGACCAGTGCACAAAGCAAGGTCCATAAAGACATGCACGAGCGAGTTTGGGGTGGAGGAACTTGGCTGGCACACTTGGCTGACACAATCCTAAACCATGTGGACAGCCTTTCCCTTAAGAGTTGAAGCTGTTATAGCTGCAAAGGGTAGGCCAACTCAATTTTGGACCCTACGGACTAAGACTGGGATGCCAATAATTTTCATGTGCGTGTAATCCGAAATCCGAAAAGATCTGACATAAAAAAATGCTTTATTTAAATTTTCGTTGCTACAACAGTTGGATATAGATAGGAGATTCGATATGACGCTGACAATAGAAATCTGTGTCTATCGAATCTGCGGTCTAATGTGCCTAACCTTAACTCTATTAGTCCAAGATTATTCTACATAGAGAGGAAAGATTCAGCATAGAGAGAAAAGATTCGACATTATAGAGACAGTGTTGGGGTAGACCATTCGGCACGAACAACGAAGATTTGACGAAGCAGCGAAAAACATACAAACGTTGAATCTGTCATTGAAGGCTTATGGTGTCTGTTGATAGTTCTAAGAAGATTCGACAAGCAGCTAAACTGTACGACGCCGCGATCATACATTTCCAGTCAAATGCTCGGCCCATAGGCTATAGAAGAAGTCCAATGTTGGTTGACTAGTAATAATAATAATTTATAAATATAATTATTTCTAGTGTCATACAACATTAGAATTCTTCTATAGCTTGTGGGCGGAGCATTCGACTGGAAATGTACGATTGCGGTGTCGTACAGTTTAGCTTCTCCGTTGAATCTTCTTAGAACATTCGACAGACACCATAAGCCTTCAATGACAGATTCGACCTTAATTAATTCAAATTATTGGACGAATGCATTTTTTAACAAAATTAAATGAATAAAAACGAATTTCAGGAGTTACTGTATTTTCCGGCGTATAAGACAACCTTTTACACGGGAATTCCACAGCCAAAAACCGGGGGTCTTCTTATACGCCGGGTTAAGCAGCTGCTCGCTCGATATCAACCCGGCGCTCTGTAACGATGTATGTGATCTGTATTCTGCGCCGCTCAGCCAATCCCGATGCACTGTGTTGATGACAGAGCATGTTAAGCCTGCTCGGATTGGAGTAATAACCTCTGCCAATCCGAGCAGGCTTAGCATGCTCTGTCATCAACACAGTGCATCGGGATTGGCTGAGCGGCGCATATGCAGACTAAATACAGCCTTACAAAGCACCTAGCTGCATTTTCGTTTTTAAAAGGCATTACATACAGCCTTACAAAGCACCCGGCGGCGGCGGCCTCCTCCTCTTCGTTTTAAAAGGCATTACTACCGCAGAAGGGGGACGTCTAATACGGTGAGTAGACCACAAAACCACAGTTTTCAGCAGTATATTAGGGGGTCGTCTTATATGCCGAGTCATCTTATACGCCGGCAAATACGGTACTAAATATTTTCGAACGAAAACAAAATTCCGAAACAAAATATTTCAGTGTGCACATGTCTAGTAAAAACAGACATCCCAATATTTTTGAAAATTAAGGGCTAGATTCAGCATTGATTTATGCCGGCGTATCTATAGGTACGCCACGTAAATTCAAAGCTGTGCCGGCGTATCTTCTTTCTGTATTCAGAAAGCAAGATACGCTGAAATTAGCCTAAGATCCAACTGGCGTAAGTCTCTTACACCGTCGTATCTTAGGGTGCATATTTACGATGGCCGCTAGGTGGCGCTTCCGTCGTTTTCGGCGTAGAATATGCAAATGACCTAGATACGCCGATTCACAAACGTACGTGCGCCCGGCGGAATTTTTTTACGCCGTTTGCGTAAGGCTTTTCCGGCGTAACGTTGCTCCTGCTTCTATGAGGCGTACGCAATGTTAAGTATGGACATCGTTCCTGTGTCAAATTTTGCATTTTTTACGTAGTTTGCGTATGTCGTTCGCGAATAGGGCTGGACGTAATTTACGCTCACGTCGAAACCAATACGTCCTTGCGGTGTACTTTGGAGTAATGCACACTGGGATATGTACACGGACGGCGCATGCGCCGTTCGTAAAAAACATCAATCACGTCGGGTCACTACCCATTTACATAAAACATGCCCCCCTTATACTCATTTGAATTAGGCGCGCTTACGCTGGCCCCATTTACGCTACGCCACCGTAACTTAGGAGGCAATTGCTTTGTGAATACAGCACTTGCCTCTCTGATTTACGGCGGCGTAGCATAAATAGGATACGCTACGCCGCCATAACAATGCACCCGGCTACCTGAATCTAGCCCATATTGTATATATCACCCAAAATATATGTGTGATATATCCTTTATAATATATGCCCAATACTTTTTATAATATAGTGCGTGTACAATGTTTGCATTTATTTTCTGTATAATAGCCACTGTTAGAATTTCATTTGTTCAAAAAAAAAATCCATCCTGCTCCTCAAATTTTTTTGGTCTGTACAGTTGAAAATTAATGTCAATTTGATTTCCGCTAACCAGTAAAAAATCGAATAAATGTTTGGAAAACAAATACTTTTGTACAAAATTCTACTAGTGTATGGGTAGTTTCACTCTCCCAGTCATTTTCCCTGATTGCCAGCAAAATTCTATTTATTCCGGCTGCCGAAACATAGAATAACAAAGAGTACTTGAATAAGCAAATTGACGGAACGGTCCCTTATTAACAGTGACATTTTCAAAATGCACATTGACCACAAACCAAAACAGCATTGTCTGCAGATTTACGATATACTATATACCAAGTGTTCTTTGTACCTATTATATATGTTGCCCTTTAAGGCAAGCTTTACATGTCACTGCTAGGTTTGAAAAGGTTCTGCATCTAAGATTGACAGTTAAAAATCTTCCCTTGTAATATTCACCATTACAGAATTATACATGACATCTCTTGTGTGACAAATATAAAAAAAGCTTGTATTGATCTGTCTACATCTTTCCCGCAAGGTGAAACTTTTGGACGCTCATTTATCATGGAGGGGTTCTGAGTGGCACCATGAATTAAATGGTATTGCTGGTAAATGGTAGGAAGTTTCCAGTGCTAATTGCTGGAAATGGGTGTGGACAGAAGTCATACATGGTGCTATGCATTTGTCAAGATCAGTGGCGGCTGGTGCTCCAAATTTTTGGGGGGGCGCAAACAAACAAAACAATTGCAGCCTCACTGTGCCCATCACACGCAGCTACTGTGCCCATCAAACGCAGCTACTGTGCCCATCAAAGGCTGCCACTGTGCCCATCAAAGGCTGCCACTGTGCCCATCAAATGCAGCCAATGTGCCCATCAATTGTCACCACTGTGCCATGCCATCAATTGTCACCACTGTGCCATCAATTGTCGCCACTATGCCATGCCATCAAATGCAGCCACTGTGCCATGCCATCAAACGCAGCCACTGTGCCATCAATTGTCGCCACTATGCCCATCAATTGTCACCACTGTGCCATGCCAAACGCAGCCACTGTGCCATCAATTGTTACCACTGTGCTATCAATTGTCACCACCGTGCCCATGAATTGTCAACACCGTGCCCATCAATTGTCACCACTGTGCCCATAAATTAATGCCACTGTGCCCTGTTAAATGCTGCCACTGTGACCTGTTAAATGCCCCCCCCCCCCTCGCCGGAACTTACTTTTTTGGGGTCAGCCATCCTGCTTCCACCGTCCCTCGATGTCTTCTCCCGCCCTCGATGACCCTTTAGACAATCAGGTTACCAGTAACCAGAACCGGTGAATCTGATGGGATGCCTGTCAGTGTTAGCCAGGGAACGCACCACCCGTGCGTCCCCTAGATAACTATTTGGAAGCCGATTACAGCCTGAGGGCTGTAATCGGAAAGCCTATCAGAGTTGCTGGCTCTGATAGGCACTTCCAAAGCCAACCAGCTGCCATTATTCAGATGCACAAATCTGTGTATTGTATTCAGTGGTGGTGCAGGAGCGAGAGGGGGCGGTGCTCCTGCGCTATGTATGGACGCACCGCCACTGGTCAAGATACAAGTGTTATATGGCTGTTAATGTTCATAGAGTAATTCTAGGGTGACGTATAGACAGGTGGAAGATACAGAGATATCAAGGCACCATTCCTTATTCATTGAACAATCGAATAACACCAATGACACCACCCAAAATGATAGATAAGCAAAGTGAAAGTTCACCCTAGAATTAGTCATAGAAGGTCGTATGTTGGCTTGTCCTGTAAATCTTGTAATTTTTTTTGACCTTTTCTTGAATGCATCATATTGGATTCTGTATTATATAATGTTTTGTTTATTGACTGTTACCATATCTAAAGATATGAACAGTAGATCCTGAGGAAGCAATTTACAGGCGAAACGCGTCAATCCACTTTGTTCTTATGCATGTATATTACACTGTAGATGGCTTTTTGTTTCCGGATATGGTTTTATAACTGAGGTCTATTTTATATGCAACAAAAATAAAACAATACATCTGTTTAAATATCTGTTGTTGCTGTGGCACAATAAAAGCCCCACTTTCTGAAGTTTCTGTATTGGTTTACTGAAACATCAGAAAGTGGGGCTTTTATTGTGCCACAGCAACAACAGATATTTAGATGTATTGTTTTATTTATGCATTTAAAATAGACCTCAGTTATAAAACCATATCCAGAAACAAAAAGCCATCTACAGTGTAATATACATGCATAAGAACATAGTGGATCGACACGTTTCGCCTGTAAGTTGCTTCCTCAGGATCCACTGTTCATATCTTTAGATTTAGGCTTTACTAGGCCGCACTAGGCCTGACCACGCTGCAGCCGCCACAGGCGGTTTAAGCGACCTGGCAGGCCACCGGACCGTACCAGGCCTGTGAATGGGCAGGCAGGAAGACGAGGGGGCCCCTTATCTCACAGCCAGGCCAGGAAACGGCTCACTCCAGCAAGGCACCGGCCAGGAAGAGGTTGTGCGGGGTCGATGTTTATCTGAACAGTCACGGGCGGAATCTACAGGCACAGGACACAGCAGGGTATGGAGAGGAACAGGCAGGTAGGTAATTAGGTTGTTTTTCAGCGTTTATGTGCATGAATGGCTAAGGATGGAGTGCAGGATTCTTAGAGCTCCTCGCTAACAGGTCCGCCGCCTCTCACTGCAAGATGGCAACTCTGCAGTCTCCAGGACCGGCGTGGAACGCAATTGTTGGCCAGCAGCGACGTCACTCGGACCCTGTTCGTAAGTAGGAGTCATTCGCAACTCAGATGTTCGTAACTCGGGGACCCCCTGTACATGCATAAGAATATAGTGGATTGACACGTTTCGCCTGTAAGTTGCTTCCTTAGGATCCACTCTTCATATCTTCATATTTAGATATGGTAACAGTCAAAAAACAAAACATTATATAATACAGAATCCAATATGATACATTCAAGAAAAGGTCAAACAAAAATTAAAAAATTTAAAGGACAAGCCAACATATGACCTTCTATGACTAATTCTAGGGTGAACTCTCACTTTGATTATCTATCTTTTTTTTTTTTAAGATGGTTTTCTCTCTGTGTTTTGAACATTGGTGGTCAGCTCTCCAAAAGTGTGGCCCCTGACATCACCAAAGCTGTATATATATATATATATATATATATATATATATATATATATATATATATATATATATATATATATATATATATATATAGAGACATATATAAACATCACCATAAGCTATATAAACCTTTCAGAGTCTGGTTAACCTAAAGTGTGTACGAGGCCTTACCTGTGTTAGCAACACAGGTAAGGCCTCGTACACACTTTAGGTTAACCAGAGGACAACGGTCTGATTGACTGTTTTCATCGATCAAAACCGATCGTGTGTGGGCCCCATAGGTTATTTATCCATCGGTTAAAGAAAAGCCAACTTGCTTTAGATTTAACCAATGGATTCCTAACCGATAGGTCAAAACCGATCGTTAGTATGCAAAAGCATCGGTTAAAAATCCACGCATGCTCAGAATCAAGTCGGCGCATGCTTGGAAGCATTGAACTTCATTTTTTTCAGCACGTCATTGTGTTTTACGTCACCGCGTTCTGACACGATTGGTTATTTAACTGATAGTGTGTAGGCGCGACGGACCATCAGTCAGCTTCATCGGTTAACCGATGACAACGGTCCTTCAGATCGTTCTCATCGGATGGACTGATCGTGTGTACGAGGCTTAACAGGAGATGGTCAAAGACTACAGACCTGTTACATGGGATGGTCAGAAAGTGTAGACATGCTGCAGGAGATGGTCAAAGAGAGTAAACATGCTACAGGAGATAGTAGCAATAAAAGAATATATGGGATTTTAAAGGTGCCAAAACACAATTATCAAAATTATCAACATTGTATTGAAAACATTAAAATCATCATATTACAGTATCCATACAACAAAAGAAAAGTGCAGTAACTCCAGCACTCTACATGTTTCGTCATACGATGGCTTCATCAGGAGGATTTTACTCTGGTAGCACACAATTTAAAAACTGTAAAGGCTGCAAATTAAAAAGTAATTTTTAATAACATTAAATTACACCATGGTTTTATAACAATTAAATATGATATCAGTGTTTTCAAAGAATTGGAGTTTTCTCTTAATTACAATGGTGCTCCTAAAAGTCCCTGTATATTTTTACATTTGAGTTTGTTACTGATGTATTTTATTTTTACCCTTTTCTATAACATTTTCCGATGATGCGTCTCAGGGTTCATATTGATATAGGAATGATTATTCATTTTTCATTAAAAATAAACACGCACAGCCCAAAGTAATTAAATTCCAGTTCAGGCCAGCTGCAGATTAACATAGCAATTACTTCAGAACACATTATCTCTGCCTGTTTTCACATTATTAAAATTAATCAGCGCATTAAGAGGGAGAACCCCGGCTTGTCGCCGACATACTTGCTAAGCGCGTCGGCGTTTATTTGCATATAAAGGAATTTGTACATCACACGGGTGCAGGGAGCACGGCGAAGTTCACTTGAAACACATAATAAGGATTTCATGATATGGATATGGTTAATGTCAACTTCGGCTCTGATACGGGGTTGTCGGTGTGCGTTGGGTGACAAGCAATTATGAGCGTGATTTGAGACGTACTAAACTCCCTCTGTTCTGGAACAATAACACAATTTTTTTTCCCTTACTGACACTAATCAGAAAAATAAGTTATTTTTTCTTTAAAGCATACCTGCCATTAAAATTCACACTTAAATCAATCTGGCACAAGTTGACCTCGCCATATCGCATTGTGAGTTTGAATGCAAAACCTTGCTTTGGTTGCCTTGCCTTTTCCTGCCTTGACCTTCCATGCTGCCCTGCTTTGTTCTGCCCTGCCCTGCCTTGCCCTTCCTTGTCTTGCCTTCCCTTTCCTTCACTGCCTTGCCTTGCCCTGCCTTCTATTGCCTTGCCCTTCCATGACTTACCTTGCCTTGCCCTGCCTTGTCTTGCCTTGCCCTTCCATGCCTTACCTTGCCTTGCCCGGCCTTGTCTTGCCTTGCCCTGCATTGCTTTGCCTTGCCCTTCTCCCCTTCCCTTCCCTTCCCTGCCTTGCTTGGAGTTTGTAAGAATTTGTGGGGTTTTTATTTGTTCATTTGCCTCTTGAGGAGTAACCACAACTTCTCAATGGGATTAAGGTCTAGGGAGTTTTTGGCCATGGACCCAAAATGTTGATGTTTTGTTCTCCAAGCCACTTAGTTATCATTTTCCTTATTGCAAGGTGCTCCATCATGCTGGAAAAGTGTCAAGTACCTTAACCAGAGGCCGAAGTGCTGAGAGGACTTCCCTTGCGACTGAGTGCAGAGCGTCCCCTGAAGGTGACACAGGGAGTGCTATGCCGAAAGATGCAGGAGTTGCCAGCTGCGACTTGCTGAGTTGATGCTGGGGACCAGGATAAACAGTCAGGCAGGGGTACCACGGAAGTACCGGATGAGGCTGCGTAGCAGGGAAACCCAGGGGCGGAGTCAGGAGCCAAGCCGGAAGTCATACACTGGTAGCAAGCGGAGAAGAAGTTACTGGAACAGGTCAGAAGGCAAGCCGGGGTTATACACTGGATCAGGCAGGTAGGAACAAGACACGGGATAAGCTGGGAAACAAGCCGGAGGTCATGCACGGAGATGTCTGGTCAGGCAAGCCGGGTTGACAACAGTATTTCTAGGAAACAGGAACAGGAACTCAGGAAAACACTCCAGGGGCTGAAGATCATGCAACAGTTGGTAACTGTGCCCATTGTCACCACTGTGCTCATTGATGCCACTGTGCCCATTGATGCCATTGTGCCCTTTGTCACCACTGTGCCCTTTGTCACCACTGTGCCCATTGTTGCCTCTGTGCCCTGTAAAATGCACTTCCCTTACTCCTTCCACGTCCCTCGATGTCTTCTCCCGCCTTGGTGACGCTTCAGCCAATCAGGTTACCGATAACCAGAATCGGGGAACCTGATTGGCTGAGACGGCCGTCAATCTTATCCAAGGAACACACCCCCCGTACGTTCTGAGGATAAGACATCCGGGAGCCGAGGGCTGTACTCGGAAAGCCTTCCGCACAACCAACCAGCTGCCGTTATTCAGGTAGCCGGCGCTCAAGTTCCGGCTGAATAGACCAGCGGCAGCTGGCAACAATAACATACATTCATGCAATGCATGAATTTTTTTTTAAAGTGCCCCTTTCCTCGTGAGCTCGCACACAGAAGCGTACACATACATAAGTCCCGCCCACATATGAAAAAGGTGTTCAAACCACACATGTGAGGTATCGCCGCAAAACCTTAGAGCGAGAGCAATAATTTTAGCCCTAGACCACCTCTGTAACTCAAAACATGCAACCAGTAAAAAAAATTAAAGCGTCGCCTATGGGGATTTTTAAGTACCGAAGTTTGACGCCATTCCACGAGCATGTGCAATTTTGAAGCGTGACATGTTAGATATCTATTTACTCGGCGTAACTTCATCTTTCATAATATGCAAAAACATTTCGCTAACTTTGCTGATTTGTGTTTTTAAAGCACAAAATAGTTTTTTCCGCCAAAAACAACCGTCATTGTATTCTCTAGGGTCTTTGCTTAAAAAACATATATAATGTTTGGGGGTTCTATCTAATTTTCTAGCAAAAAAAAAAATATGATTTTTACTAGACATGTGCGTTCCCGTTCATAACAAATGGATTTTCATACGAATTTGTTAGTATTCGTACATTCAGATCAATTCGAACATCTGAAAAGCTGAAAGAACCAAAATACGAAAATTACGGAATTACGAAAAAGCAAATTAACGAACAAGCGAAAATACGAAGGTATGATTGGACAATCTTACTAAAATACGAAACACGCAAAAAGCAAAAGAAAGAAAATTACATCTATAACGAACGATTTGCATTCCGTATTTTAAATCCTTTGTTCGTATTTTCATTTGTGTGCTTTGTAAATCCGTTTCTTTGTCTGTTCGTAAATTTGTGTACTTGTATCGTTCTTTCGAATGGGCACTGGGCAGTGTAGTTAGTGAGTGATTACTTAATATCTTAGCCAATCAGCTTATCTCTTTTGTGCTGAGCCACATTGTACAGTGTAAAGCCTCGTACACACAATCGGACTTCAAACAAACTTTTCCGTGGATTTTTGTCTGGAGGGAGTTGGCCGGACTTTTGAAACCGAAAAAGTTTGTCCGATAGAGCGTACAAATGATTTGATTTTTTGGAGAACGCTCATTTTGATGTTTGTTGGCAAAAAGTCCGACCGTGTGTACGGGGCTTAAGAGAAAGTCTATCTTAATATGGATTAGCCGCGTGTTGCTATGTATTTACGAAAGTACAAAATTACGAATCCATTAAACGAAAATTATTATCTAACAAAATTACGAATTTCGAATCAACGAAAATAAATTAGACAGAATTACGAATCATTCAGTATAAACGAAAATAAATCTGTTACGAAAATACGAATGGGTCCGAATAGGAAAACTTGCATCTTACGAAATACGAACGGGTCCGAATAGGAAAACTTGAGTCTTACGAAATTACGAATCTTTACGAATCTACGGAACGAGACGGAAAAAAAAAAATACGAACATTTTTGTTGTGCAGACGAAACAGTACAAAAAAATACGAACATTTTTGTTGTGCAGACGAAACGGAACAAAAAAAATACGAACATTTTTGTTGTGCACATGTCTAATTTTTACATGTAGGAGAGAAATTTCAGAATTGGCCTGGGTGGCAAGTGGTTAAAGGGTGCCTAGACGGGAAAAGTTGAGAAAACTATTATTTGGTTTAAACATCGCTATTGTGTCTACACAACAGGAAGCATCGGAAAATCTTCCCAAAACAGAGGAGAAAAAGAAAAGTGATGGCGTTTTCACCATTTCTTACTCGAAATAACCCCAAAATTACAAAACAAGTTTGCATTTTAGCTATACATTGGGTATAACAGCTGGGTGGGCATAAGCAGAAATACTTCAAGCAGTTCTGTTTTCTATAAATAAGATGCTAAAAAGTATCTGTGTCTGTCTTCTGCGCTTATAACAGCGTGGTCCCAGATAAGCCATGGAATTCGTAGAACTGAACCGGCAATTAATATTCAGCGTGTGTTTCATGACATAGCAGAGAGGAAAATTTGGAGCTCAGCTCTTTCTGTATCAGAAAAGAAGATTGCGTCTAACGGTGCCACTTACTGGACCGGGTCTAAGGCGGTGTGCTGAGGAATTTTTACAGAAACAATTGACACAAATTACTGCAGACAGATGGTGACCCGCAGAGAATTAACCTGAGGACACTGCAAAGCGTCTACAAGCCAAAAGAGTCTGCAGAATATATTAGGAAAAAAGAATGACTTGTTCCAAATCTTTCAAATCATTGAATGAACATAGATAGCCAGATTCAGAAAGACTGGCTTAACTTTGAGGCGGCGTAGCGTATCGCATATACGCTACGCCGCCGTAAGTCAGAGAGGCAAGTGCTGTATTCACAAAGCACTTGCCTCCTAAGTTACGGCGGCGTAGCATAAATGGGCCGGCCTAAGCGCGCCTAATTCAAATGAGGAACAGGGGGGCATGTTTTATGTTAATGACTCGTGACCCGACGTGATTGACGTTTTTAACGAACGGCGCATGCGCCGTCCGTGGACATATCCCAGTGTGCATTGCTCCAAAGTACGCCGCAAGGACGTATTGGTTTCGACGTGAACGTAAATTACGTCCAGCCCCAATAACGGACGACTTACGCAATCGACGTAAAAATTTCTAAATTCGACGCGGGAACGACGCCCATACTTAACATTGGCTAGGCCAGCTTTTTGTTTGACTAACTTTACGCCGGAAAACGCCTTACGTAAACGGTGTATCTTTACTGCGACGGGCAAGCGTACGTTCGTGAATAGGTCCTATCTCGCTGATTTCCGCATTCTAGGCGTAAATCAGCGTTCGCGCCCCTAGCGGCCGCCGGAACTAGACAGCTAGGATACGATGGCGCAGGCAGTCGTATCTTAGCTACATTTAAGTGTATCTCAATTTGAGAATACACTTAAATGTACGACGGCTTAGGCCTTGTACACACGGCCAGACATGTCCGATGAAAACGGTCCGCGGACCATTTTCATTGGACATGTCTGCTGGGAGGTTTTGGTCGGATGTGTGTACGCACCAAAATGTATACGACACCGACGTTCTCTGACGCGGAAGTTCAATGCTTCCACGCATGCGTCGAATCAATTCGACGCATGCGCGGGATTTCGGGCCGCTGGTTATACGTCATAACCAGCGGACATGTCCGATGAGTCATACTCACCATCGGACATGCCTGACAGACATGGTTCCAGCGGACAAGTTTCTTAGCATGCTAAGAAACTTTTGTCCGCTGGAAACCTGTCCGCTCGGCCAGGAATCCGGTCCGCTAGGCCCTACACACGGTCGGACATGTCCGCGGGAAACTGGTCCACGGACCAGTTTCAGCAGACATGTTCGGTCGTGTGTACGAGGCCTCAGATTCAGAGTTACGACGGCGTATCTACTGATACGCCGGCGTAAACGTCTCTGAATCTGGCTAATAAAGTCGATTTAAATCCAAATTTGACAACATTTAGTTTGCTAAAGTACACGTTAAAATCAATTATAACGTCATTACCTTCATACAGTGCCTTGAAAAAGTATTCATACCCCTTGAAATTTTCCACATTTTGTCAGGTTACAACCAAAAAATCTAAATGTATTTTATTGGGATTTTATGTGAGCGACCAACACAAAGTGGCACATAATTGTGAAGTGAAAGGAAAATGATAAACGGTTTTCAAAATGTTTTACAAATAAATATGTGAAAAGTGTGGGGTGCATTTGTATTCAGCCCCCCCTGAGCCAATACTTTGCAGAACCTCCTTTCACTGCAATTACTTTTTTTTTGTTTAGTTTAGTTTAATTTATTTTCCGTCCTGTTGATTCATAATCATTTGTAATTTTGCTAACCAGGATTTTTCGTGTTCGGAGTAATTCGTATTTTCGCAAGCGTAATTTTTCTTTGAATCGGAATGATTCGTATTAATGTAAGCCTTATTTTTAGTTGATTTATAATTCGTACTTTCGGTAGAGTACATTTTTTTCCAATGATTAATAACTTTTTTTTTTTTTTTGGTTCGTTGATTCGTAATTTTCCATGTCTCTCTCACAATGGCGCTGCCTCAACGTGCTTTGAATGGATTTGGACTTTTCTAAATACATTGCGGTTATTTGTAACGATTCGAAATCTCGTATTTTACTTTTGTTTTTGACATGCGGCTATAGACCGTTACACCACTTTGAGAGGGAGTTCAGCACGGTGAGGGAGGAGCAGAGAGCAGAGCAGAGAGTGTTATTGTTGGATGTGTGGTTGGGATCACAACAAGTCGACTTACTGTTTTATTAGGCGTACTTTATTAAGGCACTGTAAGTGGTCATCTAAATACCTTTGAATTGCAATGCTGGAATGTATAACATTCCAGCATTGTGCTACACATTGGGGCAGATCCACAGAGATCTGCACCGGCGCAGCGTATGGGAGATACGCTACGCCGCTGTAACTTACTTTGCCAGACTTCGAATCCTCAAAGATTTTGCGCCGTAAGTTACGGCGGCGTAGTCTATCTCTGGCGGCGGAATTCAAATTGGCGATTAGGGGGCGTGTTTCATTTAAATGAAGCGCGTCCCCGCGCCGAATGAACTGCGCGTGCGCCGTCCCTAAATTTCCCGCCGTGCATTGCGATAAATGACGTCGCTAGGACGTCATTTTTTTTAACATAGACGTGAATTACGTCCATCCCGATTCACGGACGACTTACGCAAAAAAAAAAAAATATTCAAATTAAACGCGGGAACGACGGCCATACTTAACATGGCGAGTCTAACTATATGCCGCAAAACACCAGCTTTAACTATACGCCGGAAAAAGCCGACTAGAGACGACGTAAAAGAATGCGACGGCCGCGCGTACGTTCGTGGATCGTCGGAAATAGCTAATTTGCATACCCAACGCGCAAAACGACGCAAACTCCACCCAGCGGACGCCAAAGTATTGCATCTAAGATCCGAAGGCGTACGAAGCCGTACGCCTGTCGGATCTAACCCAGATGCCGTCGTATCTTGGTTTGAGGATTCAAACTAAAGATACGACGCAGGTAATTTGAAAGTACGCCGGCGTATCAGTAGATACGCCGGCGTACTCGCTCTGTGGATCTGGCACAATGTTTTTATTTATCTTCCTTGCACAAGACTGCATATTCTTTGCAAAGTAAAGCTCAGTAAGCTAAGGAAAAATAGCCTTGCAAAGTGAACAGCCTATTTGCCTTTAGTATATCAACTCCAATACATCAACACATCTGGGAGACAGCTGTCATTGTGTCAACAGAAAATGCTTGTAAAGGACCTTCATAGCACTATCCCGAGGCATTATTTTAAGAAAGGAAAGGTGCTTTAAAAATGTATTTATATGCGTAAGTGTCTCTGTCTCCAAAAAAAAAAAAAAAAAACACAAACAAAAACAATCAGTAAAAAGCTTGCAAATTAATAATATCATACTATAATGTAGCACACCCCATGTAGGAGCTGCTGATGAAAGGGATGCCCCATTCCTGCTCAGCCAGGGACACCAAATCATCACAGGCACACAAAGTCAGAAAAAAGTCTGTAGCTTTGTTTTGTTGTTTAATACAAAAAATTAATAAAAAAAAACTGCAAGACAAAGGCATAATGAGCTAGTATACATAGCGTACTAGCGCATTATGAAATACTCACCTTAGATTGAAGCCCCCGCATCGGTCCTCGTGCACCGCTCCAGCCGGCGACATCGCTCCCGGAGTTACTTCTGGGTATCGCAGGCTACAGCAGGACCAGCACTGTGATTGGCATGAGCCGCAAGCCATTGCTTCCGTGCACATGTGTACAGTAGATGACGTCAGCACATGCAGATACAGGGGATATCTCCTAACCGTACAGGTTTAGGATTTATCCGGGTAGCTACAGTAAGCCCCTGAGGGCCACTGACAGCTTTCTCAATGATGTATCTTCATCTTACACCATACTGCCCCCTGCTGACATGGCCCATATCTATATATGAGGTATACTCTGCCCCCTGCCATCCCATTACTGGGGATTGACTAAGACCTCATAAATATGCATGGCAGCTCCTCCTAACCTCCCGCCCTCTAATACTAGAAGGTTCTCCAGACTCCAACCTTCCAGACCAGAGGAAGGCACCAGAGAGCTGCCAGGATGAGCTCTAATGAACCCAGACCAAATTAAGACTCCCCAACCTAAAAATGTGAGTCAGACTATGGTTTTCCTACACTAATTCTAGCACACATTAGAGGGTGCTACAATGATATAATATGAGTAGATACCGGTAACAATATTTACAGTACCGTGCAAAAGCCTTAGGCAGGTGTGATAGAAATGCTGTAAATGAAGTATGCTTTCAAAAATAGAAGTGTTAATAATACATTTTTATCAATGAACAAAATCAATATTTGGTGTGACAACCCTTTGGCTTCAAACCAGTATCAATTCTTCTAGGAACGCTTGCACACCTTTGAAGGAACTCAGCAGGTAGGTTGTTCCAAGCCTCCTGGAGAACTAACCTTAGATCTTCGGTGGATGCTGGCTGCCTCAAATCCTTCTGTCTTTTCATGTAATCCCAGACAGACTCCATGATGTTGAGATCAGGGCTCTGTGGGGGGCCAAACCATCACTTCCATGACTTCATGTTCTTCTTTACACTGAAGATAGTTCTTAATGACATTGGCTGCATATTTGGGGTCATGGTTCTGCCGCAGATTCAATTTGGGACAAATCATACGCCTCCCTGATGGTATGGCATGGTGGATAGGTATCTGACTGTATTTCTCAGCATTGAGGACATCATTGATCCTGACCAAATCTCCAAACTTGTGAGGAACCTCTATCATGTTTCACAGTTGCCTGCAGACATTCATTATTGTACCGCTCTCCAACCCTTCACCAACAAACTGCCTCCTGCTACAACCAAATATTTCACATTTTGACACATAATTTTTCTGCACTCTAGTTCCTATGGGCCAGATCCACATAGCGAGTACGCCGGCGTATCTACAGTACTGATACGACGGCGTACTTTCAAATTACCCGCATCGTATCTTTAGTTTGAATCCTCAAACCAAGATACGACGGCATCTGGGTAAGATCCGACAGGCGTACGGCTTCGTACGCCTTCGGATCTTAGATGCAATACTTCGGCGCCCGCTGGGTGGAGTTTGCGTCGTTTTCCACGTCGGGTATGCAAATTAGCGATTAACGACGATCCACGAACGTACCTGCGGCCGTCGCATTTTCTAACGTCGTCTGTAGTCGGCTTTTTCCGGCGTATAGTTAAAGCTGGTATTTTGCGGCGTATAGATAGACTTGCCATGTTAAGTATGGCCGTCGTTCCCGCGTCGAAATTTGAATTTTTTTTTTTTTGGCGTAAGTCGTCTGTGAATAGGGATAGACGTAACTCACGTCTAAGTTAAAAATATGACGTCCTAGCGACGTCACGGCGGTAAATTTCGCTAAAGAGGATGTAAACCCTGGGGGGGGGGGACCTGTAAGACAAAGGCATAATGAGCTAGTTTGCACCGCATACTAGCTCATTATGAAATACTTACCTTAGAAAGAAACACTCCAGCTGTGCCTGCACACTGCTGAGACAGCTTTCACCTTAACCCGTTGTTTCTTCTGGGTCCGGGG
Organism: Rana temporaria; assembly: GCF_905171775.1. Lineage (NCBI taxonomy): Eukaryota > Metazoa > Chordata > Amphibia > Anura > Ranidae > Rana > Rana temporaria. The sequence goes on along the minus strand of NC_053499.1, from coordinate 15,988,438 downwards.
GCTCTGTCACTGTGATCTGAAGTAAGTCGGACCTTTAGAGCGCATGCACCGAAGACGTCATCGGCTGCATGGACTCTAAATATCTCATTAACTGTGCAAGTTTAGGATATATTCACAGTACCTACAGGTAAGCCTTATTTTAGGCTTACCTGTAGGTACAAGTAAAAAATAAGAGTTTTTTTTCCTCTTTAGCCTTGTTTCTACATAAGAGGTATGGCTTTTTGAATGTAATTCTTCCATGAAGACTACTTCTGGCCAGACTTCTTTGGACAGTAGATGGGTGTATCTGGGTCCCCCTGGTTTCCACCAGTTCTGTGCTGAAGGCACTGCTGGACAGGGCCGGACTTACCATTGGGCTTGACTGGGCTCAAGCCCATGGGCCCCGGCCAATAGGGGGCCCCTTACGTTAATTTTTTTTCAATAATATGCCAGTCATTTAAAGTGGTTGTAATGTAAACCCTCGGACACAACATTGTCTTACAAAATAGCCCATAACATAAGCAGCTGATCATTTGCATGACGTCACCGCGCTTGTGCACATTAGCCCCTCTAAACCAGCATTTAAAGCTTGCCGGAATGCAGTCTGTGAGAACTTCCCCTCTGTCCGGCACAGAGAAGAAGTCTTGCGGTGTTTAGCTCCTTCCACTCTTCCTGATACTCCCCCGTGTGACTAAAGAAGATGTCACAAAAGGGGAGTGAAAGAAAACAGCAGCCGCAGACAAAGCAACGATTGGTTACGGCACAACGGCGAATGTGCAAGATTACCGACAGGGACACAGCAAGGGCGGAAGCGACGTCATAATTTGAATCACATAACAGCAGTACGAATGGCGCTTGAGATACCAGTAAATACAGAGAACAAAACCATCCTAAAAAAGGTATTTGGAGGCCTTGTCTTTGCGGGATATTTATATATATGTATTGCATTGCGATGAGCTGTTATAACTTAATAATTGAAAAACTGCAAAAATCATCCGGGGTTTACTTCAGAATCGTGATCTCTATTTTTATTCTCATTTTATCCAGAATTGTGTAGCTCTAATACATAGCTTGTGTATGTATCATTTTGTTCTATTTAAAGTAATGTATAGAAGGTAGGGCCCGAAAGTGACTCAAGCCCAGGAGCCCCCACCCCCCTTAGGCCTCGTACACACGGGCGAGAATCTTGTCAGGAAAAAAACGTTTTTTTTCCCGATGAGATTCTTGGCAAGAATCTCTTGCCGCCTGAGTGTACACCCAGACCTTTCAAAAGAACCACGGTTCTCTTGAAAGGCAAGAAAGCGGTGACGTCATCGCGTACGACGAGCATGCGTTCGTCACATTCGATGCTGTTGCCGCCATCTTGCTTCACCCTACCTATGCCGTGGAAGCTACCGCGCATGCGTCAAAGTCATTTCGAGCATGCACGGGTTTCCACAACGACAGGTAAGTATACACACTCTTGGGGTTCTCGTCGGGAAACAGGCCCACAAGAATCTCGACGAGAAAATAGAGAGCAGGATCTCTATTTTTCTCGTGGAGATTCTGGCCAGATTTCCAGATGAGAAACCTGAAAGCCTCATACACACGCGCGACTAGAGAAAACCGAGCGTGTGTACGAGGCTTAAGTCCTGGACATCTTCTGAAGTGAAAGGGCAGTAAGCATGACGTGTTTTTCTTTTGCTTCATTACATTTCCTTGGCCGATCACTGCATCTACAGTCCGCAACGTTGCCCGTTACTTTGTACTCCTTCAAAAGAGCTTAAACGGCACATCTTGAAACCCCAGTCTGCCTTGAAATCTAGTATAACAACCTTTGATGGGCACAGTGGCTGCGTTTGATGGGCACAGTGGCTGCGTTTGATGGCACAGTGGTAGAAATTGATGGGCACAGTGGCTGCGTTTGATGAGTACAGTGGCTGCAATCAGGGCCGGCTCTAGCGCAAGGCACCCTGGGCACTTGCCTTACGGCGCCAGGGAACAGGGCGGAAAATTGACCGGTCCGTGACGAGGACAGTCGCCCGCCCGATCATCGAGATAGTACTAGTAGAGTATGTCTGTGGCTGGGCTGACCTGTGCAGTGAGTCACTCTGTCACTCAGTCTCAGTGTGTGTGTCCTTGGCTACGCGGCGGCGCCGCCTACGTCAGTGAGTGACGTAAATGGCCCCGCCCATGGTTCCCCTGGCCGCTCATCCGTATGATGTAAAGGAGCGAGGGCTGCAGAAGGCGGAGCAACGGACGGACCGGACCCGCACCAGAAGGCAGTGCAGCCTGCGGCGTCATCCTGGAGGCGACGGACCTGTTGAGAGACTTGGGACAGGAGGAGCCACCCGGTGCACAGATGATTGGTGTTCAGAACCAGGTAAGGGGGACCGACCTGTTTTAAAGTTTCCTGTTTAAAAAAAAAATGGCATACTGCACTGCTGGGATTTGTAGTCCTCTGTAACTGCTGGTATTCTGCATTGCGTTTTATATAATGTATTGCTGGGATTTGTTGTTCCTCTATAGCTGCTGGTATTCTCCATTGCGCTGTATAATGTATTATTGCTGGGATTTATAGTGCGTGCGTGCATGCGTGCGTGCCGGGGGGGAGGGGCGGAAAAATGCATCTTCGCCTGAGTTGGAAAAAATTCTTGCACCGGCCCTGGCTGCAATTGATGTTTTTTTTTTTCAATTCGCTTGTGCTCCCCCAAAAATTTGAGCACCAGCCGCCACTGGTTTATATACACTATATAAAATGGAAGGAGGCGCAGTGTGACGGTCTAGTGCGGAACATAGCTGCTGATCTCCCATCCCTACCATTGTCTTTGCGTTTGCGGCACTTTCCCATTCACTTGAATAGGTCAACTTCAATGTGCTTACTCAATGGGACAGGAGCAATCATTTTTGCCTCGGACAAGCCTTTGCGAATTCACGTTCTCTGCAGCTTAAGGGAGGTGGTTGGGGGAGGCCTTAAACACATGGCTCAACCATGTACCTCCAACCGCAAATCGAAATGCATCCTAATACCGATCCTTTTGCCAAATGCTTTCTCTGGTGGTAACCATATGACCACTGATCTTTTTGTAAAGAGATATTCCTAAACCCTTCATACTTTTCAGTACTATTACCTATGTGGGGTGTCTATTGGGAGGGTTGGGATGGGGATAAATACCTGCTTTTGCCAGACCCATAATTATAATGTAAAGTCCCTTCAACAAAAGAAACCAGTTTCCATTCTTCCATACACATGTTCTAAAGGCGGGGAAGAAGGAATTGACTATATCCCAGGCACATGTTGACATCTCTTGCTTGACATATCAGCTTGTGCTCCCTTTTTGGTTAATATTCACATTACGGTTTCTTTTCTTTTTTGAAAAGTGATGCTGCTGTTTCCATGGTAACGTGAGGCTGATGAAGCCATAGTTAGCGAGATTCCGAGATTCAAAAGCTTTCACAGGTAAGTGTTTGCAGTTATTTGTGATGCTGTCATTATGCGGGGAATACTGGAGGCCGGCGTCAGATGTGAGTCTAATCGAGGTACAGACAAGCTGTGCTTCAGGGCTCATGTACACGGTCATTGTACGATGCATTTAGCAAACCTCAAGCAAATACAGCGTAATACAGATAAAGGAAAAGAATGATTTCTTGGCCAATGCTATTTTTTGACAAATATTATTTTACATTTCAGGGGCCAGATTCACGTAGCGCAGCGGATCTATAGATCCGCTCGTTCTACGTGATTTAAGATCCGCTCCCGCAAGTTTAGGAGGCAAGTGGCTAATTCACAAACAACTTACCTCCAAACTTGCGACGGCGGATCCTAAATCCCCCGGCGGAATTCAAATTCCGCGGCTAGGGGAGTGTACTATTTAAATCAGGCGCGTTTCCCGGCGTGCATTGCTCCCACTGACGTCGCTAGGACATCAGTGGTTGCGACGCTTATGTAAACGACGTCCGTCCGTATTCGAGAACGACTTACGCAAACGACGTTAAAAAATTTAAATTCGACGCGGGAACGTCGGCTATACTTAACATTGGCTGCGCCTGATAAAAGAAGGGGTAAGTATACGACGGAAAACCGCTACGGAAACGACGTAAGAACACTGCGACGGGTCCGCGTACGTTCGTGAATTTGCGTATCTCGCTGATTTACATATTATTTATCGTAAATCAGCGGCAACGCCCCCGGCGCCATTTTTAAATTGAAAAAAAGATCCGACAGTGTAACACAGTGTAACACTGTCGGATCTAGCCCTATCTATGCGTATCTGATTCTATGAATCAGGCGCATAGATAGGACCAGTGTAAGTCAGAGATACGATGGTGTATCTATAGATAATACACCGTCGTATCTCTTTGTGAATCTGGCCCCATACAGTTTGTGTGAAAAAAATATCTATCTATCTATCTATCTATCTATCTATCTATCTATCTATCTATCTATCTATCTATCTATCTATCTATCTATCTATCTATCCCCTCTATCTATCTATCTATCTATCTATCTATCTATCTATCTATCTATCTATCTATCTATCTATCTATCTATCTATCTATCTATCTATCTATCTATCTATCTATCTATCTATCTATCTATCTATCTATCTATCTATCTATCTATCTATCTATCTATCTATCTATCTATCTATCTATCTATCTATCTATCTATCCCCTCTATCTATCTATCTATCTATCCCCTCTATCTATCTATCTATCTATCTATCTATCTATCTATCTATCTATCTATCTATCTATCTATCTATCTATCTATCTATCTATCTATCGTATATATACACAAGGGGGATGATTCAGTAAGAGTTAGGCCGGCGTATCTGTAGATACGCCGACCTAACTCGGAATCTGCGCTGTCCTAAGTTTAAGTGTATTCTCAAACAGAGATACACTTAAAGCGGGAGTTCACCCTAAAAAAATTTTTTAACATTAGATTCATGCTCATTTTGTCAAGGGGAATCGGGTAGTATTTTTTAAAATCGAAGCCATACTTACCGTTTCAGAGATACATCTTCGCTGCCGCTTCCGGGTATGGTCTTCGGGACTTGGCGTTCCTATTTGATTGACAGTCTTCCGACAGGCTTCCGACGGTCACATCTATCGCGTGTAGCCGAAAGAAGCCGAACGTCGGCGCGGCTCTATATGGCGCCTGCGCACCGACGTTCGGCTTCTTTTGGCTACTCTTGACGCTATGTATGCAACCGTCGGAAGCCTGTCGGAAGACTGTCAATCAAATAGGAAAGCCCAGTCCCGCAGCCCATACCCGGAAGCGGCAGCGAAGATGTATCTCTAAGGCTGCATTCACATCTAGGCGGACAAAATCGCGGCGTTTTGTCCCGCGAATTGCGGCGACAAATAGCGGCATTTTGTACCGCAATTTGCGGTGACAAAACGTCGCGATTGTCCGCCTAGATGTGCCCCTAGATTGTCCCCCTATGGAGATGGTTCCCATCTCCTATGCCGAACGCCGAAAGCCGCCTGAAAAAAAGGTCCGGGACTTTTTTTCAGGCGGCAGGCGGCAGGCGTTCGGCATGGAGATGTGAACCATCTCCATAGAGGGCAATGTTAAACCATCTCCATAGAGGGCAATGTTAAACCATCCCTCTGGCGTGTCGGGGCGGCAGCGGGCGTCACACTACAGGTGACAAAACGCCTAGGTGTGAATGGGCAATAAAACGGTAAGTACGGCTTCGATTTTAAAAATACTACCCGATTCCCCTTGACAAAATGAGCATGAATCTAATGTTAAAAATTTTAATTTCCGGGTGAACCTCCACTTTAAACCTATCTAAGATACGACGGCTTGCGCCGTCGTATCTTAGAGTGCATTATTTAGGCTGGCCGATAGGTGGCGCTTCCATTGAGTTTGGCGTAGAATATGTAAATCACTAGATACGCCTATTCACGAACGTAAGAGGCCGACGCAGTACAGATACGCCGTTTACGTAAGGCATTTTCAGGCGTATAGTTATTCCATCAAATAGCTGGACTAGTAATGTTAAGTATGGCCGTCGTTCCCGCGTCGAAATTTGAAAATTTTACGTTGTTTGCGTAAGTCGTCCATGAATAGGGCTGGACGTAATTTACGTCCACGTTAAAACCAATACGTCCGTGCGGCGTACTTAGCCGCAATGCACACTGGGATATGTACACGGACGGCGCATGTGCCGTTCCTAAAAAACGTCAATCACGTCAGGTCAACCCATATTAACATAAAACACGCCTGTAACATAAACGCCATATTAACATAAAACACGAGTGTAAACACACCTTCCCCGTTCTTCACTGTGGCAGTGTCAGTGATAGTCTGTTCGCTGATATAGAGAAAGACGATCACTGACGTCACACGTCCAGCCCTGCCCCCCTACAGTTAGAAACACATATGAGGTCACACTTAACCCCTACAGTGCCCCCTAGTGGTTAACTCCCAAACAGCAATTGTCATTTTCACAGTAATCAGTGCATTTGTATAGCACTTTTTTTTTTGAAAATTACAAATGGTCCCAAAAATATGTCAAAATTGTCCGAAGTGTCCGCCATAATGTCGCAGTCACGAAAAAAATCGCTGATCGCCGCCATTAGTAGTAATACAAAAAAATATTAATAAAAATGCAATAAAACTATGCCCTATATTGTAAACACTATACATTTTGCGCAAACCAATCGATAAACGCTTATTGTGATTTTTTTAACAGAAATATGTAGAAGAATACGTATCGGCCTAAACTGAGGGAAAAAAAATGTTTTTAAATATTTTTGGGGGATATTTATTATAGCAAAAAGTAAAAAATATTGATTTTTTTTCAAAATTGTCGCTCTATTTTTGTTTATAGCGCAAAAAATAAAAACCGCAGAGGTGATCAAATACCACCAAAATAAAGCTCTATTTGTGGGAAAAAAAGGACGCCAATTTTGTTTGGGAGCCACGTCGCACGACCACGCAATTGTTAGTTAAAGTGACGCAGTGCCGAATCGCAAAAAGGGGCAAGGTCCTTAACCTGCATAATGGTCCGGGTCTTAATTGGTTAAGGGGGGGCGGTAAATCTTCTGAAGGTCAAGTGGTTAAGCATATAAAGCGTTATAATCATGTCTTGTGCCTTGCACCGCAGGGTCCCTGTGTCTAATTTTTACTAGGATCCTCTATGTTGTTATCATGATTTCGTATGTTTAACCTCCCTGGCGGTATGATTCTTTCAGAAAAAAGGTGCTGAAAGCGGTACCATTATTTTGCAAGGAAATTTGGCGTTTTATACTGTAGGCCTGTAATTCTTAGGAATAACTCTCTTAAATCTGACCAAACTAGAGTCTAGTAGGCATCCCGGGTATGACATTTTTTAAAAAAACAAAATGATAAATTATAATATAATAAATAATTATAAATAATTATAACAAATAATAATATAATTATAATAAAAATTATTCAATAATGTAATCAACTCAAAATCACTGAAATTTTCTCAGTTGCAAAATTGTCGCTGTCATTAATTTTATTTTTTTATGATGAATTTCCCCACAAATCGCTATCGCACAATTCTGCAAGTGATTATAATTTATTATCGCTGTTTTCTAGCTGCTCTAAAACCATTTTTGACATAAAGGGACACTTTTGGTTGCTATGGACAATCTACAGTTTGCAGGCAGAAAGAACAGTTTTTATTATATAAAAGTACATGTAGGGCACTGGGCAGACCACTAGGGACAAAGGGGGTGTGTATTTTTTGCATACAGTACTGTAATCTATAAGATTACAGTATACTGTGTGTATTGTGTTTGTTTACGTTTTTGAATTTGGCGCCGTTCTCCGCTCCCGTGCGTCGTAACGTCGCAGGGAACGGAGATCTGCGGCACAGGAGGACGCTGTGTGAATCGAGTGAGGTCCCGCTCGCTCACACAGCGCGGTGGCATTGCTGGATCCAGGGACAAGGTAATTAAACACTGTCTGTGGATGCTACGAGGCGAGCCCGAGTCTGACTCGGGGTTACCGATCGCAGCACAGAAATCTAACCCCGAGTCAGACTCGGGAACACCGCCAGGAGGGTTAAACCAGTGTTTCTCAACTCCAGTCCTCAAGGCGCCCCAACAGGTCATGTTTTCAGGCTTTCCATTATTTTGCACAGGGGATTTAATCAGTTTCACTGCCTTAGTAATTACCACAGCCATTTCATCTGAGGGAAATCCTGAAAACATGACCTGTTGGTGCGCCTTGAGGACTGGAGTTGAGAAACACTGGTTTAATCCACGTGCTCTGTTTTCTTTCTATCATCCAAAAGCATATTGGAAGGTTAATTGGCTTCCGCACAGTTGGCCGTTGTACATCCATGACTGTGTTCAGGACATTTGATTGACAGCTGTCGGGGGCCGGGGTGCACGTAACCACCGCCATTATTCCGTTGTTAAATACACGGGTAAAATAAAATGAATAAACAGAAGGATGCATCATGCAATCTAGATTATAGCACATTCATTCTCCCTTTGTATTTTTTTTCTGGTACAATGGGATGAATTCTGGTCTCACATAGCTCAGGCTGTTATTACTTGTGTTTTCATTTCTGCAGCTCGCTCCTATTGCTGCCAGTGGCGTTGGTGACAGATTGTCACATTCTTAGACAAGACTGAGTAATATTCTCAGAGCAGGTGCCTATGTGCTCGGAGGGACAGTCTCAGCTCCTACCTTGTGGGACATCACGCAGGATAAACACAGAGGATGTGAATGTAATACTAATCCTACTGCTGGAAGGTCAGCAATCCTGTACTGGGGCCTAGCGGGTCCCACTACGATCAAAGTTTATATAGTCTTCTTACTGAGAGAAGAGCACTGACACTTACAGCAAATATACTGTGTATGTACATATACCCAAGAAATACTTGGGCAAAAAATATTATTAGGTAGTAAATACTGTCCACAAAAAATATATATACAGTAGTATATACATGTATTGCCCCTTTAGTAGTGCAGGGTTTTTGTGTAAGCCGCCAGTGCAGGTAAATTTAAGCAGGCCTATGCTGCGAGCTAGGCCTGTTTGTTTTGATCTGGAGGCAGGGGAGTGGTTTAGTGTAGCAGTGGATGACTGACATGTACTTGAGCTCTTGGGCGCCTCCTCTGTTTCCAGGGAGAATGTTCTGGAAAAGGGGCAGGGCAGAGAGCTGGAGTGACATGGGGTGCATGTGAGGAGCTCTAACCAATCCCCAACTAGGATTGGCAGGGGGCAGGCCTCCTATATATACCCATGGACCGCCTGCTGTGGTGGGAGTTGTCAGCTGGGTGAACTGGAGATGGAATGTTAGACTGTTGTGCCTGAGGGAACCCCTTTCTGGGGGGGTGGGGTACCTCAGGAAGGGAGCTCGGGAGCTGTGAGGAAACCTCTCCTTACACGGTCATGGAGAGGTGTCCTGGAACAGGAGCTGGAATGGACAGTTAGTCTGCACGTCAGGGGTAAAGTCTTTCACGAAGGATCCCGGGCAGATGTCGGTGAGTGGAAGCACAGTGGAAAGAATAGCCCGGAGCAGAAGTGCAACTAGGAGGAGGGCCGGCATGACTGAGGTGGGCAGTGAGGCGCAGTAGGAAAATTGGGAGTGTAGGGGGAGTTTCTTAGATGCTGGGACATGGTGTTTTGGGTTAGGTCAGTCAGGTGGTTTGGGGGAGGTTGCTAAGGGGGGGTAGCAAGGGGGTGTTTCTTAGGCCACCAGCTTCATTCGGAGCTTGCGGCTGCAGAAGAAGGAACAACAAATTTTAAAATTTCTGCATTGCATGAACTTTGTCATTTGACTTACCGGCCATGGATCTTGAACCGTGGCTTTCCCAGCTCCGGGCCGAAGGCGGTGGCCAGGGGTCCTGGGTGGCTTTAGGCTGCTTTTTCTGGCCTCATTCAGGAGCAAGGCCAGGCTCCATCCGCTCCCCCGCCGGCCCCTGCTCCACAGGGCCGCACACGTTCCAGAATCTCCAGGCCACTCGAGCGGTTTAGCCCTGATGTGTCCCGGTCGGTGCGTGACCGTCTGAGGGCCCCCCTTCCTGGTGGTTCTGCTCCCATCGCCCAGCAGACTCCTGTGCGGCCTAGTGAGGAGGCTGGGTGGGATTCCCGCCCGCTACAGACTCGAGGTGGGGGTGCTGCGTCCGGGGTTTGCCCTTCCCCGGGAGCTCCTTTGGATCTGGCTGCATCTGCAGGCCTTCCGCCGTGGCGCGACGCGGGAGAGAAAAATCGGCGGGCTCCGGCCTGCCTCCTGGAACGGCCAGGGCCTCTGGCGGGAGTCGTCGCGGACGGAGAGGAGCGTCACCGGCGGTGAGGAGGAGGATGGATGGCAGGGACGTAAAATAATTGCCCTTCAAAGATCTCTAGGCCAGGATGGTTTAAAAACTGAGTCATTTTTGTTGTAATGGTTTATGTAAGATGTATGATATGAATTAAATTGTGTGTGGAGAATATTTTGTATTGTATTATTGTTTCTATAATAAACAAATGGCTGCTATGGCCATTCGACTCCAAAAAAGAGTATGTGTCAACTGGTGAATTTTAGAGTTTAAGGATGGGGGGGTTTTTGCTTGCAGCCTTTTGGGGTAGAATTCGGAGCCTCTGTAATCTGCGCATCCATTAGTCAAGCTCTGGAAGAGACATGCCAGGGGAGCTGGACATAGAGCCAGAGGGGGAGACTGTGGGAGTTTTGTGTCGCTGAAGCCAGGAGGATTTGGAAGTCGGACTTGCTGGGATTAGAAGTGTGAGACGGTTTTCCCAACCAAGTTCAATCCCCTAATAAAAACAAGCAAGAGACTGTTCATTGACTGAGAAGTGTGTCTAATGGAGGTCTGGGAGCAGGGGGAAATGTGTGGATGCTGTAACACGTAGCATCCCAGAGGGACCATCGCTACATATTATTTGGAAAAAATAATTAGAATATTTCTAATATACATATTTTTTAAATATTTTTTTTCTCTGTGACTATCTATCTATATATCTAACTGCTGTATCTATCTACCGTATATACTCGAGTATAAGCCAAGGCACCTAATTTTACCATAAGAAAATGGGTAAACGTATTGACTTGAGTATAAGCCTAGGGTGACACTGTCCATGTACATGCCTCACTGTGCCTCACTTTGCCTCACTGTGTCCATGTGCATGCCTCACTGTGTCCATGCCTCACTGTGTCCGTGCCTCACTGTGTCCGTGCCTCACTGTGTCCGTGCCTCACTGTGCTCGTGCCTCACTGTGCCCATGCCTTACTGTGCCCATGCCTCACCGTGCCCATGCCTCACTGTGCCCATGCCTCACTGTGCCTCACTGTGTCCATGCCTCACTGAGCCCATGCCTTACTGTGCCCATGCCTCACCGTGCCCATGCCTCACCATGTCCATGCCTCACTGTGCCCATGCCTCACTGTGCCTCAAGTATGGTACCTTGATCGGCGTCATCTCCTGGCGCTGTGCCCATCTTCAGTCTTATTATCTACCGGCGCTGTGCCCATCTTTAGTCTAATTTTCTGCCAGCGCTGTGTCCATCTTTAATCTTATTATGTCCCGCCGCTGTGATACGTTCAGTGTAAGCCGTGTAGTGTAACCAAGCGCCGCCTGCTCCTCTTCCTCCTCCGTGATGGAACACTGACTCGGTTTCCCAGCAGTGAGTCAGCCTATCACGGACGAGGAGGAGGAGATGGAGGCGGCGCTTGGTTACACTACACGGCTTACACTGAGAATGTATCACAGCGCCGGGACATAATGGGCCAGATTCACGTAGGAGAGCACATCTTTGTGCGGGCGTAACGTATCCTATTTACGTTACGCCTCCGCAACTTTGACAGGCAAGTGCCGTATTCACAAAGTTGCGGCGGCGTAGCGTAAATAGGCTGGCGTAAGCCCGCCTAATTCAAATGTGGAAGATGTGGGCGTGTGTTATGTAAATTTATTGTGACCCCACGTAAATGACGCTTTTTACGAACGGCGCATGCGCCATCCGTGAAAGTATCCCAGTGCGCATGCTCCAAATTAACCCGCAAAAAGCCAATGCTTTCGACGTCAACGTAAATGACGCCCAGCCCTATTCGCGAACGACTTACGCAAACAATGTAAAACGTGAAAAATTTGACGCTGTTCCGACGTCCATACCCAACATTGGTACGCCTCATCTACGCCTCATAGAGCAGGGGTAACTTTACGCCGGAAAAAGCCTAACGTAAACGGCGTATCTGTACTGCGTCGGCCAGGCATACGTTCGTGAATAGGCGTATCTAGCTGATTTACATATTTCTAGGCGTAAATCAGCCCCTAGCGGCCAGCGTAAATATGCAGTTAAAATACGACGGCGTAGGAGACTTACGCTGGTCGTATCTTAGAGAAATTTTGGCGTATCTGATTCTTTGAATCAGGCGCCAAGATACGACGCCTCAGACTCAGAGATACGACGGCGTATCTGGAGATACGCCGTCGTATCTCCTACGTGAATCTGGTCCAATAAGATTAAAGATGGGCACAGCACTGGGAGATACTTGAGTATCTCTGGGAAGATTTATCACAGCGCTGGGGGATTAGGCTGCAGATGGGTACAGTGCCAGGAGAGACTCGAGTATAAGCCGAGGAGGGCATTTTCAGCACAAATAAATGTGCTGAAAAACTCGGCTTATACTCGAGTATATACAGTACATTTTTATGAAAATAATGTATGACTTATATTTTTCTAATATATATAATATACTAATTAATAATATTTCATGATTATAGATCTGTGTTTAAACCCCGGGAGTCTTTCTTTATAATTTACAGCAAGAATCCTTAACAACCAGGCAGGTCCTTTTTCACATTTGGAACAAATCTCAGATCTATTTTTATTCTGACAGTTTCCATGGATTGAGTGACTCACAAATGTTGATATTCTCTTCATTAAAGATTTTTTTTCTTAATTTCCCCCTTAGCAGTAAAATATGCAGAAACAATACAATTCCCTTCCAAACATTTTAAATTTCATGTAAAATAAACAAAAGGAAGCTCTCAATGGTAATTATTTTTCCTTCCTTAGAATGTGTCCTTGTGCTTTGTGTCTGGATAACTTCTCAAGAGATGTGGAAGGAATAGCTAGTATGCCAAGAGCTAACTAACAAGCTAATGAAAGGTTTGTTTAAGCACCGGCAGACGAATATTTGGGGCCCTGGGCCCTTAGGCCACGGGATGCTTTGGTTATACTTTGCTAGTGTCTGATTACACAGTTGAACAACTATAACATTTATGTCACTCAAAGTAAAATTCCAGTGTCCTTTGACCTCTGGGGGAGGTCCATGTTCCAAAAAATCCCCTCCAGGTCACATATGTGTATTAAAGTGATTGTAAACCTCTGAGATAAAATGAACACATTGCAACCTTCTACAGTGTGTACTTGCCTCTATCCAAAGCACCCAGTATGATTTCTGTCTGCTCGCTCATTCCTCTGCTACAGTGGCGGCTGGTGCTCAACATTTTTGGGGGGGGCGCAAACGGAAAAAAAAATTGCAGCCTCACTGTGCCCATCAAATGCAGCCACTGTGCCATCAATTGTCACCACTGTGCCATGCCATCAAATGCAGTCACTATGCCATCAATTCGCACCACTGTGCCATGCCATCAAAGGCAGCCACTGTGCCATCAATTGTCACCACTGTGCCATGCCATCAAATGCAGTCACTATGCCATCAATTGTCACCACTGTGCCATGCCATCAAATGCAGTCACTATGCTATCAATTCGCACCACTGTGCCATGCCATCAAACGCAGTCACTGTGCCATGCCATCAAATGCAGCCACTGTGCCATGCCATCAAACGCAGTCACTGTGCAATGCCATCAAACGCAGCCACTGTGCCATCAATTGTCACCACTGTGCTATGCCATTAAACACAGCCACTGTGTCCCTCAATTGTCGTCACTGTGCCAATTGTCACCACTGTGCCCTTTAATTGTCACCACTATGCCCATTGTTGCCACTGTGCATGTCACTGTGCCCTTTAATTGTTGCTACTGTGTAGGTGGGAGGAATAGTGCTCCATGATGCCAGCTTACCCCATCAAATGATTCCCGTCGTTGGTGTCAGTGGGAGGAATAGCCCCCTCGTTGTTGGTGTCAGTGGAAGGAATAGTGCTCCGTCGTTGGTGTCAGTGGGAGGAATAATGCCCCGTTGTTGGTGCCAGTGGAAGGAATAGTGCCCCCCGTCGTTGGTGTCAGTGGGAGGAATAGTGCCCCGTCGTTGGTTTCAGTGGGAGGACTAGTGCCCCCCCGTCGTTGGTGTCAGTGGGAGAAATAGTGCCCCTTCGTTGGTATAAGTGGAAGGAATAGTGCTCCATTGTTGATATCAATGGGAGGAATAGTGCACCACTGTTAGTGTAGGTGGGAGGAATAGTGCTCCTGCTCCATCATTGGTGTAGGTGGGAAGAATAGTGATACATTGTTGCTATCAATGGGAGAAATAGTGTCCTTTCATTGTTGTCAGTGGGAGGAATACTGCCCCACTGTGGGTAGCAGTGTTGGGAATTCTGCCCCTCTGTTGGTGCCAGTGGAAGCAATGGTGCCTCATCACTGGTGTTAGCGGAAGCAAGGGTGCCTGTTATCAGGGGGTGGAACAATACCCCAAGGACAAAAAAGTCAAGCAGTTTGGAGACCATGTAATAGTAAATCCACAACACCTCAACAAAAGTCTAGCTCAGTAATAATAAGCAGGGAGATCTGGAATAGTTAAGCTTGCTGTGCTTCCTTTAATTTTCTCCTAATAACCTGGCAGGGAGAACAGAGCATGTCCCCGTGTTCCATTTATCACACATATGTATTCCACACACTTCCTCCCTGCAGCACCTAAAGAACGTCTGCACAATGGTGATCATCCTGTATTGCCGTGTGCAGCCTGCCTTTACCATCACACAGCTTTGTCATGACAATGCTGCCTTCAGCCCCGCTCAGTGAAATAAGCTGGGAAAGAAATGCATGGAATATCGCTGGACTTGTGCGTCCAACTCCCACACTGTTGTTTCTAAGAGGACAGCGTTCATAAATACAAGGGCCAGTGTTAGTGTGCGCTAATGCACTTGTCTGAGGTGTCAACCCACATAAGGCTACTAGTCTTCAGAGGGGCATTTTCTTTTTTCAATCTGTAAACCCAGTCACTAAAATCTCCTACAAGCTTCCACTTGTTAAAGTGGGGTTCCGGGCAGGGCCGATCCTAGGCAGGGTGCATGGGGTGCTCCGCACCCAGGCGCCGCAGAGGTGGGGGCGCCAAAGCTCTAAAGTGCTCCCCTTCCTCCTCCTTGTCTGTATCCATAGGTGGAGCGCATGTAGCGGCTGCTTCAGTTCCCCACAGCGCTTGCCCTCTCCGCTGGTAACTGACAAGAGCACATACCTTCCGCTGTCCCCGGGTACCACGTTCCGGTACTAGGCTCCACTATTTAATTCTGTCCGGTGCGCATGGAGCAGTCTCCTGTCTACCCCACCCTCTCTGCGTGTGTCGGCTCTTCTCCCATAGACGGTGTGATGAGAGGCTTCTGGGTTGGCCGAAGCTGCTGTCAATCATCCCATGCACTCCCAGAAATGCTCTGAGTGCCACCCTCCAAGTAACCAAAGATGCCACATATGCCCCCGCCCCCCTGTAATGTGCTTCTGCTCCCAGCGAGCCCGAGCTACATGGATCTATTGGACAAGTACTGATCTATGGGGACACCTGCTGTGGGGGGGGCTCTGATGGGGGACACCTGCTGGGGGGGCTCTGATGGGGGACACCTGCTGGGGGGCTTTGATGAGGGACACCTGCTGGGGGGCTCTGATGGGGGACACCTGCTGGGGGGGCTTTGATGGGGGACACCTGCTGGGGGGGCTCTGATGGGAGACACTTGCTGGGGGGCGCTCTGATGGGAGACACCTGCTGGGGGGGCTCTGATGGGAGACACCTGCTGGGGGGGCTTTGATGGGGGACACCTGCTGGGGGGGCTCTGATGGGAGACACCTGCTGGGGGGGCTCTGATGGGGGACACTAATGAAGACTTCTTAGGGGAGCATCTCTGTGTTTGAGTCGTAGCCATAGAAACATTTGCAAAGGGGAGGAGTTAGTAAGATGACCACACCCATGTGGGGCGCCAGAAATATTTCTGCACCCAGGCACCTGTGACCCTAGGATCTGCCCTGGTTCCGGGCATATTTTAATTTTTTTGCAAGCTAAAATTAATCACATTAACCACTTTTGTACCGTAGGACGTCATACAACGTCCTGGAATTCAGTGGGGGATATCTGAATGATGGGTGCAGCTACTGTACAGGCATCATTCAGATATCCTTCTTTTCAGGCGGCGATTGTGCGCACCATAAGAACGATCATAGCAGCACTTGATCGTTCTTACAGGCGGGACATCTCCCCCTCCCACCGCCATTCGGTGCTTCTCCGGGCTCGGAGAACGAATCGGCTGCCGTCGAACGAAGTGGATAGAGATTTCTGGTCATCTCTATGACTGTCGGAGGCCCGGGCGCGATGTTATGACATCACGCCCGAGTACCCGGAAGTAAACAAAGCCGCGATTGCGGCTGAAAGCATGAGATCTGTGATTTTTTTTTCACAAGCTCATGCTTTCCAGCCTGGAGGAGAGATGGGGGTCTTATTGACCCCGCATCTCTCCATAAAGATGACCTGTCACACACCATTCATATTACAAGGGATGTTTACATACCTTGTAATAGGAATAAAAGTGATCAAAAAAAAAATGTAAAACCTGTCAAATCGCATGACAAATCGCTCCAATGTGAACGAGGGCTAAATTTTGAAAAATGTAAGGCAATGTACTTGGGTGGCAAAAATATTCTGCCGACGTATATCGTCGGTAGGAGGTCCTTAAGTGGTTAAGTAAATTATTCTATATGAATCTGTTGCAAAATTTCTTATCTTGAGACCCTGCCAGTAACAGCACTGTTGCA
The DNA here is from genome assembly GCF_905171775.1 of Rana temporaria. Lineage (NCBI taxonomy): Eukaryota > Metazoa > Chordata > Amphibia > Anura > Ranidae > Rana > Rana temporaria. Next base: position 15,971,565 of record NC_053499.1, on the reverse strand, counting down.
GGCTGCATATACTAAGCCATGGCAATATGGCCACCTTGCTTGTGAGCCCCTTCAGTGTCACAAATGTCACATCTACCCCAACGCAGGTGGTCAGACACTATAGCTGGCTACTGTGCGCTTCACCTATAGCAGCCCCCTTTCCCTTAAGATAAGAGGGCCTACTGGTACTTGGTTGCTCCCAGGACTTATACACAATGCTATAGTGTCTGGCTACCATGCAAGGGCAGATGCGAACCGAGCAAAGCAAACAGGTACTTGCAGTTAGCAGACAGGTAGCATGGTTCAAAGGCAGTTCAGGTAATAAGGCAGGCTGGCTAAGTTCAGGGGATAATCCAGTATTCGTTCCAGGTAAAAAGCAGGCTGAGTTCAGAGGATAATCCAGTATTCGTTCCAGGTAAAAAGCAGGCTGAGTTCAGGGGATAGTCCAGTATTTCACTCCAGGTAAAAAGCAGGCTGAGTTCAGGGGATAGTCCAGTATTTCGTTCCAGGTAAAAAGAAGGCTGAGTTCAGGGGATAGTCCAGTATCCAAACCGGGTCATACACAAGAGATCCAACAACAAGCAAGGCAGACTAACAGGAGGCTTGATCTAGAACAATGCAGGTAAGTCTGTCTCTATCACAAGCAAGGGATAGAGTGTTTGGTTTGCTTATATCAGGTGACTGAGCAGATAAATCACCAACAGGTGAACACAGACAGGGATGATTGCAACAGTCATCACCCGGCTGCTGGAATAGAGAGCAGGAGCACTTAAGTGATCATGACATGGGGTCCAATTTTGGTAGATCTAATAGTTGGCCTAGCAATAAACTGAAGGAGCTCATACAACAGGATGACAAAACTGATGTGAGTTAGTGGCTTTGCGTTGTCAGCCTGCAACAGGAAGTGCTGTTGCCGGCAGGATCTCCAGGGAAGAAACCAAATATACCGAAAATAAATTTTAAGTTTATATGCACCTGAAGCAAAAAGGCCAGCCCGACAGCAAGTCAATTAATGTGTTTTTTTCACAACAGATTTCCTCTACAGAGATGATTCAGCAGTGAGTGCGTGGTGTGTTTTATAGCACAGGGATAAAAAGCATGAAATAAAACCACAAAGCAGCATCATAATCAGTTTTATTTTTAACTGATAAGCCCTTCTAACAATACAGAGGGCTCAGGAAAAGTCTCGAAAATTGCATGTCAACTTGACAAATCTGTCAATTTGCAAAAGAGCTTATTATTGTGAGTATGACACCGGCTATAAACCAGGCCTCCGCATCTTTTCGAGGCTCATCCGCAGGCCCGTGTGCTGCACCTGCTTTTCATTTGCATATTTAATGGGGCTCACCACTGTTCCTGACGGATGGCTCTCCCCGCAAACGCTCCTGATAAGAGAAAGAAAAATACATTATTCTGACAAGGAAAATTAGTTTGTTTAATGTAAACGCAGTGCATAGATTCTGGGCTAAATTGAAAAACCTTGTGTACATCTGTAATGTTTAATTACCCTACCACCTCTGTCTATCATGGCTTTGGTTTGCAATCAAGAATTCAGCACAGTTCACTCCTGCCTTGTAGCATTGTAGCATCCTGAGTTTAAGGAAAAATTAAAATTTTCATTTTACAGTTCTGTATTCCTTCCTTTAGATTCCCAGTAAAAGACATAGGTAATGTTCTATAGTGTCCCTTTTCTCTGGATTTCCAAGGCATAAGGCAATGGGGGTTGCAGTGTATTCCTTTCTCAGGACAGGAGATAGCTAAAGATCTCTAATATTCATTCCTAAATATTCCCAAGACCAGAGGCAGTGAAGGCTCCAGTGAATTCCTTCCTCTGGATTCCCTAGAGAAGAAAGAGTTAATGTTCCATTGTATTACTATGTCTACATTCCCAGGACAAGAAACAGTAATGGTTCCAGTGACTTCCTTCATCTAGATTTCCAGGAGAAGAGAGTGTTAATGTTCCATAGTATTTTTACGTCTATATTCCCAGGACAAGAAACAGTGAAGATCCTCTAGATTTCCAGGAGAAGAGAGCGTTAATGTTCTATAGTATTTCTACGTCTACATTCCCAGGACAAGAAAAAGTGAAGGTTCCAGTGACTTCCTTCCTCTAGATTTCCAGGAGAAGAGAGTGTTAATATTCCATAGTATTTCTACATCTATATTCCCAGGACAAGAAACAGTGAAGATCCTCTAGATTTCCAGGAGAAGAGAGCGTTAATGTTCCATAGTATTTCTACGTCTATATTCCCAGGACAAGAAACAGTGAAGGTTCCAGTGACTTCCTTCCTCTAGATTTCCAGGAGAAGAGAGTGTTAATATTCCATAGTATTTCTACATCTATATTCCCAGGACAAGAAACAGTGAAGATCCTCTAGATTTCCAGGAGAAGAGAGCGTTAATGTTCCATAGTATTTCTATGTCTATATTCCCAGGACAAGAAACAGTGAAGATCCTCTAGATTTCCAGGAGAAGAGAGCGTTCATGTTCTATAGTATTTCTACGTCTACATTCCCAGGACAAGAAAAAGTGAAGGTTCCAGTGACTTTCTTCCTCTAGATTTCTAGGAGGAGAGAGTGTTAATGTTCCATAGTATATCTACGTCTACATTCCCAGGACAAGAAACAGTGAAGGTTCCAGTGACTTCCGTCCTCTAGATCAGGGGTCTCCAAACATTCTAAACAAAGGGCTGGTTTATTGTTCTTCAGACTCTTGGAGGGCCGGACTTTGGCCAGTGGGAGTGGTAATTTTCCTGGCATCATTGTTAGTAAACATCTGGTATTAGGGGGAGGAATAGTGCCGCATTGCTGGTATCATAGGGAGGAATAGTGCTCTATTAGTTGTGTCAGTGGAAGAAATGGTGCTCTATTGTCGGTGTCAGATGGCAGAATAGTGTCTCTTATCAGTGGGAGGGATAGTGCCCCAAGGGCCGGATAAATGCAAGCAAAGGCCACCTCGGGCCACAGTTTGGAGACCACTGCTCTAGATTTCCAGGAAAAGAAAGCATTAATATTCCATAACATTTCTACATCTATATTCCCAAGAAAAGAAACAGTGAAGATCCTCTAGATTTCCAGGAGAAGAGAGCATTCATGTTCCATAGTATTTCTATGTCTATATTCCCAGGACAAGAAACAGTGAAGGTTCCAGTGACTTCCTTCCTCTATATTTCCAGGAGAAGAGATCGTTAATGTTCCATAGAAATTCTACATCTACATTCCCAGGACAAGAGATGAAGATTGTAGTGTATTGCTTTCTTTCGATTCCCAGAACAAGAGTCAAAGAATGTTACGATTTTTCGTTTACACTAAATTCCCAGGATGCATAAAAGTTTCCAACGTATTCCATTCTCAAGATTCTTAGGGCAGGATACAATAAATGTTCTACACGATTTCTTCCTCTAGATTCACAGCACAGGACACAGTGAAGATTGTAGGGTATTCCATATTTTCTATCCGTTAGATTCCAAGGGCAGGAGTGTCAGGGCTGGGCTCAGCCCTTCCTTCTCTGAGCTGACCGCTCAGCTGTCGGCTAATTGCCAGCTCCTATCTCTCCACAGTGACTCACCTGTTGATGATTTCCTGCTCGTCAGTCCTGCCTACTTAAGCCTTCCAGTTATGATGATCTCTGCCTTCGCCTTGGTCAACGTCACAAAGACTTTCGCCTGCTTTCCCGTTGAAGACTTTGCTCGGCTGACATCCCTTCTGGCTCCTGATCCTGCTTGACATTTGGCTTTGCTGACTTCAGTATCTGATCTGGTTCCTGAACTCTGGCTATGTTTTGACTATGCTTACTCCGTTGATCTTTTTATTATTATTATTATTATTATTATTATTATTATTAATAAACAACTGTACTTCTGTCTTGGTCTGATTCATGGTTTCTGACAAGGAGACAGTGAAGGATTTGTAGTAATAATTCTTCCTCTAGATTCCCAGAACAGCAGTGAAGGTTGCAGTGTATTATTTACTATAGATTTCCGGGACAGGAGGCAGTAAAGGACCCATAGCAATCATTCCTTTTGATTGCCAGTACAAGAGGCAGTAAAGGTTCCTGTGTATATTTTCCTCTATATTTCCTGGACAAGGTATACTGGAGGAGGCAGTAAAGGTTCCAGTGTATTTGTATTCCTTCCTCTAGATTCCCAGGACAGGAGGGTTACCATATATTCCTTCCACTAGTTTTCCAGGACAAGAGGCAGTGAAACACCCATAGTAATCTTTCCTATGAATTGCCAGGACAGGAGGCAGTAAAAGTTCCAGTATATTCTGTCCCCAAGTTTCCCACAACAGGAAGCATGGACAGTTCTCCAGGACAGTAATCAGTGAAGATTGCAGTGTATTCCTTCCTCTAGATTTCCAGGAAAGAGAGCATTAAAGATTTCAGTGTACAGTACTCCTTCCTTTAGGCTGCATTCACACCTGAAAGCGGCGTATGTTACCGCGATTTGCCGCGACAAATTGCAGCGTTTTGTCCCGCGATTTGCCACGACAAAATACAGCGTTTTTTAAGCCTAACATACGCCGGAGGGGTGATCAACATTGTCGGCTATGCCGAACGCCGAAAGCCGCCTGAAAAAAAGGTCCGGGACTTGTTTTGAGCTTCAGGCGTACGGCGTTTCGGCGTTCAGCGTGGAGATGTGAACCATCTCCATAGCCGACAATGTTAAATCACCCCTCCAGCGTATTGCGACAATACGCCTAGCTGTGAATGGAGCCTTAAACAGGACAAAAGGCAGTGGACATTGAGATTTCCAGGAAAGGACAAAGTAAAAGTTCCAGTGTATCACTTTCTCTGGTTTACCAGGACAGGAAACAATAAAGCTTTCTGTGTATTCTTTCCTTTAAATTCCCAGGACTGGAGGTTGAAGATTTTTCTTTCCTCTAGAGTTCCAGTACAGGAAATGGAAAAGGTTGCAGTGTACCCTTTCTTTTAGATTCCCGCGACAGGAGGCAGTGAAGATTCCAGTGTATTCCTTTCTCTAGATTCCCAGAACAAGAGGCAAGGATTGTTACCATATATTGCTTACTCTAGATTCCCAGGACAAGAGGCAATGAAGGACCTGTAGGGAGGTTCTGCAGCAGCACTGCAGTTAGGAAGGAGGTCAAGAGGAACATGGTTTCTCTATGGTTTCCTGGGTCACTGAGGAAGCTATACCATTGGATGTGACTCTAGCAGCCATCTTGAGTCAGGCAGGGCCTTTTTATAAGACCCTGGTGCCCAGGTTGGGTGCGCATTTTGCAAGGTGTTAGAGCAGGAACAGGTACCCCACCAGGTAGGGACAGAGCTAGTGGCAGGGTAAGGTTCCTGACAAGAAGGCAACTTGGAGAGATACATAAAAAGCTAAACCACAAAATATAAAAGCATAACAATATGTAAGGCCTGGGGACAGGGTATGTTCTTGATACATAAAGTTGACTTAGTAAGGATAGTTTTTTTTTTCCTCAGCAAAACTCGAGTTCCTTCTACACCAATTTTAATTAAATGTGTCTTATCTTGATACTGGACTGCTCTTTTGGGATATCTAGAGAACATTGCATTCTCACCGACACAGAGGTAGCTCTGTTAACACCAATAACCATTTCATGGAGTCATAATTGACTAGTCAGAAGGGTGCTCTAAAGCAGGAGAAAGAGAATCCATGGTGCATTAAAAACATTAGCTACATATGGCACCAGATTTGCATTATTATCTGAACATGAACCAGAGGAACTGGAGGAGACGTTAATTACACATTCTAGAGGTGCAATCATTATTCCTCTTCAAACTATCGATTTACTGCCACTGCAACTGCTTTTCCAATGGACTCTCTCTAGAGAGAGAGAGAGAGACTGTATCACATTTTTGTCCTCTCACTTTGAAAACTGTTGCTATTAAAAACAATTTGTGTAGAGCCATGTCGGTTTATTTTATTCATGTTTTTAATGCAGGTGGATTTTAGTGCACTTTACGTGGAGATATTTCCATGCTCATTTTCATGCAAGACCAAGGTGGACAATTGAAAACAAGTGGGGAGATGTCTGCCAGTCCTTTGTAGTTCCTGGATTCAATGTTGTTCCTTTTGTAGCTAGGGATCCAAACATAGTCTATATTACTAAAAGTATTGGGACTCCTGCCTTCACAAGCACATGAACTTTTTAATGGCATCCCAGTGTTAGTCAGTAGGGTTCAATATTGAGTTGGCTCACCCTTTGCAGCTATAACAGCTTCAACTATTCTGGGAAGGCTGTCCACAAGGTTTAGGAGTGTGTCTATGGGAATGTTTGACCATTCTTTCAGAAGTGCATTTGTGAGGTCAGGCACCGCTGTGGACAAGCAGGCCTGGCTCGCAGTCTACGCTCTAATTCATCCCAAATGTGTTCTATCAGGTTGAGGTCAGGGCTCTGTGCCATCCCCAAACTGTTCCCACAAAGTTGGGAGCATGAAATTGTCCAAAATGTCTTGGTATGCTGACGCCTTAAGAGTTCCAACACTGAAAATAAGGGGCCAAGCCCAACCCCTGAAAAACAGCCCCACACCATAATCCTCCCTCCACCAAATGATTTGGACTAGTGCATAAAGACATGGATGAGAGGGTTTGGGGAGGAAGAACTTATCTAGACACACTCCTAAACCCTGTGGACAGCCAAGAGAGTTAAAGCTGTTATAGCTACCAACTCAATATTGAACCCTACAGACTAAGATGGATGACATTATAATTGTTTACTGGTAATGGAGGCAATCTGCGATTTTTAGTGGGGCTGCGACATTGCGGTGGACAAATCTGACACTAAGTGACACTTTTTTGGGGACCAGTGACATCAATACAGTGACCAGTGCTAAAAAAATACACCGGTTCCTGTATAAATGACACTGGCAGGGAAGGGGTTAACACTAGGGGTCGATCAAGGGGTTAAATGTGCTCCCTGGGAGGTGTTTCTAACTGTGGGGGGGAGAGTGGATTCACTGGAGGAAAAGAGAGATTGTGATTTAGCTTAAACACGATCTCTCACTTTTCCTCCCTGACATTGAGTCAGCGCCACACAGTTTGTTTTACTATGTATATGTTTTTATATGTTTTTAAAATAGTTTCATATTTCTGGATGTCAGTAAAAAAGTGAATTTGACATGTTTTGTCAGTAAAAAAAAAAAATCACAGGGGGTTGCTAATCCTGGCTCAGGCATGCAGAAAGGAGGGTGTGCTTAGGTAAGAAAGCCCCTGCTACCCTCCTCCAGACGAAAGAAAAAAAAGGCCATTTGTATCTAATGTGTAGGCACACAGTGTCATGTGTGGTTCCCTAAGTCAAGCGATTATGAATTGTTTGAGAGTGACCGGAAATCTGCAGATTCCTTAAAATGTAGCCAGCAGGCCCAGGTTTTTTGGAATTTATTTCGAGTCTCTTTGGCTTGGTGGATTAGGGCCTCCATCTCTGCGATTTTCTCTATGCGTCGGAGCCAATGTTGGGGGGTTTGTTATTTCTCCAGTGAATAGGTATGCATGGTTTGGCAGCGTTTATGAGGTAGAGAGTAAGGACTCGTACACACGATAGGTTAACCAGAGGACAACGGTCTGACGGACCGTTTTCATCGCTCAAAACTGATCGTGTGTTGACGACTGATTTTGCTTAGAAACGGTTGGTTAGCATGCACACCTCCTCCTCCTCCTCCTCCTCCTCCTTCTTCTTCTTTTCTCCTCCCCCCCCCCTCTTCCCCTTTCCCGCCTTGCCTTCTTTTCCCGTCCCCCCTACATCTTTACCCTACAACTTTCCCACGAGCAAACGGTGCGAGAATACCTGTTGATTGACGTTTATTGATGCTTCACGGATTTATTCCCTGTTTGGTTTTGTATTTTCTCATTGGGTGTTTGTGAAGGTTAAGTGTTTGATGTACTTTCATGGAATCGCCTGTTTTCTCATGTTTTGTTTTCCTTTTCTACGATTTTGTATAAGCTGTATACAACTTTTCCTAATAAAAACTAATTAAAAAAAAAAAAAAAAACTGATCATGTGTGGGCCCCATAGGTTATTTAACCATAGGTTAAAAAAAAGCCAACTTGCTTTAAAATTAACCTATGGATTGGTAACCGATAGGTCAAAACCGATCGTTAGTAGGCACGACCATCGGTTAAAAATCCACGCATGCTCAGAATCAAGTCGACGCATGCTTGGAAGCATTGAACTTTTTTTTTTTTCAGCACGTCGTTGTGTTTTACGTCACCGCGTTCTGACACGATCGTTTTTTTTAACCGATGGTGTGTAGGTGCGACGGACCATCAGTCAGCTTCATCGGTTAACCTATGACAAAGGTCCGTCGGTCCGTTCTCATCGGATGGACTGATCGTGTGTACGTGGCTTTAGTCCACTAGACTCGTATAACATCCTCTACTCAAAGTGAAATTTTCTTTTTAATTGTAAAAATAAAAGAATCAGTTTCACCGTACTATGCTAATAAAACATTTAACAAAGGTTTAAAAAGAGTAGAACTTTTGTATTTTTTTTTTTTTTAAAGAAAAGCAGCAATTGCCTCACTGTGGGATTGCTGGGGGAGAAACATAGAGAAACAAAGTTGATCTGAATTTTCCGATTAGAGATTGCTAATTATCCTTTGTTTTTATTAATGTTTATGCAATGACATTTTGGATGGTGATTAAAAGAAAACTCTTGCTGCCTGTCAAGTATGTAATTAAAATGTGAATGGAAATGACAGCTGTACTTAAACATCTTCTCCCAAACAGCATGCCTGTGATCGTTAAATGAAACAGAAATCTTAACAAGATTCCGGATGCATGAAAATGTTCCGTCTGAAAGCACCTTTATGGTAATGATGTTTTTTTTGGGGGTGTGTATTTGTTTTTTAAAGGAGGAGGTTTGAAACTCAGTTAACAGGAAATAATTATATTATTAATAATAATAATAATAATAGTTAAAAAAATATATATAATACTAATCATATGATAATAATGGTATTATTATTATTATTATTATTATTATTATTATTAATAATAATAATAATAATACTAATATTATTAATAACAATATTAACAATAATGAAAATGTAATGCAAACAATGATAAAAATAATAATAGTGACATTACTGACCCAGCATGCATCGGTCAGTGATGTCACCAGGTGCCCCTTGCAGTTGGCGGTTAGCCTTCGTCACAGGCGTAGCTTTTTTTTCTTTTTTCGGGTCCGGTGGAAGGCGTCATGATTGACGATTTTTTTTTAAATAAAGGAATTGTCAAAAACTGTGTGTGTTTTTATTTCTTTTTGACACTTTTTTGGTGAATGGGTAGGTGTACTATGTACCCCATATACATTCACATGTGGGGTGTGGGGGGGCAGGACCTTTGGGCTAAAGGGGGCTTTGAGATTCTGATAAGCCCCCTGCCTGTAGACTCCCAGAACCACAGCCCAGGGTTGTGGGGAAGAGGCCCTTGTCCCCATCAACTTGGGGACAATGTGCTTTGGGGTGGGGGTGCACCCCCCCCCCCCCATGTTGAGGGCATGTAGCCTGGTATGGTTCAGGAGTGGGGGGACTTGCTCAATCCCCCTTTCCTGGCCTGCCAGGCTGCATGCTTGGATAGGGGTCTAGTATGAATTTTGGGGGGCCCCATGCCATTCTTCTTTTTTATTTTATCGTGGAGTTTCCCTTAAAATACATACCAGCAATTGTATTGTATTGCCGGCAATTTGAATGTTGATTTTTTTCCTTTTAGTTTTGCTGCAGCAGGTTCTATACACGGTACAGATGCACCACTAAAAAACATTTTTTTTTTACTTTTTGCGTTGATGCATGTCCCCCATGGCAGTAGCCATATCCATTTTATGGCCAATAACTTGCATATAAGCCTTCAAGTTCGGGTCCCATAGACTTTAATAGGGTTTGCAGTTCGGGTCCAGACTTTTTACATATTCCGGAGTTCTGATGCAAACTGAACGAGGGAGTGTTCGGTCCAACTCTAATATCTATAATTTTATATATATATATATATATATATATATATATATATATATATATATATATATAGATAGCAATGTGATCATGTATGGCAAATCAACAGGTACACTTTATTGCCCTTCTTCCCAGCAGGACACACCTACATTACTTTCCCCCTGCTGTTTTCCCCAAGGCATTGGGTAGGCTATAAGTTGATGATATTGTTGCTTACAAAGGGCTATGGGTTCCAACAGAGATGTAGCTAGAACCTTCAGGGCCTAGGTGTAAGAAACCATAAAGGGCCACCTGGGTCCCTTCCCTCCAAGTACAGGCCCTTTCCTCTGAGATTGGGGCCATTCGCACTGCTCCTGGGGGCCTTTACTCCTAACACAGGGCCTTTTATTACATTCCCAGAGTGGGACTCTTTCACATGTTCCCTTACTGCCGTCTTGGCCCCCCACAGTGGCAGAACTCCAGGGCCTGGTTGCTAGTAGGATCTTTGCAACCCTAGTAGTTCTGCCACTGGTTTCCAACCAGTTGCTACTAATGGTATGCCAGGAAAAAGTACACTATACCAAACAATCTTTTTACCATCAAGTCTTCACACATCATTTCCTAATTATCAAGCCCTGATAAAGGGGGCAAGGCTTCAGCCCCTGCAACATGTTGGATTTGTATATGTCTTCCATCTCATTTTAAATAAGAATACAGTATTTTCCGGCATATAAGACGACTTTTTAACCCCTGAAATTCTTCTCAAAAGTTGCGGGTCGTCTTATACGCCGGTAACCTAATATGCTTACCCTATCTGTGACATGCAGACCGCGGCCGTCCATTTTTCAAAAGCCGCGCCTCCTCTTTCTGCTGTTCCGTAATAGGCGGAACACTCAGCTTCCCAGGAGACACTGTGTTTAGTGTTCCGCCTATCACGGATGCCCTCTCGTCCGAGACCGAGGACGAGAAGGCATCCGTGATAGGCGGAACACTGAACACAGTGTCTCCTGGGAAGCTGAGTGTTCCGCCTATCACGGAACAGCAGAAAGAGGAGGCGCGGCTTTTTAAAAATGGATGGCAGCGGTCTACATGTCACGGATAAGGTAAGCAGTGACACACTGAGGCATGTAATTGGGCACAGTGAGGCATGTAGTGGCACACAGTGAGGCATGTAATTGGGCACAGTGATGCATGTAATAGGGCACAGTGATGCATGTAATAGGGCACAGTGAGGCATGTAATGGGGCACAGTGATGCATGTAATGGTGCACAGTGAGGCATGTAATGGTGCACAGTCTGGCATGTAATGGTGGCACAGTCTGGCATGTAATGGCACAGTGAGGTGAGGCGAGGCATGACTAGTAGGAAGGGGGTCGTCTTATATGGTGAGTATATCCAAAAACCAACATTTTAGCTGGAAAATTAGGGGGTCGTCTTATACGCCGGCAAATACGGTATATGTGTACAAGTTAGTTTGTTTCTTTTTCCTATGCTGAGAAAAACATGACATCCATGTCAATACATCTTGTGTAAACAGACCCTGGGGGCAGGTAAAGGCAAGGAAAACTACCAGCCTGTTGATGACGGCTCAAAATCAGGGATCTGTCGATCTGTGGCTTGTTCTGCCGATTCGATCATGCAGTCAATGAACTGAATTTTCCTACACTCTCTTACATTGAGTTATGCACCGTCTAAATATCCGACATTTAACAGAATAACACTCTCGCTTCATCAGCTCGATATTATTTGTATTCCTCAAATGTTGCATTTTATTTATTTTTTGTCCTTGTGCTGGAGGCTCTTTATTGATTATCTTACAATTCAAAGGGTGATGGAGATAAACTGGATAAAGCAAGCACATTATGAAATCAAATTGATAAACTCCTTTGGCTATAAGGAGGTCTAAAGCCGTGTGTCTTAGCAAACCTTTCCAAGAGAGCAAGGAAAATGACAGAACCTTTATTTGGGAGAGTAATTAGGCAAGTTATTTAACACGGCTAAGGTTTAGAAGGCCAACATGGGCGGAAATCAAGTCTCAGGTTTTTACCGCCACCACAGATGGTTTAAAATATAGGAAACATGACCATGTGCAAAATGCAGTAACTCATATCAGCCAAAAAGACAGTCAGAAAAGATGCATGTTGATTGGCAGCTCTTGATTACTACACGTTGCATATTTTTATTGCTCTTTGCCTTCTTTATTAACTTCACCCAAAAATGTAAGTTTCCTCCCCCCAGTCTTTTTTGGAGGCAGTGCGGCGTACCCTCTTTGACAGATACCTGCTCCCACTTTCTTGATCCTTGCCTCAGTCACGTCACCTTGGGCCACCCCCCAGCCCAAGGTGACATGCCAAACATCCAAAGGGGTGGAAGGATCAGTCTCAGGGTGTAGCATGATTTTGTTCATGTGCAGTGGGGAGGTGGCTGTGAGACATCCAGAAGTCACAGCTGGCTCCCACATTCAAGATGGTGGTACAGAGAATCCAAAGCTCTGCGAAGAATTGGCAGCGGGTAAGACATTGTTGAACTCAATTGGCTGGTAAGTACCAGTTTGCAGTATATGTAGCTGTTGACTTTTAATCTTTTAAGGCATTAATAATGTGGGTCTTCTGGTGTGCTTAAGCAATAGAACATTTTGTTGTCTATGCTTTGGAATTTCACTGGGGGGCGCATGGAAAAATGTGTTTAGTTTCCGATAGATTGATTATGTTACTAATTTAATTTCTTTGATTTGTTTCAGAAGATGGTTGTTAAGGAGCAGGCTGGGAAGCCGGCCGCCATGTCCTTAACAACAGATGACTAATCAGCTGTCAGCTGGCTTCCACACAGTGAGCTGAAATGAAAACAATAGAATGCCAGCAATAGAAAAGTCTGAAAAAAAACAGTGTGGGGTCCCTCTATTCCATACCAGGCCTTTTGGGTCTGATATGGATTCTAAGGGGAACCCCATGCCAAACTTAAAAAAAAACAACCATACCAGACTTTTTCTCTAGCTTGCAGCCTGGCAGGCCAGGAAGGGGGGGGGGGGGGGGGGTACGAGCGGCAGGGGCTTTTAGATTGGGAGACTGGTTGTAAATAAAGTGAAAAATTGATTGATAAACAATGATATTGTCACAAAGTATCAAATTTTATTCAGTGTTGTTAAGGCGAACAACACATCAAGGCCAAAGTTACAAAATGTAGTAAAAGCATCCAATATGACCAAGAAAAGGGGCAAGCAAATCGGGGCATACAGAGGTCAAACAACTTTAAACATCAAAAATTACAAGGATAATAACAAAACATAGAAAACAATATATAATAGCGACAAAAAATTGCGTATAGAAAACACACCCTAAGAAAGCTGTCTATTGCAGTAAAGACAGACGTGCCAACGTTTCGAGGCTTATATAGGGTGGAGCCTCTTCATCAGAGCGAGGGTCAAGCACAGTTGTCACTGTATAATCTAAAATGAAAGAAAAAATATAAATAGTAATGCAAAAGTGAGATACCAGAAAACAAAAACACAGAAAATATCAATATTCCCTCATTCAGGGTCGTTCCCCTTGTGTGAGGAGATGCACAAATGGACATACAGTTGGAGGGGCCATAAAAAAAAAAATGAGTGTAAACATTGTGAATATCTCAGCCAGGCTTCATGGGAGACAAAGGCCTACAGTAAACAGTATTTTGCAGTAAACAATATTTTTTACAAAAAGCACAGTGTTGTTTACACTATTGGGGCCCCTTGCACGGGCCAGTTTATGTAAAGGGTGAAGACTTGCGATGCAGTAGAATCCCCAATGCAATGTTGTTTCGAAATTTCCCCAAAGTTATGGCTGAAGCTGCGGGCCGGGGGGGGGGGGGCAGTTAAGCCCTGCAGGGCCCACAAAAATACAAGGTTCCTTTTCGATCCCACACTTTGCGGTTTGCTGCTGGTATTCTACTACCTAAACAAATAGGAACGTTCAACTTGTTTGATACAAAATTCCCATTTCTTTGTTGTTTGTTTTTTTTCCCTTCACAGGTTTAGTGTAGGTTACCGAGACACACAATAAAATTAGTCCACCAAAAAGGTAATAAAATTGGCATTAACCCCGAAGGCCCAAGAAATATTGAGGTAATAAAAGAACATTGAATGACACTGCTCACCTCGGGCCAGTTTACCTGAGGATTAAGACGGCTCGATGAAAGCGAGAAGATCCCCTTAGAAAAAAAAGAAAAAAAAAAAACACAGCTAAAGTCAGGAGCAGTGGCGAGGAACACGGCCTCTTCGGGAACAGAGAATTGTGGTCTCTTAGCTGGAGAAAGCACAACTTGTCTCTGTGAGTTTGACTTAAATGGAAAATGAAGCAATTTAGTAATATTACTGGAAAGATAGAAGGTGCTCCGAGGTGAAAGTCATTTTTCTTTTCCTTTTTAAAAAGGAACATTTGCTCATAATCTTCAAACAATAGCCGTTTCTTTTTTTCTCACAGAATAAACTTTTGTTATTGGTGTCTTTTTTTTGTGCTTAGGACCAGGGCTGTGGAGTCGGTAGATAAATGTTTCGACTCCTAAATGTTCCGACAATCTAAATTTAGTAGGAGTCGGAGTTGGGGTCGGTGCATTGTTTGCAGACTCCGATTCCGACTCCAGGTACCCAAAATGTCCTCAGACTCCACAGCCCTGCTTAGGACTAGTGAACCCTTGTTTCCGCTGGCCTAAAACACATATGCGGCAGGTGAGTCTTAGGCCTCGTACAGACGGGCAAACATGTACGATGAAAACGGTCCGACGGACCGTTTTCAGCGTACATGCCCGCCCGGAGATTTCTGTATGATGGCTGTACACACCATCATACAGAAATCCGCGCGTACACGATACGCGGCGACGAGGCCGCGCCGTCGCCGCGAAGATTACGCGGCGACGTGCGCAGCCCTGGCAGTTGAATGCTTCCACGCATGCGTCAAAGTCATTCGACGAAATGCGAGGGATGGCGGCCGCTCTGACATGTACGGTAAGTCTGTACAGACGACCGAACATGTCCGACGGACAGGATTCCAGCGGGCATGTTTCTAAACAAGTTTAGAAATATTTGCCCGCTCAAAAAAAAGGCCAGGCGGGCAAATGTACGCTGGAATCCTGTCCGCTCGGCTGTACAGACGACCGAACATGTCTGCTGAAACTGGTCCGCGGACCAGTTTCAGCAAACTTGTTCGGTCATGTGTACGGGGCCTTTAAAAGGGGTTGTATGTTTTTTTTTATTTTAAATAACAAACATGTCATACTTACCTCCACTGTGAAGTTCGTTTTGCACAGAGTGGCCCCGAACATCCTCTTCTGGGGTCCCTCGTGGCTGCCTCGGCTCCTCCCCGCAATAGCTAACCCCCTCTGAGAAGCTCTATCCCGAGGGGGTTACCTTGAGGGCGCACTCCCTGTCATACACGCTGCATCCATAGAAACAGAGTATAAAGCCTCGTACACACGATCAGTCCATCCGATGAGAACGGTCTGATGGACCGTTGTCTTAGGCCTCGTACACACGACCAGACATGTCCGATGAAAACGGTCCGCAGACCGTTTTCATCGGACATGTCTGCTGGGAGATTTTGGTCTGATGTGTGTACACACCATCTGACCAAATTCCCTGTGGACAGAAAACACGGTGACGTGGCGGCGACGATGACGCGGCGAAGTGCGCTGATGACCACTTCGACGCTTGCACGGAATTTCGGCCCAGCGGACATGTCCGATGAGTCGTACTAACCATCGGACATGTCCGACGGACAGGCTTCCAGTGGACAAGTTTCTTAGCATGCTAAGAAACTTTTGTCCGCTGGAAACCTGTCCGCTAGCCCGGGAATTCGGTCCGCTAGGCCGTACACACGGTCGGACATGTCCGCGGAAACTGGTCCGTGGACCAGTTTCAGCAGACATGTTCGGTCGTGTGTACGAGGCCTTAGGTTAACCGATGAAGCTGACTGATGGTCCGTCACGCCTATACACCATTGGTTAAATAACCGATCGTGTCAGAATGCAGTGACGTAAAACACAACGACGTGCTGAAAAAAACGAAGTTCAATGCTTCCAAGCATGCGTCGACTTGATTCTGAGCATGCCTGGATTTTTAACTGATGGTCGTGCCTACTAACGATCGGTTTTGACCTATCGGTTAGGAATCCATCGGTTAAATTTAAAGCAAGCTGGATTTTTTTAACCTATGGTTAAATAACCTATGGGGCCCACACACGATCGTTTCTGACCGATGAAAATGGTCCATTGTCCTCTGGTTAACCTATCGTGTGTACGAGGCCTAAGACTCGGTCCTGCCCCCGACAGCCGCGTCATGGGGTGTGATTGACAGCAGCACAAGCCAATGGCTGCGCTGCTATCAATCTATCCAATCAACAGCCAGACGTGGAGAAGAGGACGCCGGGGGACGCGCACAGCAGGTGAATAGGCACAGGTAAGTAAACGGGGGGCCTTGGGGGTCCATCATTGCCAGGTGTTTTTTTCACCTTAATGTATAGGATGCACACCCCATTTGCTTGAATTCTGCTCGTTTTACGAATCCGAATCAGAATAATAATAATAAAAAAAAAAAAGTTTCTCATTATTCAAAATGCTCCTTAACCGCGTAACTCATAAACCAAGGTGCCACGGTGCCTATTTTCTTGCTAGGAAGATTTATTTTCTGTATGCTTTAGTGACCGCTGTCACCAGTACTAAAAGTGATGTAATATCCAAAATTTGGAGATGTCACCAAAACAGAAATACTCGTCATATCTTCCAATGGTCATATCTTCCAATGGTCATATCTTCCAATGGGCATATCTTCCAATGGGCATATCTTCCAAAGGGCATATCTTCCAATGGGCATATCTTCCAATGGGCATATCTTCCAAAGGGCATATCTTTCAATGGTCATATCTTCCAATGGGCATATCTTCCAATGGGTTCACTTATTCCATTGACAACTGCATAAGAGGGATTTGATTTCCCCATACTTCCTGCTGTGTCTACACAGGTTAGGAAGTGAAGGAATATCTCCCTATTGGGACCCGTATGTAAAAAATAACTCCATAGGAGTTGTAACCATTCCTTATGCTATCTAAAATAAAAAATAAATAAAAAGGGCCAGATTCACGAAGGTCGCCGCATCTTTGAGGTGGCGTAGCGTATCCTATTTACGCTACGCCACCTTAAGTCAGAGAGGCAAGTGCTGTATTCTCAAAGCATTTGCATCCTAAGTTACGGCGGCGTAGCGAAAATGGGGCCGGCGTAAGGGCGCGTAATTCAAATGAGGATGAGGGGGGCGTGTTTTATTTAAATGAATGGTGACCCGACGTGATTGACGTTTTTTACGAACGGCGCATGCGCCATCCGTGTGCATATCCCAGTGTGCATTGCGGCAAAGTACGCCGCAAGGACGTATTGGTTTCGACGTGAACGTAAATTACGTCCAGCCCCTTTCACGGACGACTTACGCAAACGATGTAAAATTTAAAAATTTAGACGCGGGAACGACGGCCATACTTAACATTGGCTACGCCACCTTGGGGGCAGCTTTATCTTTACGCCGGCATACTGTACCTCTTACAGAAACGGCGTATCTTTACTGCGACGGGCAAGCGTACTTTCGTGAATCGGCGTATCTACTCATTTGCATATTCTATGCCGAACTCAATGGAAGCGCCACCTAGCGGCCAGCGGAAATATTGCACCCTAAGATACGATGGCGCAGGCTGTAGGTTTAAGTGTATCTCAGTTTGAGCATACACTTAAACATACGACAGGCTTAGATTCCGAAGTTACGTCGGCGTATCTACTGATACGCCGGCGTAACTCTTTGTGAATCTGGCCCAAAGTCTTTAGACATATTTCAGCCGTGTTCACAAAACAGAATTAAAAGTTTCGCTGTCCACCTGGGCGCAGATTAAATATTAACAAATATTTGTGAAGATCCGCATTCCCGTTTTAAAAAGCAGCCCATGTAAACACAGCGGTAATAAGACTTTAAACATGGCAAGTTTTGCAAGTCACGATGTAGCGCTCCTTGTTTACAAAGAAAACACATTAAATCGCTGTAAACCTGGATTAGCAGCTACAAGCAAGCTAATACCCCAGTGTAGAATTGTAATTACTGATTGTATCACACCACCTCTAATTTGTCATTTCCATTATCTCCTTAATAAGGTGATAATCAGAGAATATCATGCGATTGAAAAAAACAAACAAAAAAACAACAACTTGTCAAGTAAGAGCTGCCCTTTATTTGAAGAAATGATATGCATAATGCATCCATTCCATTAAAGGATAACTCCGCTCCTAAAGCTGAACTCTGAGCAAAAACACATTCCCTTAAAGCAGAGGTTCACCCCCAAAAAAAATTTTAACATGACATTCAGCCGAGTTGTCAGAATGACAATCGGCTGTTTTTTTTTTTTTCAGTGCAGCACATACCGTATTTTCACCGCCGCTTCCGGGCATGTAATCTGCGGGACTGGGCGTTCCTAAGTGATTGACATCCTTCCGACCGGCGCATGCAGCGCGTCACTAGTTGCCGAAAGAAGCCGGACTGCGAGTCGGCTCTATACGGCGCCTGCGCACCGGCTTCTTTCGGCAACTAGTGACGCGCTGTATGCGCCGGTCGGAAGGATGTCAATCACTTAAGAACGCCCAGTCCCGCAGATTACTTACCCAGAAGCGGCGGTGAAAATACAGTATGTGCTGCACTGAATAAAAAACAGCTGATTGTCATTCTGACAACTCGGCAGAATGTCATGTTCAAAAACATTTTTTGGGGTGAACCTCCACTTTAACTGCTTGCCGACTGCCTAACGTACATTTACATCAGCAGAATGGCTCGGGCAGGCAAAGCAACGTACAGGTACGTTGCTTTTAGCCACTTTACCCCCGGACCATATTGCTGGTCAAAGACCAGAGAACTTTTTGAGATTCGGCACTGCGTCGCTTTAACTGACAATTGCGCCGTCGTGCGACGTGGCTTCCAAACAAAATTGGTATGGCCAAACTGAACCAATAAACTATGCATAAATAGCCATAGCTGGAACTCAGCTGTATTTGCTTTGGTATCAGAACTTTCTAATGCCCCATACACACGATCGGAAATTCCGACAGCAAAAGTCTGATGTGAGCTTTTGAACGGCAATTCCGACCCTGTGTAGGCTCCATAGGAATTTTGCTGTCGGAATTTCCGCCAACAAAAGATCGAGAGCTGGTTCTCAAATTTTCAGATGGAAAAAAATTCCTAGCGGAAAATCCGATCGTCTGTAGCAAATCCGACGCGCAAAATTCTGACGCATGCTCGGAAACAATTTGACGCATGCTCAGAAGCATTGAACTTCATTTTCTCGGCTCATCGTAGTGTTGTACGTCTTCTTGATGGTCTAAAGTGAAAGAGAACTTTTGTGTGACCGTGTGTATGCAAGCCAAGCTTGAGCGGAATTCCGTCGGAAAAAAACACCCAAGGTTTTTCAGATGGAAAATCCAATCGTGTGTACGCGGCATAAGGCTACCTTTACACTTGTGTGTTGCGGGAATACGTGTAAAAACACCCAGCCCTTTTTCAGATGTGTGGTGGTGCCATCAATTCCAAATTATATATGGCACCCCCAGGCATCTTCCTGACACGCGCGCTTTGCCGCACCTGCATGGCGTGAGCGGAGCCTTAGTCACGTATAAAGGTAAGGAAATCTACATTTTCTTTGATTTTCATTGGCTCCAGGCCTGGAACTCAGCAGCTTAGAAACCAGACAAGCGTTGGATGGTTTCCCTATTCTTGTCCACAAAGCACATAAATGTAACGTACTAGTAAGGCTTTGTAGAGCGTCGTCAATATTTAAAAGGAAAATTTAATGGCGCCAATATCCATTTTTATGTCACGTTAATTGTCATAGGCAGGAATCTTTAATGACAAACAGCAGAATGGGTAAAAATATGAATGGTTTCCTTAATGAGCTTTCCATGGCCCTTAATGAGCTCATTGGCATATGGGTGACCTAATTTTACAATAGCTGTCACTAACTTTTTACCACCTTCTTAACTTCATCACCATGTTAAATGATTTAAACGTGGCGAGACGAAGCAGTCGATATTACAGATGGCAGCGACGGGGAGGGAAGAGGGGGAGAGTATCGCCTTTAATCTGCCACGCGCCGTCGTTAAAGAAGCACATGTTCATTTTTGCGTTCCTTATTGAGTGTACAGCGATTTTCATTAATCTCATGTGAATCGGCTGATCTAAAGTAATGTTATGGCCGAACCGCCAACGCCATTTAAAATGACAGCGGCTGTTATTCATATTAATTGGGTTTATTTAGCTGACTTTGCATTGAACAGAAAGAGACTTTTAATTACTTGTATGTGATGAAGATCAGAAAGCGCGGTGGAAGGATAACACATAGTAGATATCACAAAGAGGACCTGTCATGCTTTAAAGAACTCATTCATCAACCACTGTGAAGAGATTTAGGACTCTTTTTTTTGGCAAAATGTTAGAATTTCTGACAGGCAGAGGCGGCTCTTTAAGGCCTCACACTCACATGGGCCTCAAGGCCGCCTAACTTACCTAATGTATTACCCCAGTTTTGAGGGACAGGGGACCTTAACGCTGCTGTGCTCAGGCAGCGTTAAGAGCCCTGACTCCGGAGCGGGGCTGCCAGCGTCCCTAACAACCAGTGAATATCTGTGACACCACCCCTTGTGGCCTCAATGACCCAGCATGCCCTCAGTCAATGATGTCACAAAAGGGCGGGTTCACCCGGTGACAACACCGGGTGACCCCCCTGCCCCTTAGTTATTAAAGAGCAGGATCTTAACAAGGGGGCTCCCAGATTCCGATAAGCCCCCTGCTGGCAGACCCCCTCAGTCACCGGCCAGGGTTGTGGGGAAGAGGCTCTTGTTCTTGAATTATTTTCATGGCTGTGAGTGGGGCCCCATGTTAAGTTTTGCCTAAGGCCTCACAAAGCCTAGGGCCGCCTCTGCGGCCCTGGTTGCCGTGGAACATAGGCCAAACACTGTGTCAAGGATCCCCCAAGTGACACCTTGCAACAATAAAATAAAAAAAACATGCTTCTCTTTTAATGGTTTAATATAGTTTAAACAATCTAAACTAAATTGTTTAACACATTAAAATAGTTCCGCACCATATACTGTTATTTGTCATAAAATGCACATGGCCAATTTTTACCAAAATCTCCTTACGCTAATTCGAAGTGTTCCACGGGGTGAAAGCTGCACGGTTCATCTTAACACACACAAATAGAAAAAGCACGTAAAGCCAACTACCAGAACTACTGCAATTTAAAACACTTTTAACTGTCTTAATTAGTACAGCACAGACTTAATTAGAATGCTGAATTAAACAGCTTCAGTAGCTAGGAGGAAGTCAAAATTTGGAACATGTGCACAAAGGTTACTCTTTCTGCACAGTTTAAAAGTGAATGGTGTGAAAGTGGTCAAACCTGGGAATTAGCGATGATAGACTGAATCATTTAGAACTGTCGTCGGGGTTCATCGACCTTTTGAAACCTTTTGTAAGAACAATGCACAGTTGTAACATTTGATTGTACATAGTCTCTTTTGTAAAATTGTTTTAATTATGTCCCTCTATGAATACAATTGTATTTTAATTACAATTCTTGCCTAATCCTTGAGTACTGAGATATTCCTAATTTCCCCCATTTTACCAGGGGTATGTTTGGGGCAGCCCCAGGTATTTATTTTCCCACTGGTCTGGAATCTCTCTCTACCACTAATATCGTCACTGACAGACAGGCAGGGATGGACTGGCCATTGGGACTACAGGGAGTTTCCCGGTGGGCCGATGGCTCAGTGGGCCGGCTTCAGTGACAGCGGACTGCCGCCCCCCTCCGCTCCTCTGTCTCTCCCCCCCCGCAGCGCTCACCTGGGGGCAACAGAGAAGCAGGGGGAGGACCAGAGGAGCAGGGGGGATGACAGAGGAGCATGGGGGAGGGGACAGACAGCTGACTCAACAGCTATGGCCTGGGAGTTTCTCACTTCTGCCTAATCTTGTCCCATAATGGGGGGGGCACCAAACTGATACTTTGCCCCGGGTGAAATAATGTCTAGCTTCCCCACTGGTACTGCCTATAAGAGTACAAGTACCAGCCGTTCTACTCTAATAAAGTAGAAGGGCTGGTGGCTAGTGAAGGGGGAGAGGGGGCTTGGGTGGCTGGGGGAGGGGGCAGGAGTTGTCCGGCCGCCATGGGAGAGACATGTCAAAGTGGGCCAGTCTGGATGAAGTCCAGGGCCTAATTTTTGTCCCAGTCCAGCCCTGCAGACAGATCAGTGTCTTTACACTAGCCACATGCACAATGTGTGCCAAGCTCAAGAGCCAGGGCCTTAAATAGGCTCTGCCTGACCCAAGATGACCAGAGTTACATGGTTGGCAGTATCCAACTGGATAGCTTCCTCAGTGACCCATTAAAGCATTGAGGAACCATGTTTCTCCTGCCTTCCTCTCCCTCTGCAATGTCACTACGGTTGAGTGCCACCTACAGTGAAGAATGTAAACTGCCTACATGCTGCCCCAGCAAGAATTTTGCAAGCCCGATGATGAGATTACAGAGAGTAATAAAAGTAGTTGTTTTGCTACAGAAACACGTTTCAAGAAAAGTAGGAATGCTGGGACATACAGTAATCTAGAGGTTTTTGTAAACCTTAATGAAATTCTTTCTGCACATTCCAAGCCCCAGCAGTATAAAGAAAAATGTATACGCACAAAATAAAAGCATGGGAATGCCGGTGGTGGTGGTAGGTGTGTGTGTGTGGGGGGTCTGGAGCATGGGGTGGTAGTGGACTCTGTAGCAGACTTAGTAGTCTTGTGTGGCATGTGGTTTCCGGAGGGGGCTTAGGTCTTTCCAGGATGCTGGGGGCTTTGCAGAGGCACTGCGTGAAACTGGAGAGAACTGCAGGGCCTGGGAGGCACTGTGGGAGGTTGAGAGGCACTGTGGCACACTGTTTGAGATTAGCAGCACCAGGAGGGATAGGGGCTCTGCAGCAGGTTGGGGGGCACTGTTGGAAGCTGAGGAGGATTGTGTGGGTTAAGGGTTCTTAGGGACCTAAGGGCACTTTGAAAGGTTGTGGGCCACAGCAGGCAATTAAGGGAGGTTGGGGACACCATGGGAGCTGGGTGGCACTGTGGTTGGTTAGGAGATCTGCAGCTCGTTGGAGGCCTGGGAGTCGGGAGGCCATGGACCGGCAGTGGGTTTATACATTTATAGCTAGATTCAGAAAGAGTTAAGCCGGCGTATCAGTAGATACGCCGTCATAACTCTGAATCTAAGCCGTCGTATCTTTAACCACTTGACAACCGGGCCTATTTTGGCACTTCTCTCCTTCATGTAAAAATCAAAATTTTTTTGCTAGAAAATTAATCAGAACCCCCAAACATTATATATTTTTTTTTAGCAGACATCCTAGGGAATAAAATGGCAGTCATTGCAATACTTTTTGTCACACCGTATTTGCGCAGCGTTCTTACAAGCGCACTTTTTTTGGGAAAAAAATAAATTTTTTTTATTAAAAAATAAGACAACAGTAATTTTTGCCCAATTGTTTTATATATTGTGAAATATAATGTTACGCCAAGTAAAATGATACCCAACATGACACGCTTAAAAATTGCGCCCGCTCGTGGCATGGCGTCAAACTTTTACCCTTAAAAATCTCGATAGGCGACGTTTAAAAAATTCTACAGGTTGCATTTTTTGAGCTACAGAGTAGGTCTAGGGCTAGAATTATTGCTCTCGCTCTAACGATCACGGCGATACCTCACTTGTGTGGTTTGAACACCGTTTTCATATGCGGGCGCTACTCGCGTATGCGTTCGCTTCTGTGTGCGAGCTCGTCGGGACGGGGCGTTTTTAAAAAAACATTTTTTTGTTTTCTTATTTATTTTTATTTATTTTTATAATTTTTTACACTGAAATAAAAATAAAAAAATATATCACTTTTATTCCTATTACAAGGAATGTAAACATCCCTTGTAATAGAAAAAAGCATGACAGTTCCTCTTAAATATGAGATCTGGGGTCAAAAAGACCTCAGATCTCATATTTAGGCTTAAATGCAAAAAAAAAAAAAAAAAAAATTGAAAATGTCATTTTTTCAAATGACAAAAAAAAAAAATGTTGCTTTAAGAGGCTGGGCGGGACTGACGTTTTGACGTCACTTCCGCCCAGCAGAGCTATGGGGACGGGTGAAGGAGATTTTTCCTTCACTCGTAACCCTGCCGAACGGTCCCGATCGCCTCCGCCGCTACCGACGGCTCCGGTAAGCGGCGGAGGGCGCGGGAGAGCGGCGGGAGGGGGGGGCCCTCTCCCGCCACCGATAACGGCGATCTTGCAGCAAATCCGCCGCGGAGACCGCTGTTATCGTTTACAGGACCGTTGGCACTAAAGATAGATACCTCGGTTGTGGCAGCAGCTGCTGCCGTTACCGAGATATCCATCTTTAAAGTGCCGCAGTTACTGTACGTAAGGCGGTTGTTAAGTGGTTAAGTGTATTCTCAAAATGAGATACACTTAAATGTAGCTAAGATACGACGGCCTGCGCCATCGTATCTTAGCTGTCTAGTTCCGCCGGCCGCTAGGGGCGTGAACGCTAATTTACGCCTAGAATGCGTAAATCAGCAAGATACGTCTATTCACGAGCGTACGCTTGTCCGTTGCAGTAAAGATACGCCGTTTACGTAAGGCGGTTTCAGGCGTAAAGTTATTCCACCAAAAAGCTGGCCTAGCCAATGTTAAGTATGGACGTCGGAACCGCGTCAAATTTTGAAAATTTTACATAATTTGCGTAAGTCGTCCGTGAATGGGGCTGGACGTAATTTACGTTCACGTAGAAACCAATAAGTCCTTGCGGCGTACTTTGGAGCAATGCACACTGGGATATGTCCACGGACGATGCATGCGCCGTTCGTTAAAAATTTCAATCACGTCGGGTCACGATTCGTTAACATAAAACACGCCCCCCCTGTTCCTCATTTGAATTAGGCGCGCTTAGGCCGGCACATTTACGCTACGCCACCGTAACTTAGGATGCAAGTGCTACACTACGACGGCTCAAACATACGCCGCCCCACGTAAATCCAGCTATTAGTTTATAAACAAAGCCTCTGTTCACCATGTCAGCATTAACGCTATAGTTAGAAAACAAAGTCATGTGATTTTTTTTACAATCGAATCTCACCCAAGGAGTCCGAATAGTGATATTTGAGGCAAATTTTGATGAAATTTCAGCAAAGCTGAATTATTTCTTTTTCTATTTTGCTTTTTTGGGTTAGTATACAAGAGTGTCATATTAAAAAGCAAATCAAAGTCATGTTTCAGGTGCTTAATGCCAAGTCAAATTCAAAGACTTACACCAGTTGCATTTAAAATAAAATATATTTAATCATTTATGAATGAATCCCTGGCTGCATTGATTTGTACCTTTTATATCTGCCTGGAGTTAAGCTTTAAGAAGAAACTGATCTGCAAATGAGTTGCATTTATTATTTGTACACGTTGCTTTCCTATTGACTAGTGTAGGGAAATCAAAGTAGCGGGTGGCTAAGGTAATGATAAAAACAAAAAAATGTGACTTCATATAATCAGCTTTAGAATTCTGAAAGTAAACATGCACAAAAATATTACTACTCCAAGCAGTCTTGGAGATCATCTCCTGGTAGCGCTGGATTTAGGGTTGTGGGGGCCCCTGGGCTTAATAATCGAAGGGGCCCCCTGGAGCAGAGAAGGGGGTGGGTTGTTAACGCCGACCGATCATAGTTGTTGAGCGGGGGGGGGGGGTGCTGGAGCTGCCGAAAAACCGATCGAAGTTGTTGAGTGGGGTGGCAGTGCACTTGGCGATCGACCAAAGACGGTCTTCTTACCTCTTCCCGGGGCCGTCTTCAGTAATTTTAATTTTGGGGCACCCTTACACAGCTTCAGCCCCCTAGAGCATCGAAGTTGTTGAGCGGGGGGGTGCCGAAGATTACATCCATCCGCCAAAGTCGTTGAGCGGGAGGGGTGCCGATTGCCGCGAACCGGGGATTGTCACGATTGCCGTGAAATTGCGGGAGGGGATTCTCGCGAAATTGCGGGAGGGGATTGCTGCGAAATTGCGGGAAGGGATTGCCGCGATTGCCTCAAAATTGCGGGAGGGGATTGCCGCAAACAGGGTTGCTGCGATTGAGCCCGGGGCCCCCTATTGGGCGGGGCCCATGGGCTTGAGCCCAGTCAAGCCCAATGGTAAGTCCGGCCCTGGCACTGGTACATATCTACTGGGATCGGTAAGAATAGCCAGCACAAAAAAAGCCCATTGGTAGTTCGACTGGCAGAGCCGATGGGCTTTTTTTTTTGCATTGGTATTTCTTACCATTTCGTTCACACACTTGAGAACCCCACAGAGCACCCAGGATGGGAACGTCTAAGGCATAGAGAGCGACCAGCGACCACACTGACATACCTTCCAACATTTTGAGATGGGAATGAGGGACACCTACTAGCAAATGTATGTAGGCATAGGACACGCCCCCTGCCACACACCCTTAAAGGAGAATTAACCCCAAAAAGGTTAATTAAAGCATTTTATCCTTGTTTCTGAAAAAATGTATTTATACTATAAGGGCTTTCCCATCCCCCCCCCCCCCCCCCTCCAGAGTATCTTGACACAAACAAACAAGCCTTATCTCAACAAAGGCCCCAAAGAAGGGAAGATAAAACACTCACCATATTAAAATCCTTGGAACAATTTACGGAGTCACCCAACAAACAGACTACTCCATCTTATGCAAGGCCATCCTTAATATTGATTGTTATTGATATTGATCATTACCACTTACTGACTGGTTGCTAGAGGTTACAGCACATGATTTCTGCTTGTTGATTGGTTGCTAGAGATTACTGAACAGTAATACTGCTCACTGATTGGTTGCTAGAGGTTACAGCACATCTTCTCACTGCCTGCACACCATGGACTGGGGAGGTGAGTAGGACTTTCAATCACGTCCCTTTAACTCCCCAGTGGGCAGCATTCAGTATAGGTGATAGTGCATATGACCTCAGAGGGGGGCATGAAATACATATGAATGCCGATTTATTTGCATATCAATGCTACTGGCCGTCACAATTTACATATGCATGCTGGTGCTATTTACATATGAATTCCTGTTAAATTCCTGTTATTTACATGTAAACACAGGGTCTGCAGGTGAGTCACCCGTACACAACACTAGGGCAGATCTGGGCAGAATTGGTCACATCACTTCACACTGAGATATTGGGACAAAAACGTCAAGGGACAAGGGAATTTAAACTGGGATAGTTGAGTAGTATGAAGCAGCTGCTTTGGGCCCCACAACAATGACAGGGCCCAGGGCAGCTGTCCCTTTTGCCCTGCCTTAAAGACAGCCCTGATCTTATGTACATAGCCTCTAACATGTCGTTTCACTTGGAGAGGGGCTTATACATTGGGGAGTGATAAATACCCAATGAGTAAGCTGCTGATCAAGTCAAATGTGTTAGAGGGGACTGTACATCGAATGAAGTAGTCCTTTTGTTGGATGACTCAATAAATTGTTCCAAGCTTTTAATATGGTGCGTGGTTCCTCTTCTTTTCTTTGGAGCCTTTGTAGACACTGTGCTAGTGGCTGCTCACTATAGGAACCAGCTCCCGTTATCGGTGGTAGTCCAGGGATTTAGTGCCTGCAACAGAATATTTCTATATTCCTACTCTACTAAAGAAACATTTTTATTTCTATGTTGTTAGAGAATTCGTTCTCCTTTTTTGGAGCCTTTTTATAAACTGTGCTAGTGGCTGACGTCTGTAGGAACCGGCTCCCATTATCAGTAATAGTCCGGGGATTTAGTGCCTGCAACAGAATATTTCCACATCCCTACTCTACTGTACTAAAGAAACATTTTTATTTCTATGTTGCTGTTAGATAATTCTTTCTCCTACTTTGGAGTCTTTGATTTTTATTCGATCATTTATGTAATTTTTCCAGCTCTTGGATTTCCCTGAGGAGATGTTGCAGCGGGTCTCGACATTTTTTTCCTCCTTTTGGCCTCCACTACTATTAACTTCCCTCTTATATAAGTCTTATGAGTCTCCCATAAAAATACCAGGGATATTTTTTCTACATCGTTCTCCATAAAAAAAAAAAGATCCAGTTCTAGGTCTTTTTCAAAATTCTCTATTTTATTATTTTTTTCAAAGTTATCCACATCATGTTAATACATTTACACACAAGTATGGCTTCTATATGTTACTACATAACTCAATATATTCAACTTCTCTGCTTCTTAAATTCTTTCTATAAAAATTTACAGTAGTAACTATAGTTCCTGAATAACCCATAGATATATCCCCCCCCCCCCACCTCCCATCCACCCTTCCCAAAAAAAAAAAAAAAAAGGGGAACCTCTCCAGGTTATTGTCGCCGGTGCATCTCTCCTCCCTATTCTCTCAAAGGTCTCCCTCTCTATATCTTATATAGGGTGTCCATATCAGTCTGTACTTATCCTCAGTTCTAGGTCTTTGACAACCTCAGGATAATGTAAAATAGATTCACCTAGCCTCAATATGGACTGTCTCGCCAGGAGGTCCTTTGAATCCAAAGTTGCCACACGTAGCATGGTCTAATAGGGTTCTTTTTTTTTATTTCTACTTCTACCAAAGCCTCCAACAACTGATAGTCCAGGAAGATAAAGTATTTTATTGAATCTCTTCCTTTTGCACTTTGGATTCTCCATATGTCTACTGCTTGTTGTTGGTGCAACCCAGCCTTTCATGATCCCCTCCCTTCTGAGACTGGGCTGCAGGGCAGTATTCTAACATGATAGCGACCCAAACACACCTCCAAGACGACCACTGCCTTGCTAAAGAAGCTGAGGGTAAAGGTGATGGACTGGCCAAGCATATCTCCAGACCTAAACCCTATTGAGCATCTGTGGGGCATCCTCAAATAGAAGGTGGGGGAGCGAAAAGTCTCTTACGTCTACCAGCTCTGTGATGTTGTCATGGAGGAGTGGAAGAGGACTCCAGGGGCAACCTGTGCAGCTCTGGTGAACTCCATGCCCAAGAGGGTTAAGGCAGTGCTGGAAAATAATGGCGGCCACACAAAATATTGACACATTGGGCCCAACTTGGACATTTTCACTTAGGGGTGTACTCACTTTTGTTGCCAGCGGTTTAGACATTAATGGCTGTGTGTTGAGTTATTTTGAGCGTACAGCAAATTTACACTGTTATACAAGCTGTACACTCACTACAATGCCACGTACACACGATCGGTTCATCTGATGAAAAAGGACCAATGGATTTTTTCATCAGATATCCAATGAAGCTGACTTTCATCAGTCTTGCCTACACACCATCAGTTAAAAATCCGTTCGTGTCAGAACGCGGTGACGTTTAACACTACGACATGCTGAGAAAAATTAGGTTCAATGCTTCCGAGCATGCGTCGACTCGATTCTGAGCATGCATGGATTTTTAATTGATGGACTTGCCCACAGACGATGGTTTTTTTCTATCGTTTTTTTAACTATCAGATAATTTTAAACAGGTTCTACGTTTTTTTCACAGATGGGAAAAAAAACGATGGGGCCCACACACGATCGGTTTGTCTAATGAAAACGGCCCATCGGATCGCTTTCATCAGACGAACCGTTCGTGTGTACGCGTCATGAGTGTAGCAATATGGCTATATTTAATGAAGGTACAACATTCAGCAACATATTGCTACACTTAGAGGCGCCTCTCTTCTCTTTTATACTCTGTAGCTCCTGCTGGATTTTGCTTCTAATCCCCTTGGGGAGGCTTCCATTTTTAGATGGACATTTTATGGTCAGCCAACCTATCACATTGCTATAATCTTTTTATATGGACTATAAACCGAAGGACCTATGAATAAATGAGTATAAAAAAGTGATCTTGCGCTAAAAAGTGATACCACTATAAACACTGGAACTTCTTATAAAAGTGAATTTTGTTCAAAGTGAAAATTCTGTTCAAAGTGAAAATTGTTGAATGAACAAAATAAAATACAAAATGATCAATAAATAATGTCCCACAACTTCAAATATACTAAAAAGTACTTCCAATAAGTGAATAAATAAGCAAAAAGCAAAAGTGAAATGAAATACAATGATGGATCTTGGAGCTTCCTAAGCAATAAACAGCTATCTGCAGGGAATGGATGGACCCCAATGACAATATCCAAAAATACAATAAATGGTGCTCAATATCCACAGACTGGTCTCCCAGAATTCTCTCCTCATTAGATGTAGCAATTTGCATTAATTGAATGTGTATATAATATGACCTCGGGCAAAGTAGTCACCAAAACCCTCTCTTCAAATCTCTCCGGCTCTGTGATAGCTCTAGGTGTCAGCCTCCGCTGTTCCAGAAAGCCGTAAATCTCTTCCACTAGCCTGTCTCAATCAGGGGCGGATCCAGAGTCCAATCTCGGGAGGGGCACTGCCAAAATGTATGCAGGCAATTTGTAGGGGCAATGGCTGGTGTTGGCGCTTTAATCATCACGGCACCATGGTTAATATGGTGTCAGGATGATTGAAGCGCATTATTTCAATTATTACTGTGTGGGAGCAGCCAGGTAGAGGGGAGGACAGGGTGGATGCAGCCAAGTGGAGGGGAGGAAGAGGGTGGTTGCAGCCAGGTGGAGGAGAGGACAGGGGAGTTGCAGCCAGGTGGAGGGGAGGACAGGGGGGTTGCAGCCAGGTGGAGGAGAGGAAAGAGGGGTTGAAGCCTGGTGGAGGAGAGGAAAGGGGGGTTGAAGCCTGGTGGAGGGGAGGAAGGGGGGGTTGCAATCAGGTGGAGGAGAAGAAAGGGGGGTTGCAATCTGGTGGAGAGGAGGACAGCGGTGTTGCAGCCAGGTGGAGGGGAGGACAGGGGGTTGCAGCCAGGTAAGTTCTTACCTTGGACGATAATAATAGAATGGAAAAAAAGGAAAAAATTGCGCCAACCAATAATATAAACAGTAAAGTCCTTTGTGTTCCCACAAGTGAAATAAAAAATGCACCATATGAGTGCATTTAAAACGTGAATAAATGAAAAAATCCAGTGTCAGAGTCCATAAATGATGAATCCAAACCAGACAACACCCGGTGTGAAGATGATTTACAGTTGTGAACCGCCACCATATGGACTGAGGCTTACCGATAGGTAATTAAATAACAGCGTTATTCAAATTACAGCGGGATACTCCAGAGTGCGGGATCACAGCCAGGGATACACCAGGTCACGGCCCTTTAAGAGATCCACGACGGGATGCAGCAGGATATACTAAGCAGTACTCGTCCTCATAACATCTCAACAGCCCAGTCGGTTGTAAACATATAAGGAAGGAGACCGCACATAGAGTAGTATGCACTAACAGGTTTATTTAAAAAAGTTAAAAACTACTTACAAACGAAGGTAAATAGGAAGCGAGTAAAACAATTGCCGGCCGGCATCTAACAGGAGCCCTTCCTGTACGCGGTGACGTCACTGCACTCCGTCCCAGACGCGTTTCGTCACAAATTGACGTTCTCAATGGGAATGGGCTCTGCAGTGAACCACCGCTTTATATATCCAGGCCTCGCTTTGACTGCCAGGAACCGGAAGTAGTCAAAACACCATTTTGAAAATGGGAAAAACTAATTATTTAATACATACGGGACCTAAAGTGCCCAAAACTAAAGGCTAAAGACAGGGAGCTATCTCTCTAATAAAACAGAGATAGTATTGAAGATATGGAAATATAAGAAAGTGCATGTAGGTGAATCTAATACAAACTAAGGTATTAATCAAAAACGTGCATAAATTAAATTGTCCATCCTGAACAAATGCAGTCAGTCCCTCTCGTGGTCAGAGCTGGGACTGCAGGCCTATAGAGATTATTACATGAGTGAGCAGTACCTCACTCATAATTATATCAGGATAGTACAAAACAGATGGCAAATAAATAACAAAGATTGGACATTAATACGAAACCCATTAAGGATTATAAATTACGTATAAATTAATATGATCATATAAATAAATTAATATTCATATAAAAAAGGAAGAATTAATAAATATATAGATTGTCAATAATGGAACATGATTAAACCAACCCCCATCTCCAAATTGACATAATATTAATAGTGAGAAGTGTTGAATTAAATTAATTAGGGAACCCTGTCAATATATTAAAAAAGCAGGGAACATAAAAGTGTAAAATAAGAAAAATGGTCCCATCCTGGTGAAGTCAAAATGAGGCTAAAAAATTACAAGTAAAATTTGATTTGATACATAAAACCACCCTACAAAATCACATTTAACCAGCATTAAATGACACTAAACTAACATGATGGCGTCAAGCATTATTTATAAACGCATTTACATCCGTGTCTATATTTAGGCCTTGAGGCGTATAGCACTTGAGCCGGTGTATCCACGCCATCTCTAGCCTGGAAATTTCTCTGACTAGAGCACTCCCCCTCCAATTAGGTTTAAATTTATCAATACCTAAAAATAGTGTATTTGATGGGTCTTTTTTATGTTTGAGGAGATAGTGCTTTGACACCGAATGATTCTCAAAACCATTGAGGATATTAGTAATGTGTTCGTTTAATCGAACACGCAAAGGTCGCTTGGTACGGCCCACATATTGTAGGCCGCATGGACACTGTATTAAATACACGACTCCTGTGGTCTCACAGGTAATAAAGGGCTTTATTGGATGCTCCTTCCTTGTGACAGTTGACTCAAACCTAGTCGTGCGTCTACTCCTACATGAATTCATGGAACAGACTCTACACCTTCTACACTGATAAAAACCCGTTAATTGATTAAAAAAGGTATTTAAACCATTTTGGGGAGGATTTAAAATATTTGGTGCAATCTGGTTACGTAAGGATGGTGCACCTCTAAAAACAACCCTTGGTTTCTCGGGCAAAAGCCCCTTAAGAATAGGGTCATTCCTTGCCAAATGCCAGTGTTTGTTCAAAAGTTGTTTGATACCCCCATGCTGAATAGAATAATCAGTGATGAAGGGAGCACAACCCTGAAATTGATCACATACAACTTGGGGTCGCTCTACCAGAAGTTCCTCCCTAGGGATACGGCTAACGGTCTCCAAAGTCTCATTTAGGGACTCCATGTTGTAACCCTTTTCCAAAAAACGACTGGTCAGCACCTTGGCCTGCTCAGAGAACTCAAGAGGATCAGAACAGTTCCTGCGAAGCCTGAGGTACTGGCTTTTCGGAACCGATCTGAGCCACTGACTATGATGGCAACTATTTAAGGGGATAAAAGAGTTGCGATCCGTCGCTTTGAAAAATGTGGAAGTGCCAAACTCGTTGTTCTTAATACTAACTTTGAGATCCAAATAATGGACCTCAAATTGGCTGGCTTCGAATTTTAGTTGGATCCCCCTCTGGTTAAGATTTAGATCTGACATGAACCTTTCCAGCCTATCAAGGGAACCATCCCATAGGAGGAGGATGTCATCAATATACCTTGCCCAGAACATGAGCTCCGGTATATTAGCACTATAGATGACATCCTCCTCCCACTTGGCCATAAACAGATTGGCCAAGCTGGGGGCATATTTAGCCCCCATGGCCACACCCGTTTCTTGTTTATAGAACTTCTCCTCGAACCAGAAATAGTTCGAGGAGGTGGCGAACCTTAAAAGTGACATGATGAACTCTACCTGTTTATCAGGGAGGCCGGAGTCACGTGATAAATAGAAAGAAACAGCATCAAAACCCAAGGCATGGGGAATGATGCTATACAAAGATGTCACATCTATCGTGACCAACCACATGCCATTTCTAGGAGTAAGACTGGTCAAAAGATTAATAATGTGCCTAGAGTCTTTTACATATGATGGTATCCTCTTGACTAATGGCTGTAGAAAAAAATCTACATATCTGCCTACCCGGGACGTCACAGAGTCGATGCCACTGACAATGGGACGCCCCGGGGGGCAGACAGGATCCTTATGAAGCTTAGGCAGATAGTAAATCGTTGGCGTTCGTGGTGCCAATGGAATCATATATAACCTCTCCTTAGGAGATAGGATCCCCTCATAGAATCCTTTGGCCACTATAGCTTCCAGTTCTTTTTTATATTTATTTTTAGGGTCAAACTGTATTATTGAGTAAGTATTGGAGTCACCCAAAATATTATTCATCTCCCTCAAGTAGTCAGATCTGTCCAATACTACAATCCCCCCACCCTTATCCGCAGGTCTAACTACCAATTCTTTATCATGACAGAGTAGGTCTCAGGCCCCATACACACCATAGAATCTATCCGCAGATAAATCCCATCAAATGGGTTTCTGCGGATAGATCCTATGGTGTGTACACGCCAACGGATATTTATCCGCAGATAAATCTCCCCTGGGATGGATTTCCAGCAGATGGATATTTGCTGACATGCACAACAAATCCATCTGCTGGAATCCATTCCAACGGATGGATCCGCTCGTCTGTACAGACTTACCGGATCCATCCGTCTAAAGGGATTCCCCGCACGCGCCGTAATGATTTGACGCATGCGTGGAATTCCTTATATGACAGCGTCGCGCCCGTCGCCGCGTCATAATAGCGGCGACGGCGCGACACGTCATCGGCAGAGGATTTCAGCGCGGATTTCAATGCGATGGTGTGTACACGCCATCGCATAGAAATCCTCTGAAATCCTCGAGAGGATTTATCCGCGGATACGGTCCGCTGGACCGTATCTGCGGATAAATCCTCTCGTGTGTATGGGGCCTCAGCCCTCCTGCATTGATTTACTCAGGCGTGCTTTTTTAATTTCCATTAGATCTAAATCCCTTAATAGAACGTCACGAAAGACTTTAAGAGAGGGTGCCAAGTTCCCTGGGGGGTTGAATAGGGATGCATTGGACAGACCTGAATGGGTATAGATGTTAGACACAACTGGATTAGAGAAGGTATTAGTAGCCATATACCTCTTTATACTTAATTTCCGAACAAATTTGTGGATATCCATATACGTATGGAATTTGTCCAGACCCTTTGGAGGTGCAAATTTAAGCCCTTGGTCCAGAATGAGCTGTTCTGATTCGCTCAAAACCTTAGAACTTAAATTAAAAATGCCCTGCCCTTTCTTTACATTTTTGACCGCTTTGGCGGCTCTAGTTCGCCTCCCCCCTCTGGTTCCTCTCCTCTTTCTCCCTGTCTTTTTAAGCCTTGTTGGGGTTTGTCAAAACCCCAACTTCCTTGTTCGCTAGAAGGTCGAGGCATCAAGGGGTTGGCTGAACTGTTATAATAGTTAGTACTGGGATGTTGTGTTGGGAGAGGGGTGGGGTCATAACCCCAATGGTCATCTGGACCCTCTCCATCCCTAAGTGGAAAAAAGGAATTCTGGACTGGGACATTATAATCCCATCCTGATGCACCAAATGATTGGTATGTAGACGGGGAGTGCAGACCCCAATCAGCCATCTGGTTTGATCTCCAACTATCTGAATGGCCAGCATAAGACCCTCTACCTCTTGGAGGGTTGTGACTCCACCCTCTACCACGGGAGTTGTGCCCTCTTGGTCTAAACTGGGGACCTTGATAGACCGGACCCGGTCCCTGATTATGGGGTGGGCCGGAAGGCATCATAGGGCGGCCTTGATGCTGTTGAGCATTGCCGCCTCTTGGGGCATTCGGGACTCTTCTAGGGGATTGGTATAGGGAACCACTCCTCCCTCTATTGTTGTTAAGAATTTTCTTCTGAGCATTGTGGGAAATTTGTGAGAAACCCACAGCGCCCCCAACAACCTGTGGGGCCGAGGTGTCCATCTCATTGGAATTGGATCTGGCCGCCTCCTCCAAGAGTTTTTTCTGCCAATTAAAAACTATCTCACTATGATAGTCCCCAAGGTCCCTATTATATTTTTTCTTTTTTTTAACCCTCTGTTCTTTATCCTCTTTCTCAAGGACTTTAAGGAGAGCAAGGGATTTTTCCCTATACTCATCATTGGTGGTAAGGGGACCAAGTTTCTCTTTGATGCTCTTAACCTCCTCATCTAATTTTAGTAGTTTACTGGTCTTTTTAGAGACCAAAAATTTGAGGAACGATACCCCAGCTTGATTAAAATATTTGTACCACTCCTCTAGATCTATATCACCCTTTTGGGGTGCTACATCCCATCGGAGGCTACGTGGGACCATCTGTAATTTAATATAGGTCTCTAAATAAGCAATGCCCCATTTGGTGTGATTTTCAGATATCAAGAGGTTTTTCAATCTCGTGAAAATGCCACCAAGGTCACCCTCATCCTCTTTGAATGCCTCGAAAACACCATCCAATTTGACCATGTTCTTGGCCCGGAACTCGAAAATATCCATATTACAGAATATGATAAGCAGCAATAATAATAAGTAAAGAATCAGGAAGAAAAAATTGCGCTAATCAAATACAAATTAAGTGAATAAATGGGAAGGCTGCAATAGCGTGAACTAACACAAAATAATGGAAAAAAAAGGAAAAAATTGGAAAAAATTGCGCCAACCAATAATATAAACAGTAAAGTCCTTTGTGTTCCCACAAGTGAAATAAAAAATGCACCATATGAGTGCATTTAAAACGTGAATAAATGAAAAAATCCAGTGTCAGAGTCCATAAATGATGAATCCAAACCAGACAACACCCAGTGTGAAGATGATTTACAGTTGTGAACCGCAATAGAATCACTGGCTCCCTCCACCCTACAGCCTCATGGTCCCTCTTCTCCTCTTTTCCCCCTCCTGCTCTCAGGGAATCATCCTAGGGCCTGCTGGTACTACATGTCCCATAATCCTCTTGGTCCTAGTTTACCAGCCATTGGGTCTAAATGTAGCCAATAACAGCAGGCATTGCCGGGTAAATGAGAGCTACTCGGCTCAAGAAGGAGAGGGAGGGGTGGAAATCCCCCACAGCTGCAGCTCTGCCTGTGTCCCTTCACAGAGAGCCTGTCAGCAACGGCTGATGGGGTCGGCATCAGCATCAGCACAGCCTGCAGTGCTCACTATTTTCTCAGGGGGGGCACTTGACCCGTTGCCCCCCCCTAGATCTGGATCTGCCCCTGGTCTTAATATGTTCCAACATATGATACATACAGGTGGGGAAGGAAAGAAGAAGAAGAAGCCTCCAATAATGTAGTATGTTAAGTATTAAAGAACAACTTTATTAGGCACTTTGAGGGTGGACTCTTATGCCGCGTACACACGATCATTTTATGTGATGAAAAAAAACGACGTTTTTAAAAACATCAATTTAAATGACCGTGTGTGGGGGAAAACGTCATTTTATGTCTTGTGTAAAACGACAAAAAAAATTGAAGCATGCTTCAATTTTTTGTGTCGTTTTTCAAAACGTTGTTTTTTGTT
The DNA here is from genome assembly GCF_905171775.1 of Rana temporaria. Lineage (NCBI taxonomy): Eukaryota > Metazoa > Chordata > Amphibia > Anura > Ranidae > Rana > Rana temporaria. The sequence continues at coordinate 15,934,303 of NC_053499.1, read as the reverse complement.
TCACAAAAATTGACCGTGTGTAGCAAAAAACGACGTTTAAAACTACGTTTTTAAACCCGCGCATGCTCAGAAGCTAGTTATGAAGCGAGCTTCAATGGAAAAGAGTGGTGAACATAACCTCGCTTTGCTAGAGCATTGTGAAAAAACGATGGTGTGTAGGCAACGTCGTTTTTGAAAATTGAAGTTTCAAAAACGTTGTTTTTTACTTCACAGAAAATGTTGTTTTTTTTCATCACATAAAGTGATGGTGTGTACATTGCATTAGAGTAAAAACTTAAAAACAAGCAAAATATTGAAATCGCTGCGTTTTCAGCGCCTTCTTACGTCACTTCCAGTTTACGGCAGCCTTTAACCACTACCTACGCGTTACGTCACACCTCGTGACTTCTTCAGGGCACGAATCTGAATATGAATAAATGGTTGCGGAAAAAATCGTATTAAGTTTCCATTATTTCTTATGGGGAAATTTGCTTTGATATACAAGTGCTTTGGATTACAAGCATGTTTCTGAAAACAAATTATGCTTGCATACCAAGGTTTTACTGTGTGTATATATATATATATATATATATATATATATATATATATATATATATATATATATATATTTATATGTTGTACCATACCTAATATAACATATTATTTATAAATATACTCTTTTTATACATTATATAAATATACTAAGCAAGGCTCATTATATTTTATGTCTTTGATATCTGCCTGAAGTTCATCGTTGACTTGAGTTCCACTTTACGACTGAACATTTAAATGTAGCCTAAGCCCAGTCATGAAGAGTTGTGTTTATAGGAAAATACATTCCTTGTGCAGGCAATCTGTTGTGTCTAATTAATAATGAAGGGTGGAATTAAACAGGAACGGAGTTTGTCCTCCTGACAGTAAGAAAGTGGAGCTTCAAGAACTGCAGGCAAGGAACAATTCAAAGCTGCGGGTTTCGGGAGCGAGGATCCGGGGAAAGCCTTTATGCTCAGCCCTGTGAAGTGACTTCTGTAAGAGGCAGTCCCCAGATGGCCGAGCATCCATCAGAGCCACGAGCTGACGAAGTGAAGAGACAGGATCATCCAGGAGAAGAGGGGGGGGGGAAGAAAAAGAAGACATTACGGAAAAAGCAATCAGAATCCCAATCACGTCGGCGGCCCGAAGACAATTCTGCAGCTGCCGGCGTTAAGTCTGCACTTTTGCTTGTAGTGGCATCAGCCCAGAACGTTGTGCAATGAAATGAGAGGAATTAGACCCATTCAGGACATGGCAGAGCACAGGAGAAAATGTCATCACTGGCGGAGGACTAATAAGACACGCAGATTGCTTAATTTTTGTTATTTCCTTTGCTTCGGCCAATTTCGCATTTTAAGTGCCCTTTAATCTGTAAATCTGTTGAATTAAAAAAAATGCCTTCACTTACAAAGAAGTTACATTGCATATTCCATACAAAGGGGGTTATTTACAAAAGACAAATCCACTTTGCACTAAAAGTGCAAACAGGAGGCCAGATTCACAAAGAGATACGACGGTGTATCTCCTGATACACCGTCGTATCTCTGAGTTCGGCCGGTCGTATCTATGCGACTGATTCATAGAATCAGGTTACGCATAGATATGCCTAAGATCCGACAGGTGTAAGTGACTTACACCGTCGGATCCTAACTGCAATTTTAAAATGGCCGCTGGGGGCGTTCTCGCTGATTTACGCCGAGAATATGTAAATCAGCAAGATACGCCAATTCACGAACGTACGCGGGCCCGACGCAGTCACTTTACACCGTTTACGTAAGGGTTTTCCCGGCGTATAGTTACCTGCTTCTATGAGGCGCAGCCAATGTTAAGTATGGCCGTCGTTCCCGCATCAAATTTTTAAATTTTACGTCGTTTGCGTATGTCGATTCACAAAAGCGCTGGACACAAGTTACGCTCACGCCGAAACCAATGACGTCCTAGCAACGTCATTGGGAGCAATGCACGCCGGGAAAATTCACAGACGGCGCATGCGCAGTTAAATCGGCGCGGGGACGCGCCTGATTTAAATACAACACTCCCCCTAGCCGCGGAATTTGAATTCCACCGGAGGATTTACGATACGCCGCCGCAAGTTTTGAGGTAAGTGTTTTGTGAATTCCCCACTTGCCTCAAAAACTTGTGGCGGCGGATCTTAAATCACATAGGTTACGCGGATCTAAAGATCCGCTAACCTATGTGAATCTGGCCCAACAAGTGCAAAGTGTGCTTGAAATTGCATTAAAAGTGCACTTGGAAGTGCAGTCGCTGTAGATCCGAGGGGAAGATCTGAAATGAGGGGAAGCTCTGCTGATTTTATTATCCAATCATGTGCAAGCTAAAATGCTGTTTTTTTATTTTCTTTGCATGTCCCCCTCGGATCTACAGCGACTGCACTTCCAAGGGCACTTTCAGTGCAATTTCAAGTGCACTTTGCACTTGTAGTGCAAAGTGGATTTGCCTTTTCGTAAATAACCCCCTCCGTATGCATGCAGCTATTATTGTAATGATGGAAAATGATGATGTGACTATTACTTCTGTTGCATTGTTGAGCTTTGTATACAGGATAGAGGCCAACTGTCCCAGATTTGTGCTGTGTCCCGTGCCGTGTCCTGGCATCACAGCATCAACTACAAACATTCCAGTGAAGCAAAGAACCAGGAACTATAGAGCTATGGGGGTTATTTACGAAAGGCAAATCCACCTTGCATTACCAGTGCAAAGTGCACTTGAAATTGCAATGAAATTGCACTTGTAAGTACAGTCGCTGTAGATCCGAAGGGGGACATGCAAGGAAAATAAAAAACAGCACATGATTGGATGATAAAATCAGCAGAGCTTCCGCCCATTTCAGGTCTATCCCTTAGGCCTTGTACACACGATCAGTCCATCCGATGAGAACGGACTGAAGGACCGTTTCATCGGTTAACCGATAAAGCTGACTGATGGTCTGATGTGCCCACACACCATCAGTTAAAAAAACGATCGAGTCCAACGCGGTGACGTAAAACACAACGTCGTGCTGAGAATAATGAAGTTCAATGCTTCCAAGCATGCGTCGACTTGATTCGGAGCATGCACAGGTTTTTAACCGATGCTTTTGCATACTAACCGTCGGTTTTGACCTATCGGTTAGGCGTCCATCGGTTCAATGTTAAAGCAAGCTCTATTTTTTTGGACCGAAGGATAACTGACCGATGGGGCCCACACACGATCGGTTTGGACCGATGAAACGGCCCTTCAGTCCGTTTTTATCGGTTTTGACTGATCATGTGTACAGGGCTTTAGATTTACAGCGACTGCACTCCCAAGCGGACTTTCAGTGCAATTTCAAGTGCACTTTGCACTCGTAGTTTGCACTTGTAGTGCAAAGTGGATTTGCCTTTTGTAAATAACCCCTAGTGTTGGGGTAGACCGTTCGACATGAACGACAAAGATTCGACGAAGCAGCGAAAAACATACAAACGTCGAATCTGTCATTGAAGGCTTAAGGTGTCTGTTGAAAGTTCTAAGAAGATTCGACGAAGCAGCTAAACTGTACGACGTAATTCTAATTTATTTGCTGGGAGGTATGGCACGTCAAAACCAATACGTCCTTGCGGCGTATTAGGAGCAATGCACACTGGGAGATTTCCACGGACGGCAGATGCACCGTTCCTGAAAAACGTTAATCACGTCGGGTCATAGAACATTAACATAAAACACTCCCCCCTGTCCCACATTTGAATTAGGCGGGCTTACGCCGGACGATTTACACTACGCCGCCGCAACTTACGGAGCAAGTGCTTTGAGAATACAGCACTCGCCCGTCTAAGTTGCGGAGGCGTAACGTAAATCGGATACGTTACGCCCGCGCAAAGATACGCGAATCTGGCCCCTACTATATTAAAAAAAGGCACAGAAAAGAGCGACTTCAACGTAACGAAATTAAGCGATATACAGCGACCTATGTTGCATCTTACATACATGCAAAACCGTGTTTGTTTCTTATTACGTTTTATTTCGAAGGTTCGAAGATCCGCACACCAAGAATATGGGATATAATTTCATTCACATTTAATTTTTATTATTATTATTAAGTGTTGATGTTGAGAAAATTGCATTTTTCCCCAGACATAATTTGCGCGCTCCGGCGCAGGTCGGAGTGTCTGTCAGATTGCATCAGTCAGATGGCATTACCTGACGGATGTAACACGTTGTGACTGATTCAACCCGACACGATGTGGACTTGTAATAGGATTTGTCAGTGGGGAGGTGGATGCTTCAGCTTCTCCAGTGCCTTTTAGCTTGGTTACCTGTAGGGGGAAAAGGATGTGCACATTTAATCTGCCTGAGTGTCCCCCTGGCATTCCAGAGTGAGTTGTTTAGACTGAAGGTTTTAATGAAATAAGTTCTTCATTGTTTTTATTGACTCCGTATCCGGCAAGTAGAGCAGGTTTAGAAAAGAGAGGAGGAAAAAAAAAAATATCGGAGAAAATCAGCTGAATTACACGTCCGTGGATATGTGGTGTTTTTGGTCAGTTTCACATGGACACCATTCAGTAGGATCAGCAGGGGATCTGTGAACAGATGACATTTGTGAAATCTGTGTTCATCCACCGTTTAGCTCCATTTAATTTTTCACACTCTAAGGGTGTGGATCAAACAACCTCAGATCCATCACGTTTAAGTCTGGACATCCCTAGCCTAGCTATAAGGTTGGATCAACCACTCTCAGATCCATCACGTTTAAGTCTGGACACCCCTAGCCTAGCCATAAGGTTGGATCAACCACCCTCAGATCCGTCACTTTTAAGCCTGGACACACCTAGCCTAGCTCTAAGGTTGGATCAAACAACCTCAGATCCGTCACATTTAAGACTGGACACACCTAGCCTAGCTCTAAGGTTGGATCAAACAACCTCAGATCCATCACATTTAAGACTGGACACACCTAGCCTAGCTCTAAGGTTGGATCAAACAGCCTCAGATCCATCACGTTTAAGTCTGGACTCACCGGGCCAGATTCAGAAAGGACTTACGACGACGTATCTCCAGATACGCCGTCGTAAGTCCAAATGTGCGCCGTCGTATCTATACGCGTATTCTTGAAACTAGATACGCCTGAAATTTGCCAAGATACAACAGACCTAAGTCTCCTACGCCGTCGTATCTTGGATGCATATTTACACTGGCCGCAAGGGGCGCTTTTGTAGATTTACGAGTTGAATATGCAAATGACCTAGATACGCCGATTCACGAACGTACTTGCGCCCGTCGGATTTAGCTACGCTGTTTACGTAAGGCTTACGTCCGGCATAAAGTTACCCCTGCTATATGAGGCGTAGGTAATGCAAAGGTATGGACGTCAGAACAAGCGTCAAATTTTTTCGTCGTTTACATAAGTCGTACGTGAATGGGGCTGGGCGTAGGTTACGTTCACGTCACAGACATTGAGCCGGCGTATGTAAGGGAGTAAATTCGACGTGATACTGAGCATGCGCGCGCATGCGCCGTTCATTCAACGCTTCATTTACATGGGGTCACGATTCATTTAAATACATCACGCCCACCTTCCACCTACTTTGAATTACTGTAGGTGGGCTTACACCGGCCTTTTTACGTTACGCCGGCGCAACGTTGTCGGCGAGTGCTTTGTGAATAGTGATCTTCCCTCTCTATGTTACGTCGGCGTAGCGCATATCAGATGCGCTACGCCGCTCTAAAGATACGCCAATGTATCTGAATCTGACCCACCTAGTCTAGCTCTAAGGTTGGATCAAACAACCTCATGTCCATCTAGTTTAAGTCTGGACTTACCTAGCTCTAAGGGTGTGGATCAAACAACCTCGGATCCATCTCATTTAAGTCTGAACGCTTTGTGCTTTAAAGTCATAGTGGAACAGAGAAGGGCCTTTCCCAAGGTTGGAAGTGCACAACCATTTGATATGCCTTGAATGCTGTAGCATTAACAGCACTCTTCATTGGAAATATCTGAACTCATTTGGAGGGAGGTCCACATACATTTGGCTATATGTAGGTGTGATGGTCAGGAGTTCACAACCTTTGGCCATTTCACCCATGTCCACATGGCCGTCTTTAAGGCAGGGCAAAAGGGGCAGCTACCCTGGGCCCGGTCATTGTTGTGGGGCCCAAAGCAGCTGCCTCATACTTGCAAATTACCCCAGTTTAAATTCCCTTGTTCTTTGAAGTTTTAGTCCTTTGCTGTGTCCTGATATCTCAGTGTGAAGTGCTGCTACTAATGCTGCCCAGCTCTGCCCTATTGTTGTGTACAGATGACTCACCTGCAGACCCTGAGTTTACATGTAAATAACTGTCATTCATATTTAAATAACAAGATTTGTAAATATGTAAATAATAGGAGCATTCACATGTAAATAGTGGAGGCATTCATATGTAAATAAAGGCAGCATTCATATCTATATCATGTACAGTAATCTCTAGCAACCAATCAACAAGAAGAAATCATGTGCTGTAACCTCTAGCAACTAATCAGTGAGCCGTAATGTGTGCTGTAACCTCTAGCAACCAGTCAGTAAGTAGTAATGATATGCTGTAACCTCTGGCAACCAATCACAATTACTGCCTGATCTGATACAGTAAATTGATTTTAAGTCTAGCTGATATTTATTGTATTTATGTCTCAGAGCAGATGGAGAGCAAAATTGCATGGGCGAAAGGCCCCAACAAAAATGTTTGCCCAGGGTCCAATCAACATTAACCACTTAAGGACCGCCGTACGACGATATACGTCGACAGAATGGCACGGCTACCTGTACTTTAAGAATTTGAAATTACGGCGCAAATCGTCAATGCTTTAGACGTGAGCGTAACTTACGTACAGCCCTATTCACGAACGACTTACGCAAACGACGTAAAAATGTCAAAATTCGACACGGGAACGACGTCCATACTTAACATTGCGTACGCCTCATATAGCAGGAGTAACCTTACGCCGGAAAAAGCCTAACGTAAACGACGTAAAAAAATGCGCCGGGCGTACGTACATTTTTGAATCGGCGTATCTACCTAATTAGCATATTCCTCGCGTAAATCGACGGAAGCGCCACCTAGCGGCCAGCGTAAAATTGCAACTTAGATACGACGGCGTAAGAGACTTACGCCGGTCGAATCTTAGTCAAATCTACGCGTAACTGATTCTAAGAATCAGGCACATAGATACGACGCCGGTAGAGAAAGAAAACCGCCGCTCCAGACAAATGCACTTCAGCGGTGAGTATGGTTCAAAACCCGATGGGTGCAGGCAATGCACAAAGCATAAATAAGAGGGAGGAGATGATGGACAGCCGCACTCCAATAAAGTGTAAAAAATGGTGCCTTTTATTCCAGTAAAACGAAAACTACAACAGCAAAAAAAAACTGCAAACAGTGGGGTAACAGAAGTGACGCGTTTCACATCGATAACCAATGCTTACTCATGGCTAATAGATACGACGCCGCAACTCAGAGATACAACGGCGTATCTGGAGATACGCCGTTGTATCTCGTACCTGAATCTAGCCCATTGATTTTTTTTTTAAATTGTCGCTTTATTTTTGTTTATAGCGCAAAAAATAAAAACCGCAGAGGCGATCAAATTCCACCGGAAGAAAGCTCTATTTGTGGGAAAAAAAGGACGCCAATTTTGTTTGGGAGCCACGTCGCACGACCGCGCAATTGTCAGTTTAAGCGACGCAGTGCCGAATCGCAAAAAGGGGCCAGATCCTTAACCTGCATAATGGTCCGGGTCTTAACCGGTTAAAGACGGCCCTGTATGTCCACCCATTTGTACCATTAACATTTTCTTTATTCTCCCCTTGCTTATAAAACACAGCCCTGTCGTTTAGAAGGCAGAGACATAGGGCCAGATCCACAAACGAATTACGCAGGCGTATCTATTGATACGCCGCATAATTTTTAAAGTTCCCGCGTCGTATCTTTGTTTTGTATCCACAAAACAAGATACGACTGCATCTGGGCTCAATCCGACAGGCATATGCCTTAGTACGCCGTCGGATCTTAGGTGCATTTTTCCGTTGGCCGCTAGGTGGCGTTTCCGTCGAAATCCGTGTCGAGTATGCAAATTAGCTAGATACGGCGATCCACTAACGTACGTCCGGCCGGCGCATTTTTTTTTCCGACGTTTGCGTTCTGCTTTTTCCGACGTATAGTTACCCCCTGCTATATGAGGCGCAGCCAATGTTAAGTATGGCCGTCGTTCCCGTGTCGAATTTTAAAAATGTTACGTCGTTTGCGTAAGTCGTTCGCGAATAGGGCTTTGCGTAGAATGACGTCACCGTCGTAAACATTGGCTTGTTCCGGTTTAATTTGGAGCATGCACACTGGGATACCCCCACGGACGGCGCATGCGCAGTTAAAAAAAAATGTAATTGGGGGGCGCATGCGCGGCGCTGATCGGGATGGACGCCTGAGGCTGTAGCTCCGCTCCACTCCGGACCAATATCACTGCTAGAGGGCCATACGATCAAACTTTTCTCCCCAATTTTGACACCCCTCAAGCCGCAACCTAGTAGTGCATGCCGCCGAAGAGGAAGAAACAGTCCAAGGGCCCGGCTCAGCACACGTTGACGCACTATCTCCTCCGTGCACGGGAGCAGGACAACATGTCGCAAGATGGCGCCGCCGAGGATCCGGGCCTACAGTTCCCTCCACTGCTAGCCTCACCACCGCGTGGGTCTCCCGCATGGGGTTTGGAGACGAACCGGGAGCACCAGGCCGGATTATCTAAGGCTGATCTTGATGCCAGCTTGGAGTCTATGTACGAGAAACTGGCCTCCAAGTTCCAAACGGAACTCCACAAAACCTCCCACACGTTGTCGCAGGAGATCGCGGCCCTCGGCTCGAGAACCGATCTCCTGGAAACTAAGCACGACGAGCTGGCGTTGGCCTATGGAGACCTAAGCAGGGAATATGACTCACTATCCACAGCGTTTATACAAATGCAGTCCCAAATCGAGGACCTGGACAATCGTAACAGGCGCCATAACCTACGCCTGCGGGGGGTCCCTGAATCAGAAGCGGAACTTATTCCCACGGCCATCAAGATCTTTAAGTCCCTACTCCCTAACTGTGATTCGGCGGCATTCACCTGCGACCGCATTCACAGGGCTTTGAGACCTAAGCCACCCCCGGACAAACCCCCGAGGGACATAGTCCTTTGTATGAAGGACTTCCTTATTAAAGAAGAGATCCTGAGGGCTGCGCGCTTGAAACAACGGATTGTGTTAGATGAGCATGTTATCCAGATCTACCCAGACATCTCCCCAGCCACCCTTGACAGACGCAGGGGCCTGAAGGAAGTCACGGCGATTCTCCAATCAGCCAGGATCCGCTATAAATGGGGATTCCCCTTTAAGTTGTCGATCCCCCACAACGGTACAACTTACATCGCGACTTCCCTACTGGAGGGGCAGGAAATCTTAGTGAAGTTGGGCCTCCTGGACGCGGCCGCGATCCGTCGCCCACCCTCCACACCTAGACCTGCTCCGATCTGGCAAACTCCTCGCAGAGACAGAAGGAGAATCAGGTACGATCCTGGGGACAGAAATCCTAACTGAACTACACCTGTAGCCCCGCATGGGACATTTCTACACTTCCTCTTTGGCGACCACTACCCTCTGCGATGGAACAGTTTACAAGTTTTTCTTTTATTAGGCTATTTACTTTGATCCTCCATCCATCTATATTGCTCTCCCCCGGGAGTTGGTCCCGCGGAGCCGTGTCATGTCCTCCCCACCCAGCTACATTGAACTTCCTTTGTTTTCTTGTGTTAGTGTCGAATCTTTTCCACTACACGTTTTTGGACCAGCTGGGCTCGAGACCGAGTTGTCTCGTTTTGTTCTGATTTTCTTGTTGTCAGGTTGTGTTCTTGTCTACCTGACCCAATGTTTAGGTGCTGCATTTTGTTTTATTCTCTTTTTTATTTTTATTTCTGGTTTTCATATATTTTTTTTTCAGGTCAGCGATTTTATACTTATACTTTAAATACCTGTCTTGCTGCTAAACTATGTGCTCCACGGAGGTGGGCTTTGATTGAAGTTCCCTGGCGCTATTTTTATGTTCATGGGTCTATGATTATGGTGGCGCCCCTAGAAGGTAATACTTTTAGGTCATTCCCACAAAGGGCGTTTCGCTCTAATTTACACTTGCAAATTATAATTCCCTTTTTCTCCCCTTATGCCTGTCACATGTATCTCACATAATGTGAAGGGGTTTAACTCCCCGATTAAGCGGCGTAAAGCCTTCGGCATGTATAAATCTTTGGGTGCCAAGGTCATTCTTCTACAGGAGACCCATTTTGCTCATTCTTCCCATCCCAAATTTTTTCACAGACAATTCCCTCAAGCTTACTACTCTCTCCACTCCTCTAAATCTAGGGGCGCTGCCATACTCTTGCACTCGTCCTTTCCTATGGAGGTTAAGCAAACTGTAAAAGATTCTGAGAGTAGGTATGTTATAATCAAGGGTCTGGTGAATAACAAAGAACTGACTATTGCCAGTGTTTATGCCCCTAGTGATGCTCCTGTCTCATTTTTTAGCTCCTTTTTTGCCACCTTGTCCAAGTACCAGTCCTCGCATATGATAGTTGGGGGGGATTTTAATATGGTGGCCAATGCTAACTTAGACAGATGTACCACCGCTGCCAATGCCAGAGCTTTTCCTAAGACACTGACAAGAAGTCTTCTGGACCACCAATTGGTGGATACCTGGAGGGCACACAATGTGGGCGTTAGAGAGTTTACCTTCTACTCCCACCCTCACAATAGCTCAGCTAGGCTGGATTATATTTACGCATCTCCAGTTCTATTGGCTAACTCCTCGTCCTCCTCGATACACAATTGCGTTTGGTCGGACCACCATGCAGTTTCTTTCACCATGAATGTAATTGGTCTCCCCGCTTCCCCTTATTCTTGGCGCCTTAATGAAGCACTTCTGTCTGATGCTGCAGTTCAGCCAGAGGTGGAGAAAGCCATACTGGAATATTTCACATATAACGCCATCCCTGAAACCCCGTTTGCTACGGTCTGGGCCGCCCATAAGGCGGTGATCCGTGGAAAACTAATTGGAATTTCCGCGGCGCGTAACAAACAGAACAGACATAAGATTCTGTCGCTTTCGTCAGAGTTAGACCTTCTTTATAAAAAAGCAGATTCTCTGCATTTGGACTCCACTAGGCAGGCGATAGACCAGAAACGTCTGGAATTAGATACTCTGCTCTCGGACAGGGTTGAAAAGTCTCTGAGATGGTCGAGGGCGCGGTTTCTGCTTCATAGCAACACGGCCTCTTCCATGTTTGCTAGGAAATTGAATCAGCAGACGCGCCCTCCACATGTTTACAGACTAGATGTGGGCCCAGGCCGTACCTCCTCCCACCCGCAGGAGGTGCTTCGGCACTTCACGCGGTTCTATTCCACTTTGTTGGCAGCCAGACCCTCGGAACCCTCAGTGCAGAATGATCCCTGGTTCCAGGCCCTTCCCCTTCCCTCCCTTTCCTCCTTACAACAAGATAAATTGAATGCACCAGTCACCCCGGTTGAAGTCCTGAGAGTGATCAAATCATTGAAATCGGGTTCAGCCCCGGGGCCCGACGGGTTTTCGTCAATTTATTATAAAAAATTCTCTGAACCACTATCCACTAGATTGGCCCAATTGTTTAATTTAATTTTGCAAGGTGGTAGCTTCCCTGAAGAAATGTTGCTCGCCAACATGTCCTTGATCCCTAAACCCAATAAGAATCATGCTCTCCCCCAGAATTATAGGCCCATATCGGTAATTAATAATGACCTTAAAATCTTCTCTAGGATCATGGCCGATAGATTAGCAGGAGTTATCCCCTCTCTTATCTCCCCCTATCAGTCAGGCTTTATCCCCCATAGGTTTATCACAGATAATATCCGCTTAGCCACGAACATTATACAGGATGCCAACTTATTTTCCCGTAAACTTTTCTTATTGGGCCTGGATATACATAAGGCCTTTGATAGTGTCTCCTGGAACTATCTATCCACGCTTTTGCCCCGTATGGGCTTCCAGGGGGAATTTTTTCATGCGTTTCAGGCATTGTACCGGAACCCAAAAACACGAATCCGAATCCCTGGGTGCAGCTCAGACTTTTTTAGTTTAGGAAGAGGCACGCGCCAGGGTTGTCCCCTTTCCCCTCTTATCTTTGCATTAGCCCTTGAACCCCTGGCCATTGCCATTTTAAATAACCCTGATATACGAGGATATACCAAAAGTTTTTCCACATACAAGTTCTGTATGTATGCGGATGATGTTCTAATGTTTGTCACTGACCCCTTGCTCACCTTGCCCCCGCTGTTGTCCACTCTGACTGCCTTTGCGCGGGTCTCCGGTCTCACGGTCAATGTTACAAAATCAGTGGCTCTGCCGGTAGGTTTCTCCCCTGCGGAGATAGATCACCTGAAGCAGAGTTTTTCGTTCTCTTGGAGGGTGGACTCCCTTTCTTATTTGGGCATTGACCTGACCGGTGACCACTGCAAACTCTATCAAGCCAACTACCCCAAGATGTTTGCTAAGTTGAAGGGGCTTCTGAGGCTCTGGGCCCCGTTACACATTTCCTTCCTCGGCAGGATCACAGCTATTAAGATGACAATCTTGCCCAAACTCCTTTACCTGTTCCGTTCCCTTCCTGTCAGACTTTCTAAATCCCTGTTGCTAGATCTCCAGTCACACTTCAACAAATTTATATGGCAAAGCAGGCCCCCGAGGTTTTCCAGAGATGTACTATACCGTCCAGCAGCCCAGGGGGGTTTAGGGGTACCTCAGATTTGGCTCTATTATCTGTCCAGCAGGTTTACCCAACAGGCTCAGTGGAATATAGCAAATTCAAGAGTCCCCTGGGTCAGGTTTGAGAGGGAGTCCATCTCCCCATTTTTTCTCCCCTCCCTATTATGGTCCTCGTGTAAATCATGGCCAGGATTACACTTAAAGAACACCATTGTAGCTGACAGTTTGAGACTATGGTTAGGTTATAAAGATAAACTTAGACTGGTCTCAGCGGCCCCACTGGGTGCTTCATTCCTCGGAGATCCTAGATTCCCCTCTGCCTTCAATTCTCCGGACTCATTTGTCATTTGGAGGGACTGTGGTCTGACCCAACTAGATAAATTCTTGGTGAACTCACAGTTTGTCACGTTCTCGCATCTACAATTGCTCTACCCTTTACCCACTAGGGAGTTTTATCATTTCCTGCAAATCAGACATTTTTTCCAACAACATTACCCCCTCCAAAGTTCCGGCCCATCCTCCCTTTATGAAGATATCTGTTCCTCAGCCCCTAGACAGAGAGGCCTCATCTCCTTGGTTTATAGATTCTTAGAGTCAGTGACAGAATCTACTTTAGTGAAATATAGAAGGGACTGGCAGCGAGAGTTGAATTTAGAAGAGGATACCCTGGACTGGGTCAAAGGATGGCAAAACATGCGCAAATGCACTAAGTCTCTGACAGTTAGAGAAACGGCAGTTAAACTCTTGATGAGATGGTATTACACCCCCCTTCGACTTAGTAAAATGTTTCCGCAGGCTTCCTCGACTTGCTTTAGGGGCTGCCCACAACAGGGTTCCTTTATTCACCTATTTTGGGAGTGTGAGAAATTGTTACCCACCTGGACGGCAGTGCGGGAAATGATTGACGTGTTGGCAGGGGAACAAGTCACCCTGACCTTTAAACACTGCTTACTGTTCCAAGACGTTAGTGATACTCCCAAACATATGGTTAGGTTGATACACTCCATTTGTATCGCGGTTCATTGGGCTATTGCTCTTCACTGGAAAAAGCAAGTGGTCCCTTTCGCTCCTATAGTTACTCGAATAGACCAGATGATGCTCTCAGAGAAAATTTTTCATACTTTACATGATACGATCCCAATGTATGACGCCAAATGGAACCCATGGTTTCTATATAGATTACAGGTATAACTGACCCTGAATTTAGTTTATTATGATTTGTTTTTCTTTTTTTTTGTGTCTTGCTCATTTCTGGTATTTATTTTATTTCACTTTATTATTTCCAAATGGGCATTTTTCCTTCCTCTTATATAATATTTTCTTTCCACCTTGGCGTAGGCCACATATGTTGTACGGGTTTAGTTTGGAATACTTCCAGAGTATTTGAGTTCTGATTCCTCCCAGGGCCCTGGGTAGGAGTTTATATGATATTCCTTTTGGTTTTCAGACTGGATGTATAGTTTTTATCATGCATACTTTGTCAATGCTGCTTAAACCACTTTGCTGTATGTGTTCACCTATGTCTTCGGTATTTACCGAGTGTTTTCTATTTCAAATAAAACTATTTGTAAACAAAAAAAAATGTAATTTACGTTGAGTCAAGATGTATTTACATAAAACACGCCCCATCACATCCATTTGAATGGCGCGCCCTTATGCCGCCAAAGATACACTACGCCGCCGTAACTTACGGCGCGCATTCTTTGAGGATTAAAAAAAAAAGTAAGTTACGGCGGCGTAGTGTATCTTAGATACGCTACGCCCAACGCAATTATGCGCCGATGTACGTGGATCTGCCCCCTAAGCTTCTTGTGCTGCGGAGTCATTCAAAACTCTTTTTAGAATAAGCAAGGCCAATTTTTTTTCTAAAGCGTAAAGCGCGGCTTTGTGAAGCTCCGGATCAGCTGAACTATTTCTCCCCTCTAAGCCCCGCGCACTCATCACCACGGACGGCCTCTAATGAATTGTCCCGTTAAATGTTCTAGCTCATAGATCCTTTCTAAATCTCCCCTAATTTTCTCCTAATGGCTATTTACCTACGCCGCCTCGTAGAATGTCAGCGGCCGCACATTCTCACGCATTTCTCAGGCTCCTCCAGATCTCACAGATAGCATTTTTAGTTATCACCAATGCGTCTTACTTTCAGCCAAGTAACTGGAGAATGGAAGTCACTAAAATAAAATTCAGTCTATTTAATCTCAGTATCTCGGTGTGATTGTGGAAGCGAACGCAAAAAAACAAAAAACAAATGCGCTGCTAGAAACATTTGTTGCACTCAATGGCTTGTTAGAGAGAAGGAAACAGCAAAACAACATGTTCTTTTCTTGTTTCAGTCTGTGCTTCGCTCACTCTGCATGTGTCATCCAAATCCCCTTTTTTGTTGTTATTTTATATCTCTTATTCCTGTGAATTTCTTAGCCTGTGTTCATTTACATCAGGGATCTCCAAACTGCGGCCCGGGGGCCAGATGCGGCCCTTTGCTTGCCTTTATCAGGCCCTTGGGGCACTGTTCCTTTCACTGATACTAAATGCTATTCCTCTCGCAGACACCAACTATGAGGCACTATTCTTGGTACTGTGTCATTGGAGCTACTGAAGTGATTTGAAGCTGAGTATAAGGCACCTGTTTCACAGAGCTGTTGTATCCAGTGACACTCTCACGCTGCTGCTAATCAACATTGTTTAACCCTATTTTACCATCTACTCTACAGGGACGGTATTCTGAGATTGAGTACTATTTGATGCTCTGAATTAATTAGCTCTGTACAGGGCTGGACTGGGACAAAAATTTGGCCCTGGACTTCATCCAGACTGGCCCACTTTGACAGGTCTTTCCCACGGTGGCCGGAAAACTCCCGCACCCCCCCGGCCACCCGCACCCCCTCTCCCCCTTCACTAGCCACTATCCGTTCTACTTTATTAGAGTAGAACGGCTGGTACTGGTACTCTTATTGGCAGAACCAGTGGGGAAGCTAGACATTTTTTCACCCAGGAAAAAGAATCAGTTTGGTGCCCCCTTATGGGACAAGATTAGGCAGAAGTGAGAAACTCCCAGGCCATAGCTGTTGAGTCAGCTGTCTGTCCCCACCCCCATGCTCCTTTGTCGTCCCCCTTGCTCCTCTGGTCCTCCCCCTGCTTCTTTGTTCCCCCCAGATGAGCGCTGTGGGCAGGGAGAGGAGGTGAGCACTGCAGGGAGGGAGAGACAGTGGAGCGGAGGGGGGCGGCGGTCCGCTGTCACTGAAGCCGGCCCACTGAGCCATCGGCCCACCGGGAAACTCCCTGTAGTCCCAATGGCCAGTCCATCCCTGGCTCTGTATTAATTTATTAATTAATTTCTATACACTAATTTTTTTTTTTTTTTTTTTTTCCTCATCTATATATATTTTGTGTGCTTCACCCCACTGTGGCAACACGACTAATCCCCTATTCAGGGTTTTGAATTATTATCACAATTGGATTGATCTTAGTAAGGTATCACATAAATTAGTTGTTTTTAGCGCATATGTTTATATTTTTCACATTTTGTTGTTTGGTTGGTAACCTGTTTCACATACTGCAGCTTTTTACATTTATTTATTAATTGTGTGGTGTATTTTGGATTTAGTAGCGCTGTAGTTTATCAGTTATATATTCTTGGTACTGACACCAATGATAAAACACTATTCCTCCCACTGAAACCAATGATGGAACACTATTCTTCCCACTGATACCAATGATAGGACACTATCCCACTGACACTGATGGGACACTATTCCACTGACACCAATGAGGGGGCACTATTCCATTGACAAAAATGAGGGGGGCACTATTCCACTGACACCAATGAGGGGGACACTATTTCACCCACTGACAGCATTGAGGGGACACTATTCCACTGACACCAATGATGGGACACTATTCCTCCCACTGACACCATTGAGGGGACACTATTCCACTGACACCAATGATGGGACACTATTCCTCTCACTGAAACCATTGAGGGGGCACTATTCCACTGACACCAATGAGGGGGGACACTATTTCACCCACTGACACCATTGAGGGGACACTATTCCACTGACACCAATGAGGGGGGACACTATTTCACCCACTGACACCATTGAGGGGACACTATTCCACTGATACCATCGATGGGACACTATTCCACTCACAACGATGGGACACTATTCCACTCACAACGATGATAGGACACTATCCCACTGACACTGATGGGACACTATTCCACTGACACCAATGAGGGGGGCACTTTTCCACTGACAACAATGAGGGGGGCACTATTCCACTGACAACAATGAGGGGGGCACTATTCCACTGACACAAATGAGGGGGACACTATTCCACCCACTGACACCATTGAGGGGACACTATTCCACTGACACCAATGATGGGACACTATTCCTCCCACTGACACCAATGATGGGACACTATTCCTCCCACTGACACAAATGATGGGACACTATTCCTCCCACTGACACCAATGATAGGACACTATTCCTTCCACTGACACCAATGATGGGACACTATTCCTCCCACTGACACCAATGATGAGACACTATTCCTCCCACTGACACAAATGATGGGACACTATTCCTTCCACTGACACAAATGATGGGACACTATTCCTTCCACTGACACCAATGAGGGGGACACTAAAAGGTGACTCAAGTATAAGCCGAGGGGGGCATTTTCAGCACAAGAAAATGTGCTGAAAAACTCGTCTTATACTCGAGTATATACGGTACCACCAAAGCACTATTTGTGGGGAAAAAAAAGGACAAAAATGTTATTTGGGTACATTTCGCATGACCGCTTAATTGTCAGTTAAAGTGACGCAGTGCCGTATTGCAAAAAAAAAATGGCCTGGCTATGAAGGGGGGTACATTTTCCGGAGGTCAAGTGGTTAAAGGGGGAGATGAGCTGATCTCTTTTCGCAAAAAAATCAACTGTCTTGTCCTTCACAGCAGATGCCAATACAAAGGCTCCATTCACATCTATGCGACAAAACGCCCGACGCCGGACGCTTCTGCCGCTAGAGGGGAGAATTCCCATTGCTGTCTATGGAGATGGTTCACATCTCATAGACGCCGAACGCCTGTCGCCTGAAAAAAAGTCCCGGACCCTTTTTTTCAGGCGACATTGGCGTTCGCCCATTGACAGCAATGGGAAGAATCTTAAAAAAAAAAAAAAGATACACACTCGCGGCAAAATACGCCGCGTACGCCGTACGCCGCTGTCGCATAGATGTGAATGCAGCCTAAAGGTATTTCTGCTCATCTTTTACCCTTTATCAAACCATTGCAGCTTTATGATGACATTTACCTATAGGAGCCCTCGCTGTCTTCATTTCTTCTCAGCCTTGGAAAGGTACGTGTGACCTTATGACATCATTTATCCTCTGAAGGCTCCTATAGTAGAGCTCTGATTTCCTAAGACAAATCTCTTTTACATCTCTAACATACACTGTGACAGGTAAGTCCCATTTATATATACAGTACGGAGCGCGACACATGTGACATTTTCTACTACACGTCGCCTAAATTTCCATTCCCATTTGTGCCATTAAATGTCGTCGGCATTAACTCATAGTTAGCGTAATGCTCAGGATCTCATCTTTATCACGGCGTGACTTGTATGTACAGTAGGCTTCATATGTGCAATGGAATGGAATTAACCACTTCAGCCCAGGAAGAATTTACCCCCCCTTCCTGACCAGAGCACTTTTTGCGATTCGGCACTGCGTCACTTTAACTGACAATTGCGCGGTCGTGCGACGCTGTACCCAAGCAAAATTGAAGTCCCTTTTTCCCCACAAATAGAGCTTTCTTTTGATGGTATTTGATCACCTCTGCGTTTTTTTTTTTTTGCGCTATGAAAAAAAATAAAAAATATTTTTTTTTTTTTTAAAAGCAATATTCTTTACTTTTTGCTATAATAATTATCCCCCCAAAAAAGACAGTGGGGCAGATCCACAGAGATCTGCACCCGCGCAGAGTATCAGAGATACGCTACGCCGCCGTACCTTACCTGGCTTTAGTTCGAATCCTTAAAGATTTTGCGCCGTAAGTTACGGCGGCGTAGTGTATCTCTGGCGGCGTAATTAGGGGGCATGTTTCATTTAAATGAAGCGCGTCCCCGTGCCGAATGAACTGCGCATGCGCCGTCCCTAAATTTCCCGCCGTGCATTGCGCTAAATGACGTCGCAAGGACGTCATTTTTTTAACATAGACGTGAATTACGTCCATCCGATTCACTGACGACTTACGCAAAAAAAATAAAAATTCAAATGAAACGCGGGAACGACGGCCATACTTAACATGGCAAGTCTAACTATACGCCGCAAAACCCCAGCTTTAACTATACGCCGGAAAAAGCCGCCTAGAGACGACGTAAGAGAATGCGACGGCCGCGCGTACGCTCGTGGATCGTCGGAAATAGCCAATTTGCATACTCGACACGGAAAACGTCAGGAACGCCACCCAGCGGACGCCGAATGATTGCATCTAAGATCCGATGGCGTACGAAGACGTATACCTGTCGGATCTAACCCAGATGCCGTCGTATCTTGTTTTGAGGATTCAAAACAAAGATACGACGCGGGAAATTTGAAAGTACGCCAGCGCATCACTAGATACGCCGGCGTACTCTCTTTGTGGATCTGCCCCATAGTGTCTACAAAATAGGGGATAGTTTTATGGCTTTATTATATATATATTTTACTAGTGATCTGCGATTTTTAGCGGGACTGCGACATTATGGCGGACACATCGTACACTTTTGACGCTATTTTGGGACCATTGTCATTTATACAGCGATCAGTGCTATAAAAATGCTCTGATTACTGTGTAAATGACACTGGCAGGGAAGAGGTTAACCACTAGGTGGTGAGGAAGGGGTTAAGTGTGTCCTAGGGAGTGATTCTAACTGTGTGGGGGCTGGGCTACCAGTGACATGACATTGATCACTGCTCCCGATCACAGGGAACAGTAGATCAGTGTCTGCTGGGCATCTCCCCGTTCTGCTTCTCTGTGACACGATCGCGGGACACTGACAGACATTGAGTCTGCAGGTCCCGCGGGCACGGTCATGAAGGTTTTTAGTGTTTTTCATTATTAGTGTCTTACAACACGTTTTTTTTTAATCCAATGGATCAAAAACGTAAAAAAAAAAGCATTGGTGAGCCGCGTTTATTTGTGTTTTTGGTCCTTTTTAGATGTTTTTGGACGTTATGGAGTTTTTACGTCTGAAAACAGCTGAAAAAACGACTCTCATAACCCACTATTTTTTTTGTTTAAGCTTAAAAAAAATAACTATTTGATTCTGAGAGGGATTTTTCAGCTGTTTTTAGCTGTAAAAAAGCTCTAACGTCAAAAAACGCTGATCAGCGCTCAAGAACGCGTCTCACCAACTATTTTTAGGCCTCATGCACACTGGACGTTAAAATAACGTTATAAAAACGCTAGTAGCTTTGCAGTGAGTTTTTGAACTTTTTTCAATTTTTTTTTAAAGTTTTTTCAATAGCGTTTTTTTTTTTTATTAGCGGGGGTTTTTTTTTTTTTTGCATCTTTCCGCGTTAGCATATTTTTTTTAAGATTTGCTTTCCTTTTTTTAATGGATCAAAAAGTTTAAAAAACTCTGGTGAGCGAGATTTTTGAGCGTTTTATAGACGTTAATCAGTGTTTATTTGTGTTTTTTTTTAAATATTTTTTTTTTTTTTTTTCAATGGATCAAAATGTAAAAACAAATGCTGGTGAGTGAGGTTTTTGAGCGTTTATCAGCGTTTATCAGCGATCGGCGGAGGCTCTTTACCACGTGATCAGCTGTGTCCAATCACGGCTGATCATGATGTAAACAGGAAGAACCGTTGATTGGCTCTTCCTCACTCGCGTTTGACAGACGCGAGTAGAGGAGAGCCGATCGGTGGCTCTCCTGACAGGGGGGGTTTGCGCTGATTGTTTATCAGCATAGCCCCCCCCCCCCCGCGGATTCCCACACTGGACCACCAGGGAAGCCACCAGGACCACCAGGGAAGGGGGCAACATGTGGATGGCCAGGTATGTACCCCATGGCCATCCACATGTTAAAAAAATCTCTGCAATAGATGCCAATCAGTACCCACAAATGGGCACTGACTGGAAATATGTGCACAACATAAAAAAAAGTGATGCCCAGCAATGCCACCATCAGTATCATCAGTGCCACCCCTCAGTGTCCATCAGTGCTACCTCTCGGTGCCCACCAGTGCCCATCTGTGCTACCTCTCAGTGCCCATCCATGCCCATCAGTGCCCATCTGTGCCACCTATCAGTACCACCCATAAGTGCCCATCAGTGCCACCCATAAGTGCCCATCAGTGCCACCCATAAGTGCCCATCACTTCATTTTTTTTTCAAAATTTGTGGTCTTTTTTTAGTTGTTGCGCAACAAATAAAAACCGCAGAGGTGCCGTCTATCAGTGACCATCATCAGTGCCACCTCATTGGTGCCACCTCATCGGTGCCCGTCAATATCAGTGCCCGTAATTGAAGAACAAAACTTACTTATTTACAAAAAATGTAACAGAAAAAAATAAAAACTTTATTTTTTTTTCAAAATTTGTGGTCTTTTTTTAGTTGTTGCGCAACAAATAAAAATCGCAGAGGTGATCAAATACCACCAAAAGAAAGCTCTATTTGTGGGGGAAAAAAATGATAAAAATGTCATTTGGGTACAGTGTAGCATGACCGCGCACTTGTCATTCAAATTGCGACAGCGCTGAAAGCTGAAAATTGGCTTGGGCAGGAAGGTGCGTAAGTACCCCCAGTATTCAAGTGGTTAAATATATATATTTTTTTCATTTTATTTTAATTTATTTCATTTTTTTTTTATTTCTTTAGTGTTTACATCTACTCTCCTGTGCGTGGCCATGGAGGGGGTGGTAAAAAAATAGGCGGATGATACAGCTTTAAAGCTCCTTGCATTAATCTTCTGAATAAGCCCAATAAGAAATATTGCAATCACCTTGGTGAAAGGACAGTCGTGGCCACTAGGTGGCGCAGCTGTGCCTCTCCCAGCCGTGGATTCCGCACACACAGCTTTGCTAATATTCCAATAATCTCCCCGCATTCTCCACGCTCAGAGGCAGGAGAGTTTTTATTTGTTGATTCCTCTAAGCCCCTGTGTGCACATATTCCTGCCTGACTCCGCACCGCCAACATAACAAAATAAATTCTTCCTAGAAGCCACGCTGAATAAATCCGGCTGCAACTTCCTTTCGTTTCCACCGTAAATCCGCGCGCCGTCTTTGGGGAGAAAAGGAGAAATTTTATTACAGACACCGGTAGGGAGATATAAAAAAATGACAGCTGTACGTCAAGAGAAATCTCTATATCTCCGTCCTTGTTCTAGGCGCGGTTCTCATGCCCTACTGAGGTCAGGGCGCAGCGGGTGGTCACCTTCCATGTCAACATCCGATCTGCTGCAGCTAAAGTTTCAGCTTCCACCCCAGCCCCCCCCCCCTCCTCCCGTCCCCCACATAAATTCGAAAAAAAATCGTAAATCCCGAAAATCAAAACTAAACGTAGATAAAAAAAAAACGTCCCCCCCCCCACGATCATCGGGAGCCTTTTCTATTGGTCCTGGGGCCCTTCCAATTGAGTACCATTTTTTTTTTTATTATTGCGCTGCCCAGAGGCGTAACTAGACATGTGCAATTGGTTTTCGTTACATTAATTCGTTTTTTAACAAATTTGTTAATTCCGAAACATCCGAAGTACGAAAAACATCGTAAATTCGAAAAAATACATGAAATTCGTAAAAAATCGTAAATTTAAAAAAAAAACGTAAATTCGAAAACAAAACGTAAATTTCGAAAATCAAAAATAAACATAGATTAAAAAAAAAAAAACACCCCCCCCCCCGAAAAACATCGTAAATTCGAAAAAATATATGAAATTCGTAAAAAATCGTAAATACAAAAAAAAATACGTAGATTCGAAAAAAAAATCGTAAATTCCGAAAATCAAAAATAAACATAGATTTAAAAAAAAAACGTCCCCCCCCCCCACGATCATCGGGAGCCCTTTCTATTGGTCCTGGGGCCCTTCCATTTGAGTACCATTTTTTTTTTTTATTATTGCGCTGCCCAGAGGCGTAACTAGACACATGCAATTTTTTTTTTTCGTTACATTAATTCGTTTTTTTTTAACAAATTTCGACAAATTGGTTAATTCCGAAACATCCGAAGTACGAAAAACATCGTAAATTCGAAAAAATATATAAAAATTCGTAAAAAATCGGAAATTTAAAAAAAAAACTTAAGTTCGAAAGAAAATCGTAAATTCCGAAAATCAAAAATAAACGTAGATTCAAAAAAAATAAAGTCCCCCCCCCATCTCCGTCCTTGTTCTAGGCGCGGTTCTCATGCCCTACTGAGGTCAGGGCGCAGCGGGTGGTCACCTTCGATGTCAACATCCGATCTGCTGCAGCTAAAGTTTCAGCTTCCACCCCGTCCCCCACGACCATCGGGAGCCCTTTCGCCCTTTCTATTGGTCCTGGGGCCCTTCCATTTGAGTACCATTTTTTTTTTTATTATTGCGCTGCCCAGCGGCGTAACTAGACACGTGCAATTGGTTTTCGTTACATTAATTAGTTTTTTTTTTTCGACAAATTTGTTAATTCCAAAACATCCGAAGTACGAAAAACATTGTAAATTTGAAAAAATACATGAAATTCGTAAAAAATCGTAAATAAAAAAAAAAACATAAAATCGTAAATTCCGAAAATCAAAAATAAACATAGATTAAAAAAAAAAAACGCCCCCCACGATCATCGGGAGCCCTTTCTATTGGTCCTGGGGCCCTTCCAATGATTAAACATTCCCATAGACACACTCCTAAGCCTTGTGGACAGCCTTCCCGGAAGAGTTGAAGCTGTAATAGCTGCAGAGGGGAAGCCGCCTCAATATTGAACCCTACGGACTAAGACTGGGATGCCATTAACGTTCATGTGCGTGTACAGGCAGGCGTCCCAATACTTTTGACAATACAGTGTACTGTATGTAATAGACACATCCAAACAGAACCTTCTTTGTGTACCAATCATTGTATATATTATAGTAGGGCAAAACAAAAAAGGGCAAGAGTGACAAAGTAAAAGGTCAAAATTGTAAAAATATGTCACTAAGCTCATCCCCCTAAAACCTGTAATATTTATAATGGAAAACATTATGATGAAAGTATGAAGCAGATAACGTCTGGCTGGCCTGGTAACTAACCTCAGAGAGACGGAGAAATAGACAACAATGAGTTTGGCGTGTGTGCAATTATCGGCCAGCTCAGAGGATGGAGTAAATAATAGCGCACTCAGGATTGTGTAGGTGGTGTGAGCAATTATTTACAACCGGCTTCCATTCTGTGTTACTAGAGAGCTTAACTATTTTATCCCCAAACCCAATGGTTAAAAAAAAAAATGATATAGATATATCTATCTATCTATCTATCTATCTATCTATCTATCTATCTATCTATCTATCTATCTATCTATCTATACAGAGAGAGAGAATGTGTTTATTGTTTTATTAGTATTATTATTATATGTTATATTACATCGCTACAAATGTTTTTGAAGTGCATCTATTTACCGTATTCATCTTGCTATAACGCGCCCCGGCGTATAGCGCGCACCCCCGAACTTGAAGGAAAATTCCTGGAAAAAAAAAATTACTTACAGTTTTCATTAAATTCTGTGCCCTTTCTTCTCCAAACGTACCTTTGCTCATTCCGGCCAAAAAGTTCTATTTTAACCTCATCGGTCCACAGAACTTGTTTCCAAAATGCATCAGGCTTGTCTATATGTTCATTTGCAAATTTCAAACGCTGATTTTTGTGGTGAGGACGTAGAAGAGGTTTTTATAGTGGAATAGTGTACCACAACTCCAGTGTCTGCCAGATCTTTCTGGAGGGATCGTGCAGTCAAACGTAGGTTTTGAATTGCTTTTCTCACAATCCTGCGAGCTGTTCTGTCTGATATGTTTCTTGGTCTTCCAGATCTTGCTTTAACTTCCACTGTTCCTGATGACTGCCATTTCTTAGGCCTAGTACACACGAGAGGATTTATCCGCGGATACGGTCCAGCGGACCTTTTCCGCGGATAAATCCTCTCGAGGATTTCAGCGGATTTGGATCCGATGGAGTGTACTCACCATAGGATCGAACTCCGCGCCGAAATCCCTTCGCGATGACGTGTCGCGCCGTCGCCGCGATGATGACGGGGCGACGAGCGCGACGCTGTCATATAAGGAATTCCACGCATGCGTCGAATCATTACGACGCATGCGGGGGATCCCTTCGGACGGATCGATCCGGTGAGTCTGTACAGACCACCGGATCGATCCGCGGGAGCCAATTCAAGCGGATAGATTTGTAGACATGTCTACAAATTTTAATCTGCTGGAATTGGGAAATTTCCGCGGATAAATATCCGCAGGAATGTACACACCATAGAATCTATCCGCTGAAACCGATCCGCTGAGATTTTTCAGCGGATGGATTCTATGGTGTGTACGGGGCCTTAATTACATTCCGAACAGAGGATATTGACATCTGAAAACGCTTTGCTATCTTCTTATAGCCTTCTCCAGCTTTGTGAGCGACAACTATTTTCACTTTCAGTTTTCTAGACAACTGCTTAGAAGAACCCATGGTGCTGATTGTTGGGGCAAGGTCAGATGAGTCTGGGCATTTAAAACCTTTGAGATTGACATCACCTGGTCTTCCCAGACGATGCTTGAGAACAATCCATGACACTGGCAGGTCTCAGCTTTACAAAGGGGGCAGTACATGCTAGAAATTCTGCAGGGTGCCCAAACTTTTGCAGACACCATTTTTTTGTTTTCTGTCATTTTGAAAGTGTAAATGATGGAAATAAAATCTAACTTTTTTTGACATATTATAAGAATGTCTAATCTGTAATTTGATGCCTTTTGGAGATTTTTCCATCTTTCCTTGGCTTCGTTATGCACATTAATACAAATTTTTACCTGGGGTGCCCAAACTTTCGATCCTCACTGTACATAATATATAACGTGTTGGAGAAGTGTGATCAATGTGTAAGTCATGCCTCCTGCACACGGAAAATGTATTTTGGATGATTCGTCTATCTATGTGATCCTCGATTCAGATGAAGAAAAAGAAAAAAAAAAACATTATCAACCATTTTACTACTGTGTGATAATGATTAGGGATCGTCTCTTCTTCCACATTTCTTGACACAGGAGACAGTTACTAAGATACAAAAACCTCCTTGAATGCATATTTTATTTTATTTATTTATTTTTCGCAGCTTTTCCTTACAAAATGTTCTTGTTTGAAAAGTGACAAGATCTTATGAAAATTACAGATTTTCAAAGTTTAGTATTTTTTTTTTCAAATAATTCAGGTTTAACTTTTTTTTTTATACAGCTGTAGGCAGAGGTGGGCTGTACACTTCAAAGCACTACTGCCAAATACTACTACGATTATTATTGGTACTACTTTTGTAGCTGCCAGTATTACCTCTAATAAGAGCTACTACTGCAACCATGGCTGTTACTACTAATGGGGTGGATTCAGGTACGACTTGCGCCCTCTTACGGAGGCGCAGCGTACCGTTTTAACGCTGCGCCTCCGTAAATTACCTGCGCTACGCTTCATTCATGAAGCAGTAGCTACGTAATTTGCGCGGGCGCTCCTTAAAACTGCCCGGCGTAAGGGCGCGTAATTTAAATGATCCCGTAGGGGGCGTGGATCATTTAAATTAGGCGCGTTCCCGCGCCGAACGTAGTGCGCATGCTCCGTCGGGAAACTTTCCCGACGTGCATTGCGGCAAATGACGTCGCAAGGACGTCATTTGCTTCAACGTGAACGTAAATGGCGTCCAGCGCCATTCACGATTCACTTACACAAACGACGTAATTTTCAAACATCGCGACGCGGGAACGACGGGTATACTTAGCATTGGCTGCCCCTGCTAATAGCAGGAGCAGCCTTACGCGGAACCCGACGAACGTAAACGACGTAAACTGCGTACGTATGGCGCGCGTACGGTTGTGAATCGGCGTTAGTATGCAATTTGCATACTCTACGCTGACCACTACGGGAACGCCACCTAGCGGCCATCGTAAGAATGCAGCCTGCGATACGACGGCATAAGAGCCTTATGCCAGTCATATCTTAGGCTGCAGTCGGCGTAACAAGCTTTCTGAATACAGAAAAGTTGTTACGCCGGCGCAACTAAGAAATTGCGCTGCGTAACTATGGTTACGCAGACGCAATTGCTTACTGAATCCACCCCAATGTTTTTACCAAGGATTACTGTTTTGTTTTTAATACCACTGCTACTACTAATGCCCTGTACACACGATCGGTCCATCCAATGAAAACGGTCTGAAGGACCGTTGTCATCGGTTAACCAATGAAGCTGACTGATGGTCTGATGTGCCTACACACCATCAGTTAAAAAAATCGATCGTGTCAGAACGTGGTGACATTTCTGATCTGAGCATGCGTGGGTTTTTAACCGATGGACGTGCCTACAAACGATCGTTTTTTTTCTATCGGTTAGGAACCCATCCATTTTAGATTTAAAACAAGTTGGCTTTTTTTTAACCGATGGATAAATAACCGATGGCGCCCACACACGATCGGTTTGGTCCGATGAAAACGGTCCATCAGACCGTTCTCATCGGTTTAACCGATCGTGTGTACGCGGCCTAAGGGTTACCACTACTACTGTTACTACTACTACTGATATTCCTATTAAGAATTACTACTGCTACTACTCACATTCCTACTATAGAATGGAAAACTACTACTGTTACTACTAGGGATGAGATTCGTATTCGAGTCAAACTCATTTAAATCTGATGTTACAAGGGGCGAAGCCTGTACAAAGGGGTGTCATCATTGGCCGGGGGCAGCAAGACATCTAAATATGGTCCTGCAGATGCTGCCTCACTGCCCAGACGATAAACCCAAATAGTGTAATGAAAAACCAGAATAAGGTCCCACATGTCAGGAACGGCTCCAGATCAGCCCTGACATACAAGGCACATTTATTTTCCCAGCACAGACAACTTAAAAATGAATTAAAACATTAACGGTTTTATAACAACAATCTTCATGTCATGAGATGAGTAATCCCGATGCAGGTGCACAATCAGGATCCCGAAACGTAATTACACAAACTCGGCGCATGAATTAGTAAATTAGATCAGCTTCTGAAAATAGTTTGAGTGCTGTCTGATTCCTTCGCCTCTTCAACCTCACTTGACACGATTAAAGAAGTACTCCGATTCTGAGTTGGTGTGTTTTTAGGTTCATTTGTGGATTTATGAGTTCTCCTCTTGACCCTACTGACTATTCACCCCATTCCCACCCAGCCCAGTCATCCCTTTATCTTGGTCTCTTCACCCAGGGAGAAGGGGAGGTGCAGGAAGGACTACCTAATCTAGGGTGACCCGAAGTCCCTGGTTTCCAGGGTCCAGTCCCTGCATTGAGGACACTGTCCCCGGAGCCCTTCTGTCCCTGAATTTGTCCCCGGATCCTGGGTAGGTGCATTGATGGGCACCAGTGAGGCTGCATGAACAAGAAAATAATGATGTTATGCGGTTGGGCTGGTATCATAAAGCTATGGGGCTGGTATGAAATAATTTCCAGATGGGCACAGATGGGTGCATTGATGGGGACCGGTGAGGCTGCATTGATGGGGATCGGTGAGGCTGCATTGATGGGGACCGGTGAGGCTGCATTGTTGGGGATCGGTGAGGCTGCATTGATGGGGACCGGTGAGGCTGCATTGATGGGGACCGGTGAGGCTGCATTGATGGGGACCGGTGAGGCTGCATTGATGGGGACCGGTGAGGCTGCATTGATGGGCACTGGTGAGTATAATACACTCTTCAAATGTGCCTTAAAATGCATGAACAAGAAAATAATGACGTTATGTGGTTGGGCTGGTATCATAATGCTATGGGGCTGGTATGAAATGATTTCCAGATGGGCACAGATGGGTGCATTGATGGGCACCGGTGAGGCTGCATTGATGGGGACCGGTGAGGCTGCATTGATGGGGACCGGTGAGGCTGCATTGATGGGGACCGGTGAGGCTGCATTGATGGGGACCGGTGAGGCTGCATTGATGGGGACCGGTGAGGCTGCATTGATGGGGACCTGGGAGGCTGCATTGATGGGGACCGGTGAGGCTGCATTGATGGGGACCGGTGAGGCTGCATTGATGGGGACCGGTGAGGCTGCATTGATGGGGACCTGGGAGGCTGCATTGATGGGGACCAGGGAGGCTGCATTGATGGGGACCAGGGAGGCTGCCTTGATGGGGACCGGTGAGGCTGCCTTGATGGGGACCGGTGAGGCTGCCTTGATGGGGACCGGTGAGGCTGCCTTGTTGGGGACCGGTGAGGCTGCATTGATGGGGACCGGTGAGGCTGCCTTGTTGGGGACCGGTGAGGCTGCATTGATGGGGACCGTAAGGCTGCATTGATGGGCACTGATGAGCACTGGTGAGTATAATACACTCTTCAAATGTGCTTTAAAATGCTGGTATCAGAATGCTATGGGGATGGTATGAAATGATTTCCAGAAATAACATATATACAATACAATTATTACATAAACACATACTACATACACTGCATATATCATTTAAGGGAAAATATGCTTATAAAATAGTTTACTATTTGCAAAAAAATAAAATAAAAAATAAGTCCCCGGATTTCATTTTAAAAATCTGGTCACCTTAACCTAATCACTCAACCACTGTGATACATGATCGGGATCTGGTCCGGGGTTGGGATGCACACTCAGGTCAAAAACCACAGCTGTCCATGGAAATACAGTAGATGTGTGGCATGTAGATATTAAAGCCCACTCTTGTTGTCGCCACACATACACATTACATGGGTGAAAAGAGGTTGAAATGTGTGCATTTCCAGTTTTAGAGGATACAGGTTTGTAAGCCATCACTCTAAAAGAGCTATGAGAGCTACAGTACACTATGGGCCAGATTCACAAAGAGTTACGCCGGCGTATCAGTAGATGCGCCGACGTAACTCGGAATCTAAGCCCGTCGTAAGTTTAAGTGTATGCTCAAACTGAGATACACTTAAACCTAGCTAAGATACGACGGCCTGCGCCATCGTATCTTAGGGTGCAATTTTTCCGCTGGCCGCTAGGTGGCGCTTTCGTTGATTCGTCTAATATGTAAATTACTTGATACGCCGATTCACGAACGTACGCTTGCCCGTCGCAGTAAAGATACGCCGTTTCCGGAAGAGATACGCTGCTTAAAGATAAACATGCTCCCTAGGTGGCGTAGCCAATGTTAAGTATGGCCGTCATTCCCGTGTCGAAATTTGAAAATTTTACGTCGTTTGCGTAACTCGTCCGTGAATGGGGCTGGACGTAATTTACGTTCACGTCGAAACAAATAACGTCCTTGCGGCGTACTTTGGAGCAATGCACACTGGGAAATTCCACGGACGGCGCATGCCATACATATTGACTTGTTTCAACAAAACCTCTGAAGACCTGTATAAAGGTCGAAACGTGTCAGGAATTGTTATATGCTTGTATATACACATGTCAAGCTGTTCGACAGTTGTTGTCTTTTGTCATTTATTTATATGTATGGGAATTTCAACCACTTTCGTACCTTTGTAACTCCTATCTTAACTATTTGAATATTCCCCTTGTATGTGTCATCACATAATAAAAACTTCCTTCTTTTTACATACGTTGTCTATAATCCATTAATTGAGCTGCCCAAAAACCCCATTGGGGGAAATACCCTTGACAATAATTTCGGGGTGAGCAGCATTATCTCTCTGCAAAATGTGTTTTTTTTTCCTTTTTCTACTTTAACATGAGGTAGCAAAGTCCTTCTTCTCTACCAAGATGGCCACCCTCATACAGAGATACAGTGCAGAGCAAGACTTTGCAATTCAGTAATGCGGAAAAGATTAGCTGCAGGAAGACCACGGGCAATACTGGCAACTTGTCCTTTGCTTTCTGCTTGATTTTTATTTATTTATTTTGGATACAGCTTTCCCAGTTCATGTCCTCTTTAACCACTTGCTTACTGGGCACATATACCCCCCTCCTGCCCAGGTGAAATTTCAGCTTCCGGCACTGCGTCGCTTTAACTGACAATTGCGCGGTCGTGCGACGTGGCTCCCAAACAAAATTGACGTCCTTTTTTCCCCACACGTAGAGCTTTCTTTTGGTGGTATTTGATTGCCTGTGCGGTTTTTATTTTTTGCGCTATAAACAAAAAAGTGCGACAATTTTTAAAAAAATTCAGTATTTTTTACTTGTTGCTATAATAAATATGCCAATTTTCAGTTTAGGCCGATTTGTATTCTTCTACATATTTTTGGTAAAAAAAAAAAAAAAAAAAAATCGCAATAGGCGCAAAAGTTATAGCGCCTACAAAATTATTATTTTTTATTATTTTTTTTTTATTACTAGAAATGGCGGAGATCTGCGATTTTTATTGGGACTGCAACATTATGGCGGACACATCGGACACTTTTGACACATTTTTGGCGCCATTCACATTTATACTGCGATCAGTGCTATAAATATGCACTAATTACTGTATAAATGTGACTGGCATTGAAGGGGTTAACACTAGGGGGTGAGGAAGGGGTTAAATATGTTCCCTGCATTGTGTTCTAACTGTAGGTGGAGGGGGGGTGACTGGGGGGGGGGATGACCGATCTGTGTCCCTATGTACAAGGGACACAGATCGGTCTCCTCTCCAGAGACGGGACGCTGTCTCTGTGTGAGCCGGCAATGAGAGATGATCTCATATGTTTACATATGAGATCATCTCTCATTGGCCGCACAGATCGCATCGCAAATGGCCACTCTGATTGGCCGTTCGCAGCGATCTGTAATTGGCTGTGTCCAAGGGACACGGCCAACACAGAGTTTCCCCGCTGCGCGCTCTGGAGCGCGCGCGGGGAACTCCCAAAGGGGCGGACGTCAATTGATGTCCACTTGGATATTCAGGTCCGCTCTGTAGCCGTCATTCGGCTATAGCGCGGGTCTCAAGTAGTTAATAAGAAAACTGTCTCTGCACCAGCAAAGACCAATATGACTGGCCTAAAATTAACTTCATGACCCAACCTACTGATAACAATGATAAATAGTCCTTGGTTTGTAATTTATCCTGCATATCATTAAAGCTTCATTTGCTTAACAAATTAGATATAATACAACATGGTAGCTTAGGGAATTCTATAGCGTTTGAGAGCAACATAAATAAAGTTGGAGTTTTCTGCAAGTGGGTGATTCAGAAAGAAATAGCTCTCCATCTTTTCGAGACGGAACGAGTGACCCCTTTGCATGCAAACTACCGAGACAAAGGACACACCCGTATCATGTCCCAAGGTACACAGATCATAAAGAATGAATATGCAAAACATGATTGGTTAAACCTGCATCCCCCCCCCTTTTTTTCACAGCTTCTTCCTTATACTGTTTTTTCGAAACAACAGATTAAATAATTGTGAGTTTGGATGTTGGGTTTTGTGTTGTATAAAACTTTAGGTGGTTATATAGTGCATTTTATAGAGGTCTACACCTTAGATAAAAAAAGGCAACTGTGGAGGAAAGAGGGACAGAGGGTTCCAAAAGATGGTCAGTCCATCCCAATAAGGAAAACTTGGGGAAATGTACATGATTTGGTGAACATTTTCTAGTACAGTGGAACCTCGGATTGCGAGTAACGCGGTTAACGAGCGTTTCGCAATATGAGCACTGTATTTGGAAAAATCCTAACTCGGTTTGCGAGTGTTGTCTCGCAAAATGAGCAAGATTCAGGCCAAGTGTGCAGTACTGCATTTGGCCTGAGTTGGGGGGGGGGGGCACCAGAGCCGAACAGCGCAGATCGTCGCCGATTGGCGACGTTCTGAGCTGGGCAGAAATGCTTGGAAAGACTCGGACATACTACATTCCCGAGTCTTTCGGAGGTTTGCCGAGGTCAGCCAAGCTGTCCTCAGGCCTTTCCGGCTGTATCCGAGGCTCTCCGGCTCCCCCCGCCTCTGGCCACACGTGGTATTGCATGCCATTGAAGTCAATGCGGAACAAATTAATTTTTGTTTCCATTGACTTCAATGGGAAAACTTGCTTTGATACTTTGGATTACGAGCATTCGCCTGGAACGGATTAAGCTCGTAATCCGAGGTTCCACTGTATACTACTTTCTTATTAAGAAAATCACTTCAATAGGTCTGGAAATTCTCACCCCCTCAATCAAAGGCGTAACTACGGCTCATGGTGTGCCATAGCTAATTTTTGATGGGGACCACAGTGGCTTCTCTGTAGCAGCTGGCAATGTCAACTTTGACAATACTGCCATTGATCTTAAAAAACAATATTCCCAAATTAAGGTCAGGAATAGGGATGAGCTTCGAGTTCGAGTCGAACTCATGTTCGACTCGAACATTGCCTGTTCGCCTGTTTGGCGAACAACGAACAATTCGAACAATTCGAAAAGCCACGGAACACCCTGTTAAAGTCTATGGGAGAAATCTAAAGTGTTCATTTTAAAGGCTAATATGCAAGTTATTGTCCTAAAAAGTGTTTGATCACCTCCCACAGTACTGTCCCCTTCACATCACCCCAAGCAGAACTGTGCTCCCTTCACATCCCCCCAACAGCACAGCCCCCCGTTTACATCTCCCCTCACAGCACTGCCCCTTTACATCACCCCCCCCCCCACAGCACTTCTCCCTTCCTTTACGTCAACCCCCCCCCCACACACCCCCCACACACACATAGCACTGTCCTCCCTTTGCATCAGCCCCCTAGCACAAACCCCTAACCCCCCCCCCTCTACACACAGCCAGAGTAGTGTCATATGCCCCCTTCACTCTCCTACCTTAGACAGAGCAGAGAGCAGGAGGCAGAGCATTTCTGGACCGAGTGTGGGACCCACAATATTGAACGGGTGTGGGAGCAGGAGCTGCCAAGGTTAACTTTTTGTATTATTTAGCAGGCGATTGGCTGCTAGGACCTGGCTAGGATACTGGCGGTATTTGAGCGGGCAATGTGGCTGTATTTGAGGGGGCAAACTGGCGACATTTGAAGGGGAAAACTGGCGGCATTTGAGGCGGCAAATTGGCGGTATTTGAGGGGGAAAACTGGTGGCATTTGATGGGGCAAACTGGCGGCATTTGATGGGCACAGAGTCTGCGTTTGATGGCACAGTGGCGACAGTTTTTTTTTTTTTTCAGTTTGTTTGCGCCCCTCCAAAAATTTTGAGCACCAGCCGCCACTGGTAAGATGTCAGTACATGAATTGAAATTCCAGCTTTCAGTAGACTGATCCTTTAGTTAGGGATTTGCTCTGGCAAGTTGTAATGCATACACAATATTTTACAGAGTACATTGCTGCACACCAAAGGGATGAAATTAAGAAAAACTAAATGTTCTCATTTATGTACAGTAATTACCTGATATTCCCAAAAATAATTAACTCAACATTTAGAAAGGGTCTGGGATGTTGTGATGGCTGCATATAGTTTTCTTTTTTTTTTAGGCTTTCTTTCCTTTATTTTTACCTGGTGATCTGGCCAGTAATGTTGTTGTTTTTCAACAGAACAAGCTCTCCTGCGGTTATAGCAGTTAGAGTGTTGAGACAAACCATATACCAATGATCACTGCTAAAGGTGCCCCCTGTGCTCCTTCATCCATCGCAAGCCGTCCTATCTTAGTCTTAGATATGTTTAAGCGTATCTCTGTTTGAGCATACGCTTAAACATAGGTCGGCGTAGATTCTGAGTTAGGTTGACTTATCTACTGATAAGTCGGCCTAACTCTACCTGAATCTACCTATAAGTCTTTTAAAAACAAATCAAGTTTGTCACTTTTCCCTTGTAAAAATGCGATACACCGGATGTAATAAAATGTGTCTGTTATACTATTGGAATTATAGCCCAAAAAAAAAGATGAAATGCACTTTTAATACCCTTCCTTCAGCTTTATCACTCTTGCATCTTTAAATTATTTTTGTTTTGAAGTAAACAATAAGCTGAGCTCCCCGGTATGTACTCTAAATTAATTTATTGTGCGTAGAAGCTCACCGCGGAGCCGCAATGAAATTTAAAAAGATTTTCTTGCTATTGATCTAAGAGCGCAATACATTTGTAATCAGCAAGTATGTTTTATCTGTAGTTGGCTATGAGAGTACGTTGAAACTTTTACACACTGCTTGAATCTCGAGGTACGCAGTATACAGCCACTCTGCTGGATTCAGAAACGAGTCACGACAGCTTATCTCCGGATACGCCGTCGTAACTCTGAGTTGCGGGGTCGTAACTATGCGACTGATTCATAGAATCAGTTACGCATAGATTTCCCTAAGATCCGACCGGCGTAAATGTCTTACACCGTCGTATCTTAGGCTGCATATTTACGCTGGCCGCTAGGTGGCGCTTCCGTATATTTACGCGAGGAATATGCAAATGATGTAGGTACGCCGATTCAGAAACTTACGTCCGCCCGGCACATTTTTTAACGTCATTTACGTTAGGCTTTTTCTGGCGTAAAGTTAACCCTGCTATATTAGGGGTATCCTATGTTAAGTATGGATGTCGTTCCCGCGTAAAATTTTGAAAATTTTACGTAGTTTGCGTAAGTCGTTCGCGAATAGGGCTGTACGTAAGTTACGTTCACATCTAAAGCATTGACGATTTGCGGCGGAATTTCGAGCATGCGCACTGGGATTCTTTCACGAACGGCGCATGCGGCATTCGTAAAATACGTCAAATACGTGGGGTCACAGTGAATTTAAATAAAACACGTCCACATCATCCACATTTGAATTAGGCGGGCTTACGCCGGACCACATACGTTACGCCGCCGTAACTTAGGGCGTACGTTCTTTCTGAATACGGAACTTGCGCCCTAATTTATGGCGGCGTAACGTATCTGAGATACGTTACGCCCCGCTGATAGATACTTCAATGTATCTGAATCCGGGCCACTGTGTATATCAAATATATTTTAAAGTCGGGTAGATATAAAAGACTTACATGAATTCAGTTCTGCATCCATTCAGACATCAATAAATGTTTTTTTTTTTAATACAAGCAATGTAATTACCTGAATGTGACTTGATCTCAGCCTTTTGTCTTCTCTGTACAGCAAAGCTCAGACTGGAAAAGAGAGAAGCAGCACAAGGAGCCAATAAGTTATGCTAGAGTGGGACATGGTACATGCTGATAGGAGAGAGCAGTGAGATAGAGATGAGCTCATCAGTTTGCTGTTTCTCCTTTTGATGTCCACTCACAGACGTATACAGTGGAACAAGCATAATCCATTCCAGAAGAATGCTCGTAATCCAAAGCACTCGCATATCCAAGCGAGTTTCCCCATAGAAGTCAATGGAAACTAAAATAATTTGTCCCGCATTGACTTCTATGGCATGCAATACCGCATGTGGCCAGAGGTGGGGGGGGTGGGGTGCCGGAGAGCCTTGGAAATACTCAGGGACAGCTTGGCTGAACTTAAAAACTCTCAGGCCTCGTACACACGACCAAGTTTCTCGGCAAAAACCAGCAAGAAACCTGCTGGGAGATATTTTTTTGCCGAGGAAACCGGTCGTGTGTACATTTTCGTCGAGGAAACTGTCGAGAAACTCGACGAGCCAAAAAGAGAGCAAATTCTCTATTTCCTCGACAGCCTAACAGGGAACTCGACGAGGAAAACCATGTGTTTCGCCCGTCGAGTTCCTCGGTCGCATGTACGAGGCTTCAGAAAGGCTCGGGAATGGGTATTTCCAAGTATTTCAGATCAGCTCTGTCGCCCCTGAACCTCTGGCCAAATGCGGTACTGCACACCGTAGAGGCTGGCATACTCTGGCATACCGAGTTAACTACTTGCCGACCGCCCACCGTCGTTATACGTCATCACTTTAGAGATGAATATCTCGGTAACGGTAGCAGCTGCTGCCACAATCGAGATATTCATCTCTTCTGTGGGCGGCCGTGTTAACGATAATGGCGGTCTCCGCGGCGAATCCGCCGCGAGATCGCCGTTATCGGTGGCGGGAGAGGGGCCCCCCCCCCTCCCGCCGCTGTTCCGCGCCCTCCGCCGCTTACCGGAGCCGTCGGTAGCGGCGGAGGAGATCGCGACCATCCGGATGGTGAGCGGGGACGAGACTGAAGGAAAAATCTCCTTCGCCCGTCCCCATAGCTCCGCTGGGCGGAAGTGACGTCAAAACGTCAGTCCCGCCCAGCGTCTTAAAGAAACATTTTTTTTTTTGTCATTTGAAAAAATGACATTTCCAAATTTTTTTTTTTTTTTTTGCATTTAAGCCTAAATATGAGATCTGAGGTCTTTTTGACCCCAGATCTCATATTTAAGAGGACCTGTCATGCTTTTTTCTATTACAAGGGATGTTTACATTCCTTGTAATAGGAATAAAAGTGATAATTTTTTTTTTTTTTTTTTTTTCAGTGTTAAAAATTGTAAAATAAATAAAAATAAATGCGAAAAGCAAAAAAAAAATGTTTTAAAGCGCCCCGTCCCGACGAGCTCGCGCGTAGAAGCGAACGTATACGCGAGTAGCGCCGACATATGAAAACGGTATTCAAACCACACAAGTGAGGTATCGCCGCGATCGTTAGAGCGAGAGCATTAATTTTAGCCCTAGGCCTACTCTGTAACTCAAAAAATGCAACCTGTAGAATTTTTTAAACGTCGCCTATCAAGATTTTTAAGGGTAAAAGTTTGACGCCATGCCACGAGCGGGCGAAATTTTTAAGCGTGACATGTTGGGTATCATTTTACTCGGCGTAACATTATCTTTCACAATATATAAAAAAATTGGGCCAAATTTATTGTTGTCTTATTTTTTCATTTAAAAAAGTGATTTTTTTCAAAAAAAAGTGCGCTTGTAAGACCGCTGCGCAAATACGGTGTGACAAAAAGTATTGCAATGACTTCCATTTTATTCTCTAGGGTGTTAGAAAAAAAAAAATATATAATGTTTGGGGGTTTTAAGTAATTTTCTAGCAAAAAAAAATGGTTTTGTCTCGTAAACACCGACTCTGAAAAACAGGCCCGGGGCTAAAGTGGTTAAGTTTAAAAAACGCAGAGATGATCAAATACCACCAAAAGAAAGTGATATTTGTGGGGAAAAAAGGGCGTCAATTTTGTTTGGGAGCCACGTCGCACGACCGCGCAATTGTCAGTTAAAGCGACGCAGTGCCGAATCACAAAAAAAATGGCCCGGTCATTGGGCAGCCAAATCCTCCGGGGCTGAAATGGTTAACCACTTCCGGACCGCCGCATGTACATATACGTCGGCAGAATGGCACGTACAGGCACATCAACGTACCTGTACGTGCCTGCCTAGACGTGGGTCAGGGGTCCGATCGGGACCCCCCCCCCCGTACATGCGGCGGTTCCTGTGGTTTCAGGAGCGATCCGGGATGACGGCGCGGCTATTCGTTTATAGCCGCTCCGTCGCGATCGCTCCCCGGAGCTGAAGAACGGGGAGAGCCGTATGTAAACACGGCTTCCCCGTGCTTCACTGTGGAGGCTGCATCGATCGAGTGATCCCTTTTATAGGGAGACACAATCGATGACATCACACCTACAGCCACACCCCCCTACAGTTGTAAACACACACTAGGTGAACCCTAACTCCTACAGCGCCCCCTGTGGTTAACTCCCATACTGCAACTGTCATTTTCACAATAAACAATGCCATTTAAATGCATTTTTTGCTGTAAAAATGACAATGGTCCCAAAAATGTGTCAAAATTGTCCGAAGTGTCCGCCATAATGTCTCAGTCACGAAAAAAAATGCTGATCTCCGCCATTAGTAGTAAAAAAAAAAAAAAAAAAAAAAAC
Organism: Rana temporaria; assembly: GCF_905171775.1. Classification (NCBI taxonomy): domain Eukaryota; kingdom Metazoa; phylum Chordata; class Amphibia; order Anura; family Ranidae; genus Rana; species Rana temporaria. Next base: position 15,895,629 of record NC_053499.1, on the reverse strand, counting down.
TATCCCCTATTTTGTAAACGCTATAAATTTTGCGCAAACCAATCGATAAACGCTTATTGCGATTTTTTTTACCAAAAATAGGTAGAAGAATACGTATCGGCCTAAACTGAGGAAAAAAATGTTTTATATATGTTTTTGGGGGATATTTATTATAGCAAAAAGTAAAAAATATTGCATTTTTTTCAAAATTGTCGCTCTATTTTTGTTTATGGCGCAAAAAATAAAAACCGCAGAGGTGATCAAATACCACCAAAAGAAAGCTCTATTTGTGGGGAAAAAAGGACGCCAATTTTGTTTGGGAGCCACGTCGCACGACCGCGCAATTGTCTGTTAAAGCGACGCAGTGCCGAATTGTAAAAACCCCTTGGGTCATTTAGCAGCATATTGGTCCGGTCCTTAAGTGGTTAATGTGTCACAATGTGTTAACGCACCTCACAGATATAAATGGGGTCCTAACGTAAAAAACAAAAACAAAAAAAAAACTTACAAAAATAATTGCAATCTAAACACCACCAAATTTCTCTTTCCCTCTTTTTTCTAATGTTTCAGCCTTTTTTTTGCAAAAAAAAGGAAATCACAAGCCAGTGTGAATTCTCAGATTACCGACGAGAACGTCACGTAATATATTTTGGGCACAGCTCACATGGCGATACTTTCGAGGCCCCTGGATAGCTTAGGCTTGACAGATCGGTTACCATTTTGGATATAATGACTACTGGCTGCTGCGCTAGACGACTGCAGCCAAAAACTTCAACATTTTAGCGCGTGGGTGAAGGATTGACCCAGTTACACAAAAAAATGGTGTCAATCTGATTACATCGTCATGAACTTACTGGCTGGGAAAAGGCGGTTATGTAATTACCCTCATTATTAGTTTAAAACTTTTTTGCAGGTGGCTGCCAGAAAAAGTATTTTAGCGTAGAGTAAGAAACGTTCTTTGGTGAGCCGAGAGCCGAGCCGACGGCAGACCCAACCCGCATTGTCTTATTTCTCATGGAAGATATTTCGAGAAAATTACTCGGATATTTTAGCAATTCCTCATTCGGATTTCAATAAAGTGGGAATTTTTCAAATGTTAAATTAGATCTAAACCCAGCAATTACATTTGTCTTTCAGCTTTAACCACTTAAGCCCCGGACCAAAATGCTGCCTAAAGACCCAAGGGGTTTTTACAGTTCGGGACTGCGTCGCTTTAACAGACAATTGCGCAGTCGTGCGACGTGGCTCCCAAACAAAATTGGCGTCTTTTTTTCCCCACAAATAGAGCTTTCTTTTTGTGGTATTTGATCACCTCTGCGGTTTTTATTTTTTGCGCTATAAACAAAAATAGAGCGACAATTTTGAAAAAAATGCAATATTTTTTACTTTTTGCTGTAATAAATATCCCCCAAAAACATATATAAATTTATTTTTTCCTCAGTTTAGGCCGATACGTATTCTTCTACCTATTTTTGCTAAAAAAAAATCGCAATAATCGTTTATCGGTTGGTTTGCGCAAAATTTATAGCGTTTACAAAATAGGGGATAGTTTTTTTGCATTTTTATTTATTATTTTTTTTTTACTACTAATGGCGGCGATCAGCGATTTTTTTCGTGACCTTGACATTATGGCGGACACTTCGGACAATTTTGAAACATTTTTGGGACAATTGTCATTTTCACAGCAAAAAATGCATTTAAATTGCATTGTTTATTGTGAAAATGACAGTTGCAGTTTGGGAGTTAAACACAGGGGGCGCTAAAGGAGTTAGGGATCACTGTGTATGTGTTTACTAGTGTAGGGGGGTGTGGCTGTAGGAATGACGTCATTGATCGTGTCTCCCCTATAAAAGGGGATGACGCGATCGATGCGCCGACACAGTGAAGCACGGGGAAGCCGTGTTTACATACGGCTCTCCCCGTTCTTCAGCTCCGGGGAGCGATCGCGACGGAGCGGCTATAAACAAATAGCCGCGCCGTCGTCCCGGATCGCTCCCCGAGCGGACCCTACCTCCGCATGTACCGGGGGGGGGTCCCGATCGGACCCCCCACCCACGTCTAGCAGAGGACGTACAGGTACGTGATTGTGCCTGTCCGTGCCATTCTGCCGACGTAAATGTACATGAGGAGGTCGGGAAGTGGTTAAAGTGGTATTGAAATGATTTTTTTTTTTTTTTTTTTTTTTATCCTAAAGTGATACCAAAGTCTTGTTTTTTTCCCATTAACATAACAAACATGTTATACTATACTACCAAAAGTATTGGGACGCCTGCCTTTACGCACACATGGGGCTAGATTCAGGTAGCTGCGCCCCTTCTTACGGCGGCGCAGCGTATCGTATTTACGCTGCGATGCCGTAAGTTTGAGAGGCAAGTGCTGTATTCACAAAGCACTTGCCTCCTAACTTATGGCGGCGTAGCGTAAATGGGGCCACAGAGAAGAGGCCGGAGAGAAGTGACCCACGGAGTTGCCAAATAAATTACTTTAAAAACCTGTGTAGTGTGTTTTATTGTTGACACTTTTTTTTCAGGTGAATAGGTAAGGTACAATGTACCCCATACTCATTCACATAGAGTTCGGGGTCCCCTTATTAAAGGGGGATACCAGATTCGGATAAGCCCCCCACCCGCAAAACCCAGACAACCAACGGCCAAGGTTGTCAGGAAGGGGCCCTTGTCCTCATCAACATGGGGGCAAGGTGCTTTGGGGTGGGGGGCCCCCCGCCCCAAAGCATCCTCCCACCATGTTGAGAGCATGCGGCATGGTACAGTTCAGGGGGGAAGGTGCTCGCTTGTCCCAACCCCCTTTCCTGACCTGCCGGGCTACGTGCTAGGATAAGGGTCTGCTATGTATTATGGGGGGACCCACACACCATTTTTTCAGGATGGGGGTTTCCCTTAAAATCCATACCAGACCAAAGGGCCTGGTATGCTCATGAAGGGGTTACCCATGCCGATTTAAAAAAATAAATTAAATTGGCGTGGAGTTCTCCTTCATGCTCAAGTCGAATGCCAAAGTCGGTTCCGTTAATACGGGATCCGACTTTGATCGGACATCAGAAAAAAGTAGTACAGGAACTACTTTGAAGTCGGCACGACTTAAAGTGGAAGTAAACCCATCGATCTAACAGTTTAAAAAATGTTTTACATTCCCGGCATGCCAGGAATGGTAACTGCACATTGGTTGTGCTCTCAACCAAACTATCAAACCATCCAATGGCTGGTGTCATAATTGATCACATGTGCAGCACCATGGCAGTTGAAGATTAAATAGAGGCAAAGATGGCAGCTTTCTTGGCTGAAAACGATAGGAGGGTTTACTTCCACTTTAAAGTCATGCTAATATAAATGGTAGTCATTGAAAATCATGGAGAATGACTTGTCATGCGATTTTGCAGTCCAAAATCGTGGGACAAGTCGTATAAGTGTGAAAGGGGCCTTGGCTTCACAGGGATGATTAGTATTAGAGTCAAAGGGAGAGATATTGTGAATGATGTGGTTACAGCAATAAATAATGTGCGGTTAGTATTTGGGTTACAGAACGGCTAAGTACAGATTTACGGCTAAATTGTGGCATAAATTGGGACATATGGAATTTTTTAAATGACAGATTGAGGCATCCAAATAGAAAAGATGAATAAATATTTTGCAAACTTGTTAAACGCTTCTGCTAACAGCTTCATTTTCAGTTAGATTGGGAACGCTGTGAAAAACGAGATCCATTTTTACAAATATAACGTTTTAAAAGACGAGGATATTTATATCTCTTTAGCCGGGCCCTTTTCGATGATCTATTAATTAGCATTTCTTGCAAGCTGCTTTGTTCTTATAAACTGCACCAACAGTTAGCGGAGACTTTGAAGAATTACATTTGGCCGCCCAAACACCCAGAAGCCACATACTCTTAATGAGCACAATGTTTAGCAAATATCCTATTAAGCCCGGCAAATATTGCTACACTACAAAAACTGACCTACGTGAGATGGAGAAAGCTCGGGTATTGATCTCCGTGGATGTGAAAAAAATAAATAGAAAATTGGATTATTTAGAAAGCTAAATTGTATACTTCAATCAAGTGAGTTAAAGGGACATTCCATTTAAATATGGCATTTAACCACTTCCCGCCCGGTCAATGGACAATTGACGTCCGGGAAGTGGTTGTGAAATCCTGACTGGACGTCTATTGACGTTCTGCAGGATTTCATGCGGGGGCGCGCGCCCGTGGGGGCGCACAGCGCGGCGATCGGTAATGCGGGGTGTCAGTCTGACACCCTGCATCTTCGATCTCAGTAAAAAGCCTCTGGCGGAGGCTCTTTACCACGTGATCAGCCGTGTCCGACCACGGCTGATCACGATGTAAACAGGAAGAGCCGTTGATGGCTGACAGACGCGAGTAGAGGAGAGCCGATCGGCGGCTCTCCTGACAGGGGGTGTTCACGCTGATTGTTTATCAGCGCAGCCCCCCCCCCCCCTCGAAAAAATATTGAAAGCAGGGAATACATATCAATATGGTACACGGAAGGCAGGAAGCATAACTTTACTTGAAATCCCGGGACAGTCCCGGCAAATTCAGGACAGTTGGGAGGTATGTAAACATTAATTGCAATATGGCTTATTTAGCATCTTCATAGGTTATACTGTATATGTTTTCTTTTTATTTGCTGTATTTTTAATATGCAAATAAAGACAGCATATACTTTTTTCTACCTTGCGTATATTCTGCACGAGGTCACCCAACATTGCAAAACCCTAAGCTCACTTGTAGCACAGAAATTTTACAGACATGTAGGGTACAGACCAGTATGTTAAAATCCTAAGCTCTGCACATTTAAAAACATAAATGAATGCTTATTCCAATTATGCATGCCCATGATCATTCAGAAAGTACTTATTTACACTCCTAATCCTCCCTGACAGTACAGACTTCTGAAGCATTAAGTGCAGAGGGAAGTCAGCTACTCCTTATGACAAACTTTAACCCTTTAGCTGCCAGGGACATTTTTGTCATTTTGTGCACACCTACTAAAAGGTGCATTTTATACATGAAAATGAACTTTAAAGTACAAATCTCTCAAGCTAGACATTATTATGGTACAGGAAACCCACTTTCCCCAACGGTACAGCCTTAAATTTCTCCACCACCACTTCCCCCTGTTCTATTTGCTGAAGGCAGAGGGAAAGAATAAAGGGGTCGCTATACTATTCTCCAAAGCATGTAACTTTACCTGGAAGGCAGATTATAAAGATCCGGGGGGCAGGTATATTCTAGTCAAGGGTTTCATAGAGGGCCACATATATTCCTTCATCTCATATTACGCCCCCAACAAAGGCCAATTTAATTTTTTTCAATCAATGTGGAATAAACTGAACCCCCTCCTGGAGGGGACTCCTATTTTAGGAGGGGACTCCAACGTAGTGTTTGACCGGGGAATGGATAAGTCCAACCCATCCAAACTTCTCCTGACCCATCCCACTAGAGCCAGCCTCAAATTAGCAAGACTAATTCATGCAGAAGACCTGGCAGACGTCTGGGGAGAGAAGAACCCATCGAAGAGGGATTATACTAATTTTCTAGCCCCCACCAGTCCTATGCTAGGATAGACCACATCTTAAATCATCTCCCCCCATGTCTCAGGTTGCAAAATGATTGACACAACACTCTCGGACCATAGTGACTGCCTCACTTTTTAAAAAATGTTGCACGACTGTGCAATTGTTTGTCATTCAAAATGTTACAGACCATTAAGAAGGATATTTTTCACCATATCAGCAACTAGAACAATAATAGCCTGCAAAAATGGAAAGAAAATAAAAGTCCAAATACAACAGAATAGATATGTGAAATGAACAAAATACAATATATGGCAAGACAGATAAGAGAAGAAGAATATATAAATAGTCCAATGCCAGATATATGGCAAAAATGGGATACATTTTGGCTCTCATAAGGAATGAAAGAATATATATAATAAAAAAAAAAGGAAAATGGAAATATAGAATGATTAGATGAAAAGAGAGAAAATATAAGGGACATATTTTTATTTTATTTTTGGATGGGAGGGTAAATGAGAATGTATGATAGTGAGTAAATGGAGGGTGTATGATGTAGGAAATCTTCTTTTAAAAGGCAATGCGATTTATGAATATTGAATAAGATTGGGTATATTGAATAGAAATATATGGATAATGTGATAGCATCTTGTTTTAATGTATTTTTTGTATACGAGAAAAGATCAATAAAAATAAATTGAAAACAAAATGTTACAGTGCTGAAAGCTTAAAATTGGACGGGGCAGGAAGGGGGTGAAAATCCCCGGTATTGAAGTGGTTAAAGATGTTGTTTTATGTTGACCTAAGAAGAAATATATACCGTATTTATCGGCGTATACCGCGTGCCGGCGTATAACGCGCACCCCAAGCTTAGAAGGGAAGTTTAAGAAAAAAATACTTACATTTTGAATGCTCGGCGGTGCAGCCTTGTCGGTGTCCGTCTGCTGTCTTGCCCAGTGTCCATCAGCGGCCTTGCGCAGAGTCCATCCAGCCTTGTGGGTGTCCATCTGTGGCTTTGGAGGTGTCCATCTGCACCTTGCCCAAGGTTGCAGCATTGTGTATTTTTGAGTTTGGCACCTCAGCCGAGCTGTACAGAGCCAGATTTCCTGTGTGTTCGGCTCCTCTCGGCTTCTCTTGGCTTCTCTCGGCTTGACGGCGTGCCGAGCCGAGCGTGGCCGAGCCTAGCCGAGTGCGCATGTCGGCGGCGCTCAGAGACAGCGGGGATCGGCGTATAACGCGCACCCACACATTCCCCCTGATTTTAAGGGGAAAAAAGTGTGCGTTATACGCCGATAAATACGGTATATACCGTATTTATCTTCATATAGCGCGCCCCGGCGTATAGCGCACACCCCCAACCTGGAAGGGAAATTTCAGGAAAAAAAAAATACTTACAGTTTGAATGCCCCTAGTCGGTGTCTTGCCCGGCTTCCATCGGCAGCCTTGTCCGGTCCGGCGTCCGTCTGTGGCCTTGGTGGTGTCCTCCCCGCTTCTCCCGCACTGTTTTTGAGTCGATCCCCGATTCCCGCGCTGTGTTTGAACGCCGCTGCCGACATATACCGAGCGCAGTACACTCGGGCACGCTCAGCTCCTCTCGCATAAAGGCTAGGAGGCGGTACAGGGCGTGACCGCGAGGGGAGGCGAGCCTGGCCGAGTGTACCCGAGTGTACTGCGCTCGGTATAACGTGATTTCCCCCTGATTTTAAGGGGAAAAAAGTGCACGTTATACGCCAATAAATACGGTATATAGTTTTAATCCCTGAATATAATGCAGAGAGAAACTATATAAAATAACTCTTTTAAGCCAATCACTTCCTATTACACGATCTTTCACCTGAAGACGTGAAAAAAAAAACTAAATATTTCTAAACCTTCAGGGTCGGGATTAATTGTACCTCCAAAGTCATAGATTATACTCATTTCAGAATAAACCCCCGCAGTTCGAAACACTTACTTGAAGTAACTGGGTCATTTAAGTGCTCATTCCTTAGAACAAGGCCTTTTTCTGGAACAGTGGGTGAGAGCGAAATTAGAAGCACACCAGAAATACAATACTTTATATTTTGCAACAATAGCACAGCGCACATTAAATATGTTTAGAAAAAAGACTCAAGAAGAGAGCACAAGAGGTGACGTACGGCCCGATTTTCTCTGGTAATGTTAACACAAATACTTCAAGAAAAACAAAAATCTGTCAAAACTAAGAAGAAAAATTATTTAGCTGTGGCTGTTATTATTTTTTAAACTGTTTGCAAATAAAATCATGTTCCGTAACATCTTGGGCCCTCTAGCAGGAAAAGAAGCCAGACATTTGACTTACCCACCTACTTGGAAGTTTAATTATTAACCGCTTGCCGACCATCGCACGACGATATACGTTGGCAGAATGGCACGGGCAGGCAGATGGACGTATATATGCGTCCCTTTTAAGAAGCAGCATTGCGGACACACACGCGCGTCGCCGGCGTCGCGCATGTGCGAGCCCACCGCCAACCCGACCGCGGGTCTCGCGGACTCGATGTCCGTGGGGATACCCGCGATCGTTTCATAGAGAGGAAGAATGGGGAAATGCTGATGTAAACAAGCATTTCCCCAGTCTTCCTAATGACAGGACACTGATCACGGCTTCCTGTAATCGTAAGCGGTGATCAGTGTTGTGTCACACACAGCCCATCCCCCCTACAGTTAGATGCACTCCATAGGACACACTTAACCCCTTCAGCGCCACCTAGTGGTTAACCCCATTCACTGCCAGTGTCATTTTCACAGTAATCAGTGGCATTTTTATAGCACTGATGGCTGTAAAATTGTCAATGGTCCTAAAAATGTGTCTGATTTGTCCGCCATAAAGTTGCAGACACGATAAAAAAAATCACAGTTAGCCATCATTACTAGTAAAAAAATAATAATAAAAATGCCATAAAAATATCCCCTATTTTGTAGATGCCTTTAACTTTTGCGCAAACCAATTAATATACGCGTATTGCGATTTTTTTTACCAAAAATATGTAGAAGAATACATACTGTATAAAGTCTCTTGTGTTACGTCGCAGTTGCGTAACTTCTTCAGGGGATTGTATATAATACCTCCCAACTCTCCCTCATTTGGAGGGACCTGCCACCTTATGAAACCAAGTCCCTCTCTATGAATTCTTTCACACTGGTGGCTGGGGAGGTGGTAAAAATGGGGGTCTGAGATGTGGTATTACAGCCAATGCGGCTGCCCGCTGGAATTCTAACATTACAGCCTGACAGGGCAGTACACATGCTACGATGCCTTTCTTCACTGCTGCGGAAATTCACCTTGGGCTGCAGACGGCACCATTACCCAAAATAAGGCATCATCCGCTTAACAGTAACTACAGTTGCTGCTGACCCTAACCCAAAACTGATTATTTTCTTAAAAGGGACTGTTGGGTCTCTGAAGAGTGAAAATAGGAGGGTACACAAGAATATATAGCCCACCACACTGTAATCCACAAGTGGCACCACCTGTCAATCTTGCCCATTGAGGTCAATAGGGCCACAACCACAAACCAAGTACACGCTGCTAAAGGGCTTCTGGTTACCCAACCCTTTATAATGAAGAAGCGGGCACTTAATAAAGCCGCCAATACTGGCCATTGTAATCCTGCTGATCAAGGTCAAGAAATGGCGTATGATTCCAAACTTGGTCTGGCGATTTCCCACCTTAATTCACTGGGAGTAGGAGTTTCAAACCCACTGGAACCATCACAAATCCATGATAGAACCTAAACCTTATCCTAAATCTTTATGTTGCCGAGGAACTAACACAACGTTTGACAGACAAATTGAAACCACAGGTTTGGCATCTTGGCGTTTGCATTTGCTGGAAGTTCGCCGCATTCCGACAGTACGTTAAGGTTCTTTGCCTTTTCTTTCCGCACCTGTGCCATTTATCACTGAAACGGAGGTAGTCATGGAGATGTCTAAACAAGGGCTCCAGGGTCTGCTCGGGAAAATGTTAAATGTTCAGAAGTATACATATTTAACTACAGGAGAAAAGCTGTTGTATTCCGGGGTGGTTGGCAAGTTTATAAGTAAAGACTATTAAAAACTGGAACAAGACAGCTGAAGCATTTCATATCCGTGGGGGACAGGAACCTGCCCATCTGATGTTCACCATTTTGCTTCTACAAAAAACTTGCCGCTTTTATTTTTCTTTGTAATGCAGATAGCAGACTGCCCATCGCTAGCGATCAGATGTCGGCTGTCATTTTTTGGGTAAAAGATGAAGGCAAATACCTGATTGGTTGATATAGGTGCTTGCACTGTATATTTGTAAGTGACAAGATATTCTCTGTATACTTCCCAACCTTCTTAAACGATTAGTGTCTTGCTTGTATCTTTTAGGCAGTGTTGCCAACCTACCAGATTGAAATTTACTGGCACGACACCCGAAATTTACTGGCGCAGCCACGTTTTTACTGGCATTTCAAAAAAGTTACTAAATTAAATTTTTAGGTGCAAATTTCATTATTTAGGCTACAAACAAGTACACTAGGCAAATAGCAATGTGATTTAAGGTAGATATTAAGGTAAAAAAACATATTTTTGTTATTTTCGGTATAATAAGGGCAAATTATTTAGTCACATCACCCCCTGCCTCCATCCCCCTCTGCCACCAACACCCCCTGCCTCCACCCCCCTCTGCCATCAACACCCCCTGCCTTCACTCCCCTCTGCGGTGCCACAATCTCCCTCTGCCTCCAATCTCCCCCAGGCCCCCTGCCTCCAATCACCCCCTGCCTCCATCGTCCCCTGCCTCCATCACCCTCTGCGGGGCCACCAACAACCCCTGTCTCCATCCCCACCCTCTGCAATGCCAGCATCCCCCTCTGCGGTTCCACCAACACCCCCTGCCTCCATCCCCCTCTGCGTTGCCACCAACAACCCCTGTCTCCATCCCCACCCTCTGCGATGCCACCACCTCCCTCTGTGGTGCCACCAACACCCCCTGTCTCCAATCACCCCCCTGCCACTACCACCCCCTGCCTCCAATCTCCCCCAGGCCCCCTGCCTCCAATCACCCTCTGCCTCCATCATCCCCTGCCTCCATCCCCCTCTGTGGTGCCATCAACACCCCCTGCCTCCAATCACCCCCTGCCTCCATCCCCTTCTGCGTTACTACCAACAACCCCTGTCTCCATCCCCACCCTCTGCGATGCCACCACCCCCCTCGGTGGTGCCACCAACACCCCCTGCCTCCAATCACCCCCTGCCACTAACACCCCCTGCCGCCAATCTCCCCCAGGTCCCTGCCTCCAATCACCCTCTGCCTCCATCGTCCCCTGCCTCCATCCTCCTCTGCGGTGCCACCAACAACCACTGTCTCCATCCCCCTGTGGTGCCACTATGCCATCAACACCCCCTGCCTCCAATCACCCCCTGCCACTAACACCCCCTGCCTCTAATCTCCCCCTGCCTCCATTGCCCCCTGCCTCCATCCCCCTCTGCGGTGCCACTGCAGCCACCATCACCTCCTGCCTCCAATCTCCATGCGCAGTTCCAAGCCGAACCGATCTCGGCTATTTTTACTGGCACAATCCCGCAACCACAGACATTTACGAACGGGGGAAAAAAAGTGTCTGTTTTTACGGACTGTCCGTAAAAATACGGACGTTTGGCAACACTGCTTTTAGGTTAATTTGCCGTAAAAGCAAGAAAACAGAAAACCTTGTAGTATATTAACCACTTGCGGCCCGGTCACAGTAGATATACTGTGAGCCAGCGGCACAGCCAGGCACCGCAACCTACCTGTACGTTGTACTTCTTGGTTTGGTGGCAGAGGTGTTGCCAACCTACCAGGATGAAATTTACTGACACAACACCCAAAACTTACTGGCACAGCCAAGTTTTTACTGACATTTAAAAAATTCTAATTTTAAGTGCAAATTAGAGTATTTAGGCTGCAAACAAATACAATATGCAATTAGCAATATGATTTAAGGTAGATAATAAGGCAAAAAAACATATTCTCATATTATTTTTGATGTAGTAAGTAAGTAGCTCAGGGACCGGCCTCAGGAGGGCAAGAAATTAGAATGGGTGGCACACACATACAATTTACTCTCACAGTGACACTGACAGCAGCACAGATGATGAGACCTCACTGACACAACATATCCCCTCCTGAGTCCCAGTGACAGTCTCTCTCCAAGCCAAACAGTCCCTCCAGTCCACTCCAATCTAAACAGCACTGACGGTCCTGGTCCCGAACTGCCTTGCTCCCATACCGCAGACCCATACACAAGGCTCTGGCTTCTCTGCTTGGCTCCATTGCACTATGACATCACACAACATGCTCAGGCACCACCTCTGCCAGAGCTGCCCGATCACACTGTAGCAGGCGCTCGGATGGTCCCAGCCGGCTATGGAGCATCACAGCCCTATTTTTTACTGGCAACCTTTTACTTTTATTGCCATTTACTGGCAGGAAAAAAATGCCTGTTTTGTACTGTCTGCCAGTAAAAATACTGGTGGTTGGCAACACTGGGTGGCAGGCATCATGTACGCAGCCCTTACTGACCTGTGCTGTGATTGGTCACAGCCAGGGGTCAAGTCCTGGGAAAAAAAGTGTGGGAACTCCCACCCAAGATCCACTCCCCCACCAAAAAAAAAAAAAAAATGATACGCTCATATGCATAATTACTAAACCACATGTTTTTTTTTTCGATCCACTGTACCTTAGTAATCCTTTATGTTACTGCCCGCTTCTTGTACTTCCTCGATGCCACAATGTCTCCTGGGAGCTTTTGTCATTGTTCCCAGGAGACATTGCGGAGGTCTGCCACGAGTTATCGCGGGATTTAGAAAGAACTTGCCTTAAGACCTCCGCAATGTCTCCTGGGAACAATGACAAAAGCTCCCAGGAGACATTGCGGCATCGAGGAAGTGACGGAATACCCGCACACTACCCGATGAATCCATATACAGGAAGCGGCCAGTAACATAAAGGATTACTAAGATTCGCCTGCCCCTGACAGTGACTCGAGCTGGGCATCGCCGCTTAGTGAAGGATTGGCTCGAGCAGCTCGGCTGCTCTAGTCCTGCAAAGGGAACTGCGTTCCTGCTGTGAAAAAAGTGCAGGGACTCCGTTCCCACGCGTTCCCGCAGGACTTGAGCCCTGGTCACAGCACAAGTTTGTCAGTAGGGTATAGCCAATGATTATGGCTGTACACCTGCTGACTGGCTGTGGCCAATTACAGCACAGAGTTCTGTATTGACAAACACACAGAACTCTGTACACAGAGATTGATCTGGCTGTTTCTTCTCTCTGAAATCAACTCTGAGTTTAGGGAGAAAAAGCAGCCAGATCTGTTAGGCTCCGTTCACAACTGAGTGTACTGAAATCGATTCCCCACGATTACAGAATCGCTGCAAAACACTGGACGCATTTGCAACATTATTATTTCTTAATGGCAACCCAAATGCTGTGAAATTTTTCAGCGATTGTAGAGCAACAAAATGCGCTAAAATCGTGGCAAAAACGCAACGCCAAATGTGCCTGGCTCTGTGCCAGAATTTGGTACATGCACTTCTTTTGGTGCGTTTTTTGGAAAAGAGAGAGGCCCATTCAAATGAATGGTGCAAAAAACGCACCACAAAAACACACAAAATAGCTAAAAAAAAATGACTTTCCTTTAACTTAGTGTAGCATTATCCCCCATAAGAGCTATTGGCTGATGATGGTCAAGTCCAGTACACACAAAGCACAGTCCAGGCAGTACTTCTAAAAACAGCCATAATCACATCACTGTAAGGCCCCTTTCAAACGGGGCAGATCAGTAATGATCCGCCCCGTGAACCTCTGCTTGCTCAGTGGGGATCGCTCTGTTGATCCCTGCTGAGCCGGCAGATGACCGGGCGGTCCCTGCACACTGTGCAGGGACTACCCTGTCTTTTCTCCGCTCTCCCCTATGAGGGGATCGGATGAACACGGACCGTCTGTCCGTGTTCACCCGATCCAATCCGCCAGACGGATGGAAAAGTAGGTTTTTCCTCCGTCACACTTTGGCGGATCGGAGTGGGTCGGATGTCAGCGGGCATGTCACCGCTGACATCCGCGGCTTCATAGAGGAGCACGGAGCGCCCGTTCAGGTCCGCCTAAAAAACTGGCAGGCAGACCTGAACGGGCGCCCGTGTGAAAGAGCCCTTCGTCCCGAAAAAATGGAACATACAAACCCACAATTGTTACAGTGTCACCTAACCTTGCTGCATGCCTCCGACTGGTTGGACACGCTGACATACCTCCCAACATTTTGAGATGGGAATGAGGGACACCTACCAGCAAACATATGTAGGCATGTGACACGCCCCCTGCCACACCCCATTAAAGGAGAATTATCCCCCAAAAAAAGGTTAATTAAATCCACAAGGGCATTTTTTTACCACTACTATTGCTTTATATTGGCTTTTAAAATGTACAAATGTAGCAATTTAGAATTCGGAAGAAAGGTTTAGCACCGGGAAACACTAAAAAAAATAAAAAGTGCATTTTATATACATCTACATAGATCAGATCAAAATGAGGGACAAATGAGGGGGGAAGAGGGACAGAAGGACATTGCTCCAAATCAGGGACAGTCCCTCAAAATCAGGGACAGTTGGGAGCTATGACGCTGGGAATTGTAGTTCCACAACAGTTGCAGAGCTCTGGGCTGATTCTCTCAGCCTTATTCAATGAGGACTTTAATAGCTAACATGTTTGTTAATACTAATGAGCGTGATGCATAGTTGGTATTCTAGTTTTGTGCTTCTGTCATCCATTCTCCAGTATATCCCTCCAGACAGGATGCATCATGAACATTCTCCATATGTACTATTAGAAGTAGAGATGTGTCCTAGAGGCCTGCACAAAAGCTGATTATAGTTTTATGTTTACTGCTAGTACACATTAATTCACAGGTCTGCTGGGAGGGCTTATCATGCCTTGTGTTAACATCCATTTGATCACATACGGTTAAAAATGCTACAGATGGAATTAGCCAAAGATGAGCACTGTTACTAAGGGACTTCTAAAAGAAGTCATACTCAAAACCTGTTCATTATAATAATAAAGAAAGGCTCAGAGCAAATAGGCAAAATATATTGGAGAAGGGCCACAAGACAGGGTCAAAGGTTTACCCTTTTTTCCGCCCAGCCCAGTGTTCCTTTAACAAATTTTTTTATGCCCAGGGAGCAAGGAGGAGAACACATAACCATTGTGACTGGGTGTCACAGTGGTCACATGATTGGGCGCTGGTCTCACTGGTTCCCAATCGGCCATATGTAGAAGAATACAAATTGGCCTATATATTTTTGGGGAATATTTATTATAGCAAAAAGTATATAAAAAAATATTTTTTCAAAATTGTCGCTCTTTTTTTGTTTATAGCGCAAAAAAGAAAAACCGCAGAGGTGATCAAATACCACCAAATGAAAGCTCTATTTGTGGGGGAAAAGGACGTAAATTTTGATTGGAAGCCACGTCGCACGACCACGCAACTGTCAGTTGGCCGTCGTTCCCGCGTCGAATTTTGAATTTTTTACGTTGTTTGCGTAAGTCGTTCGCGAATAGGGCTGTATGTAAGTTAAGTTCACGTCTAAAGCATTGACGATAAATTAACGGTAATTTCGAGCATGCGCACTGGGATTCTTTTACGAACGGTGCATGCGCCGTTCGTAAAAAACGTCAAATACTGGGGTCACAGTAAATTTAAATAAAACACGCCCACATCATCCAAATTTGAATTAGGCGGGCTTACTCCGACACACATACGTTACGCCGCCATTACTTAGGGTGCAAGTTCTTTCTGAATATGGAACTTGCGCCCTAATTTTCGGCGGCGTAACGTATCGGAGATACGTTACGCCCGCACTATATGAATCTAGTTCATAGTGTCTACAAAAAAGGGGATAGTTTTATGGCATTTTCATTATATATATACATTTTTTTTACTAGCAATGGCAGCGATCTGTGATTTTTATCGTGACTGCGATATTGCGGCGGACACATCAGACACTTTTGACACTATTTTGCGACCCTTGTCATTTATACAGCGATCAGTGCTATAAAAATGCACTGGTTACTGTGAAAATTACAATGGCGGTGAAGGGGTTAACCACTAGGTGGCACTGAGGGGGTTAAATGTGTCCTAGGGAGTGATTCTAACTGTTAGCGGGCGCGGTCACGGAGCTCGCGGCAGGGGTAGTTTAGAAGGACTTTGCTATATCTAGCAGCATTTCATATTTTTTAATTTTTCACATTCTTGTCATTTTAATTGCTAGTTCATGCAAGATCCCAAGTTCTTTTGTCTGTCTTTTTCATTTTTTTTTTGCAGAGATAAAGGAGAATATGTTCCAGGTTGAAATCGTTTAACAAGAATATAAAAATATGTCACTCTTTCCTTTTTTTGGCAAATGCCGATGGAATGCAGGCGCACACAGGCAAGATCTGCTGTAATAAGAGCTCATCAAGACTCAACAAGAGGTCATCCAGGTATGGGCATGCTCCATCCCTCGTGTGAGTTTCGCACTGTAGAGAGTTTTCCTGCTAAGCTTGTCTTGCTGGCAGGCAAGTTTGGTGCCACGTGACCTTCTGTCAAAAAAAGAAATGCTCAAAAATTCCGTTCTAGATAAGATGTTACCATAGAAGACTGAATTATGGTTTGTTAAAGTGAAATAGATTTGAATAGAACAAGGAAAGGTTATACAATAAAGCAGTTTGTACATAGCTGACCAGCACACCAACAACATAGTCTATATTGTATTGGGACACCTGCTTTTACACACACATGAAGTTTAATGACATCCCAGTCTAATGCCACGTGCACATGTTCAGAATTTCTGTCAACAAATGTTCGATGTGAGCTTGTTGTCAGAAAATCCAACCGTGTGTAGGCTCCATCGGACATTTGCTATCAGAATTTCCGACAACAAATGTTTGAGAGCTGGTTCTCAATTTTTTCCGACAATAAAAGTTCTTGTCGGAAATTCTGTATCAAGCTGAAGAGCCGCACTGGCTATTGAACTTCCTCGGTTCATCGTAGTGTTGTACTATAATAGATTAATTAATTTCCTGACACAATTTCTCAGGGTGAAACCCATTCTGCCACTTGTCCAAATTAATATGGTGAGACTGTGCAATCCATAGACAAAACAGACCACATCTCACCTTTCCAGCATTCACCAGCAAAGAGGAAGTGACTGGGCTTACCCAGTTCTTTTTTATTTTTGGTAAAATGACATCACAAAACATTATGCATACTGATTGGTTCATATTATACATTTTACTCCCAGTTACCCTTCCCCCTACCCACCCCCCCTGTGTGGCTTGTCCTTGGCATGAAGCCCTCATTGGTCAGTTCATATAGGGATGGTTTCTTCTTGGAAATCCATTCTTGGGGATGCACACACACCCTTGTGAATCCACGTGTCATAAATAGTCCATTGTCAGCTCTGCAAATTTCCTTCCAAGCTGGTCTGAGTGAGAAGGAGGGGGAGGCTTAAAGTCCACTTTAGAATGCAGTAGAAAGGAGGGCCGGAGGATGAGAAGCAGAAGGAGAAAATGGAAGCTGAACTCTCCTTTATCCTTTTGTATGTCCATCCAAGTTGAAATATACTTAAAAAAACATATCTGACAAATCTTATCAAGGAAAATAATTTTCTAATACACTCTCATACATATGTATTATACCATATATCGATCAAGAAATAAAGGAATATAAAACAATATATAAGAATATAGGAAAAGCAACATTTGGCAACATTTAAGTGATTCTAACACTGAGTAAAATAGAATAAAATATTCATTTTATTTTCACGTCCATCACAGTACGTCACCGAGTTCGGGTACAAGCATGCATTAGTGGCTACTTAATGGTTTCCCATGGGGGGACTGGACAGAGATGAGGGGCCAGGAGCGCCGGCGGGGGACCCGAAAAGAGGAGGTTTACAGTCGTTCTGTGCGATTCCAGTGTATAGAGATGTTTGTTTTTTATAAAAATAATTTTACCCAGAAACAGTAGGACCTGCATAGAAGGGGCAGCAGGGGTGGCGGCATATGGAAGAGTCAATCTCCTCTATGTTCTTCCTGCAGCCGCTGAAAGCCTAAATCTCCTGTTCTCCCTCCAGCAGGTATTCAGCAGCTGCAGAAGGAAAATTGGAGGCGATTGGTTCTTCTATATGCCGCCCCCACCGCCCCTCATATGCAGGTCCTTCTGTCCCCGTGCCTTTGTGTGCTCTCCCAGCTCTCCCTTTACCCCCTACAGCACTGCCAGGTTCCCTCCTTCCCTCTTTCAATTCTGCCAAGATGGGGAAAAAATATGTAATTTACCGGCCCCTCCCTTTTCTAAATAGACACAGTTAGTGATCTGTACTGATCACTGACTCTGTCCATTCATAACGGAAACATAGGAAATTGTGTTTCCTATGCTTCAGTTTGAGGATGAGCGGGAAGCTCAGTACAGTAGTAGATGGAGATTAAATGTTGTGTACTCAATCTCCTTTCTCTTTCTCAAAGTTGAAACATAAAAGATCTGTTTAGATCCCTTCTATTTTACCAAAGACTAACAGGCCTCCCTAAAAAATTGTAAAGAATATAAAAGAAATTAAATTGGAAAAAATAAAATAAAAATGGGAAAAACATAAAAAAAAGCATATAAATACCAAAAAACAAACTACTAACACCAGTAGCGCAACTACCAGAGTCCCAAAGGGGGGGGGGGGGCAGAACACGTGCCAGGATCCCACTGCGGGACCATATTAAAGGGTCACGGCCGGGGGTCAGGAGGGCACTTCATGATTTCTTGTACCGGGACCCTAAAGGTTCTAGTCACGCCCAGTACCGGGACAGGGTCTTCTAGCACCCAGGGCAAGGATCCAGAATTGCATCCCCCTCCCTAAATACATGCCATGGGTGTACTGCCCTGCGTCTATTCTTTGACCCCTTGCTCATCTGCAGCCAGGGCAGCTTCTCCTACTGCCCATCCCTTGCCCCTGCTCTGGTTATGTCTCTGTTTTGAATAGATCATTGAGGCACATTAATTGTGGGATATACAGTAGGTAGGTGTGCACCTATACTTTTTCAACAAGGAAATCCATAGCACTTTGGAGTAGGGTGACCACATTTCTAAACTACCATTCAGGGACAACCTCCCTTCCTAAAAATCAGCTTGTGCTGTAACGAATCACAGCACAGTGATTGAACACAAGAGGCGGGATTTATGGTTTCTCCAATCACAAGCAGGGGGCGGGATTGTGCTCCTCCAGGCATTCCCAGCCAGGACAAGTAAGTGAGTAAAGCGGTGAAGTGGCAGCCTTTTTTGGGGGCATCAGATTGGCCGGGGGGGGGGGGGGGGGTGGGGGGTGGCTGTGTCAGTTTCATCCCGGGACACTGTATTGTTCTGGAATGAATGTACCCGGGACAGACCTGCAAAACACGTGGTCACCCTACTTTGGAGGACCCCAAAACACTGTTCTGGTCCTTTATGATGTTTTCTTCCAATACTATTATTGTATATTTTTCATGGTGCAGTATTTCAAGTAATGGTCCATCCCAATGAGATAACATCAACCGATAACCCAAGAGATATATAAAATTGTCCAGGGTTTAACTTCTCAGCATCTACAAGCTTGACTGGCCCTTTAATTTATATATTTTTTCCTTTGGCTTTTGTCAGATGTGCACTAAAAATGATTCCTGGTGATCTCTGCAGCCGCCACTTTAACGTGCCTCCTGCCTATGATAATTTAGGTCAGCTACTTATCCAAATCACCGAACATTCTTGTCGGAAAATGAGTTAATGGCAGGAAAGGCGCGCAGCAGAAATAAATACATGCATTCCTCTCAGACTCATAAAATATTAAGATCACAACGGAAAGCTGCATTTTGGTGGCAGTAAGCTTATAGGAAGTACATGTGTCGCCTCTTTTTGACGCTTGTTGTTTACAAGTTAACATCATTTTTTTTTTTTGTTAAAAAATTGCTTAGAACCCCCAAAAATTATATATTTTTTTTCAGACAACCTAGAGAATAAAATGGCGGTCATTGTAAATTTTAATTTTTTTTTTGGTGGCCTGTACGGGGATCGAATACTTTATGTCACACCGTATTTGCGCAGCGGTTTTACAAGCGCAATTTTTTGGGGAAAAAATACACTATTTTTAGTTAAAAAGTAAGACAACAGTAAAGTTAGCCAATTTTTTTTTCTATATTGTAAAAAGAGAATGTTACGCCGAGTAAATTGATACCCAACATGTCACGCTTCAAAATTGCGCCCGCTCGTGGAATGGCGACAAACTTTGGCATTACAAAAACTCCATTGGTGACGTTTAAATATTTCTCCAGGTTACCAGTTTTGAGTTACAGAGGTCTAGAGGTATAATTATTGCTCTTGCTCTAACGATCATGGCGATACCTCACATGTGTTGGTTTCATATGCGGGCGCGACTTACATATGCGTTTGTTTCTGCACGCAGGCTTGGTGGGAGGGGGCGCTTCAAAAAAAATTCTAATTTATTTTACATTTTATTTTTTTATTTTTACACTGTCCTTTAAAAAAAAAAAATTGGACGCTTTTATTGCTATTACACGGAAAATAAAGCATGACAGGACCTCTGCATTCGTCCGAAAATTCAAATTAAGGAATAATCTGTCATTGAAGGCTTATGGTGTCTGTCGAATGCTCTAAGAAAAAAAAAAAAAGATTCAATAGAATCTTTAAAAAAAAAAAAAAAGATTAGACAGAGCAACGAAACTGTCTCTCTATGTCGAATCGTCATGTCTCTCTATGTCGAATCTTTTCTCTCTATGTCGAATCTTCATGTCTCTCTATGTCGAATCTTTTCTCTCTATGTCGAATCTTTTCTCTCTATCTCGAATCTTTTCTCTCTATGTCGAATCGTCATGTCTCTCTATGTCGAATCTTTTCTCTCTATGTCGAATCTTCATGTCTCTCTATGTCGAATCTTTTCTCTCTATGTCGAATCTTTTCTCTCTATCTCGAATCTTTTCTCTCTATGTCGAATCTTTTTTTATGTCTCTATAATTTTGAATCTTTCTCTTTATGTAGAATAATATTGGACTAATAGAGTTAAGGTTAGGCACATTCGACTGCAACGAAAATAAAGCATTTGTTTATGTCGGATCTTTCGGTTTTCGTTTTCTGTGCTTTCGTTATTGTTTGTTAAAACGATAACGAAAATACCTGAAATTCGGACGAAAACGAATGCACATATCTACTGTTTACACCTTGCTGTTGCTGTGCTTTGGCTTTGTTTCATACCCAATGTCGCTTTGGTGCTTCAAAGCATCTTCAAAGCCTCTATGGCAAAGCTCGCTTGAAGCACCACCAACACATCATCGAAGCAGCTCCGAAGCACCACTGACGTATCATCAAAACACCACCGAAGCATCAAAAACACATCAAAAAAGCATTTTGAAGCAGTAGGCACTTTAATGTGTGTTGAAGCTCGAAGCAATTGTAAATGGGCAAACTCAATATTGAACCCTACGGACTAAGACTGGGGTGCCATTAAAGTTCATGTCCGTGTAAAGACAGGTGTCCCAATACTTTTGGCAGTGGCGTCACTAGGGTTGGAGTCACCCGGTGCGGTAAAACATGGTGTCACCCCCCCTCTGTCTAGGCTGCCCAGCACCAAGCATGCAGCGCACGGGCACGGGGCGCACCCCAAACCAGCCCCTGTAAATGATAGTATAGGGCAGTATAGTGGCAGGTTAGGGTAGTATAGAGTGGTATAGTGGCAGGTTGGTGTAGTGGGGTGGTATAGGACAGGTTAAGGTGGTATAGGGCATGTTGGGGTGATATAGGGTAGTTTGGGGTGGTATAGGGCAAGTTAGGGTTGCATAGGGCAGGTTGGGGTGGTATAGGGCAAGTTAGGGTGGCATATGGCAGATTGGGGTGGTACAGGGCAAGTTAGGGTGGCACAGGGCAAGTTGGGGTGGCATGGGAAAGTTTGGGGTGGTACAGGGCAGGCTGGGGTGGTACAGGGCAGGCTGGGGTGGTACAGGACAGGCTGGGGTGGTACAGGGCTGTTTGGGGGGTACAGGGCAGGCTGGGGTGGTATAGGGCTGTTTGGGGTGGTACAGGACAGGTTGGGGTGGTACAGGGCAGGCTGGGTGAAACAGGGCAGGCTGGGGTGGCACAGAGCAGGCTGGGGTGGTACAGGGCAGGCTGGGATTGCACAGGGCAGGCTGGGCATGTCAGCTAAAAAAAAAAAAAAAAAACGGGATGGTGTCACCTCTCTAGCGGGTGTCACCCGGTGCAGACCGCACCCCCCGCACCCCCCTAGCAACGCCTCTGACTTTTGGTAATAAAGTGTAGCTGTGTAGTTCTGTTGATCAGGCCGGGGCTTTAGAAGAAAATTGGTAGCAACATTCAGCACTTGTTGAACGCGTTATGATCTTGGTTATTGACTTTGGCATCCCAGTCATAGGCATAGAGTCATTCTATAACACAAAGTGAGAATTTTTTGTCAAGCCAGCTAGTGGTGGTATAAACAAGTCTCACAATTCACCTCTATCCTGTTTTAGATATCAACCAACTTCATGATCATCACTGCTGACTGGAGAGTGGAGCGCGGTGCATATTCACCCGCAGTTTAAGATAATTCCCAGAGACACTTGTGAAGCGGTGTTCCTGTACAAATTACAGCGCGGTCACAGAGGACCAAACTTCCATCCTGGCAGAAATACTAAGCTGGTACATTTAATACTATTTTCTTTCTTGCTTTGAATGTTAAGGAGGACATTTCAATAACGTTTTAAGCCACATGAAGAAATTCCTGACACATCACCAACTACAACAATAGTAAAAATGTTTATTTAAACTGTACCTTTTACCATTAACCACTTAACCCCCGGACCATATTGCTGGTCAAAGACCAGAGCACTTTTTGCGATTCGGCACTGCGTCGCTTTAACTGACAATTGCGCGGTCGTGCGACGTGGCTCCCAAACAAAATTGGCGTCCTTTTTTCCCCCCACAAATAGAGCTTTCTTTTGGTGGTATTTGATCACCTCTGCGTTTTTTAGTTTTTGCGCTATAAACAAAAATAGAGCGACAATTTTGAAAAAAATGAATATTTTTTACTTTTTGCTGTAATAAATATCCCCCAAAAATATATAAAAAAAATGTTTTTCCTCAGTTTAGGCCAATACGTATTCTACCTATTTTTCGTAAAAAAAATCCGCAATGAGCGTTTGATTGTTTGCGCAAAAGTTATAGCGTTTACAAAATAGGGGGTATTTTTATGGCATTTTTATTAATATTTTTTCAACTAGTAATGGCGGCAATCAGCGATTTTTTTCGGTACTGCGACATTATGGTGGACACTTTGGACACTTTTGACACATTTTTGGGATCATTGGCATTTTTATAGCGATCAGTGCTATAAAAATGCATTGGATCCGGGGAGGAGCCACGAGAGCTGCCATGGGACCACAGAAGAGGAGGATTGGGGCCACTCTGTGCAAAACAAACTGCACAGTGGAGGCAAGTATGACATGTTTGTAAAAAAAATAAAAAATAATAATAATACCGGAACCTTCACAACCCCTTTAATCTACTATTGTATAGCCATCTTTACAAAGAAAAAGCAAAACAACTAAAACTTATTTTTCTTCAACTTTACCGAAACTTCCAAAGCTTTCAGTTCATTTAAATACATATCATCTCAAGTCAGAAGCGTTGGATGAAAACTGTTATTTCCTTTATTTCACATCATTGTGAAATATTATTCACATGCATATACTTTGGTATCTCCTTAAAAAAAATCCACTTACCATTGTTTCAAACGAAATGTCTCCTGGGTTTGTTTAGAAATGTAAAAATACCTTTATTAGCTTTTTCTATAAGAAAAAAAATATAATCACTGCTTTTAAGCTACCTCTTTTTTTGTCAATATTGGTTGGAGCCACATACTTCATCCCCCTGCGGAATTCAGCAGGAAAGTGACAAAGCATGAAATAAAGGTTTTATCACGGCAATCAAAAAGAAGGCAATAAAAAAGATTCTTTTACAAAGTCTTCTATGTATAGCTTCTCACATTCGTCACCAAAATGGGTTTATTCTAGGTAAAGTTTTTGTATCGGGGTTGAGATTAAATTCCTCGAGAAGCCATTGTTTGGAACATATGTGATTTATCATTGCAAGTTAAGATTTGCTTCCATCTTGCAATTTGGTAAAAGCGTATGTAAATTGTATGTAAAGCCCAAACCTTTTTTTTCATGTTAAGATAAAAAGTGGAAGGGTTATGCCGAGTACACACAACGTTTTTCGGGTTGTAAAAAATTACGTTTTTTTTAAATGTCATTAACCACTTAAGACCCGGACCTGGCCAGGACCTGGCCAGTTTTTGCGATTCGGCACTGCGTCGCTTTAACTGACAATTGCGCAGTCGTTCCACGTGGCTCCCAAACAAAATTGGCGTCCTTTTTTCCCCACAAATAGAGCTTTCTTTTGGTGGTATTTGATCACCTCTGTGTTTTTTTTTTTTTTGCGCTATAAACAAAAATAGAGCGACAATTTTGAAAAAAAAAATTCAATATTTTTTCCTTTTTGCTATAATAAATATCCCCCAAAAATATATAAAAAAACAATTTCTTTCCTCAGTTTAGGGCGATACGTATTCTTCTACCTATTTTTGGTAAAAAAAAAAACGCAATAAGCGTTTATCGATTGGTTTGCGCAAAATGTATAGTGTTTACAAAATAGGGGATAGTTTTATTGCATTTTTATTAATATTTTTTTTTTTTACTACTAATGGCGGCGATCATCGATTTTTTTCATGACCGCAACATTATGGCGGACACATCGGACAATTTTGACACATTTTTGGGACAATTGTCATTTTCACAGCAAAAAATGCTGTAAAAATGCATTGTTTACTGTGAAAATGACAATTTCAGTTTGGGAGTTAACCACTAGGGGGCGCTGAAGGGGTTAAGTGTGACCTCATATGTGTTTCTAACTGTAGGGGGCGGGACTGGACGTGTGACATCATTGATTGTGTTTCCCTATATCAGGGAACACACGATCAATGACAGCGCCACAGTGAAGAATGGGGAAGGTGTGTTTACACACAGCTCTCCTTGTTCTTCAGCTCCAGGGACCGATCGCGTAACTCCAGCGGCGATCGGGTCACGGAGTTTCGGACCGGGTCGCTGGCGTGCACCCGTGACCCACGGCTGTGCACTTAAAGAGGAAGTACAGGTACGTGCTTGTGCCCAGCCGTGCCATTCTGCCGACGTATATGTGCAGGAGGCGGTCCTCAAGTGGTTAAAAACGATTGTGTGTGGGCTCCAGAGCATTTTTCACGATGTAAAAAATGGCCATTAAAAATTTCGAACATGCTCTAATTTTTCACAACATTTTTAATGTTGTCGTTTTTAACGTCGTAAAAAATGGTCGTGTGTGGGCTTTAACGACGTGAAAAAAACGTGCATGCTCAGAAGCAAGTTATGAGACGGGAGCGCTCGTTCTGGTAAAACTAGCGTTCGTAATGGAGTAAGCACATTCGTCACGTTGTAACAGACAGAAAAGCGCAAATTGTCTTTTACTAACAGGAAATCAGCAAAAGCAGCCCCAAGGGTGGCGCCATCCGCATGGAACTTCCCCTTCGTACGTCACCGCGCTTTGCTAGAGCATTTTTTTTTTCGCGATCGTGTGTAGGCAAGGCTGTTTTAACGATCGGGTGGAAAAAAACGTTGTTTTTTTCTAGACCATTAAAAATGTAATTTTTTACAACCCGAAAAACGGTCATGTGTACGCGGCATTAGAATCCCCAACTAAGAAGACCTAATTGGGATGGATCCATGACTTACCTTGTATAGTTGCTCATCGGGTGCTAGAAGGTTTTGGAAGAATTTACCTTTACAACCCCCTTTAACCACTTACCCCCCCGGACCATATTGCTGCCCAAAGACCAGAGACCTTTTTGCAATTCGGGACTGCGTCGCTTTAACAGACAATTGCGCGGTCGTGCGATGTGGCTCCCAAACAAAATTGGCGTCCATTTTTCCCCACAAATAGAGCTTTCTTTTGGTGGTATTTGATCACCGCTGCGTTTTTTAGTTTTTGCGCTATAAACAAAAATAGAGCGACAATTTTGAAAAAAATTCAATATTTTTTACTTTTTGCTGTAATAAATATCCCCCAAAAATCTATAAAAAAACGTTTTTTTCCCTCAGTTTAGGCCGATACGTATTCTTCTATATATTTTTCGTTAATATTTTTATTAATATTTTTTTTTACTAGTAATGGCGGCGATCAGCGATTTTTTTTCGGTACTGCGACATTATGGCGGACACTTCGGACACTTTTGGCACATTTTTGGGACCATTGGCATTTTTATAGCGATCAGTGCTATAAAAATGCATTGGATTACTATAAAAATGCCACTGGCAGTGAAGGGGTTAACACTAGGGGGCGGGGAAGGGGTTAAGTATGTCCCTGGGTGTGTTCTTACTGTAGGGGGGGGGGTGGCCTCACTAGGGGAAACACTGATCCTCTGTTCATACATTGTATGAACAGAAGATCAGCATTTCCCCCGCTGACAGGACCGAGAGCTGTGTGTTTACACACACAGCTCCCGGTCCCCGCTCTGTAACGAGCGATCGCGTGTGCCCGGCGGCGATCGCGCCCGCCGGGCACATGCACGGGAGTCGGGGGCGAGCGGGGGGTGCGCACGCGCCCCTAGTGGCGGCTCGAAGAGCCGACGTAGTATGACGTGCTCTCGCCCAGGAGAGCCGACCTGCCGCCGTAGAATGACGGCGGCTGGTCGGCAAGCAGTTAAATGTCGATCTTGTCATTTTTTTTTGACTATATCAGCCTAATAATAAATACCAGTGATAGGAGCATAGTGCCGTCTCTAGGTGCCATGGTGCTCCAGGCCATGGCCTAGGGCTACATTTTGCTCTGACAGTAGTTTGGGGCTCTAGGGAGTGTTATGAAAAAAGAGGTCTGGCGGAGTCATGAAATATTAGAGAGTTTGCGCTCATTTGTTTGGAATCTTGTGTGTTTGTAGAAAGATCTTAGGATTTCCAGTTACCATCTGTAGGCAGCCAATGCTGCAAATTGGCGTCCCAGGCTTCTGATTTTTACCGCTATTCTTTGATGTAAATGCCCCTCTCTGGAGCTCTGAGGTTATTTCAGTGTCGGGTTAAAAGCTATTTGTAATCACATTTTGTTTTTCAGCTGTGATAAGATCCACAATGCTGATAATCTCCGTCTCTGTAGGCTTATGGAACCGCGGAAACTCATTTTCCCGCTAACTGACTAATGATATCACATGTGAATATAGAACCTCTAATTATATCAGTCAGGGAGTCCGGAGTGTATTTGCATAAATATGTGCCTGTCTCTGGCTTGTGTTGTCTTCAGAGGTCTTGTAAACTAAAAGCATTTATCTGTTAGGTTGGCCTATCAGTAACTTTACAAGTCTGCAAGCTTGTCATGTCACAATAAACAGCAAAAAGTATAGCTATTGGAAAACATTTTAACCTTAAATTATTAAAAACAAGTTTTTGTGAACTGATCCAGTCACTGTGCCAAGGCTGAGTGATGCAATTTAGGCCCCATACACACGAGAGGATTTATCCGCAGATACGGTCCAGCGGACCGTATCCGCGGATAAATCCTCTCGAGGATTTCAGAAGATTTCTATGCGATGGCGTGTACACACCATCGCATTGAAATCCGCGCTGAAATCCTCTGCCGATGACGTGTCGCGCCGTCGCCGCTATTATGACGGGCGCGACGCTGTCATATAAGGAATTCCACGCATGCGTCAAATCATTACGATGCGTGCGGGGAATCCCTTTGGACGGATGGATCCGGTAAGTCTGTACAGACGAGCGGATCCATCCGTTGGAATGGATTCAAGCAGATGGATTTGTTGAGCATGTCAGCAAATATCCATCTGCTGGAATCCATCCCAGAGGAGATTTCTCCGCGGATAAATATCCGACGGAGTGTACACACCATAGGATCTATCCGCAGAAACCCATTTGATGGGATTTATCTGCGGATAGATTCTATGGTGTGTATGGGGCCTGAGTGTTGCTCACGAATATTCGTATTGCGAATATTCGGCTCGAATATGGCATATTCGAGTATTCGCGATATATTTCGAATTTCGCGGTGAATATTCGCTATTCCGAATATTCAAATTTTTTCAATTTTATTTTTAGAACAGATCACATCCTAGAGATCTCCATCGACGTCTAAAAGCATTGCTGGTATGATTAGAGACCTTGGGCCGAGTAGCTGAAGCGAGTAGCTGAATGCGATTATTCGGCAATAGGAATATCGCGCGATTATTTTCTCCGCCCTTCTTTTGCATCAGAGCCAATCAGAGGGCTCCTACCGCAGTTGTCGAAATTCCGCAATAAATATTGCATTCGCATTTTGCGAAATTTCGATAAAATATCACGAATATTCTGAGCCAATCAGAGGGCTCCTACCGCAGTTGTCGAAATTCCGCAATAAATATTGCATTCGCATTTTGCGAAATTTCGATAAAATATCACGAATATTCTGAGCCAATCAGAGGGCTCCTACCGCAGTTGTCGAAATTCCGCAATAAATATCGCATTCACATTTTGCGAAATTTCGATAAAATATCACGAATATTCTGAGCCAATCAGAGTGCTCCTACCGCAGTTGTCGAAATTCCGCAATAAATATCGCATTCGCATTTTGCGAAATTTCGATGAAATATCACGAATATTCTGAGCCAATCAGAGTGCTCCTACCGCAGTTGTCGAAATTTCGCAATTATTTTTGCATTCGCAATAGCGAAATTTCGCAATCATTTCATTTCGATAAAATATCACGAATATTCGAATTTAGCGAATATTTCTCGAATATTCGGCTATATATTCGTGATATATCGCGAAATCTGAATATGGCGTATTCTGCTCAACACTAATGCAATCTAGGTATTTTCATCAATTTGCTGCAGGCAGGAGTGAACATTTCTTCAGTCCCTCAATTAGGGTGACCACGTGTCCCGGATTGCCCGGGACAGTCCCGCATTTTGCAGGTCTGTCCCGGGCACATTTATTCCAGGACAATACAGTGTCCCGGAATGAAACTGACACAGCCAACCCCCGGGCCAATCTGATGCCCCCCAAAAAAGGCCGCCACATCACTGACAGTACTTTTCCAAGCCGGAAATGCCTGGGGGAGCACAATCCCGCCCCCTGCTTGTGATTGGAGAAATCATAAATCCCGCCTCTTGCGTCCAATCACTGTGCTGTGATTCGTTATAGCACAAGCTGATTTTTGGGAAGGGAGGGTGTCCCTGAATGGTAGTTTGGAAATGTGGTCACCCTACCCCCAATCATCACACACAGTGGCCCGGATTCAGATAGAGATACGACGGCGTATCTCCTGATACGCCGTCATATCTCTGAGTTCCGTCGGTCGGATCTATGCGGCTGATTCATAGAATCAGGTTCCGCATAGATCTTCCTAAGATCCGACAGGTGTAAGTGACTTACACCGTCGGATCTTAGGCTGCAATCTCCCGCTGGCCGCTAGGTGGCGTTTCGTTTTTTGTATGCGACGAATATGCAAATGAGGAGTTCCGTCGATTCAGAAACGAACGCCCGCCCCCGGGGCTTTTTTTTTACGTCGCTTGCATTCATCTTTTTCCGGCGTATAGTTACCCCTGCTATGTGAGGGGTGTCCTATGTTAAGTATGGCCGTCGTTCCCGCGCCGAGTTTTGAATTTTTACATCGTTTGCGTAAGTCGATTCAGAATACGGCCGGACGCAAGTTACGCTCACGCCGAAACCAATGACGTCCTAGCGACGTCATTTGGAGCAATGCACGCTGGGAAAAATCGCGGACGGCGCATGCGCTGTTGGATCGGCGCGGGGACGCGCCTGATTTAAATTGTAGACGCCCCCTAGCTGCGGAATTTGGATTTACGATACGCCACCACAAGTTTTGAGGTAAGTGCTTTCTGAATACAGCACTAGCCTCAAAAACTTGCGCCGGCGGATCGTAAATCAGATAGATTA
Source organism: Rana temporaria (assembly GCF_905171775.1). Lineage (NCBI taxonomy): Eukaryota > Metazoa > Chordata > Amphibia > Anura > Ranidae > Rana > Rana temporaria. Next base: position 15,866,049 of record NC_053499.1, on the reverse strand, counting down.
CGCGGATCTAAAGATCCGCTAATCTATCTGAATCTACCCCTGGGACTTTTGTAGCATTGCAGCTCTTTGGCAGGTGAGAGTGGAATTTGTGCCCATTCAGCAAAAAAAAAGGATTTGTAAGGTCATGTACTGATATTGACCTGGCTCACAATTGGCATTCCAATTCATCCCAAAGATGTTCCGTTGAGTTACGCCGAGGGCTTTGTACTGCAGAAGCATAGATATGTTTTCTTTTTCCTGGAGAGGTTGAGCTAAAAAATGCTTCATGTATAGCATATATAGCATGCTGCCTACTGCACTCTTAGGCCCCGGCCCGTACACACGAGAGGATCCATCCGCTGGAATTGATCTGCGGACCGGCTCCAGCGGATAGATCCCCTGGTGTGTACAATCCAGCGGATCTGTTTCCGCGGATTTTTATCCCCTGGGATGGATTTCAAGCGGATAAAAATTTGAAGACATGCTTTAAAATCTATCCGCTTGAATCCATCCCAACGGATTGATCCGCTGGTCTGTACAGACTCACCGGATCAATCCGTCCGAAGGGATCCCCCGCATGCGTCGTAATGATTCGACGCATGCGTGGAATTCCTTATATGACAGCGTCGCGCATTTCGCCGCGTCGTCATCGCGGCGACGACGCGACACGTCATCGCGATGGGATTTCGGCGCCGATTTCGATCCGATGGTGAGTACAATCCAAATCCGCTGAAATCCTCGAGAGGATTTATCCGCGGAAACGGTCCGGTGGACCGTATCCGCGGATAAATCCTCTCGTGTGTACTAGGCCTTAGGCTGCAGGATTAATAAAGTGGGTGTTGCTTCATGGTGTATAGATTCTAGTGTGTCCAGGTGACAGGTAAACCACAATCCCTCCTTGATGACCCTCAGAACCTGTACAGGAGAGGTGGCGGGGGTGGAGTTTAGTGGAATCGATTTGTGCCAATATATGCCATCCCCGCCATCCCTCCTTTCCCTGTTCCTCTTCCTTCTGTTGCCCGGGTCCTCCCATTGTTTCAGGATGGAGAGCGGGGAAGAGGCCGGTAAATATGTCAAATGCATATGTGTTTGAGCTTTGGGGTGCACACCCTAATGCAATAGGCTGCGCACACCTATGCTTTACTTCCTGATTCCCTCACCGAGGATGGCGGTGGGGGCATACGGGAGCCGAGTGATTCCTCGGCTTCGGCTGCCGACATCGCGGGCACCCTGGACAGGTAAGTGTCCCTTTATTAACCACTTCCATACAGGGCATTTTCACCCCCTTCCTGCCCAGACCAATTTTTAGTTTTCAGCGCTGTCGCACTTTGAATGACAATTGCGCGGTCTTGCGACGTGGCTCCCAAACAAAATTGACACCCTTTTTTCCCCACAAATAGAGATTTCTTTTGGTGGTATTTGATCACCTCTGCGTTTTTTATTTTTTGCGCTATAAACAAAAGAAGAGCGACAATTTAAAAAAAAAAACACAGTGGCCCGGATTCAGGTAGATTTGCCCCTTATTTGCGAAAGCGCAGGGCAGCGTTTTTGCCCTGCGCCCCCGCAAATTTACTGCGCTACCTGCGATTCACGGAGCAGTAGCTCCGTAAATTGCGTGTGCGCTGTGTAAACTTGCCCTGCGTAAGGGCGCCTAATGTAAAGGATCCCATAGGGGGTGGGAATCATTTAAATTAGCCGCGCTCCCGCACCGAGCGTAGAGCGCATGCTCCGTCGGGAAACTTTCCCGACGTGCATTGCGGCAAATGACGTCGCAAGGACGGCATTTGCTTCAAAGTGAACGTGAATGGCGTCCAGCGACATTCACGAATCACTTACGCAAATTACGTAAAATTCGAACGTCGCGACGCGGGAACGACGGGTATACTTTAGCATTGGCTGCCCCTGCTATTAGAAGGGGCAGCCTTACGCTAAACACGCCGTACGGAAACAACGTAAATTGCGTACGCAGGGCTCGCGCAACATTGTGAATCGGTGTTAGTATGCAATTTGCATACTATACGCTGAGCACAATGGGAGCGCCCCCTATCGGTCATCGCTAGAATGCAGCCTAAGATATGCGTGGCATAAGAGCCTTATGCCACGCAGATTTTAGGCTGCAGTCGGCGTTACGATGTTCCTGATTCAGGAGCATTCGTAACATCGGGGCAAGTAAGCAATTGCGCTGTGTAACCTATGGTTACACAGGCGCAATTGCTACTTGAATCCGGGCCAGCATCTTTTATTTTTTGATTTAATAAATATAATATATTTTTTTAAAAAACGTTTTTTTCCCTCAGTTTAGACTGATCCGTATTCTACATATTTTTGGTAAAAAAAAAACGCAATAAGCGTATTTGATCGGTTTGCGCAAAAGTTATAGCGTCTACAAAATAGGAAATAGAATTATGGCATTTTTCTTTTTCTTTATTTTTTTACTAGTAATGGCGGCGATCTGCGATTTTTTTTTTTATTGTGACCGTGACATTGCAGCGGACATATCGGACACTTTTGACACATTTTTGGGGCCATTCACATTTACACAGCGATTAGTGCTATAAAATGCACTGATTACTGTGTAAATGTGACTGACAGAGAAGGGGTTAACACTAGGGGGCGCTGAAGGGGTTAAATATGTTCCCTAAAGTGTGTTCTAACTGTTAGGGGGAGGGGGACTCACAAGGGGAGGAGATCGATATGTGTTCCTCTGTACTGGGAACACACATCGGTCTCCTCACCGCTGACAGGACATGGATCTGTGTGTTTACACACACAGATCCATTGTCCTGCCGTGATTGCGGGTAATCGCGGGTGCCCGGCGGACATCGCGGCCACCGGGCACGCGCACCGGGTCCAGAGGAATGCGGCGGGTGTGCGCGCCCCCTAGTGGCTGGAAAAGCCAGGACGTCATATGACGTCCAGTCTGAAGGACGAGAGGTCCCCACCGACGTCATTTTACTATGGCTCGGTGGGGAAGAGGTTAAAAGTCAGCAGCTGCAGTATTTGTAGCTGCTGGATTTTTAGGCGGACCTCCGCTTTAATATACTGGTTGGTTGGGTTTTTCCACCACAGTATGCAGGCACTTTGAGTCCCAAGGTCACGGCAGGCAGGTGAAAGGGTTCAGAAAACTTTACACGGCTCGCCAATATCAGGCCGTCATGATTAAAAGTAAACGCTCGCCGACCTGACTCCTGAAATGGTGACTCCAATTCATTAGGTCAAAAGCAGCTTGTAAAGATTTCATCGTAGGGATCCTAATAAAGCAGAAGCCGTGAAGCAGAAGTATTGTTTCTCGATGTGCCTAATGCATGTTAATGAGAGCGCTGCATAGCTGCCATTTGTTATTTGTGATAATGTACAGCCCTGGGAGAAGACAGCAAATTGGGGGAAACGGCAGAGTCACAAATCACCCGAGTCCCTTTGGGGCACCCCTGACATAGGCTCATTAATTTATATAGGGATCTGAAAATATCAATATATCATCAATATTTACTCGGGGGTTCTAAAATGTGCAATATTTATGAGGTAAAGACATTTTCTTTATTTCCTTGTGTACAACTTCCATTGGCATTTAGTGAGGCGACTGCATTCTGTAACATTAATTAAGGTATGATGTGATGTTTGTTGTAGCCCCGTCTCAAAGTGAGATCACTGCTGGTTGGAAATTCGCTTAACGCGGTATTAAAACCAAACGTAAACACTTATTATACTGCGGCTTACTAATTCTTAGGTGTGATGGCTGCATTTGTTTTATTTTTTAGGCTTTTTTTCCTTTTATTTTCATCCAGTCATTCAGCCAGTAAATACTGCATGCACACTACAGCGTTTTGAATTGCGGGCAGATTTGCGATTTACGATTTGACACCGCCGAGGTGTGAATGAAAAAACACGGGACTCGCATTTGAAATGCCATGCATTTAAATATCAACTCAAATCGTGCTGCGAGGTCTGCCACGATAAAACGTGCTGCAATCGCGGCAACCCGCATCGCGGGGACGCATTTTGCCCAAAAATACTTTGGATTACATGTGCCCTGCGATGGGGGTTTCCGTGATTGAAGTGTATTTTATCGCGCGATAATCGCGGCAGACCCGTACCGCGATTAGGTGTCATTCAACAATGCAGGCTATGCCTCATATTCTGTATAGCATGACGATCCTCCTCTAGAGGTCTAACATCAGCCTGCGTTGTTTATGAGTCACTGCCATTTTGTTGTAGCTCACACCAGTCGCAGTAAAAGCACACAGCGGCCCCCGGAGAGACGGAAAAACATCCGCACACACCGGAGCGGCCCCGAGCACACCCGCACACACCAGAGTGCCCCAAGTACACTCGCACACACCGGAGCGGCCCCAAGCACACCCGTACACACCGGAGCGGCCCCGAAACAGTATGTGGGGGGCATTTTCCGCCTAGAAAAAATGGCTGAAAAACTCGGCTTATACTCGAGTATATACGGTAATAAGAAACATACTGTAGGTGACCGCGATATTGTGTTAATCTCGCTCCCTTTCTCGGTGAGATTGACCACCAAGAGCCCTGTCGCGGGAGCCAGCGCCGAGCCGGCTCGCCGCGATGGGGAAAAAGCCGTCATAGAAGCGATGGGGATCCGACTTGGATTCCCGCCAATTCTAGCCACGCCGTTTGGTATGAATCATGAGGGGGAACTCCACGCCAAATTTTAAATAAAAAAACAGCATGGGTTCCCCCCCAGGGGCATACCAGGCCCTTAGGTCTGGTATGGATTGTAAGGAGAACCCCCTAGGCCGAAAAAACTGCGTGGGGGTCCCCCCACAATCCATACCAGACCCGTATCCAAAAACGCCGCCCGGCCAGTCAGGAAAGGAGTTGGGATGAGCGAGCGCCCCCTCCCCTCCTGAGCCGTATCAGGCCGCATGCCCTCAACATGGGGGGTTGGGTGCTCTGGGGCAGGGGGGTGCCCTGCGGCCCCCCCACCCCAAAGTACCCTGTCCCCATGTTGATAAGGACAGGGCCTCTTCCCGACAACCCTGGCCGTTGGTTGTCAGGGTCTTTAAAAAGGGGGCCCCCAGATACCGGCCCCCCACCCTAGGTGAATGAATATGGGGTACATCGTACCCCTACCCATTCACCTGGAGGCAAAGTGTCAATAAAATAAACACACAACACAGGGTTTTAAAATAATTTGAGGGGCGCTCGCTCGTCCCCACTCCTTTCCTGACCGGCCGGGCGGCGTGCTTGGATATGGGTCTGGTATGGATTGTGGGGGGACCCCCACGCCGTTTTTTTGGCCTAGGGGGTTCTCCTTACAATCCATACCAGACCTAAGGGCCTGGTATGCCCCTGGGGGAGAACCCATGCCTGTTTTTTATTTAAAATTTGGAGTGGAGTTCCCCCTCATGATTCATACCAAACGCCGCGGCTAGAATTGGCGGGAATCCAAGTCGGATCCCGTCGCTTCTTTGACACTCTCGCTGGAATGTGCTTTTTCTATTCCAGCGAGTGCGAGATGTCGGCACCCTGTCGCCGAGAATCAGCGCGATGCCGGCGTGCTGGAAACACATTCTCGGCGACAGGTATTGTAATTATGCTAACCTCATTATTTAATGGGAGGATATGCTGGCTATAATCAATTGATCAGTTTCAGCTGTGCCATGACAAGGTCCTCCGGCACCCGAGGTAATGAAGCCGAAAATGAGTCCCCCCCCCCCCAAGCTGAGACATACAGAGCTTGCATGTCTGACCCTAGGGTGGCCTACTCAGCACAGTGTTTAATGATAGCTGCTGTCCGTTGGCCCCAGGCTTACTACCTTTTTTTTCCAAGGACAACTGAATGGGATGGGGAGAGTCATTGCAACATGATTACACCAATATGATTTATCCATATACAGCATGTTAAAGCAGACACAGGTGTAGGCACCCTGAAGGCTATATGTACAGTGCCTTGAAAAAGTATTCATACCCCTTGAAATTTTCCACATTTTGTCATGTCAGCCACCATAAAGTGGCACATATTGTAAAGTGGAAGAACATGTTTTTAAATAGTTTTCAATGTTTTTTACAAATAAATATGTGAAAAGTGTGGAATACATCTCTATTTAACCCCCCCCTCCCTTACTCTGATACCCCTAACTAAAACCTAGTGGAACCAATTGCCTTCTGAAGTCACCTAATTAATAGTGTCAACCTGTGTGTAATGCAATAAAAAGAGGAAGAAGAAGAGCTACTATAGAGTAGGGGTCTCCAAACTTTCTAAACAAAGGGCCAGTTTACTTTCCTTCAAACTGTGACCAATCATTGGTGTAAATGAAAGTAATGGTGCTTTATCATTGGTGTCAATGGGAGGATTAGTGCCCCGTCATTAATGTCAATGGGAGGAATAATGCCCCATTATTGATGTCAATGAGAAGGATGGTGCCTTATTATTGGTGTCAATGGGAGGATTAGTGCCCGTCATTGGTGTAATTGGGAGGAATACTGTCCCATCGTTGGTGTCAATGAGAGGGATAGTGCCTTATCATTGGTGTCAACGGGAGAATTAATGTCCCATGATTGTGTCAATGGGAAGATTAGTGCCCCATCAATGGTGTCAATGGGAGGAATAATGCCCCATCATTGGTGTCAATAAGAAGAATAGTGCCTTTTCATTGGTGTCAATAGGAGGATTAATGCCCTATGATTGTGCCAATGGGAGGATTTGTGTCCTATCATTGGTTTTAATGGGAGGATTAGTGCCCCATCATTGGTGTAAATGGGAGGATTAGTCCCCCATCACTGGTAACAATGGGAGGAATAGTGCGCTATCATTGGTGTTAGTGGGAGGAATAGTGCCCCATTGTTGGTTTCAGCAACAGTGGAGGGAATAATGCCCCAAATGCCAGATAAAAGCAAGCAAAGGGCCACATCTAGTCCCCGGGCTGCAGTTTGGAGACCCCTGCTATAGCGGAAGAGTTACTTTTCCAACACATGAAGTTCGAACGACCTATTCAAGTCAATAAAAAAGTTATGCCCACTTTTACATTACTTTCGGTACGGCCCCCTGAATCTACAAAAGTATAGAGCCTTGTTTTTGGTGTATCATTTGTTGCACGTTCGAACGATTATTTTCATATTGACTACGGCAAATCAAGGGTGCATGACGAACATTCAGCAGCGTATCTGCTATTGTACAACTAATTTACTGCGCTCAGCTGGGAAGTTCTTACTCAGACTGTCGATAGATGTAAATCTGTGTGCTGAAGAAGGAACTGCAGGGAGTCCCAATCATACAAAACGATCACTTTCAAAATGATTTGTTAAGGAATATTTTATTCTTCCTTATCCCCGGTAATATCCTGTTTGTTTTTTAATATGTCTGTAAATATTGATCTATTAAAAAAGCCCCCAAAAAAGTTACATAAATCTCACCCGCGGCGTCTGTGCTTTGTTACGTACGCAAAGAACGAAAGTGTGCTACTGTTTAACGGCGTGAGTGAATGGAAAAGAAAATAATTGCTGTATTATTTTATTTTTTCATTTAGGTTTCAATAACTATTACACTTGCTGCTTCAATTTAACGTTATTATTTTGATAATCACTTATAACTCTATTCTCTAGAGATGGAAATTTTACTTAGAGCACAACTAAAGGCAACACTTTTTTTCCCCCCTTTTGGATAGAGTGGAGAGGGATTAGTATACTTAAAATTTTATTAAAAGTATTTAAAAAATAAAAAATAAAAAAATTAAACCGTTGTCCTATATCTGTTTTCTGAACTGTATGGATATTTGTTTTACAAATAAACATTTAAAGGGTTTGTAAAGGATTTTTTTTTTATCTTAATAGCTTCCTTTACCTTAATGTGCTGTTTTCATGTCCTCATTGTTCGTTTTTTCTCTCAAGTTGCTGTAATTCTTCTCTGATCTCCACACTTCCTGGTTGTCTGTTTCCTGATGACCACAGTGCTGGGAGCTTTCTATCTGTGGTCACTAATCAAGGATGTGTGATTACTGTGTGTCTAAAACCCCTCAGCACCAATCAGTTTCGTTTTCCAAACCATCACTGCCTTGTATTGGCTCTGCGGCTCTGTACATCACAGAAGCAGGAAACAACATGCAAAATCGAAACTAGAAACTGCAGGTACATTATATGATTGATTTTTATCTATTTTTAATCATTTTTAAAAGGAATAAGTTAACTATTATGGGGTAGATTCACGTAGAGCCGCGTAAAGTTGTGCGGGCGTAACATATCTGATTTACGTTACGCCTCCGCAACTTAGACGGGCAAGTGCTGTATTCTCAAAGCACTTGCTCCGTAAGTTGCGGCGGCGTATCGTAAATCGGCCGGCGTAAGCCCGCCTAATTCAAATTTGGATCAGGGGGGCGTGTTTTATGCAAAACTACTGTGACCCGACGTGATTGAAATTTTTTTGGGAACGGCGCATGCGCCGTCCGTGGAATTTCCCAGTGTGCATTGCTCCAGATTACGCCGCAAGGATGTCATTGGTTTCGACGTGAATGTAAATGACGTCCATCCCGATGAACAATATTATGCTTATGGAGGAACTACAGGCCAAATCCTCTGACACCTATGCCAATTTTTTCTCTATTTGGAGTGTATGGAAGTATTATTCCACTTCAGATAAGTTAAAATCTAGACTGAATTTATCTTAAATTTTTGCTTAATACAATGTGTCGGTCTACTCCACCCTATGGGTGTAGTGGGCCGTCCCGAAAAGGAGCACGCCGCTCCCTTTTTCTTTCCCCCCCCCCTTCTTTCTTTCTGTTCTTCTGTTTCCCCCCCCCCCCTCTTTTTTTTTTTTTTTCTTTCTCCTCCTCTCACTCTTTCTTTCTTTCTTTTATCTCTTTTCTCTAAAAATATCTGATATGGTAATTTAAATGTTTCTTGTTTTATTTATAATATTATTTTTATGCTTTTTCCATTATTCCATTATCAATCGGGTCACCCCCTGTCGGGTTGATGCTGATATGTTTGTCTAAAAAATTTTTTGATAATAAAAACGTATTGAACGTAAATGACGTCCATCCCCATTCACGGACGACTTACGCAAACGGCTTAACTTTTTTAAATTTCATCGTCTTCTGGGGTCCCTCGGTGGCTGTCTCGGCTCCTCCTCGCAAAAGCTTTCCACCTTCATGCGAGCAAGCTCACATGGTGAAAAGCTTTTTTTGAGCGCGCTCCTGTGATACAGCGGCGGGCATAGCCGCCAACTTTATCACTCGGCCCCGCCCCCCGGTACACCGCGTCATCTGCTGTGATTGACAGCAGCGCCAGCCAATGACTGCACTGCTATCAATCCATCCAGCCTAGCCAATCAATGAGCAGGATGGGAAACAAAGAGGATCACGTGGATGCATGCAGGACTTTCGAGGGGTCAGGTAAGTAAAAGGGGGGTTTCGGGGGGGGGTACCGTCGGATGTTTACATTTACCTTTACAACCCCTTTAAGCCAGAATGAGTGAAATGTTGTGGGCCTCTGGGGAAGAACTGGTTAAAGTGCAGCGGCTCCTACGGGGGGGACTATTTTGTAAAGCAAAGAAGGGTTAGAACATCTAACAGCGCTGTCGATGCCTTCCTATCCTGGTGATAACTGCACCCCTCAGTATGGGCATCACATGGATAGGAAGTGAAAACAGATCTTCCCCACCGAGGTCACAGAAACAAAAAATGTGACAGAATTCTGAACTTTTCATCTAATTTATCCAATGCACTTTTTTTCCCCAGAGTGGGGCTCCTAATTATTGCAAACAATGCCTTCAGCTCTGGCACTGTATGAATGTATAATGTTCCTTTTTTGTCTTCTCTTGATTGGCAATAAAAAAGCACGGGCCTCGCAAGAAGCCAACACGACTTGGACACTGTTGACTAATTGCAATTTCTCTGGCATTTTGCAGAGGCGAACATCATTTCTCGTTTGCTTTTCTTTTTTTTTTTTGTCTTTTATTCTCTTTCTTATTCTTCTAACAAGCACAGGACCTTCGCCAAGGGAATACCAAGACTCTGGCCAGACACGCACATTTCTCTCAATCATTTGGACAGGCTGCACCAATGATACCCTTACCTCGGGTGGCAAAACAATTGCAGACATCCCACTAAATAAACAACGATAATTGATTTGTGATCATGTGATGCAGTGTGGCTTGAAATAGCATTTCTTGGGAGAAAAGGATTTTGATGTTGTATCTACAGTCATTTAAAGGGTCTTTAATTAGTGGGGTAAAACAACAAACACAGTATGAAAGCAAACATGAAACCATAAATCTGGGTTGAAAAAGACAGAATTTGTTCTTTTTTTTTTAATGATGACTTTCTTTTTATATGAGAGCTTCTTAAATGAAAGCTATATTCACCCTACTTGTACAACAATGTGAGAATGCCAAATGAGAAAAGCAAAAACCTTTTACAAAAGTAATCTACACCCTTAAAAAATAAAAGTTCTTTATGTAACATCATTATGTTAGAGATAAAAAGTAAACATTTATATTGTCAGGATAAGTTATATAGTAACTTAAAGGGGTTGTAAAGGTAAAAGTTGGTGAAAAAACTTCTGACAATAACAATACCCCCCCCCCCCCCCGAGCCCCCCGTTATACTTACCTGAGCCCTCGAAAGTCCCACGCTCGTCCATTTTCCTCGTCGCTCACCCTGGCCGTTGATTGGGTAGAGTGGATGGATTGAAAGCGGCGCAGCCATAGGCTCGCCCTGCTTTCAATCACATCCAATAATGCGGCGTGCCGGGGGCGGGGCCGAGTGATACAGTGAGCGGCAATAGCCACTGGCTGTAATACGGGAGCGCGCCCGCAAGGACTCCACACCAAGCTCGCATTAAGGTGTGGAGTGCTTGCCTGGAGAAGCCGACACAGCCGCCGAGGGACCCCAGAAGAAGCAGTTCGGGGACACTCTGTGCAAAACGAGCTTCACAGTGGAGGTACATTAAGTATAACATCTTTGTTATTTAAAGAAAAAAAAAATTCTTTACTGATCCTTTAAATGAGTAAGAACAATAACCTCTTGGTGCTGGTGCCTCCTGGCCCTTTAAGGGGTTTAGTATGCCTGAAGATGGGGCTGGATTTATGATCATGTGACCGCCGTGATTGGTGATCGGGAGCATTCCATTATTAGCTGGTGTCGTGATGAGAAATGCCCCCCGTCTAATAATGCCACCCTGTACTGTGCAGGCACAGCGCTTGCGCATTACGCAGGAGCTGAAAGTGTCCGAACATCGTAATTTAGGATCAGCTGTTCACGTCACCTGCGCACAAAAGACGACATTGTGCCACACGCTCCCGATGCTCATGCAACTCTGCAAGGGGTGGAGTTGTTCATGATTGGAGCGTGTGAGGGGCCGATGGCAATAGAAGGGGGCGTATTCTGTAATGATGGGCAGTGCTGTTAAGATGGGGGCAGAATTTGTCACAAAACTCACACACTTCACCTAAACATATATATCTCTGCTATTCTTCCTACATGTGTTGCCCTTAACTCGTGTAGGAAGAATAGCAGAGATATATTTCTTTAGGAGATGTGTTTTAGTTTTGTGACAAATTCTGCCCCCATCTTAACAGCACTGCCCATCATTACTGAAAATGCCTCCTTCTGTTGCCATCCGCCCCTCACACGCTCCCATCATGAACAAGTCCGCCCCTTGCAGACTTGCACAAGCATCGGGATCGTTTTCTAATGTTCGGCAGCTTTCGGCGGCTCCGTGCTACGCAAGCGATGCGCATGCGCAGTACAGGGTGGGCATTATTCGACAAGGGGCATTTCTCCTCACAACATCTGCAACTGTGCTGGGAGCATGCAAGACTGGGTGTTATTCAATGTATAATTATTCATTTGTTTAGTGCTGTATGTTACGGTGCTACTTTTACAGGGAAAACTATTTTTTTTGACCCTTTTAATAATTTAAGCTGGCCATTGATGGACTGAAATTTTGTCCACTAGAGCAGGGACCAGTCAAATTTCAATCCATCTGAGGACATTTCTCTTCAACAAAAGTTGGAAAACTTTTGTCAATTAGCGGCTGCAGTGTATTCTGACATTAGGGAGTGCCACTGTCAGAATGCAAAGTCCCAGTGGGGGGGGGGGGGGAATTTATCCATCTGCCTCGCTTGTGTGGATGGAGGAATCAATTTGTATTTTTTTCCATGCAGTCCACTGGCAAAATGAAAAAAAAAAAACTATGGCCAGCTTTAGGCTTTAAAACTGATTGCCTTGACCCACCTATGCACACCTTCCCTAAAACGTATTGCCTTGACCCACCTATGCACACCTTCCCTAAAACTTATTGCCTTGACCCACCTATGCAAACCTTCCCCAAAACTCGTTGCCTTGACCCAGCTATGCACACCTTCCCCAAAACTCATTGCCTTGACCCACCTAAGCAAACCTTCCCCAGAACTCATTGCCTTGACCCACCTATGCCCACCTTCCCCAAAACTCATTGCCTTGACCCACCTATGCACATCTTCCCCAAAACTCATTGCCTTGACCGACCAATGCACACCTTCACCAAAACTTAGAACATTGAGGCCCACCTATGCACACCTTCACCCAAAACTTTGCCTTGACCCACCTATGCACACCTTCCCCAAAACTCATTGCCTTGACCCACCTATGCACACCTTCCCTAAAACTCATTGCCTTGTCCCACCTATACACACTTCCCCTAAAACTCATTGCCTTTACCCACCTATGCCCACCTTCCCCAAAACTCATTGCCTTCTCCCACCTACTATATGCACACCTTTCCCACTGCCTTGACCTCCGTCCGAGTTGATGCACTGCTTTAACTTAAAACCCCCAAAACCCAAACATCTAATAACTGACACACACACATAAGAAGGAGGACAACATTATTACCCATGTGTAAGCTCCAAGACCATCCGACACAGAGCATATACAGGGTTTGACTCCTGGAACATCTGACTTGTGGAAGAGTGCAAGACAGTTCAGCATAATGCTAAGTTAAGTCTTGACTACTCCTCACCGCCTGTTTTACCCTAGCTATTGCCATAACAACCCATCACAATTTAAGGCTTGTGTTTTTTCTACATTTGCTTGGAAAGGTGGTATTCAGCAGGATCACTGTCTAGACAGAAGTGATTGTTTTGGCATGTAAACACACCAGTCCACTGCCTTTGCAGCTAAAGCAGGACCGTTGGGGGGGGGGGGGTGCTATAAACATAGCTTAACCACAAGTTTTAATTACCCCCAACCGCAAGTCTAAGTGAGCCATAAAGGCTTTACAGAGATGCAAAAAGTCCAGCCTGTTCGTCATTAAATAAAACAATGATACATCTGAGCACTTGACTGACACAACAGTCATCCCAGAGAAGTCAATCATCTCTCTTCCAGTACGTGATTAGGTTCCGTCTGAGCAATTTGACAAACATCCTCCCTCGATGAGATGCTAATATGTTGATGAGCGGTACTTCCGAAGAGTCCAAATGAACATGCGGTTCCATCCGATCAGCCAGCATCTGCTCTGCGGTTTTAATAAATTTCATGGGGTCGCCAAAACGATGGAGCTAATTACTTCTAATTTCACATCAGTTTACAAATTTCCACACCGACAAGATGTCCCCGGCTAGGCCAGAGCCAAGAGTGAATTTTATCATCCTTATCCCAGCTGGTGCCTGTCAGGAAGGAGAACTCACTAGATGTGCCCGTCTTTCTAATGAAAGCCTCCATTTACCTCATACAGTACATGAGGATTAGAAACTGTTAAAAAATGATGAAACCAAATGTTTGAAAGAAAAAAAATAGTACGAAGGTTTGGAAGTAATACCTTTACCTATTGTACAGACATATCAGTCCCTTAACTCAAAGAGCTTGCAATCTCTATCTAACATGCACATATACACACACTATTGCCGATTTAGACAGGAACCAATTAACCTACCAGCATGTCTTTAGAGTAAACTGAAAACTGAACTCTGGGATAAGTAAATGTTGTCTAAATACATTCGTTGTGTGCATTCATCCTTGAATCTAGATGTGCTTTGCATATTACTAACACATCCATGTAGTAATCCAGTGTAAAACTTTGCCTCTGTATTAGAGATCAGTCGTTAGGAGCCAGATCCACACCCAGGACCTCTGTTACATCTGGCAGTAGCTCTTCTTACCGTGCCACCTCATAGTCATGACGAAAAATGTGTTTGTTTTCGTTTCATTTGTTTTTTGTTTTTGCGGGTCATTCGTTATGATCGAAATTCTTAAATTCATAAATTCATTAATTAGAAAATTAAAAGAATTCGTAAATTTCTAAATTTAAAAATGCGAAAATCTGAAAATAAGAAAGAAAATCCGAAAATTGTAAATAACAACAAGCTAACTAACTAATAATAACTAACTATTAAATTATAGGTATTGGAATGTCCTTTCAAATTTGTCTGTTAGTCAACGTAATGAATACGAATTTATCCTAAGTTACAAATTATCCGAAATAACGAATACCACATCTAAACAACTGGAACAAAATGAATTAATAATATTAATTTTTTTATTACTGTTATTTATTATTAATAATTTGTTAGATTTAATTTGTTTAGATGCGGCATTCGTTATTTCCGAAAATTCGTAACTTCACATAAATTTGTATTCGCTAATTTCTCTAACAGCCAAATATAAAAGGAAATTCCAATACCTATAATTTAATAGTTAGTAATAGTTAATGTATTATTAGTTAATTATTATTTCAGATTTTGGAATTTTCGGATTTTCATTCTTTTGAATTTCCGTTTTTTAAAATTTTCGAATTTCCGAAAATTCTTTTTTTCGAAATTTGAAATTTAAGAATATTCGGAAAAATGTGTTAAACGGGTTTTCGTTAATTTGGATATTTCTGAATTTAAAAATATGTCGAAAATTTGTTAAAAAACAAATTTGGAACTAAATGAATTACACATATCTACCACCTGAGATGCTGGCCTTATCCCTTGGAAAACCTTACTTTACCTTTTGCTTCTGGTGAACCTTGAACTCCTTGCTCTTCCCATGAACTTTCGATTTAAATCAGAACTTTAAAAAAGTTTGTCCTGTTACCTCTCCTGCTTTTCTTTTCTCCCTCCCTAATCTTTGCCCCATGTATCATTTCTGTTGCTCCCCCCCCCCCTCAGCAGCAGTAAAGGAAGACTGGGGGAAGATGGAAGCCCTCTCAGTGGTGACCAAACAGTGCTGGAGGGCTCCCATCTTCTCCCGGTCTTCCTTCTGGGTTTGCGGCCTCTGGTCACATGAGTGGCCGGGGGCACGATGACGTAATTCCTTCGCATACACTGTATGCCGGACCTTTAGAGCGCACGTGTGATGTCACAGGCTGAATGCACCTAATATCTCCTAAACAGTGCAAGTTGAAAGATATTCACAGTACCTACAGGTAAGCCTTATTATAGACTTACGTGTAGCTACATGTGGTAGAAAAGAGTTTACTACCACATTAAATGTTACCAATTATAACAAGAGAATCGCGCCACCTAACCAGAAAAGCTTAATAAAGACCCATATAAAATATGTCGATATAAGTTACACATCAGGTTTATGTTATTTTTACCAATTTAGCTCATTCTTGTCGACTTATTTATGGATATGAAACACAAAAAGGTTTCCAGCTTCCAAATAAACAACAAATACATTACCTGAACAATATGTACTTTGATTGCTGCAAAAAATAGCCCTGTCACATCACAGGCACCATCCATGCCCTGCTATTTACAGGAGGAAAGAAGAAAGAAAAATTACCAGTAAAATAACACACAGCCTACATGTCAATTACTGTACGGTACATTATACAGTATAAAGATTTATGCCAGACGTCCAGTGGTTGTTTTCTGCTGAGGAATCTCTTTTATGCTTCCTACGAAAATATAATTTATTGTGTACTGTACATCCTTTACTCGCCTATTGCATAAGGCACTTTGCTTTAAATTGTTTCAAGTAACTGCCAACTGACAATTATGTGTGCCCTTTTTCAAGAAATAGAAACACCAAATGCATAAAAAAATAGAAAATTGCTCCCAATGAAAAACAGGTTAATAAGGCCTGCAGTAATATTATACAGTATAAGCATTCCACTATAATAATAAAATAAAAAAGATCCAAAAACAATCAACACATATATACACACTCACTGAGCACTTTATCAGGACAGTACCATACAGTGTTAAGCCACGTACACACGATCAGTCCATCCGATGAGAACGGTCTGACGGACCGTTGTCATAGGTTAACCGATGAAGCTGACTGATGGTCCGTCGCGCCTACACACCATCGGTTAAAAAACCGATCGTGTCAGAACGCAGTGACGTAAAACACAACGACGTGCTGAAAAAAACGAAGTTCAATGCTTCCAAGCATGCGTCGACTTGATTCTGAGCATGCGTGGATTTTAACCGATGGTTGTGCGTACTAACGATCGGTTTTGACCTATCGGTTAGCAATCCATCGGTTACATTTCAAAGCAAGTTGCCATTTTTTTAACCGAAGGTTACATAATCTATGGGGCCCACACACGATCGGTTTGGACCGATGAAAACGGTCCATCCGACCGTTATCCTCTGGTTAACCGATCGTGTGTGCGAGGCCTTAGTATCTTTACAGAATATACAGCATATATTGTAACAGAACATCCCACACTCCACTTGAGTGTTTCCGTCAGTATATCGCTTTCTAAGCTCTGGAACACAAGAACAATGTATCTGGCTATAGTAAGCCGAAGAACCAGGCAACACCAGTTTTGGAGTACAACAGAAATAGATCTGTTTATTAGAACAAGAATACAGTCTTTTATACACTTGTGGAGGAGGTTCCCCCTCCTGCTCATATTACCCTAACAATACAACTGTAACCAGAAACAAAAATTAACATGAGCCAATTAACAAATCATTTAATCAGCCTAGGTGACTCAGATGTCCGACCTTTCAGGTCAGCCTTCTCGTCTTGTAGCTCAGAGGACACAATCCACATTATCATAAGTATAAACATAGGACATCTTTACACAATAGCGGGAGCCCCCAGTAGCAGACAATCTGTTTCCCACTTTGTACAGAGGCCAACGTGATCAGCTCTTTGAATTAACATAGTTCAGAATCAAATAAACCAGGAATAGTCTTTGTATATTTCCTGAGATTTATTGTTGATAGTCACCCTGTGCCCCTAATAGCCACAGGGCCACTTAGACATAAGAGGGGACATGGGGGGCGGCTGAAACAAAGGTTTCCCAGTTCTCTCCAAAAGCCCCTGTCCCGGCTAGGTCTGTCACACATTGGCATGTTTTTCAATGCATTTTCATTAAGGTAAAAAAATACATCAGGCCGTAAAAATGCTTTGCAGATATTATAAAGTTATTGCGTGCTGTGTACACGAGGGGTGTTTAAAAAGTTTGGTGAATTTTATGGGCCTTCAAAATAATCGCCATCCTTCACAACACACTTTTGGCAACATTCATAAAGCTTCTGCAAACCATCAGCTAAGGCCTCTTTAAGAATCGATCGCAGAACTGCTGTCATACATTATTGGATTGCCACCACGTCTGCAAAACGTGCACCTTTCATGACGCTCTTCAGGCGGGTAAGCAGGAAAAAGTCTGGAGGCGCCAGATCAGGGGGGGGAGTATGGTGGATGATGGTCCCCTGTGACGATGGTTCACAGAAAGGATGGTGCCTCGTCACACGTGGTAATGAAATCTCCAGAGGTTTCACTTTTTGCTTTCGCTTTGCTTTCTGTTCATCTGTTAACTTGTTTTGCACAAACCGGGAAAAGATCTTCCGCTTACCAAAATCTTGTCCTTGCTAATGCACAATTCCTCTGTCATTATTCATAGAGTCAGTATACGATCTCATGCCAACATTTGTCACACTCACTCAATTATGTCTGGGGTTCAATGGTCAACCCGAACGTGGCTCATCCTTAGACGTTTCCTTCCTGACGCAAAAACGTTTGAACCACATTTTCAGCTTCTACACTTGCACCAACATTTCTGTCAGGGCTGGGCTCAGCCCTTCCTTCTCAGAGCTGGCCACTCAGCTGTCGGCTAATTGCCAGCTCCTATCTCTCCACAGTGACTCACCTGTTGATGATCCTACTCATCAGTCCTGCCTACTTAAGCCTTCCAGCTCAGTGGATCTCTGCCTTCGCCTTGGTCAACATCACAGAGTCTATCTCCTGCGTTCCTGTTGAAGACTTGCTTGGCTGACGTTCCTTCTGGTTCCAGATCCTGCGTGTTGTTCTACTCTGTTTATCTCTGGCTCTCTGACATTTGGCTTGGCTGACTATCCGATCCGGTTCCTGAACTCTGGCTATGTTTTGACTACGCTTACTCTGTTTATCTTTTTATTATTATTATTAAACAAGTGTGATTTAACTGTACTTCTGTCTCGATCTGATTCATGGTTTCTGACAATTTCATGTGTCGCCGTTTTCCCCAAGTTGTAGCAAAACGTAATGTTCACTCATTGCTCCATTGCACTGTGACCCTACCTCTCACACTGACTACATTCAACTCAGATCCACAAAGCGAGTACACCGGTGTATCTACTGATATGCCGGCGTACTTTCAAATTTCCCGCGTCGTATCTTTGTTTTGAATCCTCAAAACAAGATACGACGGCATCTGGGTTAGATCCGACAGGTGTACATCTTCGTACGCCTTCGGATCTAAGATGCAATTCATCGGCATCCGCTGGGTGGCGTTCCCGTCGTAATCCACGTCGAGTATGCAAATGAGCTATTTCCGATGATCCACGAACGTACGAGCGGCCGTCACATTCTTTTACGTCGTCTCTAGTCGGCTTTTTCCGGCGTATAGTTAAAGCTGCTGTTTGGTGGCGTATAGTTAAACCTGCTATGTTAAGTATGGCCGTCGTTCCCGCGTTTAATTTGAATTTTTTTTTTCGTTTGCGTAAGTCGTCTGTGAATCGGGATGGACGTAATTTACGTCCACGTCAAAACAATGACGTCCTTGCAACGTCATTTAGTGCAATGCACGGCGCATATGCAGTTCGTTCGGCACGGGGACGCGCTTCATTTAAATGAAACACGCCCCCCTACTCGCCGATTTGAATTAGGCGCCGTTACGCCACGAGAGATACACTACACCGCCGTAACTTACGGCGTGAATTCTTTGTGGATTCAAAGATAAAAAAAGTAAGTTACAGCGGCGTAGTGTATCTCACATACGCTGCGCCCATGCAATTGTATGCGGATCTGCCCCTTAGATGTAGTCCTCAAAAAACAGTCGAGCATTAGACAGATGTCCCCTTTGCCCATATGTTAAATTCATGACTAGTTCTAGTGTTTATTTGTATTTTAAGACAAGCACTCCTAGAATATGCTTCCAGGTGGACTACTTACCGCACACGAGAAACACTCACCATTTGCTGCCTTTCGATTAGACCAAATTGCTGCAGCCAAGATGAGCTGAAACAGGACAACGTCTGAATACTAAAGACTTCCTCTCAGCCTATAAACTTTGAACATTTTATTGCCCTTGAGCCAAGCAATGATTTCAGGTGATTCCAAGTTTTTATGACAAACTATTAAAATTACAACGATTAAAAAATAATTGGAAGCAAATGGCTAGAAAAAGGAAAAAGTTAAAAAATAATATAAAAATAAAATAAAAATGTCGTTAGAGTTGAGGATAAAATGCCAAGATGGTGGCAGATATATGATTTTGTTACATGAGGAAAAAAATAAATAAAAATAGAATTTTATTGGCTAAAGTAAAATAATTTGTTCAGTGCCTTAACTAAAAAAAAAAAAATATTACAATGCTTTGACAATCCGAAATGGTCAGGTGGGCAGAAGAAGACGGATCTGTTTGTTAACCACAAAAGAAAAGCTAAGAGTGAATACTGAGTTTTTTTACTGTCTATTTATATAGAGCCAATATCTATTTCACACTAGCCAATGTTCCATCGGGCATTACAATCTAATGTTAAAGTGTATATGAACCCAAGGATAAAAGAGTAATACATTGTAGCTCACTAGTCCTTAGATGAGGGCAGATGTTCTCAACCTTTTTACCCCAGATAATCATTTTCAGGTTGCCTTGCTGGAACACATTCTTACATTGCCCCTTACATTGGTGATCAGAATGTTGGCAGAATGTTCCTTCTATTGATGGGAAGAATGAACCTTGCATTGTTGGTCTTTGGAAAGAATGCTCCTTTCATTGGTGGTCAGTGGGAAGAATGTTCCCTCTGTGGGTGGTCAGTGGGAAGAATGAACGTTGCATGGATGGTTATTGGGAAGAATACTCTTACATTGGTGGTCAGTGGGAAGAATGTTCCTTACATTGGTGATCAATGAGAAAAATGCTGCTTACATTGGTCGGTCGGAAGAATGTTCCTTACATTGGTGGTCAGTGGGAAGAATGTTCCTTATATTGGTAGTCAGTGGGAAGAATGTTCCTTACATTGGTGATCAGTGGGAAGAATGTTCCTTACATTGGTGGTCAGTGGGAAGAATGTTCCTTATATTGGTGGTCAGTGGGAAGAATGTTCCTTACATTGGTGGTCAGTGGGAAGAATGTTCCTTATATTGGTGGTCAGTGGGAAGAATGTTCCTTATATTGGTGGTCAGTGGGAAAAATTACCTTTACAGGGGTTGTCATTGGGAAGAATGCTCTTTACATTGATGGTCAGTAGGAAGAATGTTCCTTCTATTGGTGATCAGTGGGAAGAATGCTCCTTACATTATTGGCCATTGGGAACAATGGCCCAGATTCACGTAGGGCAGCGGCGGCGTAACATATCATAGATACGTTACACCGCCGCAATTTTTCATCGCATGTGCCTGATTCACCAAGCACTTGCGATGAAAACTACGCCGGCGGCCTCCGGCGCAAGGCGGGCCAATTTAAATGGGCGTGTGCCATTTAAATTAGGCTCGCTCCCGCGCCGGACCTACTGTGCATGCTCCGTTTCTTAACTCCCGCCGTGCTTTGCGCGCCGTGACGTCATTTTTTTGAACGGCGACGCGCTTAGCGTAATTCCGTATTCCCGGACGGCTTACGCAAACGACGTTATTTTTAAAATTTTGACGCGGGAACGACGGCCATACTTTACACAGCAATGCGATTGCTGTGTAAAGTTAAGGCACCAAAAAAAACGACTAACTTTGCGATGGGAAACTAGACTAGCGGCGACGTAGCGAACGCGAAAAACCGTCGGGGATCGCTGTAACTCCTAATTTGCATACCCAACGCTGGTTTACGACGCGAACTCCCCCCAGCGGCGGCCGCGGTATTGCATCTTAAGATCCAACAGTGTAAAACAATTACACCTGTAGGATCTTATGGCTATCTATGCGTAACTGATTCTATGAATCAGTCGCATAGATAGAAACATAGATACGACGGCGTATCAGGAGATACGCCGTCGTATCTCATTTGTGAATCTGGCCCAATGTTCATTCTATGGTGGTCGGTGAGAAGAATGCTACTTACATTGATGGTCAGTGCAAAGAATGCTCCTTCTATTGATGGTCAGTGGGAAGAATATTCCTTAAATTGGGGGTCATTGAGAAGATTGCTCTTTTCATTGGTGGCCAGTGGGACTAATGTTCCTTATGTTGGTGGTCTGTGGGAAAAATGCCCCCAATGCCGCATACACACAGTCGGAATTTCCGATGGAATAAGTCAGATGGAATTTTTTCATCGGATATTCCGAATGTGTGCATGCCCCATCGCATCTGACTTTCTCTGTCGGAAATTCCGACAGACTTAGAAAGAGAACATGTTCTTTTTTTTCCGACAGAAAAAATCGGAAATTCCGTTCGTCTGTATGGAATTCCAATGGAGAAAAAAACATGCATGCTCGGAAACAATTCAAAGCATGCTCGGAAGCATTGAACTTAATTTTTCTAGGTTCGTTGTAGTGTTGTACGTGTTGTACGTCACCACGTTTTTGACAGTCGGAATTTGGTGTGCCTGTGTGTATGCAAGACAGCTTGAGCGGAATTCCGTCGGAAAAACCTGTCAAACGGTCGTGTGTATGCGGCATAACATTGATGGTCAGTTCAAAGAATGCTCCTTCTATCGATGGTCAGTGGAAAGAATGTTCCTTCTATTGGTGGTCATTGAGAAGAATGCAGAGCAATCCCCGAAATCACAGCTGATGTAGACAAAGTGACATCATTGACATAATATGGTCACTTGGCCATAGACAATGATGTAATGAGCATCCCTGTCCTTATGCATACACATATATGCGGTTGCGGGTTGGGCAATCTCCCTCCTTGTCAAGTCTCTGGTGTGAGGCCGAGTGGCAGAGAGGGCGCCCCTTGCGGCTAAGTGCAGCACTCCCCTGGGAGTGATACAGGGGATACGGTGCCCGAAGGTGCACGGGTTGCCAGTAGTGCTGCAACAGGCTGGTAAGCAGAATGTAGCTGGGGTGCGCTGGGTAGTGATGTCAGTAGCAGTGCAAGAAAAAGTACTGAGTAGGCGTATGCAGGATAAACCAGGAGCAGGGTTCACAGCCAGGCCAGAGGTCATATACCAGGAGACAGTCCAAGAGCAAACAGGAGCAAGCTGGGTCATAAACAGTGGGCAGTGGATCGAAGAATAGTCAGCCAAGCCAAGGTCAGAGCGAGGAGATAATCTGGATCACAGGTCAGGTCAAAAGCAGAGGTCAAGCCAGGAGTTACAAGGTAAACAGACACAGGAACACAGGAAGCTGACGACAATCCAGCAATTTGGGTCAGACAGTGGCAGCCTTTTATAGGCCAGCAGGGGGTTCCACCAGTCACATGATGTGCCTCTGGCGGCCATTTCTTCTACTGGCAAGATTGCCAGTACTTCCACGGCCATTTCCCTGACACAGCCTTCAGGCATTTCTTCTACTGGCAAGATTGCCAGTACTTCCACGGCCATTTCCCTGACACAGCCTTCGGCCATTTCTTCTACTGGCAAGATTGCCAGTACTTCCACGGCCATTTCCCTGAGGCCTCGTACACACGAGGGGACAGTCCGATGAAAACGGTCCGCCGGACCGTTTTCATCGGACATGTCCGCTGGGAGATTTCGGTCTGACGGCTGTACACACCATCAAACCGAAATCCGCGCGGACAGAGAACGCGGTGACGTAGACGACACCGACGTTTTCTATCGCGCGAGTTCAATGCTTCCACGCATGCGTCGAATCAATTTGACGAATGCGCGGGATTTCGGTCCGCTGGTTAGACGTACTAACCAGCGGACATGCCTGCCGGACAGCTTTCCAGCGGACATGTTTCTTAGCATGCTAAGAAACATTTGTCCGCTGGAAATCTGTCCACTAGCCTGTACACACGATCGGATCTGTCCACTGACACTGGTCCGCGGACCAGTTTCAGCGGACATGTCCGGTCGTGTGTACGAGGTCTGACACAGCCTTCAGCCATTTCTTCTACTGGCAAGATTGCCAGTACTTCCACGGCCATTTCCCTGACACAGCCTTCAGCCATTTCTTCTACTGGCAAGATTGCCAGTACTTCCACGGCCATTTCCCTGACACAGCCTTCAGCCATTTCTTCTACTGGCAAGATTGCCAGTACTTCCACGGCCATTTCCCTGACACAGCCTTCAGCCATTTCTTCTACTGGCAAGATTGCCAGTACTTCCACGGCCATTTCCGTGACACAGCCTTCAGCCATTTCTTCTACTGGCAAGATTGGCAGTACTTCCACGGCCATTTCCCTTACACTCCTGCAGGATATTGGCTCCGCAATGGGAGCTAACTTCCAGATCCAGATTGAACCCATGCTCATTCCTATTTCTGAGGATTGACGTGCAGCTGACCCTGAAGTAAAGAGAGTGCATGTAAACAGAAAGTGATGTAAGAGGCTGGAACAAATAAGCAGCATTGAGATGCTAAAGGATAAAAAAAAAGGTGAAAAACATATTTTGTAAAAAGATAATGGCAATTGTTTATTTTACACAGTGCTTTAGCGAACAAATTCCAGTTTGGTGTTTCTGTAACTCCTTCTTTCCTTTGTTTACGGATCCCTACCAACGTGCATGCATGTGTCGCCCTCATGTAGAAAGTAGGTTATGCTTGACTCTGGGGTTGTGCGTTGTGGTTTACTTATTGAATGCAGGCAGTAAGGACAGCTAGTAGTGCTTTATGGAAGTTTAACGTTTATCTTGCACCTCAGGAGAATTATAGTTACTGCGCAGCACGCTCATCCATCACTGCTGGGCCAGAAGACGATGGCTCATTTATTAGTGACCTGGGAACTCGCGATTTCTCTGCTGCGGATCCAAGCATGGCTGCCGTGTCAGCGCCAAACTGGCTCCCCCTTTTGAAGACTTAAAGGTCTCTACTGCTCTAATGAGCTATTTACTGACTTCCAGTAAAGACATCTAGCAACATTTCTCACTCATGTTTCCTGTGACTTTTCTAGTTCGGTTTAGGGGGGAAAGAGAAATGTTTCAGGCAGCAGCTCCAGGAGGCTGCTGGGAATTTCAAAAGCGGAGGCCAATTTTCAAGCAGAGGAGGGAAAGAATGACAATTACAGTATAGGTACTGCTCTGTGTGAAGGGGTAATAAACTCTTTAACAAGCCCACTGAAGTGACTGACCTCAGGTGATGCACGTGGATGGATTAAATCCTCCAACATAAACTGTACCTGTTTATCTGCAACCCTCTCTCTTCCACAGCTTTCCAAAGTACACGGTATAGGCATTGGGGTAGATTCAGGTAAAGGCGCGCACTGATACGGCGGCGCAGCGTATCGTCTTTACGCTACGCCGCTGTAAATTACAGGAGCAAGCGCTGTATTCACGAAGCACGTGCTCCGTAAGTTGCGGCGGCGTAGCGTAAAAGGGGCCGGCGTAAGCGCGCGTAATTCAAATGATCCGGTATGGGGCGTAGATCATTTAAATTAGGCGCGTTCCCGCGGAATGTACTGCGCATGCGCCGTCCCTAAAATTTCACGACGTGCATTGCGGTACATGACGTCGCAAGGACGTCATTGGTTTCGACGTGAACGTAAATGGCGTCCAGCGGCATTCACGGACGACTTACGCAAACAACGTAAAATTTTCAAATCGAAGCGGGAACGACGTCCATACTTAACATTGGCTGCGCCTCCTAATAGCAGGAGCAACGTTACGACGAAAACGACTTACGCAAACGACGTAAAAAACTACCGCCGGGCGCACGTACATTTGTGAAGCGGCGTAAGTATGTAATTTGCATACTCTACGCTGACAACTACGGAAGCGCCACCTAGCGGCCAGCGTGAGAATGCACCCTAAGATACGGCGGCGTAAGAGACTTATGCCAGTCGTATCTTAGGCTAATGTCGGCGTATCTAGCTTTCTGAATACAGAAAGTAGATACGCCGGCGCAGCTTTGGAATTACGCGGCGTATCTATGGATATGCCGGCGTAATTCTTTCCTGAATCTACCCCAATATTTCTCAGCTTTCGGGACAGGGGGTGCTTAGTGTAATCTGACAGTTTAGTGTAATCTCAAACCTGATTGGAGGAAAATGACACACCCCCCTCTACACAGTCTCGCTGGGAAACATGCACAGCTGAGGCTTTCAATTACATTAAGTGAAGCGTTTCTCAAAGAAAAAATAAATGTCCGTATATTAACCGGTTAAGCCCAGGTTCACACTCGGCTTCGGGAGTGAAGCCGTGCGAGTTCCGCTGAACTCGGACGATTTCACTCCCGCTGGCAGTCCCGATTTCGGACACGATTTCTGAGACATCTGTGCAGGTTTCTGCACAGATGTCAATGTTAATCGCGGCCAGAAATCGCAAAAAGTAGTACAAGAACTACTTTTTGAAATCGGTGGGACGGTGCCATTGCCGACAATTGCCGGCAAATGCCGCCGATTAGAGATGCGATTTTGACATCTCAAATCGCATCTCAAATCGTACCAGTGTGAACCAGGCCTAAGGACCAGCTAGATTTACGTCGGCAGAATGGCACGGGCAGAGTAACGTATATTTACGTCACTTTGAAATGCCCGCCACGCTCCTGCCGCGAGCTCCGTGACCGTGCCCGCGGGACCCATGCCCCCTAACAGTTAGAATCACTCCCTAGGACACACTTAACCACTTCAGCGCCACCAAGTGCCTAACCCTTTCACTGCCAGTGTCATTTTCACAGTAATCATTTTTTATAGCACTGATTGTTGTAAAAATGACAATGGTCCCAAAAATGTGTCAAAAGTGTCCGATGTGTCCGCCATAAAGTTGCAGTCATGATAAAAAACGCAGATCACTGCCATTTCTAGTAAAAAAATAAAAAGAATAAAAATGCCATAAAGCTATCCGCGTTAACTTTTGTGCAAACCGATCAATAAACGCTTATTGCAATTTTCTTTACCAAAAATATGTAGAAGAATACGTATCGGCCTAAACTTTTTTTATATATTTTTGGGGGATATTTATTATAGCAAAAAGTAAAAAATATTGCATTTCTTTTAAAATTGTTGCTCTATTTTTGTTTATAGAGCAAAAAATAAAAACCACAGAGGTGATCAAATACCACCAAAAGAAAGCTCTATTTGTGGGGAAAAAAGGACGTCAATCCTGTTTGGGAGCCACGTCGCACGACCGCGCAATTGTCAGTTAAATCGACGCAGTGCCGAATTGCAAAAAGTGGCCCGGTCTTTGGCCAGCCAAATGGTCCAGGGCTGAAGTGGTTAAACAAGAATATTCCAAAATACACCAACTTTGGTAGTAGGACCAACGACACAATCAATCTTTCCTTCCCCTCCGTGTTCACTGTATTGTTTTTAGATGTTCAGAATGGAGGTGAGCTTTTAAAACAAGCTGTAAGCTAGTGAAAATGTCTAAAAGTGTTTGAGCTGTTGTACAACAATGTTCAATATCAGCCGCAAGATGTTCCTCCACCAAAGACATGTTCTGGAGGCCCCGACTCTAACCCCCGAACAAGGTCTGAGAGATGAATGGCTGTTTTATCTTTTGTCCAAGACCAGAGAAGCATTGTGTTTTGATATACATGAATTCACTTTACAATATAACTGCATCATCTTTTGTTTTAAGTGAGGCATGGAAAACACTGGCAATGTTGCTGGGAAACAAATGCGCAGCCAGTTTTTAGCAAGTTTCTGTGATTTTAACAGATACAAACTTGTTTGAATATCTGTCCTCAGCTGACCCGCACATTGACCTCACATGCTCTAATTTTACACATATATATATATATATATATATATATATATATATATATATATATATATATAGTCAATTTGAGTTGTATAAAATAAACACCATTAGTTTGTTCATGCCCCAAGCTACCTTGACATTGGGTCCTCCAATTAACCAGTTCACAATCCTGGCACTCAACACATATTCCAATGTCTGCCACACATGTTCATGATGGCAGAGCCTAGACCCTCTTCACTTCATCCCAGGGTTGTCTTAAAGCGGTTGTAAACCTAAAATTGCAACTTTCTATTTCTAGAGGCATTCTAATAGCCCCAATTAGTCTCTGTCTTTTTTTTTTCCCTACCTGCTTCCTTCTCCTGATATCGCCAATATCCCGAATGGTGATGTCACTCCGCGCATGCGCCGTTCGTTCGTTAATCCGGCCAGCCGAGACCCTGCCGGTCAATAGCTCTGTTTATGTCGGGGCTGCGTCATTTCCTGCTGTTGACGTCAGCCCCGATATCGCGCAATATTTTTAATTGATATTTCCTCCCTCCCCCTCCCCAAGAGGCTCATGGATGTTTACCTACGAAGAAGAGGCTTGAATATTTGCCGTATTGCGCACGCGTGGGATTACAGCAAGCGTCATCAACTGTGGGCGGAAGTTTTTACAGCAGCAGATGCGGAAGACCTAAAGAAGAATGGCGCTGGCATAGGACAAGGAAGCCCAGGGACAAAGGTACCAATTACACCGCAAATATAATAATTGAATTGATTGCATAACGATCGTTGGATGCAGCGGGAAACTGTCTTTAGGAAAATGATAATAATGAAGATAGTAGATGGGGGTTTACAACCGCTTTAATGAGAGGGCACACCTTGGCACTGCCCAGGGGTCCCAGCTGCATGGGGGGCCCCTGCACTTTCCCCAAAGCATCTGGTCCTTGAGTCCACGCTGCCATGCCCGGATTTACTCCATTTGCCGCCCCAAGGCCGGGTACTTCAATGCCACCCCCACCTGCGCAGTACAGGGGGGACATTATCCGCCGGGGGACTTTTCCCGCAGGACACTGAGAAGCGGGGGGGGGGGAGAGTGCTGCTGCCGAATAGCCGAATATGACATTGAGAACTGGGGGGGTGCTCACCACCTCTTCCCTCAGTTTTCTCTCCTCTCACCATCTGTGATATGACAGGGGGGAACTCCCGAAATGAAAGTGAAAGTGGTGAAAGTGTCCTCTCCTCTCAGCCACAGTGCCGCCCCTGCACCCACTGCCGCCCCCGAGGCCTAGCCTTGTCTGGAATCCGGCCCTGCACGCTGCCCTGAAATTGGGGGCCCCATGATGGCACTGAGAGTAATGGATACACAGGGGAGGCAGGCTGGCAGCGGTGCGCCATGCTGTGCAGAACGCTACCTATTATTTCACAGCCAGCAGGGAGGGGCAGGGCTGCTCTGTCACCGCCCCATGCAGCTTGAATGCTCGGGACTCAAAGGCTGCGAGGTAGGAGTTGGAGTGGGAGTTGCTGAGTCGCAGCACTGAGAGCCCACCTGTGGAAGTAGCATTGTGGATGGTGTCATGGTGAGCCCAGCTGTCCAGCACTGTTTGCACCAAAAGGCTTGGAATGCCCAGAGGGATGCTCCCTCCTCCGCCCCTCGTTCTGCCTGCTCGATTGGTATAGGTGAGTGCAGTGTTGGAGGTGGGCATAGAGCCTTAAGTTTACATGCTCTGTATCTCCACCTTCCCCCGAATGCCTCTATGCATTAATTGTTTAATACTTACTTTTGCAGATATCTACATAATGCCACAATGTATTCTTTCATTTTGCCTCTACTCCAGCATTTGGTGGACTTTTACATCATTATTGAGTGCCATGGTACTGTTCCCCCATGGGATCCTGCACCCCTAACTTAATACTTTGTGGTTGACTTAGCCTATCTAAGCGGAGGGGAGTCCACCAGGTCTTTTGCCTGGGTGGACCAGAGTGTCCCTGCCTCTATTGGGAACCTTGTGCCCCTGGGGGTCAGGGAAGGTCCTTCTTCTTGGGGGAAGGGAACGGTGACGCACCCTGTGCACTTTTTTGCAATTCACATACACAAGTGATTTTAAATGACTTTTTTCCTTCAGAAATTACACTTTGTACAGAGACAGTTCTAAGCACGGGAAACAAGTGCTATTTCACAGGCATACTTTATACCCTCCCTAGGTACGAAATTTAAAGGAATATTTCACGTTTATTGTTTCACTTTTAGCATTATTAAATTCACTGCTCCCGAAAAAACGTCCGTTTTTAAAACTTTTTTTTTGCATTGATACATGTCCCCTGGGGCAGGACCCTGATCCCCAAAAACTTTTTAGGACAATAACTTGCATATTAGCCTTTAAAATTAGCACTTTAGATTTCAAACATTCGTGTCCCTAAGGCCCCGTACACACGACCGAACATGTCTGCTGAAACTGGTCCGACGGATCGGACAGTTTCCAGCGGACAAATGTCCGCTGGAAGCCTCTCCGTCGGACATGTTCGGTCGTCTGTACAGACTCACCGGACATGTCCGATCGGCCGAAAGCCCTCGCATGCGTCGAAGTGATTCGACGCATGCGTGGAATCATTGACCTTCCAGGGCCGCGCACGTCGGCGCGTCATCGTCGCAGCGCGGCCACTTTACCGCGTATCGTGTCCACGCGGATTTCTGTCTGATGGTGTGTACACACCAGCGGACAGATCCGCTGGTGTGTACGAGGCCATAGAGTTTAACGGGGTTCTAAAGTTCACACAAACTTTTGGTCTGTTCGCAGGTCAGGTTCTGTTGCGAACCGAACGGGGGGGGGGGGGGGGGGCTTTCAGCTCATCCCTAGTGTTTAGTTTATTTAGCACCCATCACGGACTCATGGAAAAAAATTAAGTTGGGTTTTGTCTAAAGCTGTGGATCTTATCCTGGTTGTACTATCCAGGTCTGCTCCATGCCACCTTTTTTTGTCCTCCAGCAAGGAAACATCTCAAAGCTATAAAAGTATATTTGGGGCCCCTTACAATTTCTTGGCCCCAGTGCAGTAGTGCAGTCTGTACAGGAAACACGTCTTACCCTTCAAGGCAATCCTGTGATAATATTGTTTAGAACAGAACACAATGTTCCTGTAAATTATTATATAAAATCAGTTTCCATGAATTTCACTTCAGCACAAAGCCAAACTATTTTGCCTCCCAGTAGGAGTTAGATTGAATGGGGTCTTGCACTGCCATGTCTTTACTGTAGCTCCATAACAGCTCCAAAGAGACAGCCGCGTTTAATACCAAAGTCATAAACTGAACAATAACCCAGTGACAGTTTTAGAAAAAAAGTTAATAGATAACACGCCATTGCCTTACAGCCTGATTTCCTCATGTGGACCCAAAACACGCGCACCTAAAAGACAATATGCTGTCAACAAACAATTCAATTAAATGGCCGAGTCATCTATCATCACGGTACGGTGATTAAAATGTCGTCTGTTATCAACACCATAATCCATTAGCAAAAAGTCAGGCTACATTTCAACGTGGCGTCTCGAGCAAAATGAGGTGTGGCAAATCTGATTAATCAGATCCTATTTACTCAAATCTGGCAGAACATTTCAAAACAGGAGCAAACTAGCATGACAACGCAGCGCCGGGGAAAATCGCCGGGGCCAAGTGACAGGTTGTTGCGTTGTCAGGTTGGAGAAGTGACATTTGCAGCCCTGCGAGGTGTCTGCTTTGGGAATTAACCTTTTCATACTCGTCTCCGTTCCTATCTGCGCCGCCTCGCGGGAGATAAAATTGAGATTTTTTTTTTTTTTTCGAAAATGGGAGACGAGGAAGAGTCAGAGAAAAACTAACATATCTCCCATGGTGTTGTATGTATGATACAGTGACTACAGAGGAGAATTAAAGGTGTAATTAATTTATGCACTGTTAAAGGGAAATGACTGTGGGCCGGATTCAAAGAGATTTGCGCATTATTTACGGCAAATTTGCTCCGCTGCCCTTGATTCACGGAGCAGAAGCTCCGTAAATTGCGCGGGCGCGCCGGCAAAATGCCCGGCGCAGGAGCACGCAATTTAAATGATCCCGTAGGGGGCGGGAACCATTTAAATTAGGCGTGTTCCCGCGCCGATCGTAGAGCGCATGCTCCGTCGGGAAACTTTCCCGACGTGCATTGCGGCAAATGACTTCAAAGTGAACGTGAATGGCGTCCAGCGCCATTCACGATTCACTTACGCAAACTACGTAAAATTCAAATTTCGCGACGCGGGAACGACGGGTATACGTAACATGGGCTGCCCCTGCTAATAGCAGGGGCAGCCTTGCGCGAAAACCGCCGTACGTAAACGACGTAAATTGCGTACGCAGGGCTCGCGCAACGTTGTGAATCGGTGTTAGTATGCAATTTGCATACTATACACTGAGCACAACGGGAACGCCACCTAGCAGCCACCGCAAGAATGCAGCCTAAGATATGCGGGCATAAGAGCCTTATGCCGCGCAGATCTTAGGCTGCGGTCAGCGTAACGAGGTTCCTGAATCAGGAGCACTCGTTACGCCGGGGCGAGTAAGCAATTGCGCTGTGTAACCTATGGTTACACAGGCGCAATTGCTTCTTGAATCCGGCCCTGTAATTATATGGCTGCATAGGAAAACAGAAAATGAAAATGAAATCCGGAAGACGAAGAGTTAATGTTATCCCCAGAGATGTACGTAGTCATTATTGGAGATTGTTTTTGCACTATGCACAGAGCTCTCCTTACCTGTCAGTCACTGGAATGACATCTTGTGAGGCTTGCCTCTGGCAATGATACATTGTTACTACAGAAAAGCAAATTTTGAAGAATTCGTATTGCTGCGGTTCACCTGATCTGCTCAGGTCATGGACTTGATAAAGCCAATGTGCCTTCTTTTTAACACTTTTTTTTTTTACCTAAAAAAAGATATAAAAAAAAGAAAGCCTCTTCCCTTGGCATACAAGATACTATTAGCCGGATTCAGGTAGAGCGGCCCATCTTTGTTCCGGCGTAGCGCATCTCATATGCGCTACGCCAACGTAACTCTGAGAGGAAGAGCTGTATTCACAAAGCACTTGCTCCCTAAGTTACGGCGGCGTAGCGTAAATGGGCCGGCGTAAGCCCGCCTAATTCAAAGTAGACAGGTAGTGGGCGTGCTACATTTAAATGAACCGTGACCCCATGTAAATGAAGCGCCGAATGAACGGCGCATGCGCGCGCATGCTCAGAATCACATCGAATTTACTCCCTAAGATATGCCGGCTCAATGCCTACGACGTGAACGTAACCTACGCCCAGCCCCATTCACGTACGACTTACGTAAACAACGTAAAATCCGACGGCAGTTCCGACGTCCATACCCTAACATGACTTAGACCAGCTATTTGGTGGTTTATCTTTACGCCGGACGTACGCCTTACGTAAAAGGCGTAGCTTACTGAGACGGGCGCAAGTACGTTCGTGAATCGGCGTATCTAGGTCATTTACATATTCAACGCGTAAATCAATGGAAGCGTCCCTAGCGGGCCAGCGTAAATATGCACCCAAGATACGACGGCGTAGGAGACTTACGTTGGTCGTATTAAGCCAGAATTCAGGCGTATCTAGTATGGAGAATAAGGCGTATAGATACGACGGTGCATCTGTACACTTACGCTGCGTATCTGTAGATACGCCAGCGTAAGTCTTTCTGAATCTGGCTGTATGGCTTTATTCAAAGCAGCGGTCTCCAAACTGTGGCCCAGGGGCCGGGTGCGACCCATTGCATGCTTTTATTCGGCCCTTGAGGTATTTTTCCCCCCGTCGTCAGTAACAGTATGGCACTATTCTTTCAACTGGCACCAATGATGGAGCACTATTCCTCCCACGGATACCAATGAAGGAGCACTATTCCTCCCATGGATACAAATGAAGGAGCACTATTCCTCCCACGTATACCATTGATAGGGTACTATTGCTCCCACGGATGCCAATGATGGAGCCCTATTCCTCCCATGGATACCAATGAAAGAGCACTATTCCTCCCACTGATACCAATCACGGAGCACTATTCCTCCCATAGATACCAATCATGGAGCACTATTCCTCCCACGGATACCAATCACGGAGCACTATTCCTCTTACGGATACCAATGATGGAGCCCTATTCCTCCCATGGATACCAATCATGGAGCACTATTCCTCTCACTGATACCAATCATGTAGCACTATTCCTCCCACAGATACCAATGATGGAGCACTATTCCTCCCATGGATGCCAATGATGGAGCACTATTCCTCCCACGGATACCAATCATGGAGCACTATTCCTCCCATGGATGCCAATGATGGAGCAATATTCCTCCCACGTATACCAATGATGGGGTACTATTCCTCCCATTGATACCAATGATGGAG
Source organism: Rana temporaria (assembly GCF_905171775.1). Lineage (NCBI taxonomy): Eukaryota > Metazoa > Chordata > Amphibia > Anura > Ranidae > Rana > Rana temporaria. The sequence goes on along the minus strand of NC_053499.1, from coordinate 15,832,567 downwards.
CACTTTTCCTCCCACTAGAACCAATGATGGAGCACTATTTATTCCACTGGCATCAATGATGGGGCACTGTTCCTTCCACTGACACAAGTATTGGAGCACTAATACTCCTCCTATTACTAATGATGGGGCACTATTCCTCCCATTATTACCAATGATGAGTCATTGTTTACTCCCACTGAGGCAGAACATTTTCTACTCCCACTGGCCACAGTCTGCCCCCCTAAAGTTGGAAGGACAGTAAACATGGCCCTTTGTTTATAAAGTTTAAAGACCCATGATCTAAAGCATAGTTTCCAACTGTTCCTCTTTTGGAGGGGGCAGTCATTTTGGATAGAAAAAAAAGTTAGCTTCTGCCCACTTCCAGCTAATCTATGTGACAGCCACGGATCCGTTCTTCTTTACTTTCATCACTGCGCACATTCAGCATCATGGCTCTGCCTGCTCATTACAGCCCCACAGAGTTTATTAGGAACATTTCCAATGGTCTCCAGCCTCGAGACACAGCTCCTCAGATGTCTACACGGAATCAATGGGTAGGCATTGACAGGACAGTAAAGAAGTTGCACCAATAATGGATGTAAGCAAATAACGGAACCATAGGTATGCACAGCCTATTGCATTAGGGTGTGCACCCCAAAGCTATATGTATATACCTATAGATATATAGATATATCTATATATCCATAGATATATAGATATATCTATAGATACATATCTATAGATATATCTATAGATATATATCTATGTATATCTATAGATTTTTTCAGGCAGAATTTTGGCTCAAACTTGTGTTGCATACACACGGTGTCATGGATATGTAATAATGTCTGGCAGCTTACCTTCTCCTCCATGTGTTCATTAGAGGCCTGACTCTCTTATCTGGCTGCCTTGTATCATCTCTCCTCCCTGGTTGGCTCCACCCCAGGCCATACCAGGAACTCTATATTAACTAGTGCACTGCAGGTCTGCTTTGCTGTTCAACGTTATTTGTTAGCTTTGTGTTCCTGCTTGCCGTGTGCTACGTTAATCTCTCTGTGTACCGATTTTGGCTTGTCCCGGACTACTCCTGTTTGCCTGTAACTCTGACCCTTGGCCTGTCCCTTGGTTATCCTCGTCTGCCTGTTGCCCCGACCTCGGCTTACCCTTCACGATCCCTTGTGTCCTGATTGGCTGCTTCCCCTCTCACCCTACGGAGCGAGACCTGGGGGACTCCGGGGGCTGCGACCTGGGTTCAGTTGCAGCGAAGGCCATCCTCACCATTAGAGGCTCTGGTGAACACCTGCTGGGCCTTAGACTCCGCGCCCTGGGGAATCTTGGGCTCACGCTTCCTGTTCATCCGCAGCAGTCTGCTATTGGGTTCACTACCTTGCGGTGCACCCCTGACTCCGACGGGGTGCATTTGTCATCTGGCCACAGGTGACCTGACACACAGTCACACAAATGTTGTCTGAAATTCCGACCGTCAAGAACGCGGTAACGTACAACACTACAACAATATGAGAACAATTAAGTTCAATGATTCCGAACATGCGTCAAATTGAGTCAGAGCATGCATGTTTTTTTTGTGCATCAGAATTGCATACAGGTGATCGTAATTTCCAACAAGAACTTTTCCCGTCGGAAAATTTGAGAACCAGCTCTCACATTTTTTCCTGTTGGAAATGCCGTCAGAAAATGTCCAAAGGAGCCTACACATTGGCATTGGTTGGAATTTCCGACCAAAAGCTCACATCAAACTTTTCATGTCGGAAATTCCCATCGTGTGTACGCAACATTAGGATGGGTTTGGGGAAAGATTTAAGCTTAGTTAGGGCTTGACTTTCCTTACATTTTTTAATTTTCTCTATAAAACTCTTGAATCAATTTAGTTTTTCCTGGTTTAGAATTCTCCTTTAACAACCTTGTTCTGTTTTTACCAATAATTAAAGCTTATAATAACTAAACCAGGAAAGGAGTTGGCAAAGTTACTTGATGCGCACTTCAAACCTCCTCCCCAGCAGTCAAAACACTTGGGCTCCTTTGTGCTTCCTTAGCCACCGTGAAAAACAAATGTCTTCCAAGTAAAAATTTGTGCTCTCGTGTTAAAGTGAGCTATAAGTAATGATGGAAAAGTAACAATTACTTCTTGGGGGGAAAAGGAAGAAAACATTACCGCACACCTATATAAATCTGAGCTTGGTGCCTGCGAGGGAATAGTATTTAACAGGCTCTCACCTCACTATCTCTTCTGCCCAGAAGGCCAATTTCTAATAACTGTCTCCTGGATTATATCTCTTGGGTTTTGCTTTTTTTAACCCGCCCTTTGCTAAAACTAAAATTGGTTATAGTACATTAAAAGAGTAATGGTCGAAGGACGGTTGATGATACAGGATGTCTTAAAGAATACTGGTCAAATATATAAAAAAAAATTGACATGTGCGATTCGGTTCGTAACGCATGTATTTTCGTACAAATTTGTTAGTATTCGTACATTCTGATCAATTCGAACATTCGAATAGCTGAACGAACCAAAATACGAAAATTACTAAATTACGAATAAGCAAAATAACGAACATGCGAAAATACGAACTTACGAATGGACAAACTTACGAAAATACAAAACACTGAAACAGTAAAATAAAGAAAATTACATCTATAATGAATGATTTGCATTCCGTATTTTCAATCCTTTGTATGTTCGTAATTTCGTATGTTCATATTTCATTCATGTGTTCGTAATTTCGTTTCTTTGTATGTTTGTAATTTCGTTCCTGCGAGAACCACCCATCTACTTAGCCTGTTTGACCCCCTAAAAAGGGCGGTCACTGGCTATTTGGTAAGCCTTGAATTTATCCTTTGGTGACGGGCATCTTCACGTATTGGATTCTACATATATTTTCTCTCACATTGGATGTTTACTTTGAACTCATTGAAGCTTTCCTCTTTGGGAGTTTTTTCTTTTGTGGACTGCATCTATTATGATCAATCATGCGGACTGGTTATTATTATTGATTGATTCTTGATTTTGATACTTATTGATTTTATACTTTTTTTTCACATTGTTTTTCACCCATTGCAACATATGGTTTTATATTTATTCCAGCACTACACTTTTTGTACATATGGTAATTTCGTTTGTTTGTGTTTCTCGAATCGTTCTTTTTAATGGACAGTGTAAGAAAGTGTATCTTAATATGTATGTTCGTAATTTCGTATTTTCATTCGTATGTTCGGAAATTAGTTTATTTTTCTGTTCGTAATTTCATGTTCTCCAATCGTTCTTTTGAATAGGCAGTGTAGTGAGTGATGTATCTTACTTAATATCTTAGCCAATCAGCTTATCTATTTTGTGTCTGAGTCACAATGCATGACTAATGGATGTGCAGATTACCGAGGCTCCGAATTCTACCCCAAAAGGCTGGAAGCAAAACAAACCCCCATCCTTAAACTCTAAAATTCACCAGTCGACACATAATCTTTTTGGAGTCGAATGGCCATAGCAGCCATTTGTTTATTACAGAAACAATAATACAATACAACATATTATCCACACACAATTTAATGCATATCATACATCTTACATAAACCATTACAACAAAAATAACTCAGTTTTTAAACCATCCTGGCCTAGAGATCTTTGAAGGGCAATTATTTTACATTAAATAGTTGTATCTGTACACCCCATTAACCAAGGCCCCACGCCGCATATTACGCCAGCTCAGGGACAATTACTATTTACCTCTGTAACGGAATGACCCGTGACACCCAAAGACTTTGTGAAGATGGGGGATACTCCTGTGTCAGCGTCACTGATAACTCTAGGGTCTGAGTCCACCCTGTGCCTTTTGGGCATGGGGTGGCAAGGGAATCATAATTCATGTATTACATGAGATAGGACCTCAATAATAGTTCATATTGCAGGATCTTGAGAGATTGCAAGATGTTGGCCCAACCAGTCAATAGTGACTCATTTCTAGTGACATGCTAATTGCATCAGGGCCTGGGAGACAGTCCATTGTCCTTGTGTAAAGGTGTTGTAGCGGACAGGTGTTAATCCCGGGTCTGCTCCCAGACCTATAATTATGCATACTAAATACTGCTTACGTGTGATAACACTGTCTAGAGCCTAGCCTATTGATGCTCAGAGGTGTCAAGCTGTATGCGGAGACGAAATGTCTGCCTAGGAGACGGAGTGGGTGAAGGTGTTTTGTTGTTGATTAAGGAATATTAAGTAATTACCTTTAGTGTGTGATTAGGGGGGTGGAGATCTCATTGTCCCTTTGAATACTGTCACATGCTTGTACTGTATAAAAAGCTGAGAAGAAACCATTAAAGTGATCATTACATTTGGAACAAGCACAGAGCTGTGTCTCGTCTTGATTCTGGGCAAATGAAATGGGATCGGGTCCTGTCGGTTGGAGTGTCGATAAGCTGTCGTGACTGGGATGGAAGGTCGTAAACGGTGGTGACCGTTACAACCTCCTTCAGATACAACCAACTACCGAAAACCATTGTTCCCATTGTCTTGTTAGTAAGGGAAGGGACACCCATACCTCCAGATGGGCTCAACCCCCCTAAACCTCCATTATTTTCTCGCCACTGCCTTCAAAGACCCCATGGACCTCCCGCTGCTACGACGCAAGAACACAAGACACTGAAACTTCCATCCATAACAATAGCACAAACCCGGAAACCCAAAAATTAAAAAAAGGAACAAGAAAGGAAAAAAGCAAAAAAGGAACACAAAAAGGGGAGGGTGGGTGGGAAATTTGTTGTTCCTTCTTCTGCGGCCGCAAGCCCTGAATGAAGCTGGTGGCCTAAGAAACACCACCTTGCAACCCCTCTAGCAACCTCCCCCAAACCTCCTGACTGACCTAACCCAAAACACCATGTCCCAGCATCTAAGAAACTCCCCCTACACTCCCAATTTTCCTACTGCGCCTCACTGCCCACCTCAGTCATGCCGGCCCTCCTCCTAGTTGCACTTCTGCTCCGGGCCTTTCTTTCCTGAATCTTTTTACATTCAGTTGAGGAGGAGACGGAGTCAGGTCTTGTGACCGAGGGAGTGGACTGGGAGTTAATACAGGACTTATTAGAAATTAAGCAAGATACACCCTCTCAAAATGGCGTACAGGGGCAGAGGCTATAGCCGCGTGTTGAAAACGAAACTAAAACTACATTACAAATGACGCAATGTATTTACGAATGTACGAATGCATTCAAAGCACGGTAGGAGGCTATAGCCGCGTGTTGAAAACGAAACTAAAATATGAGTTTGCGAATAACCGCGATGTATTTACGAAAGTAAGAATCCATTCGAAGCACGGTAGTAGACACGAATCAACGAAAACAAAACAATGTTACGAATCAACGGAAAAGGCAATCTCACAAAAGTAACGATTACTAAATTACGAGTAGTGTACCGAATAAACTAAAATTATTATCTAAAAAAATAAAAAATTTCGAATCAAAGAAAATAAATTAGACAGAATCACAAATAATTCAGTATCAACAAAAATAAAACTGTTATGAAAATACGAACAAGTCCGAATATGAAAACTCGTGTCTTGCGAAATCACGAATCTTTACGAATCTACGGAAACGAGACGAAACAAACCAAATTTTTTTTGTTGTGCACGTGTCTAAGAAAATCCTAAAATTGAATTTAGAGATAAAATACACAGATATGAACTGACTTATCTGGCAAAAGATTCTGTAATCCTTAAAAGGATCTGTATATCGGTACAGCTACTGTTGTGATTTATACACCTTTACTCATTGCCTATTTTCTCAGACAGTAGGGGCAGGAACGCAACCACGCCCAAACTGAAAAGCCTGCTGCATAAATGGCATTCTTAAATACCATTAGTTTGTTACGCACATGGTTTAGGTGTGCACTACATGCAGGGTGAAGGGTTCAGGAATGTGCTACATACAGAGTACAGAGTTCAGGAGTGCGCTATGTACAGGGTGCATGACTTTGGAGTGCGTTATGTACGAAGTGCAGAGTTCAGAAGTGCTCTATGTACAGAGTTCAGAGTGCACTATGTGCAGGGTGCAGAGTTCAGAAGTGCTCTATGTACAGAGTTCAGAGTGAACTATGTGCAGGGTGCAGAGTTCAGAAGTGAGCTGTGTACAGATTGCAGGGTTCAGGAGTGCCCAACATACAAAATGCAGAGTTCAGGACTGTGCTTTTGTTACACTTTAAGGCTTTTTTACCCTTGCCTTTAGAGGGTGGTTGAACCAGGGCCATCTTTAACGCAGGGCAAAAGGGGTAGCTTCCCCATTCCCAGTCATTGTTGTGAGGCCCAAAGCAGCTGCCCTTTGACAAACTGCCCGCAAATAGTTGATAAGTGAAGTTGGGAGGGCCCAAGAAAATGTTTGCCCAGGGTCCAATCAATAATAAAAACGGCCCTGGGGTGATCTTCAATTTTACTGCCACACCCCCTCCTTCCCAGCTGCATGAGCAGCCTGTTCTGGTGTACACATGTCAAGCATGCAATTCTTTGCTTTGTTGCTGCTGCAAAAATGTTGCCCCCAGTTGCATCCAGCAGGTAGTATTGTGTTTACTTGATAACAATAGCAGCTTAGTGAATATTTTCACATTTTAACTCAAATTACGGTTTAAAACACAAGGATGTACAAGGCATGCCCCAGGTCCATAACTAAGAAACCTTCATTAAAAAAATGAATACGAAATGTAACATCAGCTCTTTTTCCCAACCTCCTGATCATGCAAACATTCTTTTTCAAGCATAAAACTGTATTAGGATTGTATATATTCAAATGTTTGTCGGGATTAATGTATTAAAAGCCTGAATAATGCATCAAGCAGTTATGAGCTGAGATTACTGGTTACATTACAGAATAGAATTACGAGAACACTGTAAATTGCTTTATTTTTATGTATATGAAAAAAGGGGGTTTTACAGTGCTGGCTTACTAGCTGGAAGATCCGGTGCGGATTTAATTAGAACTTTCACACTTTTTATGTCAATAAACATTATGGCTGTCCCCGGATTATGGTGCTGAGCCGGTGCTTTAGTGCTGTGACAATGATGGGTATTGGTGATATTAACTTAGGAGTCAAGAGAGACGGGCATTGTCTGGGAGGACGGTGTTGAGGAAATCATGAAATGTGAGACATGTTCTCCGTACGGCTGTTAGCATTGTTAGAGATGGATTTTGAAAGAAAAGCTGAGCGTAGGAACGGAAAAATTAAAAATACGCACAAAAATAAGCTGGTAAAATTGGCTTTTTTCTTCCAATTAAAGCCGATTATGCTTTGAAGCAGTGGTGACTAGTGCTTCATTGTTATTGGGGGGGGGGTGCGGAAAACTAACCACCTGCCACTCCCCGCCGGTCAGTAAGTCGGTCGAAACCCCCATTGTTTGATCGTCAGCCTACCAGCCCCGCACTTACCCCATTCCTCCTCTGAGGCTTCTCCCTGGGTCTCCTCCTCCTCGGCTTCTCAACAGCTTCCCCTGGATCGCCTCCTCCTTGCCTTCACAGCGGCTTCACCCTGCGTCTCCTCTTCTTTAGCTTCACGGCGGCTTCATGTCGACTACCCCTGCGTTTCCTCCTGCTCAGTTTCACTGCGGCTTCCCCTGCATCACCTCCTGCTCCGCCTTATGGCGGCTTCTCCTGCATCTCCCCCTCCTCGGCTTCACAGAGGCTTCACCCTGCGTCTCCCCTTCCTCTGCTTCATGGCGGCTTCTGCTGCGTCTCCTTCGGCTTAGCTTCACGGCAGCTTCTCCTGCATCTCCTCCTGCTCAGCTTCATGGCGGCTTCCCCTGCGTCTCCTCCTGCTCAGCTTCACAGTGGCTTCCCCTGCATCTCCTCCTCCTTGGCTTCACCCTGCGTCTGCTCCTCCTCGGCTTCATTTCGGCTTCCCCTGCGTCTCCTCCTCCTCTGCTTCACCACAACTTAACCCTGCATCTCCTCCTCGGCTTCACGGCTGCTTCACCCTGTGTCTCCTCCTCAGCTTCACGGCTGCTTCACCCTGCATCTCCTTCTCCTTGGCTTCACGGTGGCTTCACCCTGCGTCTCCTCCTCCTCAGCTTCACAGCGGCTTCACCCTGCGTCTCCTCCTCCTCCTTGTCTTCAAGGTGGGTTCCCCTGCGTCTCCTCCTCCTCAGAGGCCAATATGATTGCTTCTCCTCTCAGCCAATCGGGTCTCAGGACCCATTTTCTGATTGGCCAGGAGGAGAATCAGAAAGACAATAGTGAATATTTATAGTAATAGTAATAGTAATATATGTTACACAACTGGGTGGGCTCAAGACGCAGTGCTCTGCACTACAAGCCCACCCTTTTTTGAAGCCAATATGAGCCTCTGACTCTCATCACGTGCTTCAAAAAAAAAATTAATTGGAATTCATGGATCTGGCGCCCCTTATGTAGATTAGGGGCTGGGCGCATGGATTAGGGGGGCGGCTCCTCTGTGCCGCTTATGGATGGGCTGCCACTGCTTTGAAGCATCTTGTCTCTCTGGTCACCATTAAAGCTGACCATCATCTTTTTGATGAGGAATATTCTACCAATTAGGTTACTTTCCCTAACCACTAGACCTCCGGAAGGTTCTACGCCCTTCCTAAACAGGCCATTTTTTGAGATACGGCACTCAGGGTCGCTGATAGGGCAGTACAACCAGCCCTGTTGTACGGAGCCCGGCCCTATCAGCTGCATAGAGGGGCCCGGCCAGCATTACAGCTCATTGCTGCATTAAATAACAATAAAAAAAATCAAGCTTGTTAAACTTCTCCCCCCGCTCCTACTTGTTTTATGGAGCGGGGTTGTACCATTTTCCTGGGCCCCATCAGGTCAACAGAGGGGCCCAGGTGCGCACAGAGAAGGGACTATTTCTTAATTTTCGGGAGCGGATGTATATCCAACCTGACCACTACTTACTCAATTAGTCCCGGCCGGCGGAGTGATACTATGATTCTGCTCCCGGCGCCGGCCGTTCTCAGGTGCTGAGATGCAAGGAGGCTGTCAGGGAACAGGAAGGAGAGCGTGGCTGCAATGGACACAGTGAGTGAAGAATAAAGCATAGAATTCTCACTGCGTCCTTAGAATAGAACTTACAACACAGCAGGATATCATTAGCATTACAATAGTCTTCATAGGCAGCACAGTAAGTAGGGGCTCTATCATGGCTCTGTGTCTCATAGCTTGCACTGCATTACTTTAACTGACAATTGTTCAACTTTTTGTTATTTTCCCAGAATAGAGCTTTCTTTTGGTGGTATTTAATGACCTCTGCGGTCTGACTCCATCTACTGAGATTCACCCAACTGACTATGCAGTTATTTATTTATTTTTTTTGCAAAAGTATTTCATGAATGGCGCCCGTGTGGAGTGGCTGACCTCCTATATTCAGAATGCATCAGGCTGGCCATTCAGCACAGGAACCAGAAGCAAGTGGACATCACTGGAACAGATATGTCTACTTAAAGCAGAGTTCCATCCCTTTTAAAGTCAGCAGCTACAAAAGGGTAGCTGCTGACTTTAATAATCAGACACTCACCTGTCCTATGGTCCAGTAATGTGTGTGCAAGAAGCACTGCTCCTCTCCCCCGCCTGTTTTTCCGGCGCCGGCATTGTAACTGTGGGTGCCCGGCTTCACAGCCGAGCATGTACTGCGCATGTGTGAGCCACACTGCACGCTGTGAATGACCAGAGAATCTTCTGGGATCTGTGACGTGTCCCAGAAAATTGCAGGGAGGGTGAGGGGTAGAGGTGAACTTCCTTCCGGTGCCGCGGTGCCAGGAGAGGAGGTGGGAGCTGGGTACCTGTCAAAACTGGGTACACGCTCCCCCCAAAAAAAATGACATGCCAAATGTGGCATGTCAGAGGGTTACCAGTGCTTAAATAAATAAACAATGAACAGGATTTATGGGCCAGATTCACAAAAGAGATACGACGGCGTATCTCCTGATACGCCGTCGTATCTCTGTTTTAGGGGCTTCCTAACTATGCGACTGATTCATAGAATCAGTTACGCATAGTTTGCCCTAAGATCCGAACGGTGTAATTGTTTTACACTGTCGGATCTTAGGATGCAGTACCGCGGCCACCGCTGGGGGGAGTTCGCGTCGAAACCAGCGTCGGGTATGCAAATTAGTACTTACGGCGATCCACGACGGTTTTTCGCGTTCGCTACGTCGCTGCTAGTCTAGTTTCCCGTCGCAAAGTTAGTCGTCGTTTTAGCTGCCCTAACTTTACACAGCCCATGTTAAAGTATGGCCGTCGTTCCCGCGTCGAAATTCAAAAAAATGTTTTCTTGCGTAAGATGTCTGGGAATACGAAAGTACGCTACGCACTTCGCCGTTCGAAAAAATGAAGTCACTTCGCGCAAAGCACGGCGGGAAATTCAAAAGTGAGCATGCGCAGTAGGTCCGGCGCGGGAGCGCGCCTAATTTAAATGGCACACACCCCTTTGAATTACGCGGGCTTACGCCGGAGGCCGCCGGCGTAGGTTTTCATTGCAAGTGCTTTGTGAATCAGGCACTTGCGATGAAAACTTGCGGCGGTGTAACGTATCTACGATACGTTACGCCGCTGCACTTCTACGTGAATCTGGCCCTAAATTGCTGTGTGTGTTTGTTGTACCTCGCTATTGGTATTTCCATGGCAGCTCTATGGGCACCACAATTAAAAGCCTTTTCCACAGATTTTTTTTTCACAATGTTGGTTGCCAGGTCTTTACTCAACCCTCCCGAATTGCTCAACTTTGTACTGCCATGGAGATTTGTATAACACATGCACATATATTTTTATATATATATATATATATATATATATATATATATATATATATATATATATATATATACCTGTACATCGGGCTGGTTAGGACAGGAGCCAGTTAACCTACTAGCATGTCTCTGAAGTGTAGTAGGAAACACAAGGAGAACATGCAAACTCCATGCAGTAATTGTTTCCTACTCTATCCAAAACAAACAACAAAGTGTTGGCCTTATCTATTTTAAGGCAAAGACTATTCTTAGCAACTCAGTCATGCTACCAAAATCGCTAGTGATAAATTGTTAAGAGCAGCCATCATTTGCTAAACAAATAGAACAATGGGCATCCTGTTGTGTGCATAGTAGTAATTATTCTTGCATTATCGTATACGTGTAATACCCGGGATAGTGCGCAGTTGATTGCTTCTTGTAGGTCTTACATTATAGGTAGCAACTACTACTCTACGTGAATAATAGATATTGATTTATCTTGGCAGGACTGATATAGTAAAAATAGCCTGTGCCCTAAAATCGGAACTTCATCCAAAGACGGAAGCCCCGCTCTTCCGTCTCTTCCCCCTCTCCTCTGCCATATTTGGTAAGGGGGGGGGGTGATCGATGCCTAATTTTGGCAGTTGTCCTCCCCCCCCTTCCTCCATTTACAACCTTCTGAGACATGTCACAGCTCCCAGAAGGCTGTGGGATGGCTCGCGAATGTGCTGTGAGAAGCCAGCTGTGAACAGGGCTGGACTGGGACAAAAATTTGGCCCTGGACTTCATCCAGACTGGCCCACTTTGACAGGTCTCTCCCATGGCGGCCGGACAACTCCCGCACCCCCCCGGCCACCCAAGCCCCCTCTCCCCCTTCACTAGCCACTAACCGTTCTACTTTATTAGAGTAGAACGGCTGGTACTGGTACTCTAATAGCCAATACCAGTGGGGAAGCTCGACATTATTACACCCTGGGGAAAGAATCAGTTTGGTGCCCCCCCCTTATGGGACAAGATTAGGCAGAAATGAGAAACTCCCAGGCCATAGCTGTCAGCTGTCTGTCCCCTCCCCCATGCTCCTCTGTCATCCCCCCTGCTCCTCTGTTCCTCCCCCTGCTTCTTTGTTCCCCCCAGGTGAGCGCTGTAGGCAGGGAGAGGAGGTGAGCGCTGCAGGAAGGGAGAGACAGAGGAGCGGAGGGGGGCGGCGGTCGGCTGTCACTGAAGCCGGCCCACTGAGCCATCGGCCCACCGGGAAACTCCCTGTAGTCCCAATGGCCAGTCCATCCCTGGCTGTGAAGCTTGGAAGAGTAGGCTCCCTACAGTTACCATACCAGTGCGGGGGACCTGGAGACTGTCACCAGATTAACAGTCACCAGATACGGTTTTTGCAGCTGCTGACTGAAACTGCACATTGAAGTGGTTGTAAACCCCTTTTTAGAACTTGTACTTATAGGTAAGCCTAGAATAAGACTTGCCTATAGGTATTGTAAATATCTTCTAAACGTGCACCATTTACAAGATATTTACCCTGTTGTCAGGATACTCCCAGGCCAGCACCTGAGCCCCATCCCAAGGCAGAGCACCTCCCCCCCAGACTAGTGGGTTTGCCTCAAGGGCCACAGACAGTCCCCTCAGCACTCCATCTCCATCTTTCACGACTCCCCTGCTGGCATGATTCATTCATATTTAAGGGCTCACTTAGTCCCCTGCCAGGCCCACCACCCGGGGATTGGCTATGCCCCCCCTAAGTATGTAGGACAACCTTCCTAGCCTCTGCCCTTTAGCTTTCAGAATGTTCTACAATTTTCTAGAACCAGGGGGAGGCACCAGAGAGCTGCCAGCATGAGTCATCCAGCCCTGAACTCCAGTAAACGCTGACCCAGATTTCATGACTCAGCCCTGAGTCAGACTATGAGACACTAGTAGCACACTAGAGGGTGCCACACACATCTCCACATTCGGTGTACTATATATACCATGTTTGATCATTACATACACAGCCACTGCCTATTTCTTAGTAATCCTTATTTTTTTTCTCACTGGGAGGATGTAGAAACAACTGGAAGTGATAATGAATCTCTGCAAAGTCAAAAAAAAATTTCTATGTCATATTTTGTGCCAGTTCTTGCATCAACTTCCCCCGCATTTTTTTTCCAGCACAGCCTGGAGAGGAACCCCTAGATTGCAGGGTCTTGATGCCCTCTTCTTGAAATTGAATGGGCCAGAAGAGAACCTGCGATGAATCAGAGTGGTGAGTCTGCAGGGGACAGCGATAAAGAGAAGGTGGATATTGAACCCTGAGCTATTTATTTTTAGCAAGCAACCATTTTTTTTATTTGTAAAGGTGATCCTGCAAAGCCGCCCGATCACTTTTACAGTGCTCCAAATGTTCTCCCCCCATCATGGCCTGCAGTGTTTCCTGGGATCTCCTGTTCCTCCAGGGAGCCCAGGACCACAGTAATTGGTTGAAGCGGCTCCTCACAGAGGAGATTCCACCATCTCCTCTGTGATGAAGGATCCTGGAAGCAATGAGGATTTTGTCATTTCTGGTTTCTGAGCTGTCATTCCTTGGCTGTTACAGCCAGGGAAACAGGTAACCAAGCGCAACCTGTGAGGATTGGACCTAGAAGATTGGATCAATATTTGTTTGAACACCATAGGAGAGATTTACTAGTACACACAGTACACACAGAATCTGGTGTAGCTATAACCAATCAGCTGCTATCTTCAGCTTGTTCAATTAAGATTTGACAATAAAACCTAGAAGCTGATTGGTTACCTTGTACAGCTGCACCAGATTCCGTGCGCATCAATTTTAGGCCCTGTACACACGAGCGGATATCCGATGAAAACGGTCCGCCGGACCGTTTCCAGCGGACATTTCTGCTCCGGATTTTGATCTGATGGGCTGTACACACCATCAGATCAAAATCCCCACGGAAAACATATGTGGTGACGTGGCCGCGCCGTCGCCGCGACAATGACGCGGCGACGTGCGCGACCCTGGAAGGTAAATACTTCCACGCATGCGTCGAATCACTTCGACGCATGAGAGGGATGGGGATCGCTTGGACTTATCCGGTGAGTCTGTACAGACGACCGGATCAGTCCGACGGACAGGTTTCCAGCGGATAGATTTCTTAGCATGCTAAAAAAATTTTATCCGCTTGAAAACCGGTCGGCTGGACAAATGTCCGCCGAAAAATGTCCGCTAGGCCGTACACACGACCGGGTTTGTCTGCTGGAACTGATCCATGGATAAATCCCAACGGACAGATCCGGTCGTGTGTACGGGGCCTAATACTTCTGCACTTCTTCTGCATTTAAAATATCTCTATATTTCTAATACAGAGGAGATAATTACCGCGCCGCACATGCTGCTTCTTATATGGGCACAACATGTTCTGTTTTCTGGCACTGCTGATGAACAGAGCACCTTGGGTGACGGTGACACCCTCTGGGGAGGCCAAGTTTCAAAGCAAACAAACCCACCAACAACTTAATTACCTACTTATTGCCAAAGTCCGAAACTGTTTAATATTCACTTTGTGCGGATGCCGTTGTCTGATCATTAATCATGTTTAGTTGCACCTGCAATTATTTTTTTTCATATCTTTAATATGCCAATTTTATTGCCAAGACGTCTCTCAGGAGATTTGTAAGTGATTAAGCCCTGTTAATTGTTGCATGAATTTTCAGATTGTTTCAAAGTCAGCGTGATCAAAGCAGAAAACAAGGTTATTCTTTTTTTTCCCACCGATTGAGTTGTAATATGTTTGCAGAACCTTGAAAAGCGCCATGTTACAGTTTTAAGGCATTGCTGCAAGCTTCAGAGGAATCAGAGATGGCATGGCTTGGAAGATTATTTCTTGTGGAGCCAAAAGGAGTGTTTAATATTGAGCCTGTGGTCATTTGAAAGCCAGACTCATTAAACAGCAACTCAACCCAAAGTGATCAATTTGGAACAGACCCCACTTCACGGCCTTCAGCATTGTGCAAAAAAACAAACAATAATCTTAAAATCCCCCTGGCTTTACTGTGATAAGTTGAACTTGGCTCAGGGGTGTAACTACAAGGGTCACAGGGGTCTCAATTGCAACCCAGGTCTATTCTCCATTTGTACACCTGGAGAGGAGGGGCAGTGGCACATGAGGAAGCAATCCTCTCCAATTCCTTCTGTAGCTGCTAAAAGCGATTTCTCCTCCTCTCCTTCCTTCAGGTATTCAGCGGCTGCATGAGGAAAATGGAGGGGATCAGTTCCTCTTTATGCCACCCCTCCTATCCAGTTCATGCTGCCCATGGGCGAACTGTAAACATATTGCTGAAATCAAAGACTATGGGCCAGATTCAGGTAGTAGTGCGGCGGCGTAACGTATCGCAAGTTTTCTTCGCAAGTGCCTGATTCACAGAGCACTTGCAATGAAAACCGACGCTGGCGGCCTCCGGCGTAAGCCCGCGTAATTTAAATAGGGGTGTGCCATTTAAATTAGGCGCGCTCCCGCGCCGGACCTACTGCGCATGCTCCGTTTAGAAATTCCCGCCATGCTTTGCGCGAAGTGACGTCATTTTTTCGAACGGCGATGTGCGTAGCATACTTCCGTATTCCCGGACGTCTTACGCAAGTGACGTAAATTTTTAAATTTCGACTCGGGAACGACGGCGATACTGTATACAGCACATACGTGTGCTGTGTAAAGTTAGGGCACCCAAAACGACGACTAACTTTGCAACGGGAAACTAGACTAGCAGCGACGTAGCGAACGCGAAAAACCGCTGTGGATCGCCGTAACTCCTAATTTGCATACCCGATGCTGGTTTACGACGCAAACTGCCCCCAGCGGTGGCCGCGGTACTGCATCCTAAGATCCGACAGTGTAAAACAATTACACCTGTCGGATCTTAGGGCTATCTATGCGTAACTGGTTCTATGAATCAGTCGCATAGATACTCTGAGAGATACGACGGAGTATCTGAGATACTCCGTCGTATCTCCTTTGTGAATCTGGGCCTATATTTTTTGCGTAAACCAATCAATATACGCTTATTGCGATTTTTTTTTACCAAAAATATGAAGAAGAATACATATTGGCCTAAACTGATGAAGACATTTTTTGGGGGGGATATTTAATATAGCAAAAAGTATAAAAAAAACAGCAACTCAGAGGTGATCAAATACCACCAAATAAAAGATCTATTTGTGGGGAAAAAATAGACATTGCACAACCGCACAATTGTCAGTTAAAGTGACGCAGTACTGTATCACAAAAAATGGCCTAGTCAGGAAGTGGGCAAATCCTAGCGGTCCTTAAGTGGTTAATCGGTGAAGATTTTTTTATTTATTCACTTTTAGGCATGTGCAAAAGGGAAAAATTAGTTTTGTTTTGTTTCGTTTTAATTCGTTATTTAATTAATTTCGTTAAGTTCGATTCGTTACATGTCTTAAATTCGTTTTCGGAATTCTTTCGTTTTCGACCGAATTTAGAAAAATCCGGTCGAATTCGAAAATATTTCGTCCGTTTTCGGAATTCGTTCGTTTTCGACCGAATTTCGAAAAATACGGTCGAATTCGAAAATATTTCGACCGGATTCGAAAACAAATAGTCTCTTTTCGAATAGAATTTATTTTCGAATTCAATTCAAAATTTTTTTTTTTTTTTTTTCGAATTCCGATCAAATTTTTTTTTTTTAATTTCGATCGAATTTCGTCCGCAAGGTTTTCAATTCGGAATCGAAAACGTTCGTTCAGATTCGGTAAATTCATTAATATTGCAATTCGGGAATTCGTATGCATCCGAATGTCCGAATAATGAAAAATTTGTCCGAATTTCGATTCGGAACGAAACGAAATGCACATGCCTATTCACTTTGCATTTGTAAAATTGATAAAAAGAAACCAGTAATACATATATATAAATTTGAAATCATTTGTAGTTGACATTATTCTTTCTCAATTGGCTAAAACATCTGCACAGTATTGTATATAGTAAAATGCTGAAAGTAAGATATTACTTTTATTAATTGGAATACGTCACATATATTGAATAAACTTATTATTAATATAAATAAGATCAATGTGTATAAATAACAACCAAGCGCCAGATTCACAGAGAGCGGCGTATCTCTGTGCGGGCGTAGCACATCTCATATGCGCTATGCCGACGTAACATAGAGAGGCAAGTACAGTATTCACAAAGCACTTGCTCCCTAAGTTACGGCGGCGTAACGTAAATGGCCCCGGCGTAAGCCCGCCTAATTCAAATTAGGAAGGTAGTGGGCGTGTTGTATTAAAATTAGCCGTGACCCCATGTAAATGAATTCCCGAACGAACGGCGCATGCGCGCGCATGCTCAGAATCACGTTGAATTTACGCCCTAAGATATGACGGCTCAATGGCAACGACGTGAACGTATCCTACGCCCAGCCCCATTCACGTACGACTTACGCAAACAACGTAAAATCCGACGGCAGTTCCGACGTCCATACCCTACACGACTTAGACCAGCTATTTGGTGGTTTATCTTTACGCCGGACGTACGCCTTACGTAAACGGCGTAGCTTACTGCGACGGGCGCAAGTACGTTCGTGAATGAGCGTATCTTGCTCATTTACATATTCGCTGCGTAAATCAATGGAAGCGCCCCTAGCGGCCAGCGTAAATATGCACCCAAGATACGACGGCGTAGGAGACTTACGTCGGTCGTAGGAAGCCAAAATTCAGGCGTATCTTGTACTGTGAATACAGCGCATAGATACGACGGAGAATCCGTGGACTTACGCGGCGTATCATTAGATACGCCAGCGTAAGTCTTTCTGAATCTGGATGCAAATGTTTGGTCACTGAGCTCCAGAGATCCTTTGTGGAGATGGGACAATTTTCGAGAAGACAACCATCACGGCCGGCCTCCACTGATGTGGCCTTCATTATGGCAGAGTGGCTAGATGAAGATGGAAGCCTCCCCTCATTGCAAAACACATTAAAGTCTTCTTGGATTTTTCAAAAAAGCACCTGAAGGACTCTTGGACTATATATTCGAATTGAAAAATTATAAAAAAAAATAGATTTGAACGTTTGGGAAATCAAAGAAAACTTGAAATAATAAAGGAAACAAATTCCAAAAATGAATTATGAAAATTATTTCAAGGAATCAACCGAATTAAACAAAACTAAATAATAATAAATGATAAATTATGAATAAATAATAATTAATGAATGTAAACAAAATAAAAAAATGTTTTGGTCATGCGCATGTCTAGGTAAATCTTGTGTAGGTCAAGTGGATTTCTTCTTGGATTTTTCAATAAAGCATCTGAAGGGCTCTTGGACTGTGAGGAACAAGAATCATCTCTGGTCTAAAGACAACAATATAGAACCCTTAATTGTAAATGTTATTTAAGTAAGAAATAATTTTGGCAGCCGCATTCGAATCAGAATGTTTTCCATTTTTGGATTCGGCAGATGCAAAAATTTTCGGTTTGAACGTTTTGAATAAAAAAAAATTGGGAAATCAAAGAAAATGTGAAATGATAAATGAAAAAAAATCCAATACGAATTCTGAAAACGAATTCAAGAAATCAACTGATGTGGCCTTCATTATGGCAGAGTGGCTAGATGAAGATGGAAGCCTCCCCTCATTGCAAAACACATTAAAGTCTTCTTGGATTTTTCAAAAAAGCACCTGAAGGTCTCTTGGATTGTGAAGAAGAAGAATCATCTCTGGTCTAAAGACAGGAATACCCTGTATAGAACCTTAATTGTAAATGGTATTTATGTAGGAAACCATTTCGGCAGCCGTATTCAAAGGTTGGACTTGATGAACTTGTGTCTTTTTTCAACCTCACCAACTATGTAACTACCGTATGTATTCAAATTGAAAAATGGGAAATGTTTTGATTTGGCTGATGCAAAATCTTTCGATTTGAACGTTTCAAATCAAAAAAGAAAATTGGGAAATCAATGAAACCTCAAAATAATAAAGGAAACAAATTCCAAATATGAATTATGAAAATGATTTCAAGGAATCAACCGAATTTAACAAAACTAAATAAATAGATAAACGAATCTAAACAAAAGAAAACACATTTTTTCGTCATTTTTCGTCTAGGTAAATCTTCCGTAGGTCAAGTGGATTTCTTCTTGGATTTTTCAAAAAAGCACCTGAAGGGCTCTTGGACTGTGAGAAACAAGAATCATCTCAGGTCTAAAGACAAAAATATAGAACCCTCAAATGTAAATGTTATTTATGTAAGAAATTATTTTGGCAGCCGCATTCAAATCGAAAAATGTAAAAAAAAAATGATTCGTCCCATGTTTTGAATAATAATAAAGAAAAAAGATTGGGAAATCGAAGAAAAGTCGAAATAATAACGAAAACAAATTCTGACTACAAATACGAATTCAAGAAATCAACCGAATTTAACAAAACAAAATAAATAGATTAACAAATCTAAACAACATTATTCTTTTTTTTTTTTTTTTTTTCGGCATGCACATGTCTAGGTAAATTTAGAAATTGGACGAAATGTTTAGCACTGGGGAACACTATTTGAAAAATAAAAAGTACATTTTATATACAACTATATAGATCAGACCAAAATGAGGGACAAATGAGGAGAATGAGGGACAGATGGACATTGCTCCAAATCAGGGAGAGTCCCTCGAAATCAGGGACTGTTGGGATCTATGTATGGTGAGTACGCTGGGATCATTGAGCCAACAAGATCAAGAAACCAGTCTGTGACTCAACATAGTGGCATCTATCGGAATCGTCTATTTTGGATACTCTGTCCCTTTAAGGAAGTATAAAGCATTGGTGCGTTAGATTTGGATTCCTGATGTTATACATTTCCAAGGACTTGTTATTTATCCTTCGATGGAAGTCAGACTTGATTATTAGTTTGACCAAACTAGATATTTCTTTCTTTAACCTTTTTTGCTATATATATATATATATATTTTTTTTTTTTTCTCTTTCATTCCCAATTATTATGTTGGAGCCAAGAAACCAAAACAAAGAGGAGAGAAAATCAATAGCAACAAAGTAGAGTGATGTATACAGAGAACAGAGGGGTGCCCAGAGCCCAGACTGGATACAGCGAAGGTAAGGTAAACAGAATTATTTTAACATCAATTCAACAGAGGTCCATTTCTTTTCAGTAGATTAATGTGCACCTCAAACACACTGCAGAGAAAGTGTAGAAATACCACGGGCGATGTACCGCTAGATGTAAACCAAGCCGGGACTTGCTGTCCAGCACCAATACATGCACATTTCACCATGTTTTAACCCTTTTAACTTCATGTTGACTGCTTAACCACTTAAGCCTCGTACACACGATAGGTTAACCAGAGGACAACGGTCTGAAGGACCGTTTTTATCGGTCAAAACCAATCATGTGTGGGCCCCATAGGTTATTTAACCTTCGGTTAAAAAAAAAGGCAACTTGCTTTAAAATTAACCTATGGATTGGTAACCGATAGGTCAAAACCGATCGTTAGTAGGCACAACCATCAGTTAAAAATCCACGCATTCTCAGAAACAAGTCGACGCATGCTTGGAAGCATTGAACTTTGTTTTTTTCAGCACGTCGTTGTGTTTTACGTCACCGCGTTCTGACACGATCGGTTATTTAACCAATGGTGTGTAGGCTTAACGGACCATCAGTCAGCTTCATTGGTCCTTCAGACTGTTGTCCTCTGGTTAACCTATCGTGTGTACGAGTGTGTACGAGGCTTTAAGGACCGGAAGGATTTACCCCCTTAACCACTTCCTTACCGGGCCTATTCTGGCACTCCTCTCCTACATGCAAAAATAATATTTTTTTTGCTAGAAAATTACTCAGAACCCCCAAACACTATATATGTTTTTTTTAGCAGACATCCTAGGGAATAAAATGGCGGACAGTTTTATCTTGCACGGTATTTGCGCAATCATTTTTCAAACGCCTTTTTTTTTTGAAGATAAAACGGTTTCATGAATTAAAAAGTAACAAAACATTAAAGTTAGCTTTATTTTTTTGCATAATGTGAAAGATGATGTTACACCGAGTAAATAGATACCTAACATGTCACCCTTTAAAATAGATGCCTGTAGCTGCAGACATCATTCAGATATCCCGGGTCTAAGTCAAGGACGTCCAGGGACGCCCGTCCGGTAGGAAGTGGTTAATGACCAAAAATATGTTGAAGAATACATATTTCTAAACTGTTCAGGAAATGTTTTTTTTTTTTGGGGGGGCGGGGATATTTATTCTAACAAAAAGTAAAAAAAAATTCAATACGGCACTGCGTTGCTTTAACTGACAATTGCGATGTTGTCCACAAAAAAATGACATCCTTTTTTTTCACACAAATATCACTTTCTTTTGGTGGTATTTGATCACCTCTGCGGTTTTTATTTTTGTTGCTATAAACAAAAAGAGAGCGACAATTAAAAAAAAAAAAAAAAAAATGTGTAACTTTTTGTTAGAGTAAATATTCCCCCCCCCCCGCGCGCGCTACCCAGTGGCCGGAGGACCTGAGGCCGTAAAAAGACTGAGATGCCGATGCGTGTGCCTGGTGGCTGCGATGTCCGCCAGGTACCAGCGATCGGCAGTGACAGAGCAGGGACGTGGATCTCTGTGTGTAAACACAGAGATCACTGTCCTGTCAGGGAGAGAGGAGACCAATGCTGTGTCCCTTGTACATAGGGACAACAATCGGTCACCTCCCCCAATCAGTCCCCCCCCCCCCCACAGTAAGAATCACTCCCAAGGTACACATTTTACTCCTTCCTTGCTTTCTAGTGTTAACTCCTTCCCTGACAGTCACATTTATACAGTAACAGTGCATATTTATAGCACTGTTCGCAGTATAAATATGAATGATCCCAAAAATGTGTCAAAAGTGTCTGATATTTCCGCCACAATATCGCAGTCCTGACAAAAGTTGCAGATAACCGCCATTACTAGTAAAAAAAAATAATTAAAAAAAATGTCAGAATTCTATCCCCTATTTTGTAGCCGCTATTACTTTTGCGCAAACCAATCACTATACGCTTACTGCGTTTTTTTTTACTAAAAATATGTAGAAGAATACGTATCGACCTAAACTTTATTTATTATAGCAAAAAGTAAAAAAATATTGTGTTTTTTTCAAAATTGTCGCTCTATTTTTGTTTATAGCGCAAAAAATAAAAACCGCAGAGGTGATCAAATACCACCAAAAGAAAACTCTATTTGTGGGGGAAAAAGGACGTCAATTTTGTTTGAGAGCCACGTCGCACGACCGCGCAATTGTGATTCAAAACGTGACAGTGCTGAAAGGTGAAATGTTGCCTGGGCAGGAAGGGGGTATATGTGCCCAGTAAGCAAGTGGTTAAGTGACGTTATTTTTTTCCTGACAAATTTTAGAGTACTTCTCTTCTCTACTATCCCTTCAAGGTACTTCCCGCTCAGCAAACAGTATATTTCTGTTAGTGTATCATAAAGATTTTGGAATTTTCCTAGAAGCCATTTCCCCTGTACCTGCACCTGTTCTTTGTTCTCCATCCTATTTAACCTGTTTATTAATGATTTAGAAGCTAGAATGGAAAGCGGTAAATCAGAGTTTGTCGGTGACACATAATGA
Organism: Rana temporaria; assembly: GCF_905171775.1. Taxonomy (NCBI): domain Eukaryota; kingdom Metazoa; phylum Chordata; class Amphibia; order Anura; family Ranidae; genus Rana; species Rana temporaria. The sequence goes on along the minus strand of NC_053499.1, from coordinate 15,810,244 downwards.
TGTAGGGTTGTAAACGCGGAGAACAGTGGGCGGCATTTCAAAAAACAGCGCGACTCAGCAATAAATGTGTCATCTGTGCTTTGGTGAAAGGGAAAAAAAAAATGTTTAACAGTAACTTTTTACTGACATTTTAAAGTTTTGCTGTTTTAGTTTGGGCAGATAATACTTTCCCGTTGAAGTTAAAATACAAGCAGATGTAAATGATCTCTATTTAAAGTATATCTAAAGCCAGGGCTAGTGCAAGGATTTTTGTCACCCTAGACGAAACCTTTTTGCCACCCCCCCCCCCCCCGACTCCACCCTGACTCCCCTGGCTCCACCCCCTTTCCCCTGCCCATTTATACTCCACTTTTTTTCTGTTCAAGTATTTTTATTAAAGAAATACACAGAGTACATTAACCTCCCTGGCGGTCTTCCCGTGTCTGACACGGGGTTAGATTTTCCTGCTACGATCGGTAACCCCGTGTCAGCCACGGGCTTGCCTCGCTAGATCCACAGGCACAAGTTACTTACCTTGTCCCTGGATCCAGCGATGCCACCCCGCTGTGTGAGCGAGCGGGACCTCGCTCGATTCACACAGTGCCTCCGTGTGACGCCGATCTCCGTTCCCTGCGACGTTACGACGCACGGGGACGGAGAACGGCGCCAAATTCAAAAAAGTAAACAAACACCTTACATACAGTATACTGTAATCTTATAGATTACAGTACTGTATGTAAAAAAACACACCCCCCCTGTCCCTAGTGGTCTGTCCTGTGTCATGCATGTCATTTTATATAATAAAAACGTTTCTTTCTCCCTGCAAACTGTAGATTGTCCATAGCAACCAAAAGTGTCCCTTTATGTCAAAAATAGTTTTAGATCAGCTAAAAAACAGCGATAATAAATTATAATCACTTGCAGAATTGTGCGATAGCGATTTGTGGGGAAATTCGTCATAAAAAAAAAAAAATAATGACAGCAACAATTCTGCAACTGAGCAAATTTCAGTGATTTTGATTTGATTACATTATTGAATAATTTTTATTATAATTATATTATTATTTGTTATAATTATTTATAATTATTTATTATATTATAATTTATCATTTTGTTTTTAAAAAAATGTCATACCCGGGATGCCTATTAGAAGCTTGTTTGGTCAGATTTAAGTGAGTTATTTCTAAAAATTACAGACCTACAATATAAAACGCCAAATTTCCTTGCAAATAATGGTACCGCTTTCAGCATGTTTTTTCTGACAGAATCATACCGCCAGGGAGGTTAACAAATATTCATGGTTGGAATTATAAAGAGTGACACACAGTACAACTTGGAGTAGGTTGAGTTGAGTTGAGTTGAGTGTGCATGTGCCGATGATATTGGCGCAAGCGTATATGGTAAATATCTCCTAAACCGTGCAGGTTTGGGAGATATTTCCAGTATCTACAGGAAAGCCTTAAAGTGGTAGTAAACTCTTTACTACCACTTTTACCTACAGGTAAGCCTATAAGAAGGTTTACCTGTAGGTATAAAGAATATCTCCTAAACCTGTACGGTTTAGGAGATATTCCACCTCGCAATGCACCGCTGATTGCAGCGGCGCATGCACAGCGGGGATCCTCGGCTAAAGGGCCGGCAGCCGTGGGAGTGACGACATCGCCGCTCCAGCCAATCACAGCGCTAGAGCGGCGATACCCGGAAGACACGCCGAGGCAAGATGACATCTCGCTCGGCGTGGACCAGGTAAGTTCTCTACACCTCTTTTCAAGGTAAGTATTTCATAATAAGCTAGAATGCGGTCCATACTAGCTCATTATGCCTTTTGCCTTGCAGGTGTAAAAAAAATATATATATATTGCGGGTATACAACCGCTTTAATATAGGTGTATTGCGTCACTTGAAAAAGAAAGAACCCTCAAAGTAAAGCCTATACATGCTAATGTAAATGAAAATAAACTTGAACAGTTTGTATGGCCTCATCAAATGGTCAAGTGAGGAGGCGGTTGAGTTAAATTCAGGTTTTTTATTCTTGAGTTACACTTATTATAGGTTTTCCTGTAGGTAAAAGTGGTGTAATTAGGTTTACAACCACTTTAAAAGCAAGATCTGCGATTTTGAATGCTTTTCGATTTTTAAAAACTGGCGCCGAAGGTTTCCGAGTAAACCGGAAGGGATGTCATGTCATTGCTTCTGGTTTATTGTTATGAACAGCAGATCAAAGCCGACCCTGGCTTTTCTTTGCTGTCTGACCAGCCGGCAGAGGTGCCAGTTAGTCACTCGGGTCTCCCGGTAGGATGAGGGAGCCTGGGAGAGCTGCGACGGTGGGGGGGGGGGGGGGGAGTGGGTTGTGGGTTGGTGTCCCCACCTGCTGCTTGTAATAGGAATCAAGCAGCTAGTAAGGCGCTCTGATTGCTATTACAAGAGAGTAGGTATGTGCATTTCATTTAATTCCGAATCGAAATTCGAACAAATTTTTCATTATTCGGACATTCAGATGCATACGAATTCCCGAATTGTAATATTAACGAATTTAACCGAATCCGAACGAACGTTTTCGAATCGAAAACCCGCGGACGAAATTCGATCGAATTTCGAAAACAAATTCTATTCGAAAACAAATTCGAATGAAAATTGAAAGCAAATTTGAATCAAAATCTAAAAAATATATATCGATTTCTAAAAAAGAATACAATAGAATAGAATATAAAATAATAAAACACTAGAATGAAAATCAAAGAATAGTAAAGAACAGAATGGAATTTAATAGAATGTAATCAAATACAACAGAATATGACCTGGCTTCTTCTATCTATCTTCCATTTTCTGAAATTCGAAATTCATATAGAATGAACTCAAATTCGAATAGAAAAATATTAGAAGAGTAGAATTATATATATATATATATATATATATATATATATATATATATATATATATATATATATATATATATATATATATATTTAATATATATATATATATATATATATATATATATATAAAATATATTTTATTCTACTCTTTTCTAATATTTTTCTATTCGAATTTGAGTTCATTCTATATGAATTTAGAATTTCAGAATATGTTTTTGAATTCGATTCGAATAGAATTTGTTTTCGAATCCGATTGAAATATTATCGAATCCGGTTGAAATATTTTCGAATCCGACCGGATTTTTCGAAATTCGGTCGAAAACGAACGAATTCCGAAAACGAATTTAACACATGTAACGAATCTAACTTAACGAAATTAATTAAATAACGAATTAAAACGAAACAAAACACATTTCTCCCTTTTGCACATGCCTACAAGAGAGCTAACCAACTGCTCTAAAAAATAAAACAGAGGGGCTGCAGGCATCATCCCGGCACAACCACCGAAAGGATGGCAAGTGGTTAAAGAGCCACCTCTGCCCATCTGCCTGGAGGCGGCGCCGCCCCCCAAAAAAATGCCGCCCAAGGCAAACGCCTTTTTTTTTCTCGCAGTAGATACACCCCTGGTCATGGAGCAGGAGGGTATGGTGGCTACAGACTGATATTGGCTGAGTTTTGGGCCTGCACACTTTTGAGAAAAGGAACTCTTTCAGGATTTTTCCACCTACACATTTCCCTTTAAATATTTGTTGTCCTGCATTACGGTTCTAATTTTGCTGAAAGGTAAAAGGCGGCTTTAAGTTAATAGTTGTTGACTTGGCATATCAGCAGCCATATTGACTTTCTATCAAGCCTTTGTGGGCTCGTAGGAAAGCTTTGAAAGAGATTCGCAGCAACATACCTACACAGATAGATACAGTACATGTTCCCGTACACAGCAGCATTTACCTATAAATAATTACTTTTAACACTGAATGACAGAAGCAAGATTGGATGACCCAGAATCCCTATCTACTGAGAACAGAGCCTGAAGGAGCAGACTCAGGGTGAACATTGTGCTTAGGTCAGCTCTAATCTTGGCCGTTTCTAAGACTCTCGTTCTTTTATGACAGCGAAGACTCTTGTATGTGTCGATGTTGAAGATTTTTGTTTGCTGTGTCACTCGCCTAACATGTGACAGATCTCTTTGTGCAATACCTTTGTTTCATTGAAGTTCAAGTCTACATTTCAAAGAAAGTAAGGCCCCATGCACACGAGACGCAGATGCAAACTCATCTAAACACACGCAAAAAACGGCGTTTAAAGCGCCCGTTTTGCCGCGAATTTCGCTGCGTTTTACCGCGTTTGCGTTTATAAGCGTTTAGTTAAGAAACATCATAAGACCCTCTCTAAGCTCAAAAAACAGAATTATTTAACCATTTCAGCCATTTTGTGAGACCAGAGTGAGTAGCAGCTGAGAGAGCAGCAGTGTACATGTATTTAGGGTGTCACTTGCCACATCACCTGCCACAAGCTGCGGATTGTCTACTTGCCAGGTCAACTGGCCACGCCACCTGCCACAAGTTGTGGATTGTCCACTGGCCACGTCACCTGGCCATGTCACCTGCCACAAGTTGTGGATTGTCCACTGGCCACGTCACCTGGCCACGCCACCTGCCACAAGTTGTGGATTGTCCACTGGCCACGTCAACTGGCCACGCCACCTGCCACAAGTTGTGGATTGTCCACAATGCAATGCAATCAATTACAGTTTTTTTTATGTTTTTTTAATGGTTTTTCATCATTTGCCATCATTTTTGAGATTTCTAATGTAAACAAATAGGTCACCTTTAAAAACGCCTATAAACGAAATCGCGGCAAAACGCTGGTACTGCGTTTTGCGTCTGAAACGCGAAAACTTTTGCGTCTGAACCCATTTTTTTGCTTCTGAAAAAACGAGCATAAACGCAACTGCCAAAAAAACGCAGGAAAAACGTGACTGTGTGCAGTTGAAAAAGCTGTCCAAATGCCTCTGAACACGCGTTTACCATGGTGCATGGGGCCTAACTTTGCAAACGTGCAAGTTAAAATTCTTAAAATGTTACAATATTCAGCAACAGTATACTGTTTCCGAAAAGTTGTACCTTTTTCCACTACCAAGCGATTCTTGATCTCCGGTTACATGGTTGTGCTTTGCAGGGCTGGTGCAAGGATTGTTGACACCCTAGGTGAAACCTCATTTTGCTGCCCCCCTCTTGGCTCCACCCCATGACTCCACAACCTTTGCCTTGCCCATGTAATACCCCCACCTTTTTAAAGAACTGCCCATCAAATGCAGCCTCACCAGTGCCCATCAATGCAGCCTACCAGCGCCCACCAATGCAGCCTACCAGCGCCCATCAATGCAGTCTCCCCAGTGCCCATCAAATGCAGCCTCCCCAGAGCCCATCAAATGCAGCCTCCCCGGCGCCAATCAATGCAGCCTCACCAGCGCCAATCAATGCAGTCTCACAAGCGCCCATCAATGCAGTCTCACCAGCACCCATCAAATGTAGCCTCACCAGCGCCCATCAATGCAGTCTACCAGTACCCATCAATGCAGTCTCCCCAGTGCCCCTCAAATGCAGCCTCACCAGCGCCCATCAATGCAGCCTACCAGCGCCCACCAATGCAGTCTCCCCAGTGCCCATCAAATGCAGCCTCACCAGCGTCCATCGATGCAGCCTCACCAGCGTCCATCAAAAAAAACGATCGTTAGTAGGCACAACCATCGGTTAAAAATCCACCTATGAATCAAGTCGACGCATGCTTGGAAGCATTGAACTTTGTTTTTTTCAGCACGTCGTGTTTTACGACACCACGTTCTGACACGATCGTTTTTTTAACCGACGGTGTGTAGGCGCGACGGACTATCAGTCAGCTTCATCGGTTGACCGATGAAAACGGTCCATCGGTCCGTTCTCATCGGATGGACTGATCGTGTGTACGCGCCATTAGAGTTACGTTCCACTTTAAGTATCTGATCCCGCCATGTACTCACTGCGATGCAAATTTGGCCAGTTGCAAGAGAAACAGCAGTAATTCCTTTTCCTGAGCAGAGCCCCTGTGATCTACAACATTATAGAGCCTCAGCGCCAGCCACTGCCGAATAACCCGAACAATGAACAAAAAATGGAACGCGTTCATCCATGTAACACATTTCTTTCACTTTCCCCAGAATATCTCCAGACAGCATAGCAGTACAGTACACTGCACTTTATCGTTTCATGACCAACTCTAACAGACCGGAGAAATGAATCGAGATTAGGGGAGATAAAAGTCCTAAATAAGGAAAAGACGTTTTTTTTTTTTTGTATTATTTTTCTTTAGCATTGTTGCTTCTTTCCTGTGAAATACTGTAGAGACTTGGCTTTAAAAATTCACTCCAGATAACAAAGCCAGTCAAAAAGGTTCACACAAACTACTTTAAAGTAGAACTATGTCCTGCCATACAAAAAAAGTGTTCTAGCACTTATTATTAGGGTTGTCCAGATACCGATACCAGTATCGGTATCGGGACCGATACCGAGTATTTGCGGGAGTACTCGTACTCGCGCAAATACCCCCGATACCTAAATAGAATACTTCCCCCCCTTTCCCCCCCCCCGCCGCATCGTGCCGCCGCATCGAGGGACATGGCTAGAGGGACATTGCTGCATATGTGAGGGACATGGCTAGAGGGACATTGCTGCATATGTGAGGGACATGGCTGCATATGTGAGGGACATGGCTAGAGGGACATTGCTGCATATGTGAGGGACATGGCTGCATATGTGAGGGACATGGCTGCATATGTGAGGGACATGGCTAGAGGGACATTGCTGCATATGTGAGGGACATGGCTGCATATGTGAGGGACATGGCTAGAGGGACATTGCTGCATATGTGAGGGACATGGCTGCATATGTGAGGGACATGGCTAGAGGGACATTGCTGCATTTGGGGACACATTTAAAAAAAGTATCGGTATTCGGTATCGGCGACTACTTGAAAAAAAGTATCGGTACTTGTACTCGGTCCTAAAAAAGTGGTATCGGGACAACCCTACTTATTATATTATTACAGTTTTCTGCAAACTCCCAAAAATATCTGTTGATTAACCACTTCATTACTGGGCACTTAAACCCCCTTCGTGTCCAGACCAATTTTCAGCTTTCAGAGCTGACGCATTTTGAATGACAATTGCGCGGGCATACAACACTGTACCCAAATTATATTTTTATCATTTTTTCCCCACACATAGTTTTCTTTTGGTGGTATTTGATCTCTGCGATTTTTATTTTTTGCACTATAAACAGAAAAAGACAGAACATTTTGAAAAAAAACACAATATTTTTTACTTTTTGTTATAATAATATCGCATTTTTTTTAAAATATTTTTTTCCTCGGTTAAGGCCGATACGTATTCTTCTACATATTTTTGTTAAAAAAAATCGCAATAAGCGTATATTGATTGGTTTGCGCAAAAGTTATAGCGCCTACAAAATAGGGGATAGATTTATGATTTATTTTTTATTTTAAATTTTTTACTAGTAATGGCGGCGATCTGCGATTTTTTTTTTGTCAGGCCTGCGGTGGACATATCGGAGACTTTTGACACAATTTTGGGACCATTCACATTTATACAGCGATTAGTGCTATAAAAATGCACTAATTACTGTATAAATGTGACTGGTAGGGAAGGGGTTAACACTAGGGGGTGAGGAAGGGGTTAAATGTATTCCCTGGGTGTGTTCTAACTGTGTGGGGGGAGGGGACTGACTGGGGGAGGTGACCGATGCTGTGTCCCTATGTACAAGGGACACAGATCGGTCTCCTCTCCTCTGACAGCACGTGGAGCTCTGTGTTTACACACAGAGCTCCACGTCTCTGCTGTGTTCCCGACGATCGCGTGTACCCGGCGGACATCGCGGCCGCCAGGTACACGCATCGGCTTCCCAGCGATGCGCCAGGACAGTGTTTACCCGCTGTGCGCCCCCCAGCGGCGCGCGGGTAATGTAAACAATAGGACGTCTAAAGACGTCCACTCGCCACTTCAGGTCCGCGCTGCAGACGTCTTTTGTCTATAGCGCGGATCTGTAGTGGTTAAACCAGTGAAGTCAATCTAATGCAGTTTCCGGTGATGAGGTGGCAACAATTCTGCAATGCTCCTGATTGCATAGCAAGGTTGCCACTCTCAAAGTTTTTTAAATGTAAAATTATTCACCTAGGGAAAAACAATCCCCTGAGAGAGTACAACATTGGGGGGTACAGTGTTAGCCAGCACTACAGAAGAAAAAGATTTGGGGGTACTTATTTCAGATGATTGCAAAATGAGTAAACAGTGTGACCAGTGGGAAAAGCGAATAGAATTCTAGGTCGGGTTGCCACTTTTTCTTCAAGCCAAATCCAAACACTTTAGCGGCCTGGGACACACCAATGAAAGTAGTAATGTGGTGCGCATTGCGTGCCACAGCTAACAGTGGGTGTGGCCAAATTGTTATTTTTTACATCATCACCCTGCCCCTCAGTGATGTCGAACCTGCCCCCAGACAGCCACCAGCAGCAATGAATTTGTGTGTGACTATCTTGGTTATATGGGAGCCACAGCCCATTTTGAAAAATGTGTCTGGGATTCAGGCCGCCTGAAACCCGGACACATATTTCAAAACCCGGACTGTGCGGGTGAATCTCGGATGGGTGGGAACCCTAATTCTAGGATACATCACTAGAGTGATTACCAGTAGGATGAAGAAGGTTCTGATACCTCTATATATAGATCTTTATTAGCCAGATTCAGGTAGGGGCGCGCATCTTTAAGGCGGCGTAGCGTACCGTATTTACGCTACGCCGCCTTAAGTCAGAGAGGCAAGTACTGTATTCACAAAAAACTTGCCTCCTAACTTACGGCGGCGTAGGGTAAATGGGGCCGGCGTAAGCGCGCCTAATTCAAATGAGGATGAGGGGGCGTGTTTTATGTTAATGGGGGGTGACCCGACGTGATTGACGTTTTTTACGAACGGCGCATGCGCGTCCCTTTACATATCCCAGTGTGCATTGCTCCAAAGTACGCCGCAAGGACGTATTGGTTTAGACGTGAACGTAAATTACGTCCAGCCCTATTCACGGACGACTTACGCAAACGATGTAAAATTTTCAAATTTTGACGCGGGAACGACGGCTATACTTAACATTGACTAGGCCAGCTATTTGATGGAATAACTTTACGCCGGAAAACACCTTACGTAAACGGCGTATGTTTACTGCGACGGGCAAGCGTACTTCGTGAATCGGCGTATCTAGGCATTTACATATTCTACGCCGAACTCAACGGAAGCGCCACCTAGCGGCCAGCCTAAATATTGCACCCTAAGATACGACGGCGCAGGCTGTCGTATCTTACCCAGGTTTAAGTGTATCTCAGTTTGAGAATACACTTAAACTTACAACGGCGCAGATTCAGAGTTACGTCGGCGTATCTACTGATACGCCGGCGTAACTATTTGTGAATCTGGCTATATATCTCTAGAGGGGTCACCAGGAGGAAGGAGATCCTGATACCTCTATATAGATCGTTATATCACTAGAGGGGTCACCAGGAGGAAGGCGGTCCTGATAGAAACGCAGCTAGCGATATGGAAACAGTTCCGAGGTCCAGGTGTGCCAGTAGGCTAAGTTCATTCACTGCTCAGACCAGACCAGGGTTTAAGGGTTCTGGTCTGTATCAGTTTGGAGAGCAGAAGCAACTCCTGTAGTCAGCGGTGATGGATGGGAGGTGTGATTGGCTTCAGCCTCGGAGCCTTGGGAACCACCAGAGCCACTGGGAACTGCTGACCACCGCTGTTGCCCAGCTGGACTACAGGAGCCCAAGCTACTTATGCCATGCACATTATTATATAAGAGTGGTGCCACTCTTATCTCTTTCCCAGAAGAGTTGAAGCTTTTATAGCTGCAAAGGGTGGGCCAAATCAATATTGAACCCTACGGACGAAGACTGCGATGCCATTAAAGTTCATGTGCTTGTAAAGGCAGACGTCCCAATAATTTTGACAATATATAGCCAGATTCAAAGACTTACGCCGACGTATCTACTGATACGCCGCGTAAGTCCGCGGATGCGCCGTCGTATCTATGCGATTGATTTTGCAAAGGAGATACGCCTGAATTTCGGCTCCATCCAACCGACGTAAGTCTACTACGCCGGTGTATCTTGGGCGCATATTTACGCTGGCCGCAAGGGGCGCTTTCATTGATTTATGCATCAAATATGGAAATTACCTAGATACGCCGATTCACGAACGTACTTTCGCCCATCGCAGTAATCTACGCTGTTTACGTAAGGTGTACGTCCGGCGTAAAGATAAAGCACCTCATTAGCAGGCGTAAGTCATGTTAGGGTATGGACATCGGAACAGCCATCGTATTTTACGTAAGTCGTACGTGAATGGGGCTGAGCGTAGGTTACGTTCACGTCGAACGCATTGAGCAGTCGTATCTTAGGGAGTATATGCGACGTAATTCTGAGCATGCGCACGCATGCGCCGTTCGTTAGGCCCTTCATTTACATGGGGTCACGCTTCATTTTAATACAGCACGCCCACTACCTTCCTACTTTGAATTAGGCGGGCTTACGCCGGCCCATTTACGCTACGCCACCATAACTTAGGGAGCAAGTGCTTTGTGAATACTGGTCTTGCCTCTCTATGTTACGTCGGCGTAGCGCATATGAGATGCGCTACGCCCGCTCAAAGATACGCCGCTCTACGTGAATCCAGGCCATAGTGTATAGGTCATCTGGTCTAAGTGACCCAGCACACAAAGGACTTGGGTTGTGACAAATAACTTTTCTGCCTGGGGGCGGGTCCATGACAGCCTGGGACCACAGGAAGTGGGCTGGACGATGGTGGTTATCATTCAACCTGGAAGACTGCAAATGTCTCATGTGCAAAAACAATTACAGAGCGGCCCGTACTGGATTGAAGGTGAATATTGCAGCAAAGTCTGCTTATTATATTTCATCTTTTAAGGAGCTATTCGTTTTTACTTTGTCTTTTTTTACCTGGAGTTCTGCTTTAAAACATACTAGGGCAGGATACCGGTGGATGGATGAGCTCTAAATGAAAATGTTATTTGTGAGCGACACCACCATTTGTATGCTTATTAAGAAGAAAAACGACTGTTTTGAAAACAACAACATCTCCATCTTTCATCCATCCTGCCATATTAAGATACATTATAATAGCGGAGCGGGGTGTCTCATCAGCATGGGAAGAAAAAACAAGATTTCCCCCGTAATTCTAGGGACGGCCATAGAACCGGGGCTGAGAAGCCATGAATCCTTTCAGCAACAAGGCCGTGCAAGAAAGGTTTATGAGGCTATAAAGTCAAGCGACCTGCTTCAAGGAAGCGATGAAAGGTCCTTTAATGAAATTGTGTTTTACACACAGACAAAACGCGGTGGAGAGGGCGATCGGTATCATTGGGCTCCCCGGGCCCCGCAGAAAGCGCATGCCTAGGCTGCCTCGGAATGTTTGCCTCATTTAAAGCTCCATTTAATCTAACAAACAGCAGTTGTAGACAATATGCAGATTTATGGAGGATTATGGCCCTGAAATTAAAGAACATTCTGCTACGGTGAAAAGAATTACCTTTAAAGCTGAAGCCCCTGCAGATAAAAAAGGCACTTCTGTATTCATTAAAGTGACACCAAATGATATCCTAAAGCCCCGTACACACGGTCGGACTTTTGCCCAACCAACTTCAAAATCCGGCACTTTTCGTATTTGTCCGACCGTGTGTACGTTCCATCGGACCAACTTTTTTGGCTTCAATCGGACAAAAAGTTGGGTCTGTGAACGGACCAACTTTCTGTTCCGAAAAGTCCGATTGTGCAAAGTGCGACCGTGTGTACAGCAAACCATCGGACTTTTGGACAAAGTACAAATGCGCATGCTCAGAACCAATGTTAAACTCAACCAACAATAGCAGAAGTTAACCAAAGGGTGGCGGTAAAGAGCAAGTAAAACCACGTGATGTTGGGAAAGTGTTAGAAAAGTTTGCAGAAAAGTCCGAGCGTGTGTATGCTATGGGTGTGATCGGACAAATCAATTAGGACAAAAATCCAAGGGAAATTTTGTTGGATGTCCTACCGTGTGTATGAGCCTTAATTCTCTAAAAATAATCCAAACACTTTCACTACTTCATGGGTCTGTAACAGGGGCGGACTGACCATTCGGGCACTCGGGCACTGCCCGTGGGCCCCATGCCACTAGAGGGCCCCATTGGGGTTGCCAGCCTCAGTAAAACCAGGGACAGTCTGTAAAAATCTGTGTTTTTTAAAAAAAATCCCAAGAATCTCCAGTACCTTTTCAGTATGTGTATTCTGTGTGTATGTATACTGTTAGCTAGATTCAGGTAGAGTTAGGTCGGCGTATCAGTAGATAAGCCGACCTAACTCAGAATCTGCGCTGACCTATGTTTAAGTGTATTCTCAAACAGAGATACGCTTAAACCTATCTAAGATACGACGGCTTGCGCTGTCCTATATTAGGTTGCAATATTTAGGCTGGCCGCTAGGTGGCGCTTCCATTGTGGTCGGCGTAGAATATGTAAATCAGTAGATACGCCTATTCACGAACGTACGCCCGGCCGATGCAGTACATTTACGCCGTTTACGTAACGCTTTATCAGGCCTAAAGTTATTCCATTTTATAGATGGAATAGTAATGTTAAAGTATGGCCGCCGTTCCCGCTTCGAAATTCGAATTGCGTAAGTCGTCCGTGAATAGGGATTTACGTTGTTTACGTCCACGTCGAAATCAATAGGCCCGTGCGGCGGACTTAGCCGCAATGCACACTGGGAAATGTAGGCGCACGGCGCATGCGCAGTTGCAAAAAAATGTCAATCATGTCGGGTCAAGCCTAATTATCATAAAACACGCCCCTTCAGCCAAAATTAAATTAGGCGCCCTTACGCCCGCCCGCTTTAGGCTACGCCGCCGTAACTTAGCAGGCAAGTTCATTGTGAATCATGTACTTGCCTCGCTAATTTACGGCGGTGTAGCCTAAATGCCTTAAGCTACGCCGCCACAAGTATGCGCTCGCCATCCTGAATCTAGCTATGTGTGTGTATACTGTGGGCCAGATTCTCGTAGACTGGTGTATCTTTCCGGCGGCGTAACATATCTGATTTACGTTACGCCGCCGCAACTTACACGGGCAAGTGCTGTATTCTCAAAGCCAGCGTAGGCCAGCCTAATCCAAATGTGGAAGGGGGGGGGGGTGTGTTTTATGTTAAACTACTGTAACCCCACGTGATTGACGTTTTTCACGAACGGCGCATGCGCAACCCGTGGAAATCTCCCAGTGTGCATTGCTCCTTATACGCCGCAAGGACGTATTGGTTTTGACGTGGACGTAAATTACGTCCAGCCCCATTCACGGACGAGTTACGCAAACTTTGTAACTTTTTCAAATTTCGAAGCGGGAACGACGGCCATACTTAACATTGGCTGCGCCTCATATAGCAGGGGCAAGTATACGCCGGGAGAAGTCTAAAGTAAACGTCGTAACTTTACTGCGTCGACCGCGCGTACGTTCGGGAATTCGCGTATTTAGCAAATTTGCATACTCGACGCGGAATTCGACTGAAGCGACACCTAGCGGTAAAAAAAATGCAGTTTAGATCCGACGGCGTAAGAGACTTACGCCTGTCGGATCTAATGGAATCTAAGAATCAGTCGTATAGATACGACGGCTCAACGCAGAGATACGACGGCGTATCTGGAGATACGCCGTCATATCTCAGTTGAGAATCTGGGCCTGTGTGTGTATATTGTGTGTCTGTGTGTATACTGTGTATGTGTATACCGTGTGGCCCCATAATCTATTGCCTGGGGGCCCCATAATCTCCTATTGCCCGGGGGGCCCATAATCTCCTATTGCCTGGGGGCCCCGTAATCTCCTATTGCCCGGGGGGCCCATAATCTCCTATTGCCTGGGGGCCCCGTAATCTCCTATTGCCCCATGAGTTGTCAGTCCGCCCCTGATCTGTAATATATATTTCATATGTGAAAACATAAAGTGTTGATGTCACGTACCTGATAGGAAGAGCCTGGTTTGCAGAGGAAGGCCTCTCTTACACCTCTGACTTGTGGCCCCTGATAGAGTAGACAGGTGGCGCAGGAGAGCAGAGTTGCACAAGTGCCAGTAGTCGTGCTAGCTGCTGGACTTCCGGTGGAGTGGTGGGAGGAATTGTGCCCCATTCTTGATCTCATTGGGGACCTTCATTGGCGTCATTGGGAGGAATTGTCCCTCATCGTTAACGTCATTGAACCCCATCATTACTGTCAGTGGGAGGAATTGTGCCCCACCACTGATATCATTGGACCCCATCATTGGCATCATAGTTACATATTTAGTTTGGTTGAAAAAAGTCACATTTCAGAAATTCGGACTGAAATTTGAATCAAATTTTCCATCGAACTCCAGTAGAATTTTAACTGTACACATATTGCTGAAATCATAGACTGTGTTTGTTATTAGAGGACCATTTTGAAAAAAATATGTTGTTGTTAAACCAAAGGTGATTTAGAGAGTTATTGTAATCATTTGATAAAGATTTTTCTTTTGTTTGTTCTCTTTGCCATATTCAAATTGAAAAAAAAAATGATTAAATAGTAGGGAGGGGTTTAAACTAGGGTTGTCCAGATACCGATACCAGTATCGGTATCGGGACCGATACCGAGTATTTGCGGGAGTACTCGTACTCGCGCAAATACCCCCGATACCTAAATAGAATACTTCCCCCCCTTTCCCCCCCCCCGCCGCATCGTGCCGCCGCATCGAGGGACATGGCTAGAGGGACATTGCTGCATATGTGAGGGACATGGCTAGAGGGACATTGCTGCATATGTGAGGGACATGGCTGCATATGTGAGGGACATGGCTAGAGGGACATTGCTGCATATGTGAGGGACATGGCTGCATATGTGAGGGACATGGCTAGAGGGACATTGCTGCATTTGGGGACACATTTAAAAAAAGTATCGGTATTCGGTATCGGCGACTACTTGAAAAAAAGTATCGGTACTTGTACTCGGTCCTAAAAAAGTGGTATCGGGACAACCCTAGTTTAAACTCCTGTAAGTTTACTTTTACTTGGGGGGTTTTTACTTTAATTCCTGTCCAGAACACACAGTGAGAATAAGAACCCCCCACTTAGACCGTTGTCACCATAATAGATGTCCCCATTGATAGATTTTCCCCCACGACTTCCCATCACTTCCTGTCCCAATGATAATGGTCACCAAGACAAAGAGAGAGTGAATCTCTGCAACGGAGATGCAGAAAGTAATAAAGACCTAACAGGGCTTCCAACCCTCCCCCACTATATCTACAACAAAGCAAAAAAAAACTTTTCTATGTTCTCTTTTTGTCAGCTACAAATCCTTGTATCTCGCCTTGTGCTGTTCTTGTGTTATCCACCTGAAGGCAAAAAATTTACGGAACTAATGGACAGATAACAAAGATAATGTAATAAATACCCAAATCAATCTGTAATTACAAGCAACATAAATAAACATGAATTCTTATGTTTAATCAATAGGAATCAATAATCCATATGACTACATTGACCTTGTAGTAGTATGAAACCGAAAGGTCACTTTTATTCCAAAGACCAGATGGTGCCGTTACCTTCAATGAGGGTAGGCAGAGCGCGGCTTTATTGTTTTACAGACAATTTACTGTCTTGCTCGGGTTTTTCTTTTTCTTCTTTTTTTTTGTCTTTTATCTTTTACCCCCACTGGTATACTCCCTTTTGGACACATTTTCACTATTGATTATGTCATAAATTTTGATTCCAATAAAAGTTATGTTGTTTTTTTTTTTTAGGATGCAGCAAGACAAAAGACACTTATAGCCAGATTCAGGTATAGTTACGCCGTCGTAACTCTGAATCCGCGCCGTCCTACATTTAAGCGTATGCTCAAACTGAGATACGCTTAAATGTTGCTAAGATACGAGCGGCG
Source organism: Rana temporaria (assembly GCF_905171775.1). NCBI lineage: Eukaryota > Metazoa > Chordata > Amphibia > Anura > Ranidae > Rana > Rana temporaria. Next base: position 15,794,361 of record NC_053499.1, on the reverse strand, counting down.
TAAGTTTTCCTACGCCGTCGTATCTTAGCTGTCTATTTACGCTGGCCGCTAGGGGCGTGTACGCTGATTTACGCCTAGAATATGTAAATCAGCGAGATACGCCTATTCACGAACGTATGCTCGTCCGTCGCAGTAAAGATACGCCGTTTACGTAAGGCGTTTTCAGGCGTAAAGATAAACCACCAAAAAGATGGCGCAGCCAATGTTAAGTATGGACGTCGGAACCGCGTCGAATTTTGAAATGTTTTCGTCTGTGAATGGGGCTGGCCGTAATTTACGTTCACGTCGAAACCAATGAGTCTTTGCGGCGTAATTTGGAGCATGCGCACTGGGTTACGTACACGGACGGCGCATGCGCCGTACGTTCAAAACGTCAATTACGTGGGGTCATGCCTTATTGACATAAAACACGCCCACCTCTTCCCAATTTGAATTAGGCGCGCTTACGCCGGCACATTTACGCTACGCCGCCGTAACTTAGGACGCAAGGCTTTGTGAATACAGCACTTGCCTCTCTAACTTGTGGCGGCGTAACGTAAATTACATACGCTACGCCCGCACAACTTTAAGCCGCCATACGTGAATCTGGCAAATATTTTTTTACTTAACCACTGAAGGACCGCGGCGCGGCGATATACGTCGACAGAATCTCACATACATGTACGTCCCCTTTTAGAACCCAGCGTGCTCGCGACCCGGTCTGAAGCTCTGTGACCACGCCCGCGGGACCAGCGGACCCGATCGCCGCTGGTGTCCCGTGATCTGGTCACAGGAGCTGTAGAACGGGGAGAGGTGAGTGTAAACAAACCTTCCCCGTTCTTCTCTGTGTCTTGTCACTGATCGTCTGTTCCATCATAGGGAACAACGAAAAAGGTTGCGATCCAGGTACAGGGCCGTGGGACATCTTTATGAAACCAAGATTCTGAAGTCCTCTTTCTTTGGGGGGGGGGTGCCCACCGTGTTGTTTCTTGCATTTGTACATGTACCCCATGTCAGTGCCCGGCATCCTATGCCTTTATGTTCTTACAGTAATTTTCCTATCAGCCCTAAAAATTACCAGAATTTACCATAAAGGGCGCTCACGTAGACCTCAGTACGATTCATCTTAAGTTTGCGAATCCTTGGTGAATGAAATCCCAGCAGATTCACCCATCACTACTGATCACCAGTGTCTCCGGGAATTAAATTATGAGTAAATCTAAAACTGGCACTGAAAGCTTCTTTCTATGTTCGGACTCAACCCAAGCTCATCCCTACTTGTGACTTTGACTTGCTAGAATGTTATAATTTTACACTTTGATCACTGGGGGAGGGGGGGAGTAGACTAAGGAAATGCTTGTACCTGCCTGCAGCAGACTGATGACATCAGCACAAACTAGGCAATGCCACTTGCTTGGATCTCAAGGAAGGCTTTTAAGACTAGGTTCACATGCACTATATTGCCAAAAGTATTGGGACGCCTGCCTTTACACACACATGAACTTTAATGGCATCCCAGCATTAGTCCGTAGGGTTCCATATTGAGTTGGCCCCACCCTTTTCAGCTATAAGAGCTTCAACTATTCTAGAAAGGCTGTCCACAAGGTTTAGGAAAGGGTCTATGGGAATGTTTGACCGAATACCTTTGATAATATTGTGTATGTACACAAGGGGGTGCTACATATGTCTGTTTGGAGAGCTGCAAGGAGAGAGCCAGAGGAGTTGATCAGTACAGCAGGGAAACTTGGTTCTGGTGGAAGAGCATTTTGTAAGAGATGTCTTAAAGTGGATGTAAACCCAATTTTTCTTTTTTTGATGTCACAATGTAGAGTATAATGCCGCATACACACCATCACTTTATGTGATGAAAAAAAACGACACTTTCTGTGAAGTAAAAAATGACGTTTTTGAAACTTCAATTTTCAAAGACGAAGTTGCCTACACACCATCGTTTTCTCACAATGTTCTTGCAAAGTGAGGTTACGTTCCACCACGTTTTTCCATTGAAGCTCACTTCATAAGTAGCTTCTGGGCATGCGTGGATGAAAAAACGTCTTAGAAAACGACGTTTTTTGCTACACACGGTCAATTTCTGTGAAGTAAAAAGTGCACTTTTGAAAAACGACACATAAAATTGAAGCATGCTTGAATTTTTTTTGGTCGTTTTTTACAAGACATAAAATGACGTTTTCCCCCACACACGGTCAATTAAAGTGACGTTTTTGAAAACGTCATTTTTTTCCATCACATAAAGTGATGGTGTGTACGCGGCATAAGATTTCCTATCATCTGTGCCCAGTCTTGCCACACATAGTTAATCCAGCTCTGAGCAATCCTCTTTTATTGTTCAGTGAAAATTAACAGACTTCCAGATAAAACCCTGTCTAAATACAAAGTCCTTTCCTCTCTCCTTGCTTTGAGTGACATGTTATTTACATATCTAGCTGAGACATGTTTATCATATGTTATGTTATGTTATGTTTATCATAATATGAGGTGATCCACAGTATAAAAAGTGAGAAATCCACCCCTCCCCCACATAACACATCCTGGTAATATACAATGAATAATGGATCACCTCATATTATGATTGTCATGGACCTTGGAATGCTGAAGTGTTCCTACTTAAAAAGCTGTTACATAGTGGGGGTCCATTGTTCTGTGTCTGGCTATTGTGTACATTGATTGCCCCCTGGGGCTTCTGTCTCATTACACATAACAGTCCCTCCATTCAAGCTATCGGACCTATCCCTGCTGATTTTTAAGTCCTCATTTGCATGGCTAAAGAGGACCTGAAGGAGGACTGCATGTACTTTACAATTGACCAATAGGAAAGCGATTGTTGGGGGTGGGATGTTCCAAATTCTGTTTAAAAGTGTGTTGTGTACTTCCAATTAAGGTCTTCTTGTTTGAACTTACATACAGCCTGCCTGGTGTTTGTTCTAATGGATTCCGAACGGCACATAGCTGTAGTTCGGATCCGGAGCCTTGGATGACTGAACCATCAGACGTTGCAATCTGCAAGCTGACTCAATAGTAGCAGAGGAGTGTCGGGAGAGCGGAAGCGAGCGAGCAAGGGTCTCGTTACATTGGTGGCAGCAGTGGGATTGGTCCGATAGCTTGAATGGAGGGACTGTTATGTGTAGTGAGACAGAAGCCCCAGACACAGAACAATGGAGCCGTCTGGAGCTTTAAGACAGGGAAGAAGACCCCCCACTGTGTAACAGCTTTCAAGTAGGAACACTTCTGCATTCCAAGGTCCATGACAATGATAAACATAACATATGATAAACTGGCAAAGCTGGATATGTAAATATGTAAATAACCTGTCACTCAAAGCAAGGAGAGAGGAAAGGACTTTGTATTTAGACTTTGTATTTAGGTTTTTATCTGGAAGTCTGTTAATTTTCACTGAACAATAAAAGAGGATTGCTCAGAGCTGGATTAACTCTGGGTGGCAAGGCTTGGCACAGATGATAGGAAATCTTATTCTCTACATTGTGACATCAAAAAAAGATGCTCATAGAGGGATTCCAACAGCGGAGTCATCAAGGGGCCGGAAAGGGACAGCCAAAGGGCCGGTGGTGGTCCTGGGGCCGCACTTAGCCCAGTTTTGCTGTGTACTGTGGTATGCCTAGAATTTATTCATGAAGACATGTAAAGTTACTGAGTGCTTTACTTTAACCGCAGCTGGTAAGATCAGGAACTTTTAAACACACAGGGATCAAAAGAAGATCACAGGAAATCAGAGGAAGAGCACAAATATGGAGTTGAAGAGAATCCCGTGAATATGGAGGATATTTTCTTTCTCTATCATTTTCTTTTCTATCAGGAGTCTGTAAGCTGACTAAGCCGGGGAAAGTTAAATCATGCAGATGTACAGGAGGTTGCAGATACATCAGTCGAGATATTAAGTGAGCAGATGAAAATCGCAAAATGCCATGTTTGCTTCCATCCTTAAAATAAGCTGTCAAGCTGCCCGTGGACGTCACCGGTGTTATATTCTAAGCCATCAGTGTGAAGATTGTTTCTCGTCTTCTCGGCGCTTACAAGGTTATGTCTGTTATAAGGCCGACCGCGGATTCCATTGTTCTTTTCGCTCTTTCCCCCTTTTTTCCAATCTCCTCCCTCCTTGTCGAGACAATCTGTCATCACCAATGTCTTCATTCCAACAGCTATAATCATCACTTGGACCAAATATCTTTACAGAAAGCCGTTACTCTCCGCGTAATGAGAATCTGTCTATGAATGCGGCTGTTTTTCTTTAGGACAGACAGAACAAATAATCATAGAAGTTATTTCAAAGTCCCGGGTATCCACTCTGAACTTCCACAGCCGGAGTCCCGCCATTTAAAGAAGATTTGTTAGGTTTTTAGTAGACGCGCTGTTTTAGCGCAAAATGTCTTGTGCAAGTATCATAACATTATAACAGTGAAAGGCCTCCTTCACACAGGCATTGCATTTTGCATTGGCTTTTTGCACCTCTAGGTTGCTCATTTACACTTTGGTTGGGGGGCAGTAAAATTATGCAATTGAGCCACATTTGTACCCAGTGGTGTATTTAGGTTTTGTGCTGCCCTAGGCCTGACGAAACTCGTGACCCCCTAATTTAAATATGACCCACCCCTTCCCACCCTTTCCTGTCAAGACCACACCCTCATTTAGGACACGCCCTGACATTTTCCAGTGAGGACACCAGTTCTGAGGGCCTTGGGGGGGCAGTAGAGTCCCTTAAATCGGAGGTTCACCCTAAAACAATTATATACCATTCCATCCAGCATCCTGTACATACCGTTTAATCGTTCTTTTTCTTTTCTGACTCCTGCGGGGAATAGGCGTTCCTATGAAGAGGCGTAGATGATTGACGTGCGGCTTATGCCTTGTACAGACGAGCAAACATGTACGATGAAACCGATCCGCCGGACCGTTTTCACCGTACATGTCTGGCCGGGGATTTCTGTATGGTGGCTGTACTCACCATCATACAGAAATCCGCGCGTAAACAATACGCGGGGCGTGGCCGCGCCGTCTCCGCGACGATGACGCGGCGACGTGGGCAGCCCTGCAAGTTCAATGCTTCCACGCATGCGTCAAAGTCATTCGACGCATGCGAGGGATGGCGGGCGCTCGGACATGTACGTTAGGTCTGTACAGACGACCGAACATGTCCAAGCGGACAGGAAAAAGGCCCGGCGGGCAAATGTACACTGGAATCCTGTCCGCGGACCAGTTTCAGCAGACATGTTCGGTCGTGTGTACGTGGCCTAAGGCGCGTCACGCATTCCGAAAATAGCCGGCCTGGGACTCGGCTCTTGCGCAGTCAGCTCCTAGTCTGTGCGCAGGCGCCGTATAGCGCCATATAGAGCCGAGTCCCAGTCCGGCTATTTTCGGAAAGCGTGACGCGCCTTAGCCGCACGTCAATCATCTACGCCTCTTCATAGGATCGCCTATTCCCCCGGGAGTCAGAAAAGAAAAAGAACGATTAAACGGTATGTACAGCGCAAAAAACAAACAAACAGCATACTGTACATGTCGGCAGTATGCTGGATGGAATGGTATATCATTTTTTTAGGGTGAACCTCCACTTGAAAGCGGAGTTCCAACCACAATTAGCATTTTTTAAATGTATGTCCTTCGTATCCTGCGTTTTTATAATATATAAGATAGTTTATAAAACTATGTCCACACCGTTGTCATTTTGCTTGTGGGCATTGTGAAGCCTACAAGCACTTACTTCCTGGAAGTCTTGGATGGGGAGTGATAATTGGACAGCGCATTGCATCCTGGGAAATGATGACACACATTTCCCAGGAGCATTAGAGGGAGATGATGTCAGAATCCTAGGTGGTTTCAAAGGCAGATTTCGTGGGACCGCATAGCAACAGGCATTTCCAACATGAGTAAAAAAAAAATGTTTCTTTATTTTTTTATTTTTTAGGTGTAAGCTACAGTTTAAAGCAAAAATTTTTTTTTGATGGAACCTCCACTTTAATTTGCAGCAATTTACTCTGACTTCTCGTTTTGCTATGGAGCCCGTCAGCTGACTTTTTGACAGTTTTTAGCCTCCCGACATGGCATCTGTCTCTCTCTCTAGCTGAGAACTCAGGTGGAAGGTCCACTGTTATTATAGAACAGTCAAAACTAGAAGCGATGCAAAGCCCCCCCCCCCAGTTGCGGAACGCCGCCCGCCCACACAACAACTTATTGGTTGGGGGTCTGCCGCCCTAGCGTCCTCCATGTGTATGGGCTTCCCCCCCGATGGTGGCCCTGCCAGTATTATTATACCGGCAGTAGTGCGGCTGCTTTATGGGGGCACTAGACTGATTTGCCTCCCAGCCCAGTCCACCCCAAGACTGGCACAACACTAAAAGTCAAGCCACAAGGACTCTTTTCGTGCTGTCCCCCTGCAAAGTGCTGCCCTAGGCCTTGGCCTTGTTTTGCCTATGCCAAGATAAAGCATTGTTTGTACCGTACTCCATACACTCTGCTTTATGCCTCGTACACACGATCGGTTTTCCTGACGGGAAAACTGCCATATTGGCTTTTGGTCGGGAAAACCGTCCGTGTGTATGCTCCATAGCAGTTTTCCCGACAGAAGAAACTGAGCAAAAAAATTAGAACTTGTTTCCTTATTTTTCCCGCCGCGTTTCTCAGCGTTTTTTTTTCTTTGCAGTTTTCCTATGGGAAACATTGGAGTGGAGCATACACACAGCCGGTGTTCCCGACCAAAGCTGTCATGGCAGTTTTCCTGTTGGGAAAATCGGCCGTGTGTACACAGGGAAATACAACCAAGCAGGTTCTCGGTTTTCCCGGCGGACTTATTACCTCTATTAAATAATCAGTGAGCCATTAGGTGTGCTGTACCTCTAGCAGCCAGTCAGTGAGCGGTAATGATACACTGTAACTAGGGTTGTCCCGATACCACTTTTTTAGGACCGAGTACAAGTACCGATACTTTTTTTCAAGTACTCGCCGATACCGAATACCGATACTTTTTTTTAAATGTGTCCCCAAATGCAGCCATGTCCCCCCACAACTGCAGCCATGTCCCCCCACAAATGCAGCCATGTCCCCCCATATCCAGCCATGTCCCCCCATATCCAGCCATGTCCCCCCCATGCAGCCATGTCCCCCCCCATATGCAGCCATGTCTCCCCCCCCATATGCAGCCATGTCTCCCCCCATATCCAGCCATGTCCCCCCCATGCAGCCATGTCCCCCCTTATGCAGCCATGTCTCCCCCCCATATCCAGCCATGTCCCCTATATGCAGCCATGTCTCCCCCCATATCCAGCCATGTCCCCCCATATGCAGCCATGTCTCCCCCCCATATCCAGCCATGTCCCCCATATGCAGCCATGTCTCCCCCCATATCCAGCCATGTCCCCCCATATGCAGCCATGTCTCCCCCCCCATATCCAGCCATGTCCCCCATATGCAGCCATGTCTCCCCCCATATCCAGCCATGTCCCCCATATGCAGCCATGTCTCCCCCCATATCCAGCCATGTCCCCCATATGCAGCCATGTCTCCCCCCATATCCAGCCATGTCCCCCCTATGCAGCCATGTCTCCCCCCATATCCAGCATCCCGCTGCCGCCGACTGGTTAATACGCGCGGGGAACATTACAGCTTTCATTTGAATAGCTGTAATGATTCGCGCCGCGCTGCGTATAGACACTCCCCCTTGCTCGGGATTGGACAGTTCACCCGAGCAAGGGGGGGTGTCTATACGCGGCGCAAATCATTACAGCTATTCAAATGAAAGCTGTAATGTTCCCCGCACGTATTAACCAGTCGTCGGCAGCGGGGATGCGGCGTAACGGCGGCGGGATGCGGCGGCAGGGGGCAGTATTCTATTTCGGTATCGGGGGTATTTGCGGGAGTACGAGTACTCCCGCAAATACTCGTAATCGTTCCCGATACCAGTATCGGTATCGGGACAACCCTAACTGTAACCTCTGGTAACCAATCACAATTGCTGCCTGATTTGATTCAATAAAGTGCTATTTTTTTGTATGTCTCAGATCAGGTGGAGAAGGAAATTGCATGGGGGGGGGGGGGGGGGGCAGAAAATGTTTGCCCAGGGTCCCTACAATAATAAAGACACCCTAGAAGTAATGGTACAAAATGATAACATTGTGTGGGTGTGGTCTATTCCTCTTTATTATATGCACTGTGAAGACAAGAATACATTATAATTGCAGGCTAAGGGGATAGCGGGTGACGGTTGTGTAAGTCATAGTGCGGATCCTTTCCTCTTACACTGGAATGTTAATAACGCCGTGTGATTCATCTAATGCTTTAATGACTTCCAATGAAGTAGGTAGATAAACAGCTGGGAAATGGTTTGCAAACATGTGTAATGTAGATTTTATTCACTGGGCTCGCCATTAAGAGCCATTAATGTTGATTTGCGCACCTCCTAAGCAACACAACTCAAGTCTTCCTCCGTCATAAAAAGGAAACGTGATTTATCCACAAAGAGAAAAAACACTTCTAATGAAGTGAACATGATAGGACTTCAAGAAATTCATGTTTATGGTCCTCAGATATCTTTGTCGGGAAGATTGGTTAAATGCAAATGATATCATCCATGGACCATTCAGTGACTCTTCATAAATATATTCCCGACACGTTGCGATGCATTGCGACAGAATCATTAACCACTTCAATGCCGGGCACTTTCGCCCGTTCCTGCCCAGGACAACTTTCAGCTTTCAGCGCTGTCGCACTTTGAATAAAAAAAAAGTAAAGTCCTTGACATCCAATGCCTAGGCCAGGGATGGCGAATTTTGCCCCCCCCCCAGATATTTCCCATGATGCTCAACTACATTGCAGAGTGCATGAGCATCATGGGAAATGTACCGTATTTATCGCGGTATAACGCGCTCCCGCATACACCGCGCACCCCTAAAGTTGCCCCGAATCCTGTGGAAAAAAAGTTGTTTTGTACTTACAGTTTTGTTGTCTTGCGCGGCGTCCATCGGCGGCCTCGTCGGGTCCGGCGTCCGTCTGCGGCTTCGGGTGTCCTCTTCGTCGGGTCCGGCGTCCTTCTGCGGCTTCGGGTGTCCTCTTCGTCGGGTCCGGCGTCAGTCTGCAGCTTCGGGTGTCCTCTTCGTCGGGTCCGGCGTCCTTCTGCGGTGTCCTCGCGTCCTCCCCGCTCGTTTCCCGTGCCGAGTTTGAATACTGCGCCAACATATACAGAGCGCAGTACACTCGTGTATTAACGGCAATGCTCGGCTACCCGCGCTGTACGTCAGCGCGGGAGAAGCCGAGACTGCCTGACAATACACGAGTGTACTGCGCTCAGTATATGTCGGCGCAGTATTCAAACTCGGCGCGGGAAAGCGGGTATCGGCGTAAACCGCGCACCCACGATTTTGCCCTGATTTTCAGGACAAAAAAGTGCGCGGTATACGCCGATAAATACGGTAGTTCTAAAACATCTGTGGTGCCAATGTTTGCCATCACTGGCCTAGGCTAAGATGAGGTCATCAGTCTGCTGCAGAGAAAAGGAAACGTTTCTTTAATCTCCTCATCCCCAGTGATCAGACTGCAGCAAGTAAATAGGGAAGTGCTGCAAACGCCCTGCAATTGCACGCAGTTGCAGCACATTTGTTCAGCAAAAATGGGGTTAACGGCATCGTTATACTACGGCAGGTTGGCTCGTTTCCCGCAAATTGCCGTAGGTGTATGATGGCTCATGAACTCAATTTTGTGGGCGTGCGCGCACACCCATTGGAAGGCGGGGTAGCCAATCAGCAGATGGGGCGGACTAGATGTCCGCCAGTCACCGGCTATCGTTTCTGGCAGTGACAGAACGGGGATCTGCTTTGTGTAAACAAGTCCATTCTGACAGGGGATGACACACGGATCCTGCTATGCAGGAAGACAGATTTGTGTGTTTTTCCAGTCACACCGTCCCCCATACAGTTAGAAAACACAAACGGGAACACATTTAACCCTTTGATGTTAACCTCTTCCCTTCCAGTGTCATTAGTAGAGTGACAGTGCTTTTTGTTTAGCACTGATTACTGTAATAATGTCACTGGTTCCCACAAAAGTGTCAAACATGTTGGTTAGGTATCCAATGTGTCCGCCGCAATATATCAGTCCCGATAAAAATTTGCAGATCGCGGCCATTTCTAGTAAAAAATTAATAAATAATAAAAATGCCATACATCTATCCTCTATTTTGTAGACACTATGACCCAGATTCACAGAGAGCAGGCGCACATTACGCCGCCGTAGCACAAATAATGTACGCTACGCCAAAGCAACGCAGAGAGGCAAGCATGGAATTCACAAAGCCAGTGCTCCCAAAACTGCGCTGGGTTTTGAAGGCATACGCCGGCGTAGGTGGAAGTGGGCGTGAGCCATGCAAATGAGGCGTGACCCCATGCAAATCATGGGCCGAGCGCCAGACAGATACGTATCATGAACTGCGCATGCACCGGGACGTGGACGCATCCCTCTGCGCATGCTCACAACCATGTCTGAATAACTGCCTAAACTACGCCGGATCACTGCCTACGCCATGAACATAACCTACGCCCAGCCAGACAGACGTCCGACGTAAGATGCGTAAAATACGCCAGCTTGTATTCCTTGGTGCAGACCTTTGCATGTCTACTGCTGGGTTGCACCTCCTTTATGGGGCTTAACTTTACGCCAGACGTACAACTTACGCGCACATCGCGTAGCCTGCGTCGGGCGCACGTACGTTCGTGAATCGTCATATTTTTCTCATTTGCATATTTGAATGGCTGATCAATGGTAGCACCACCATGCGTCCAGCCTAAATGTGCGCCCACTCTACGCCGGCGTAGGCAAGTTACGTCGGCGGGATTAAGCCTGTTTTTAGGCGCATCTTAGTTTGTGGGTCCGGCGCACAGATACGACGGCACATATTTGCACTTACGTCGACGTATCTTGTTCTACGTCGGCGCAAGTGCTTTGTGAATCTGGGCCTATAACTTTTGCGCAAACCAATCAATATACGCTTATTGGGATACCCAAAATATGTAGCAGAATACATATTGGCCTAAATTTATGAAGACATTTTATTTTTTAAATGTTTTTTATTAGATGTTTTATAGCAGAAAGTAAAACAAAATATATATATTTTTTTTTTCAAAATTGTTGGTCTTTGTTTGTAGTGCAAAAAAAGAAAAGAAAATGCAGATGTGATCAAATATCACCAAAAAAATGCTCTATCTTTTTTTTTTTTTTTAAGGACATACATTTTAATTGGGTACAGCGTTGCAAAAAAAAAATTGTCAGTTAAAGTAGTGCTGTATTCCCCCCCAAAAAATGGCCTGGTCAGGAAGAGGGGTAAATCTTCCAGAGTATAAGTGGTTAAGCAAGGAATGCTAATAGCATTCAATAACATACCGATGACCACTAGAGGGAGAATTTACTATTCTGCATATGGAACACAATGCTCAAAATATCCAACATCAAGTAAATGAAAATGTGAAGGCTTCAACAAAAATTACTTTGATGCTGCGTACACACGATCATGAAAAAAAAACGACGTTTTTAAAAACGTCATTTAAAATGATGGTGTGTGGGCTTCACATCGTTTTTCGGCTTCTGAAAAACGCCAAAAATAAATGAATCGAATATGCTGCATTTTTTAACGTCATTTTTAAAAATGGCGTTTTTTGGGTTGTAAAAAATGATCGTGCGTGGGCTAAAACGTCATTTTAAACCCGCGCATGCTCAGAATCAAGTTATGAGTCGGGAGCGCTCGTTCTGGTAAAACTAGCGTTCATAATGGAGTAAGCACATTCATCACTCTGTAACAGACAGAAAAGCGCAAATCGTCTTTTACTAACACGGAATCAGCTACAGCAGCCCCAAGGCGAATAGAACTTCCCCTTTAGAGTGCCGTCGTACGTGTTGTACGTCACCGTGCTTTGTTCATCATTTTTTATAAACGATGGTGTGTGGGCAACATCGTGTTTAATGATGAAGTTGAAAAACGTTGTTTTTTGGACATGCTGAAAAACAATTTTTTTTTTTTTCATGCCGAAAAATGATCGTGTGTACGCGGCATCAGGCCTCATTCACAATATTACTGATGTTATTTCCCATGTGTTTTTTTTGGAGAAAATTACCTGCTCAATGATCAGTTAAATCACTAAGTATAGATGCGTTTAAATGCGTAAAGATGAGTATGCGTACATAACTTGTTTTCATTTTTACTCAACTTATTTTTATTACATTTTCCTTAACAGAGAAATAGGTACAAAAACAGAAACATAAATAAATAAATAAAAGGGAGAATACAAAAATCTTTCAGTATCCATATTTCCTCTTCAACTCCAGAAGATTTTACCCCCTTCATAACCAGGTTATTTTTTTTTTTGCGATACGGCACTGTGTTGCTTTAACTGACAATTGCGCGGTCGTGTGACATTATACCCAAATAAAATGAATGCCCTTTTTTTTCCACAAATGGAGATTTCTTTTGGTGGTATTTGATCATCTCTGCATTTTTTATTTTTTGCGCTATAAACAAAAAAAGAGCGATCATTTTGAAAAAAAAATAACAGGTTTTACTTTTTGCTATAATGAATTCTCCCAAAAAAAACAACAAAAAAACAAAACAAATTTCTTTATCAGTTTTGGCCAATACGTATTCTTCTACATGCTTTTGGTGAAAAAAAAAATCACAATAAGCGTATAATGATTGTTTTTTTGCAAAAGTTATAGCGTCTACAAAATAGGGAATAGATTTATGGCATTATTTATTATTATTTCTTTTTTTTACTAGTAATTTTGAAACACAACAATATTTTTTATTTCTGCTTTAAAACATATCCAATATAAAAAAAATAAAAAATAAAATTTCTTCATCAATTTAGGCCAATGTCAATTCTGCTACATGTTTTTGATAAAAAAAAAAAAAAAAAATCCCAATAAGCATATATTGTTTGGTTTTCACAAAAGTTATAGCGTCTACAAACTATGGGATAGATTTATGGACTTTTATTTATTTTTTATTGTTTTTACTGGTGGCTATCAGTGTTTTTTTAGTGGGACTGCGACATTGCTGCGGACAAATCTGACACTAAGTGACACTTTTTGGGGACCAGTAATACTAATACAGTGATCAGTGCTAAAAAAAAACACTTAGCTAGATTCAGGTAGAGTTAGGTCGGCGTATCAGTAGATACGCCGACCTAACTCAGAATCTGCGCCAACCTAAGTTTAAGTGTATTCTCAAACAGAGATACACTTAAACCTATCTAAGATACGACGGCTTGCGCCGTCCTATCTTAGGTTGCAATATTGAGGATGGCCGCTAGGTGGCACTTCCATTGCGGTCGGCGTAGAATATGTAAATCAGTAGATACGCCTATTCACGAACGTACGCCCGGCCGCCGCAGTACATTTACGCCGTTTCCGTAACGCATTATCAGGCCTAAAGTTATTCCATGTAATAGATGGAATAGTAATGTTAAAGTATGGCCGCCATTCCCGCTTCAAAATTCGAAAATTTTACGTTGTTTGCGTAAGTTGTCCGTGAATAGGGATTTACGTCGTTTACGTCCACGTCGAAATCAATAGGCCCGTGCGGCGGACTTAGCCGCAATGCACACTGGGAAATGTAGGCGCCCGGCGCATGAGCAGTTAAAATAAAACGTCAATCACGTCGGGTCAAGCCTCATTATCCTAAAACACGCCCCCTCAGACAAATTTGAATTAGGCACCCTTATGCCCGCCCGCTTTAGGCTACACCGCCGTAACTTAACAGGCAAGTACTTTGAGAATCAAGTACTTGCCTCGCTAACTTACGGCGGCGTAGCCTAAACACGCTAAGGTACGCCGCCGCAAAATTGCGGCCATCTATCTGAATCTAGCAAACTGTCACTGTATAAATGACACATCAGGGATGATCAAAGGGTTGAAAGGTCACTAAAGGAAAAAAAATCATTTTGCTGAAATGACTGTTTACAGGGTATAGAGACATAAACGTTAACTGATTCCTTTTAAAAATGATTAAAAATTTATTAAATTCAATCATATAATGTGCCTACAGTTTCACTTTCGTTTTTAAACTGGTTTCATGTTCCTGTGAACTAGAGAGACACACAAAACAAAAACAAACAAATCCAGGGCAGTGTTTTGTTTTTAAAATGAATCTGATTGGTTCTGAGGAGTTTTAGACACACAGTAATGACAGCTTCTTAGACCATCGTGAAAAGCTCCCAGTACTGTGGTTATAAGGAGCCGGACAAGCAGGAAGTGTGGAGATCACAGCAGTTTTACAGCAACATCAAAGCAAAAACGAGCAATGAGGACATGAAACCAGTACTGCAGTAAGGTAAAGGAAGCTATTTAGCTAAAAAGAAAAAATTCCTTTAGTGATCCTTTAAGTGTGCTCATATGGAGTGATTTCTAATAATTGCCACAATTGTCAGGTGAAGTAGCACAGTGCTGAATAGCAAAAAAAAAATCTGGCCACGAAGATGGTGAGATATTCCGGAGGTCAATCGGTTAAAGCAAAAGATAGTCAAGAGATGATGCCATCAACATGCTGCTGCACCTTGGTTGTCCAATTAGTGGCGTTGCTATCGGGGGGGCAGAGGGGTGGCACCAGGAAGCAGTTGTAGTGGGTGCCGTTGAGCTCCCCCTCTCACCAGTAAAGCAGTGACAGCGAGCTCTTTTCCCCATCTCTGTCTGCCAGAGAACTCAGCAGCGGTGCTGTGACAGGGGAGATGTGAGCTGCGGGCTGTCAGTGTATCTCCCCGCTAGCCCCTCCCCCTTTATCCTGTCAGCAGTGCGGGAGAAGAGAGAGCCTGCCGCCTGCTCTATTTCCCTCCCTATTGGCCACAGAGGAGGGCCAATTAGAAGAGACTAGGAGAGCATCATTGGACATGTAGTCCTGAAAGATTGGTGGCTACAGTGTTGTCCACAGGAGTAGGCTACAGCCCCCAGCATGCACTCTGCTGGGGAGAGAGATAGAGAGAGACAGGAACCTAGGAAAAAGCTAAGGGAGTGAGTGCCACGCTGTACCCACACCACCAGAGCGAAAGCCACGCTGTACCCGCACCATCAGGGAGAACCACGTTGCTGCTAGCACCACCAGAGACAGCCACACTGTAAGCACACCACCAGAAATAGAGAGAGAGAGCCATGCTGTATCTGCACCACCATAGAGGGAGCCAAGCTGTACCCATACCACCAGAAAGAGAGCCATGCTGTGCCCACACCATCAGAGAGAAAGCCACACTGTACCTGCGCTACCAGGGAGAGCCACGCTGTACCTGCACCACCAGAGAGAGAGACACTCTGTAAGCACACCACCAGAGAGAGGGAGAGCCACGCTGTACCCGCACCACCAGAGAAAGCCATGCTGTACCCGCACCATCAGAGAGAAAGCCACGTAGTACCCGCACCACCAGGGAGAGCCATGCAGCTGCCCAGCACCACCAGAGAGAGAGAGAGCCACACTGTAAGCGCACCACCAGAAAGAGAACCACGCTGTACCTGCACCACCAGATAGGGAGCTAAGCTGTACCCTCACCACCAGAGAGAAACCCATGCTGCTGCCAAGCACCACCAAAGAGAGAGTCACAGTGTACCTGCACCACCAGAGAGAGAGCCACACTGCCCAGCACCACCACAGAGAGCCACGCTGCCCAGCACCACCAGAGAGGGAGCCAAGCTGCACAGCACAACCAAAGAGAGGCACGCTGCCCAGCACCACCAGAGAGAGCCACGCTGCCCAGCACCACCAGAGAGAGCCACGCTGCCCAGCACCACCAGAGAGAGCCACGCTGCCCAGCACCACCAGAGAGGGAGCCATGCTGCTGCCCAGTACCACCATAGAGAGAGCCACACGGCCCAGCAACACCAGAAAGAGAAAGACTGAGCTACTGCCAGGGTACAGACGTGCTACACTACTGACCAGAGTTGGCCTGGGCAACCCAGAGTGAGCCAACGTCCAGCTGGGGGATCACTGCTGCAGGTTCACTGGGTCTGGTAAGAGGGCTTGTTGGCAATTATCCATGACTGCTCCTAGGGACTGAGCCATTAGGAAGTGCCTTAACCTGCTATCCTTTAGGCCTTATTGACCACCGCAACACATGCCAACTAACTCCAATGCTGACCCGAAAATAGAAGGGTAGGGGGTGACACCATGTTATACCGCATCAGGTTACACCAACCCTAGTGTGACGCCACTGTGTCCAATCAGCAAGCTGAGATGTATCCTGGACCAATCTGTACTAATTAACCGGTTAATGCCCGCCCACTGTATATATACGTCCTGTTTTTAAAGATGGATATCTTGGTAACGGCAGCAGCTACTGCCACAACCGAGGTATCCATCTCTTCAGTGGGCGGGCCTGTAAACGATAACGGCGGTCTCCGCGGCAGATTCGCCGCAAGATCGCCGTTATCGGTGGCGGGAGAGGGCCCCCCCCCTCCCGCCGCTCTCCTGCGCCCTCCGCCGCTTACCGGAGCCGTCGGTAGCGGTGGAGGCGATCAGGTGCTGCTGCCTAGTGTGTGAGGATGCGAGTGAGGGCAAGATGGCCCCCACCCGTCCTCATAGCTTTGCTGGGCGGAAGTGACGTCAAAACGTCAGTCCCGCCCAGCGTCTTAAAGAGACTTTTTTTGTTGTCATTTTTTTAAATGACAAAATTTCCATTTTTTTTTTTTTTTTTTTGCATTTAAGTCTAAATATGAGATGTGAGGTCTTTTTGACCCCAGATCTCATATTTAAGAGGACCTGTCATGCTTTTTTCTATTACAAGGGATGTTTACATTCCTTGTAATAGGAATACAAGTGATACATTTTTATTTTATTTTAGTGTAAAAAATTATAAAATCAATAAAAATAAATAAGAAAACAATTTTTTTTTTAAAAGCGCCCCGTCCCGACGAGCTCGCGTACAGAAGCGAACGCTTACGCGAGTAGAGCCCGCATATGAAAACGGTGTTCAAACCACACAAGTGAGGTATCGCCGTGATCGTTAGAGCGAGAGCAATAATTCTAGCCCTAGACCTACTCTGTAGCTCAAAAAATGCAACCTATAGAATTTTTTAAACGTCGCCTATCGAGATTTTTAAGGGTAAAAGTTTGACGCCATGCCACGAGCGGGCGCAATTTTTAAGCGTGACATGTTGGGTATCATTTTACTCGGCGTAACATTATCTTTCACAATATATAAAAAAATTGGGCCAAATTTATTGTTGTGTTATTTTTTAATTCAAAAAAGTGAATTTTCTCCAAAAAAAGTGCGCTTGTAAGACCGCTGCGCAAATACAGTGTGACAAAAAGTATTGCAATGACCGCCATTTTATTCTCTAGGGTGTTAGAAAAAAAAATATATAATGTTTGGGGGTTTTAAGTAATTTTCTAGCAAAAAAAACTTGTAAACGCCGAATCTGAAAAACAGGCTTGGGGCTTAAGTGGTTAACTGCGCAGAATGTCAGGGACCTGGCTGTGTTGTCTGGGTCCGGTGCTATTCCTTTGTCAGATTCTGCTCACGTACATATTTTTCATCTTTGTACTTAGCTGGTTATTTGGAGTTAAGCTTTCAGCTTTTCATACTTCCACGCTGTCTGTTTTATTCCCGACTGATTCTTTAAAAACCAATAAGATGGTAATTATACAATGGCGAACTCCTGACATCTACCATTTATTTTTTCAAACTTCATCTCTTACAGCATTGAAGCTCCAACAGAGATAATTTACCATACAATAGAAATAAATGATACAAAGTTGCCCAAAATAGTAAAGTGTTAACTGGTAATTACTATTGATCTGCTTGAAACCACAAAGCTGGAGAGAGCATCAAAGACTGAAAAGCCGGAATTATCATTAAAGCAGTGTTACACCTAAAAGCAAACGTTTAACATTATGCAACTTACCAATTCTTAGATGGGGTGGCTGCATTTGATTTATCTTTTTGCTTTCTTTCTTCTATTTTCATCTGATGTCTAGTATATTCTTGTTTCAAATCGATTCGTATTTTCAGAAGTTACTTCAGAAGATTCTGATTCATTCCTTATGTTTCCTGTTCAACTTTGTACTGCGACTTCGATGCCTGGTGACTGGCTTGTGATTTCAGTGCGACTTGCTTGCAACGTTGATGTTTTATGACAGGCGTCCAATCATAGCAGAGGACGAGAGGAGGAGCGGGCGGAAGACATCGGGTCAGGGAACACCGGAGGGTACCGGACAACGCTCGCCGCCTGCCGCCATCACCCGCTGCCCACCCGAGACAAGGTAAGTCCCGGGCAGACGGGGGGCACAGTGGCAACACTTGGGGCACAGTGCCAGAATTTAATGGGCACAGTGGCAACGTTTAAGGGGCAAAGTGGCTGCGTTTGATGGGCAAAGTGGCTGCGTTTGATGGTACAGTGGCTGCGTTTGGTACAATGTCTGTGTTTGGTGGGCAAAGTGGCTGCATTTGATGGCACAGTGACTGCGTTTTATGGCACAGTGGCTGCATTTGAAGGTACAGTGGCTGCGTTTGATGGCACAGTGACTGCGTTTGATGGCACAGTGGCTGCGTTTAAAGGTACAGTGGCTGCGTTTGGTACAGTGTCTGTGTTTGGTGGGCAAAGTGGCTGCGTTCGATGGCACAGTGGCTGCGTTTGAAGGTACAGTGGCTGCGTTTGAAGGTACAGTGGCTGCGTTTGATGGCACAGTGGCTGCGTTTGAAGGTACAGTGGATGCGTTTGATGGCACAGTGGCTGAATTTGATGGCACAGTGGCTGCATTTGATGGCACAGTGGCTGTGTTTAATGGCACAGTGGCTGCGTTTGATGGCACAGTGGCTGCATTTGATGGCACAGTGGCTTTGTTTTATGGCACAGTGGCTGCGTTTGATGGCATAGTGGCTGCGTTTGAAGGTACAGTGGCTGCGTTTGATGGCACAGTGGCTACGTTTGATGGTACAGTGGCTGCATTTGGTACAGTGGCTGTGTTTGATGGCACAGTGGCTGCATTTGATGGCGCAGTGGCTGCGTTTGATGGCAAAGCTGGCTGCGTTTGATGGTACAGTGGCTGCGTTTGGTACAGTGGCTGTATTTGATGGCACAGTGGCTGCGTTTGATGGCACAGTGGCTGCGTTTGATGGCACAGTGGCTGCGTTTGATGGCACAGCTGGCTGCGTTTGATGGCACAGTGGCTGCGATTGGTACAGTGGCTGCATTTGATACAGTGGCTGTGTTTGATGGCACAGTGGCTGCGTTTGATGGCACAGTGGCTGCGTTTGATGGCACAGCTGGCTGCGTTTGATGGTACAGTGGCTGCATTTGGTACAGTGGCTGTGTTTGATGGTACATTGACTGCGTTTGATGGGCACAGTGAGGCTGCAATTGATGGGTGTTTTTTTTTTCTAAATTTGCGCCTAAATTTCCCCCCTAAAAATGTTGTGCACCACTGCCGCCACTGCCTGTTAGTGGGCCCTGAGGACAGGGTTGATGACCACGGCTCTAAAGAAAATACCCTCTAAAGTCACAAAGGAATGAAATTAACGAAAACAAACAAATTTGTTGTTTTCATTATAATTCATCCCGCGATGTCTAATGAGAACCTTGGCTCTCCGGGGACCGCCACTCCTGATTGGCTTTTGGCAGCAGCGCGATCACACTTTGCACAGCTTATCTACTTTTTCCAGCTGCTGCAGATTGGCAGTTGAAAACAACAGGTGACAGAAAAGTGCAGTTTGATGGCCCGAAATATACCCGGGCATTCCATTATGTAAATCCGTGCTTAGAAACAGCACCTATTTACTACCAAACACGAGTAATATCAAAGGGAATATGAAGAAAAAACATATATAGGAATAGAGCTGTCTGACGGGCGTTTTATAGAACACAATGTATCATCTGCAGGACTTCAAAGCCTCTTTTTTCTTTGCTATCCAAAGCTTTGATATTCTGTGTTTTTTTATCCATGTTTTTGTTTATGGTGACAACAGTAATAGTCGGTGCGTCATCTCTTGTGTGTCTCTGAACCATCTGATTTCCACAATGACCGAGAGGACACAATCCTGATATTAAGGTTATACACAGATGGTAAGTGCATTGACTCACAGACAGGTAGGAGTGAAGGGAAGGGGAAGACAATGCTGGAAATAGAGAAAAGAATCATGTTATATCCTCCAAGAATCACCGCAGACTATATTCAGCGGATCTGCACACCAGGAGAATAATATATAGAACAGACACCATAACTGCTACATCTTTGCATCTGGAACATTTTAACCACTTCACCCCCAGACCATTTTGCTGGTCAATGACCGGGCCACTTTTTGCGATTCGGCACTGCGTCGCTTTAACTGCGCAGTCGTGCGACGTGGCCCCCAAACAAAATTGGCGTCATTTTTTCCCCACAAATAGAGCTTTAATTTGGTGGTATTAGATCACCTCTGCGTTTTTTATTCTTTGCGTTATAAACAAAAATAAAGTGACAATTTTGAAAAAAAATGAATATTTTTTACTTTTTGCTGTAATAAATATCCCCAAAAATATATAAAAAAAACTATTTTTTTCCTCAGTTTAGGCCGATACGTATTCTTCTACGTATTTTTCGTAAAAAAAAAATCGCAATAAGCGTTTATTGATTGGTTTGCGCAAAGGTTACAGCATCTACAAAATAGGGGATCGTTTTATGGCATTTTTATTATTTTTTTTTTACTAGTAATGGCGGCGATCAGCGATTTTTATCGATACTGCGACATTATGGCGGACACTTCAGACACTTTTGACACAATTTTGGGACCATTGGCATTTTTATAGCGATCAGTGCTATAAAAATGCATTGATTACTGTAAAAATGTCACTGGCAGGGAAGGGGTTAACACTAGGGGCGGGGAAGGGGTTAATTATGTTCCCTATAGTGTGTTCTAACTGAAGGAGGGTTGGGACTGACTAGGGGAAATGACAAACAGTCATTTCTCCCCCTAACAGGAGAGCTGTGTGTTTACACACACAGCTCCCGGTTCTCACTCTGTAACGAGCAATCGTGGGTGCCTGGCGGTGATCGCGTGCGCCGGGCACGCGCGTCGGCACCAGGGGCGAGCAGGGGGCGTGCGCATGCGCCCCTAATGGCTGAAATGCGAAATGACCTATAATTACGTGATTTTGCGCAGCCGAGCCAACCTGCCGCCTTATAATTTCTGATCGCCGCCATAACCAGTAAAAAAAAAAATGCCATAAAACTATCCCCTATTTTGTAAACGCTATAACTTTTGCGCAAACCAATCAAAAAATGCTTATTGCAATTTTTTTTACAAAAAATATGTAGAAGAATACGTATCGGCCTAAACTGAGGAAAACAATAAATTATATATTTTTGGGGGATATTTATTATAGCAAAAAGTAAAAAATATTGCTTTTTTTTCCAAAATTGTCGCTCTATTTTTGTTTATAGCGCAAAAAATAAAAATGCAGAGGTGATCAAATACCACCAAAAGAAAGCTCTGTTTGTGTAAAAAAAAGGATGTCAATTTCGTTTAGGAGCCACGTCGCGCGACCGCGCAATTGGCAGTTAAATCGCGGCAAGTGCCGAATCGCAAAAAGTGGCCCGGTCATTTGGCCAGCCAAATCCTCTGGGGCTTATGTGGCTAAAGAAACACAGCGCTGTATTGTAAAAAATGGCCTGGTCATAAAGAGGGGTAATACTTTTCAGGGCTGAAGTGGGTAAATTACGCAAGTGACTGTCCTGGTCACCAGTGGTTGTGATTTCACAGACATGTGCTCTATACTTTTGCCTAGGGCGGACTTGTTTCATCTATTTGTTAGAAAAGATTGGATGTGTGACGTCGTGGGCAAGACAAGTGTGTAATGTCATGATGGCCAAGCCTAACATCACTGGAAGCATAGGCCACACTGCAAACCTTTTAAAATGTTCCAGATGCAAAGATGTAGCAGTTATTTTGTCTGTTCTATATATTTTTGTCCTGGTGTGCACATCTGCTGAATATAGTCTGCGGTCATTCTTGGAGGATGAACTATAACATAATTATTTTCTCTATTTTCTGCTTTCAGACGCAGAATTGTCTTCATCTTCCCTTTTCCTTGTACTGTACATAATGCACTCCTGAACCCTGCACTTTGTACGTAGCACACTCCTGAACTCTGAACATAGCGCACCCCAGATACAACTGGCCCTTTAAGGGCAATTATACTGCTCATGAGGCCCTTTGATGAAATTGAGTTTGACATCCCTGATGTAAAGGACTTTTGCCAAGATCTATTATATATCCAGTCAGGGCTGCTGATAGGGGGGGGCCACCAGTCCTCCTGTAGGGGCCCCCGGGCACACAGGGGGGCCCAAATAGAAGAGGGAATATGTGCGGTTGGACGGAGGGGCAATTACAGGATGCCCTGTGCAGCTCTCTGTAGCAGCTGAAAACTGGTTTCCCTCCCTCCTGCCGACTTTCAGCTGCTGCAGGGAGAGACACAGACAGCTGCCGGTTTCCCTGTCCCATTAAAAAAAAATATAACAAATTGTAAACCTGTATTGTTTTAATCCCTTGTAAAACTCAATAAAATTCTTGGAAAAATAAAAAATTGTAAAAAAATTTTTTTTTAAAATTATAAAAAGTTTTTGTTCAAAATTTTAAAAAAAATGTTTAAAAAAGGGCTAATTCACACAGCTTTTCTGTTATCTTATTGACTCATAAGGGTGTCCATCTGCATGCCTCACTGTGCCTCACTTTGCCTCACTGTTTCCATGTCCATGCCTCAGTGTGTCCATGCCTCAGTGTGTCTCACTGTGCCCATGCCTCACTGTGTCCATGCCTCAGTGTGTCTCACTGTGCCCATGCCTCACTGTGTCCATGCCTCAGTGTGTCTCACTGTGCCCATGCCTCACTGTGTCCATGCCTCAGTGTGCCTCACTGTGTCCATGCCTCACTGTGTCCATGCCTCAGTGTGCCTCACTGTGTCCATGCCTCAGTGTGCCTCACTGTGTCCATGCCTCAGTGTGCCTCACTGTGTCCATGACTAGACTTATGTTTAACATGGGAGTAACCGGAGAAATGACGGTTTAACATGGGAGTCTATGGAAGGGATGCCCGACCGTAGAGGAAGAGTGGGGCTATATGTTAGCCAAGTTTGGGGTCCAGGGGACCTACAGCCGACCGGTACCGGGTCCCCAAAGTCCGGGAGATCAGGTGCAAAATGGTGACTCGAGTAAAAGCCGAGGGGGGGCATTTTCAGCACAAAGAAATGTGCTGAAAAACTCGGCTTATACTCGAGTATATACGGTAACTAAATTTACAAATAGCGCCTACTCAACAGGAGCAGGGTGCCACATATTAATGCGAAAATCCTTAAATAAATGATTTATAAATCTCCCCAGTAGAATCACGGACAACAATGTGAACTATTTTCTGCCCCCAAGTCCCAAGATGAAGGGTAAAAACAAATGCACTTACGCTGGTGTCCCACCATTTTTTGAATGTTATGAGGATCATGAAATGACCTCCAAAATGTTAAATACTGTTTCAATGTGTAGTCATGTTGTAATATACCTTCGTATAGATGTTTTGTTTTATAGAAACATATACCGTAGTATATAGATTAGGGTCAGTGAACTTTGCTCACTTGTATCCTGAGCCGTCCATGGTTGGTAGATAAGAAAAAGGGCTTTCGTATGTTTGTCACAGCGTCCAGTCTGACAGCAGGACTAGTTCAAAGAAAATATACATTGTTCCATCTAAACAGAGACAAGATCAGTAGAATATTTCACAATGAGCTCTCAGTGTGTTGATTTCACTGACCGACCTTTGAGTATTTCCATTATGAGTTGGGGGCAAAGGTATGCCCTACTGTAAAGGTTCAGGAAGATAAACTCAGTGGCCATAACTCTACAGCTGACATTAAAAAAAAGTATTAAATAAGAACTATGGGCAGACAATGAAACATTATGGCCAAGATCCACGTACCTCGGCGCATCTATAAGTCCGGCGTAGCGTAGCTCAGATACACTACGCCGCCGTAACTTACAGCGTATTTTCCGTATCCACAAAGAATTTGCGCCGTAAGTTAGGGCGGTGTAGTGTAACTGTGTCGGTGTAAGGCGCGGTGTAATGCTACACTGTCAGGTTCCTGTAGCCGCAATGGCGGCGGCAGCACCTGACAGCTGATGGAAACTGTGGGTGCCAACATCGCTGGACTCCTGGACAGGTAAGTGTCCATTTATTAAAAGCCAACAGAGTAGGTAAACTTTATCCTGATTAATGATTAATCCTGTGAGTCTGTAATACTGTGAGTCGCTTGGCTCTGAAGAAGAGGGTACTCCCTTGAAACGCGTTAGCCACTCCATAATACCGTCTGGCCTTCAGGCATCACTGGTTCCTACAACAGACCTGAGAGAAACTGTTCGCTATTGCTTTTGCCGTGATATGCTCATATACCACGTTTGTATGTGAGTACAACCATTGCTATTTTTACTTGTATTAAAAATATTTTTGGTAATGTACTTGGTCGGTGCGCCCTCCTTTTTTCTAATATTTTTTCAGTTCTGTCAGAGCTGGGCTCAGCCCTTCCTTCTCTGAGCTGGCCGCTCAGCTATCGGCTAATTGCCAGCTCCTATCTCTCCACAGTGACTCACCTGTTGATGATTTCCTGCTCGTCAGTCCTGCCTACTTAAGTCGTCCAGCCCAGACGATCTCTGCCTTCGCCTTGGTCAACATCACAGAGACTATCTCCTGCGTTCCTGTTAAAGACTTGCTTGGCTGACATTTCTTCTGGCTCCAGATCCTGCTTGCTGTTCCACTACGCTGATCCCTGGCTTCCTGACTTTCTGGCTTGTCTCACTATCCATTCCAGTTACCAAATTTTGGCTATGTTTTGACTACGTTTATTCTGTTTACTTTTATTATTACACAAGTGTGATTTAACCGTACTTCTGTCTCGCTCTAATTCATGGTTTCTGACAAGAAATAAAAAAGGCACTCAAATACCATCACATAAAAGCTCTATTTGTGAGAAACAAATGACAGATTTTTTTGGAGCACAGTGTTGCACGACTGCGCAATTATCAGGTAAAATAATACAGTGCTGTATCGCAAAAAATGGCCTGATCATGAAGGGGGGGGGGGTAATTATTCCAGGGATCAATTAGATACTGTACAGTAGGGCCCAGATTCTCAAAAGAGATACGACGGCGCATCTCCAGATACGCCGTCGTATCTCTGCCTAGCGCCGTCGTATCTATGCGACTGATTCTTAGAATCAGTTACGCATAGATATCCCTTAGATCCAACAGGCGTAAGTCTCTTACGCCGTCGGATCTTAACTGCAATTTTTTTTTTGCCCGCTAGGTGGCGCTTCTGTCGATTTCCCCGTCGAGTATGCAAATTAGCTAGATACGCGAATTCCCGAATGTACGACGCAGTAAAGTTAAGACGTTTACGTTAGGCTTTTCCCGACGTAAAGTTGCCCCTGGGTCTATGAGGCGCAGTCATTGTTAAGTATGGCCGTCGTTCCCGCGTCGAAAATTTAAAATTTACGTAGTTTGCGTAAGTTGTCCGTGAAGGGTGCTGGACGTAATTTACGTCCACGTCAAAACCAATGACGTCCTTGCGACGTCATTTAGAGCAATGCACGCCGGGATATTTTAGGGACGGCGCATGCGCAGTTCGTTCGGCGTGGGGACGCGCTTCATCTAAATGAAACACGCCCCTACCCGCCGAATTTGAATTCCGCCGGATGTTTTACGCTACGCCGCCGCAACTTTACAGGCAAGTGCTTTGTGAATAAAGCACTTGCCTGAAAAACTTGCGGCGGCGTAACGTAAAACAGATACGTTACGCCCGCCCAAATTTACGCCCATCTACGTGAATCTGCCCCTGAAAGTGCAGATGCAACTTTGTTATAGCCATTATGCACAAAGGTGTTTTAGATGAATTTAATCTCAAATCTCTACGTGCACGTACAAGGTGGAGCATGCTCTAAAAATGTGTTGATATCCACCCCTAAACACGGCTGTCTTGTGTTTCCCACCATTCAGAAATATATATAAGGAATCCGGGAGAAAATTGATATCTACATTATGTCTGCCAGTTCCATGTTTTGTCAGATAAGAAGAAATTGTTCCGTCATGTGGAATTGCTGAGGATCCACAGCAGATCTGAAATGCGTTGTCTTAGTGAAATTTCATTCCATGGCTGCTCACCTGCGCTATTACAAAAAAAAAAAAAAATGAGTTAATATCTTACATCTGTTTATGTCTATTGTATTTCCGCGTGCTTATTTTCTGACTGGTGTTAGCGCTATTACATCTGCTGGGGGAAAACGTACATCATATTTTCTCTGAGACTGACATTGTGATTTATTACCTCTCATTCACTGGGAAAAGTGGCACAGCAATGTGTGAATATATATTAAACAGCAATCACAACTGCTTGGGCAATGGAGAGTGTAAAAACAGAAAAAGCCAAAATAGAATGATAGTACTGATAATAAAGGTGTAATAATAATAATAATAATAATAATGTCGATTTATGAAGTTCAGACAATTTTGAGGGTATTGAAAACCCTTTGTGTTTAACCACTTGCTTACTGGGCACATAAACCCCCTTCGTGCCCAGGCGAAATTTCAGCTTCCGGCACTGCAACGCTTTAAATGACATTTGCGCGGTCGTGCGACCTGGCTCCCAAACAAAATTGACGTCCTTTTTTCCCCACAAATAGAGCTTTATTTTGGTGGTATTTGATCACCTCTGCGGTTTTTATTTTTTGCGCTATAAACAAAAAAAGAGTGACAATTTAAAAAAAATATATATATGTTTTACTTGTTGCTATAATAAATATCCCAGTTTTTTTTTTTTTTTTTTAATATTTTATTTCTCAGTTAAGGCCGATACGTATTCGTATTTCGACGTATTTTTGTAAAAAAAAAAAATAATCGCAATAAGCGACTGGTTTGCGCAAAAGTTATAGCGCCTACAAAATGGGGAACAGAATTATGATTTTTTTTTTATTATTTTTTTTTTTACTAGTAATGGCGGCGATCTGCGATTTTTATTGGGACTGCGATATTGCGGCGGACGTATCGGACACTTTTGACACAAATTTGGGACCATTCACATTTATAGAGCGATCAGTGCTATAAAAATGCACTAATTACTGTATAAATGTGACTGGCAGGGAAGGGGTTAACACTAGGGGGTGAGGAAGGGGTTAAATGTGTATCATGGGTGTGTTCTAACTGTGTGGGGGGTGACTGGGGGAGGTGACCGATGCTGTGTCTCTATGTACAAGGGACACAGATCGGTCTCCTCTCCTCTGACAGGACGTGGAGCTCTGAGTTTCTGTGTTCCCTGCTGTGTTCCCGATGATCGCGTGTACCCGGCGGACATCGCAGCCACCAGGTACACGCATCGGCTCTTCAGCGATGCGCCGGGACAGTGTTTACCCGCTGCACGCCCCCCAGAGGCGCGCGCGGGTAGTGCACTTTAAAAGACGTCCAAAGACGTCCAATTGGCACTTGAGAGCCTCGCTGTTGACCTGGCAATCCAGCACTGCAGATATACCAATGCTTCGAAGTTTATTTTTATATGAAATATGCCTAAACTGTTGGCTGGAGAACACAATTAAATCTGCAGCTTTTAGCTTTGTCATTGTCAAAGCACCATGATATATGAATAATATATTTGGACAGCTTTTTCTTGCCTTATCTATAGGGCAAGTCATGAGCGCTCCGCTGTGTCTTCAAGTTTATCTCCTTTGTGTGTTAAATCTATACCCAGGCATTAAACATATATTTCATGTTGGCCATATGCATGAGGAATAGCAAACAGTCAAGGCATTGGAACAGACATGCGCAATCATTTACTGCAATTCAATAATTAGATATTTAAAACGGTAGCAGAAAACTAGATCTCTCTTCTTCTCAGTCTTGCCAATGAAGCCCATGGGGAGCGAGCCACGAGACGAGGAGATTAAAATATTACAATCTGAAATCAATTACCGTTGAAAAGCAGGCCGGGTCAATATGTGAGATGAACCTGATGAGGGCTGGGATAGAAGCTGTCAAGATGGCCCATTATATTCTTTTAATGCAACCTCATCACAACCTCTCCACTTCAGCATCGCAGAAACAAATGGGAACATCTACTTAAATTTGTCTATTTTGCTGCATTTCTTTTTTTCTCTTAAAGACGTCTGGGTAGAAAATTAAAGGAGCACCCCAGTGGTGTTCTAAATCAATATAATATAGGAAAAAGATGAGAATGGTGCGCTTATTGAATAATGTGCCATAAAGTAATATACTCAAAGAATGAATATGATGAGTATCCGAACATGCAAATGAATAAATACATTTGAATAAAGTCCAACTAAAGCCCAATGGAAGGAGTTACCGTATTTATTGGGGTATAGCGCGCTCCCACGTATAGCGCGCACCCCTAAATTTGCCCCGAAATTCCTGTGGAAAAAAAAGATTTTTGTACTTACAGTTTGGTGTCTTGCGCGGCGTCCATCGGCGGCCTCGTCTGGTCCGGCGTCCGTCTGCGGCTTCGGGTGTCCTCTTCGTCGGGTCCGGCGTCCTTCTGCGGCGCCCTCCCTGCTCGTTTCCCGCTTTCCCGCGCCGAGTTTGAATACTGCGCCGGCATATACCGAGCGCAGTACACTCGTGTATAGGCAGGCTCGGCTACTCTCGCGCTGACGTCCTGTACGTCCAGGACGTCAGCGCGAGAGGAGCCGAGACTACCCGACTATACACGAGTGTACTGCGCTCGGTATATGCCAGTATATAACTCGGCGCGGGAAAGCGGGTATCGGCGTATATCGCGCACTCACAATTTTGCCCTGATTTTCAGGGCAAAAAAGTGCGCGGTATACGCCGATAAATACGGTAGTTTATATAAAGGCACAAATCTCATAGGGATAACTTGATAAAAGAAAAAACAGATAAAACATCTATCCAAACATTGACTGTTAAATTTATGAATTGGCCCAACGCTGTCTCCTGGCCCAGGCCTAGGGCAGCACTTTGCAGGGGGGCAGCACAGAAAGAGTCCACGCCGGCTTGCGCTACACTGTTAGTGTAACGCAAGCTGCTTCAAATTTTGACTGTCCTATCCTCCTGGACCACAAACCTTCGTCACTGTGCTATATGTTTTCTGCTGCACCATTGGCGTGGTTATATCTTTTTAGTCCTCTCCATAAATTTATCAGAAATTTGTGCTTAAAGTAGAACTATAGGCAAAACTTTAATTTTTCATTTTGGATAGAGTAAGGAAGGGTTATAGCCCCTGTCAGTTTATTTTTTACCATCCCTGTCCCATTGCAGAGATTTCCCTTCACTTCCTGCCCCATAGCCAAACAGGAAGTGACAGGAAATCTATTCAAATTAAGGGAATCCAATGCCTCCCCAGGCCCTAAGAATTAGTGTTCCCACTCGAAAATGTCAGGGCGTGTCTTAAACAGAAAGCGGTTTGGCCTTGACAGGAAGGGGTGGGTCATATTTAAATTAGGGGGTACACAAGTTTAGTCAGGCCTAGAGCAGCAGAAAACCTAAATACACTACTGAATTGGCGGCTCACCTCCACCAATGACCCAAGGGTCAAACAAGGCTTATCAGACAGGACGGGATAAGGAATCCTGCTGATGGATCTGTAAAGGCATCCGGGTCCCAAGTGAAGATGAAGAACTACGTCCAAAACTTGGCATCAAAACATCTTGGGTAATTCCATATATAGACTAAACAGCTTGCTCCAAGGGATGGCACTTCTTGTATAAATGGCGCTCAAAGGAAACAAAGAACAGCCATAGTGCAATATTGCCAAATGAAAAGTAAATTTATTAAGTAAAAAAAAATGCTTACATCAAGAAAGGATAAAAACCACAGTAAAAAGCAATGGAAGTAGTGCCACACATGCCTCCTCACCATACTTTCATAAAACACCAACGTAACTGAAATCACAAGGCTCCACCCAACGTGTTGCGTCACTGGTCAGGTGACTTCCTCAGGGATAGGACATATAGGTAAATGTTGTAAAAGATATTATGAATTTGCTTATTTCCCATGCAGTGCAAAGCAACAGACTCACAAAATTGCCCCTGCTTATACACTTCATAGCCAAATATTCAGACACTCTTCAAAATGATTCAGGTGTGTTCAGGGAGGGTAATGTTAATACTACAGCACACAAAAACATTTTAGACAATGGTGCACTTCCAACCTTGAGGGAACAGTTTGGGAAAGCCATGCCTGAGCCCCTGTATACAAAGTGAGCTCCGTAAAGACATAAATGAGTTTGGTGGACTTCACAGTGCCCTGACCTCAACCCTAATGAATACCTTTGGGATAAATTGGACCACAGATTGAGAG
This sequence comes from Rana temporaria, assembly GCF_905171775.1. Lineage (NCBI taxonomy): Eukaryota > Metazoa > Chordata > Amphibia > Anura > Ranidae > Rana > Rana temporaria. The sequence goes on along the minus strand of NC_053499.1, from coordinate 15,764,060 downwards.
ACAGATCTTGTCCTGTTCTTTTAGGTGAATGAGCATACATTTTTACAGACACATTCGAAAATGTTGTGGACAGCCAGGTGGAGTCTGTTATAGCTGAAAACGAGGGAAACACCTCCTTTATTAATGCCCATGGTTTTGGAATTAGACATCTAACAAGCTCATGTAATAAAGTGGTCAGGTATAAACAAACTCTGCTTGGTCACTGAGGGGGGGGGGGGGGGGGTAAGGGAAATATCCAGCACCTCCAAGTATCGAGTAGCATCTTACTACATCCCCTTCCTCCCATGTGGTGCACGGCTGCTCGGGCATTGGTGTCACAGGACAGGGGGGAACAGAATTACCCAGTGCATTCAGTTATAGAGGAGCACCTGTTCTTCCTCCCATGTGAATTTGCCAGTACTAGGTGATTGGCTCCTTGGATGGTCAGTGCTGTTATAAGATGTAGGATAACAAAAATGCATAGTACCTCGAGGTATAGGAGAGCACCTGATCTCCTACCCTTCCTCCAATGTGAAGTTGCTGGTACTTGGCCACTCAGGCATCAAGTGGTGTTACAGGACTGAGGGTAACACAAATACTCAGCACATCCAGTTTTAGAGGAGCACCTGATTCCCTGTTCTTCCTCCCATGTGAAGGTGCTGGTACTTGGTGATTGGTTGCTTGGATGTCCGGTGCTGTTACAAGGTGAAAGGTAACAGAAATGCCTAGTACCTCCAAGTATAGGGAGCATTTGATCTCCTTCCCTTACTCCAATGTGAAGGTGCTGATGATTGGCTGCTCGGGCATTCAGTGGTGTTACAGGACAGGGGGGGGTAATATAATTTCCCAGTACCTTTAGCTATAGAGGAAGATCTGATTTCCTGTTCTTCCTCCTATGTGAAGACTCTGGTGCTTGGTGTCAGGTTACAATCCTGGCATATCTATCAATGGCCAGCAGAATCGCGGATCAACACACGCAAATTCAACAATGCTAATGCCATGTGTGCGCTTACGGGCAAGAACGGTCAGTAAGTTATATTCTCCAGTGCGTGTGCGCCAAAGCGCACGCAATGCGTGAGAGACTCTAGGCGCCCAGTGGCCTATTTAAAGCCTGCTGCAGCAGCCATTAACTGCTGCATGATCTTCAGCTTCCCTGTGTATTCCTGAGTTCTTGTTCCTGTTATCTTGGATTACCCGTTATCGACCCGGCTTACCTTTGACCAGTCTTATCTGTGTATGACCCCGGCTTGACCCTTGGCTTGTTCCAGTAACTCTGCTTCTGCCTGCTGATCTGTGTATGACCCCGGCTTGACCCTTGGCTTGTTCCAGTAACTCCGCTTCTGCCTGCTGATCTGTGTATGACCCCGGCTTGACCCTTGACTAGTTCCAGTGACTCCGCTTGTGCTTGCTTATCTGTGTATGATCCTGGCTTGACCCTTGGCTTGTTCCAGTAACTCCGCTTCTGCCTGCTGATCTGTGTATGACCCCGGCTTTGACCCTTGGCTTGTCCCAGTGACTCCGCTTCTGCCTGCTGATCTGTGTATGACTTGCAGCCTGGCTCCTGACTCTGCTTCTGGTTCCCCCTGCTGCACAGTCTCATCTGGTAATTCCAAGGTACTCCTGCCAAGCAGTCTACCCTGTCTTCCAGCGGACATCTGTTCACCACTTCAGCCTGTCGCAGCTGGCAACCCCTGCCTCTTTGAGAATAGCACTCCCTGTGCCACCTTCAGGGGGTGCTCTGCACTCAGCCGCTTGGTGATTGGCTGCTCGGGCATCCAGTGCTGTTACTGGGTGGAGGGTAATGGGAATGCCAATACCTCCAGGTATAGGGGAGCATCTGATTTCCTCCTAGACAAGCAATGCTGCTTGGCTACTCGAGATTCCAGTGGTATTACAGTGCAGAGAGTAATAGAAATGCCAAGTACTGTCAGAATTAGGTGAGCATTGTATTTCAGTTTCTTCTCCCATGGTAAGGCACTGGTGCTTACTCACTTGGGTCTCCGATGTTTTTACAAGTTGAAGCATAACAGAAATGCCCAGTACCTCCTGATATAGGGGGGCATCAGATTTCCTCCCCTTCCTCCCATGTGAAAGTGCTGGTGCTTGGTCGCTCGGGCATCCAGTGGTGTTACCGGATGTAGGGTAACAGAAATGCCCAGTACCTCCAGCTATAGAGGAGCATCCGATTTCCAGTTCTTCCTCCAAAGTGAAGGTGCTGGTGAAGGTGCTGGTGTTTGGTGACTGGCTGCTTGGAAATGCAGTGCTGTTGGAGGGTGGAGGGTAACAGAAAGGTCTAATACCTCCAGGTATAGGGGAGCAGCTGATTTTCTCCTCTTCCTCCTATGGGAAGGTGCTTGGCCACTAGGGAATGTATTGCTGTTACAAGGCTGTGTGAAAGAATACTCAATACTGTCTAAACAACAATCTCCAGCTTGTAGCTTACATCATGCTTCTTCTGTTCACTCCCAATGGCTTGACAAAGTGGCAAAGAGGTAAGTATGTGCAGCTAAGGAGGGTGACAATTGGGAAAAGCTTTGTTTTCTTCTCCATGGGCAATGCAGAAGTTGACTTTGTGATATAATACAATTAAAGCGGGAGTTCACCTATAAAAAATGTTTTACCCTTAGATTGATGCTCATTTTGTCTAGGGGAATCGGCTAGTTGTTTCAAAATCAAAGCTGTACTTACCGTTTTAGAGAGTGATCTTCTCACGCCGCTTCCGGGTATGGTCTTCGGGACTGGGCGTTCCTATTTTGATTGACAGTCTTCCAACAGGCTTCCGACGGTTGCATCCATCGCGTCACGAGTAGCCTGTCGGAAGACTGTGAATCAAAATAGGAACGCCCAGTCCCGCAGCCCATACCTGGAAGCGGCAGAGAAGATGCATCTCTAAAACGTTAAGTACTGCTTTGATTTAAAAAAAAATAACCGATTCCCCTTTACAAAATGAGCAGGAATCTAAGGGTAAAAAATGTTATGTACGGGTGAACCTCCACTTTAAGATAACCTTTCTAAATAACAGAGTCTCATTAAACATCTTTCATCTTTGCACTGTATAAATCCCCTTTATTCATCAAAAAAACGAAACATTAGAACTCTTGTATTTATCTATTATCAGTTCATTTTATCATCTATATGTTGTAAACATTGGTGCAATTAAATGGCATTATAAGATTATATGTTTCCTTCATAATAAGTTCTTAACATGTAGACATCAAAGCCCAACGATCCAAGTCCTTTCCTTTGCAAATGACTCAAAAGGTTGGGCTTTGATATTTACATGCTCAGGACGTATATATCATTTTATACTGCTATTTAAATTATGGCCCAGATTCACGTAGATCGGCGTATCTTTGTGCGGACGTAACGTATCCTATTTACGTTACGCCTCCGCAACTTAGACGGGCAAGTGCAGTATTCTCAAAGCACTTGCTCCGTAAGTTGTGGCGGCATAGCGTAAATAGGCCAGCGTAAGCCCGCCTAATTCAAATTTGGAAGATGTGGGAGTGTGTTATGTAAATGTTGTGTGACCCCACGTAAATGATGCTTTTTACGAATGGCGCATGCCGAGAGAGAGGGAAAAAGAGAGAGAGAGATAAAGAGAGAGAGAGAGACAGAAAGAAAGAGGGAGAAGGAGAGAGAGAAGAGAGGAGAGAACGAGAGAGAAAGAGGGAGAAGGAGAGAGAGAAGAGAGGAGAGAACGAGAGAGAAAGAGGGAGAAGGAGAGAGAGAAGAGATGAGACAACGAGAGAGAAAGAGGGAGAAGAAGGAGAGAGAGAAGGCAGAAAGAGGGAAAAAGAGAGAGAGAGATAAAGACAGAGACAGAAAGAGGGAGAAGGAGAGAGAGAAGAGAGGAGAGAACGAGAGAGAAAGAGGGAGAAGGAGAGAGAGAAGAGAGGAGACAACGAGAGAGAAAGAGGGAGAAGAAGAAGGAGAGAAAGAGAGAAGGCAGAGAGGGAAAAAGAGAGAGAGAGAGATAAAGACAGAGACAGAAAGAGGGAGAAGGAGAGAGAGAAGGGAGAGAGAGAGAGAAAGAGAGAGAGCAAAAGAGAGATGGAAAAAGAGAGAGAGAGAGAGAGAGAGAGAGAGACAGAGGGAGAGATAGAGAGAGAGAAAGAATTTCGTGGTATCCTGGCATTTCACTTGATGCCCTCCTTTCCTCCATCCCTTGTTCCATAATATTGTGTTTTATTGTGGATGTTAATTAAATTATTTTTTGGGGATATTTATTATAGCAAAAAATATAGCTATTTTTTCAAAATTGTTGCTTGCTTTTTTGTTTATAGCGCAAAAAATAAAAATTGCAGAAGTGATCAAATACCACCAAAAGAAAGCTCTATTTGTGGGGAAAAAAGGACGTCAATCTTGTTTGGGAGCCACGTCGCACGACCGCGCAATTGTCAGTTAAAGCGCTGCAGTGCCAAATCGCAAAAAAATGCTCTGGTCTTTGGGCAGCCAAATGGTCCGGGGCTGAAGTGGTTAAGAGAAATCTTTCTCCGTCCTAACCCCCAGCTTCCATGAAGGATTAGTACACATTTCCGTGCATCACAGTGTGGCAATTTTACCATGACAGGTTGAGCTTGACAGGTGGCACACCTCCAAGGTAGGTAGATGGCACAATGGCGCAACCAGAAGCAGAAGGCTTGGTTCACCACAATAAAGCCAAAATAAAACAGGCATCAAGAGGCCCCCTTATCGCCTCCTCTGCACCATCCTTGAAAAAGTGATCCACCGTAGATCGTTTTTTATGGGGGGGGGGGGGCATAAGCACTGCTACTAGTGTAAAAGGAGACTAAGTGTGATGGAGACACAGGCTTGGCATTCCAGGGGGGCGGTAGTTTCCAGCTGCTGCAGATCATCAGTAAATTGGTGGAGATCCAGATGGCAACCAGAAGATTGCAGTCTGATGGCAGCAGATCATTTTATATTTGGTGAAAAATGTCTAATATTAGCCCCGCGTACGATATCACGCCGGGAGACGCTGCTCAGCAGACAGTATTTTAATACCTTGGGAAAATTTCACTGGAAGAAAAATACATGTTGGGAAAGAAAAGCACATTATCAGCAAACATAGACACATTAGTCATTCTCTTTGGACAGATCTGTTACAAGCGTAGAGTCTGTATTCCTCAGACAAACAGGTGCTTTGTTCCCATGTTTATATACTGCTTGTCAATTTGTGTCCTAGTTCTATCCGCCGCAAATTGCTGATCACGTTTTAATAAGACGCGATTAATTTCCACCACAACAAAACACAATCAAATGGCGGTATTATAGAACGAGGGATGGAGGAAAGGAGGACGTCAAGTGGAACATCGGGATACCAGCTAAAGACACAGGGGACATCTATCAGACAACATCTATCTATTCCTATTCCTATTCCTTATTCTTTCTTTATTTCTTTATTTTTTTCTCTTTCTTTCACTTTCTTTATTTTTTTCTCTTTCTTTCTTTCTCTTTCTTTCTTTCTTTCTTTCTTTCTTTCTTTCTTTCTTTCTTTCTTTCTTTCTTTCTTTCTTTCTTTCTTTCTTTCTCTCTCTCTCTTTCTTTCTTTCTTTCTTTCTTTCTTTCTCTTTCTTTCTTTCTTTCCTTCTCCCTCTCTCTCTTTCTCTTTCTTTCTTTCTTTCTTTCTTTCTTTCTTTCTTTCTTTCTTTCTTTCTTTCTTTCTTTCTTTCTTTCTTTCCCTCTCCCTCTCTCTCTTTCTATTTCTTTCTCTTTTCCCTCCATCTCTCTCATTATGTTCTTTCTGCTGATCATGTTTTAAAGGTGTGTTTAATTATCATCCACAATAAAACACAATCAAAGTGCAGTACAATATTATGGAACAAGGGATGGAGGAAAGGAGGGAGTCAAGTGGAACACCAGGATACCAGGAAATTCTTTATCTCTCTCTCTCTCTCACTCTGTCTCCCTTCTCTCTCTCTCCTTCTCCATTTTTCTGTCTCTCTTTCCCTCTCTCTCCCCTTTCTCTCCCTCTCTATCTTTCCCTCTCTCTCCCTTTCTCTCCCCCCCTTCTTCTCCCTCTTTCTCTCTCTCTTTCTCTCTTCTCTCTCTCTTTCTCTCCTTCTCCCTCTCTCTTTCCCTCCTTCTCTATTTCACTCCTTCTCCCTCTTTCTCTCTTTCTTTCTTTCCTTCTCTCTCTTTCTTCTCTCTCTCTCTCTTCTTTTTTTCTCTCTCTCTCTCTTTCTCTCTCTCTTTTTCTCTCCTCCCTTTCTCTTTTTCCCTCTGTCACCCGTCACTCTCTCTCTCCTTCTTCTCCCTCTTTCTCTATCGTTCTCTCCCCTCTTCTCTCTCTCTCCTTCTCTCTCTTTTTCTTTACTCTCTCTTGTTTTTTCTCTAAGGCCCCATACTCACGACCAAACATGTCTGCTGAAACTGGTCCGCGGGCCAGTTTCAGCAGACATGTTTGGTCGTGTGTAGGCGCGAGCAGGCCGAATTCCAGCAAACATTTGCCCGCCGGGCCTTTTCCCAGCGGACAAATATTCCAGGACTTGTTTTAAAACAGTCCGCTGGAATCCTGCCCGCTCGGACATGTACGGTCGTCAGTACAGACCTATCGTACATGTCCAGGCGCCCGCCGTCCCTCGCATGCGTCGAATGACTTCGACGCATGCGTGGAAGCATTTTAAAGGCGGGCCGCCCACGTCGCCGCGTCATTGTCGCGGCGACACCGCGTCATCGGCGCGGCGACACCGCGGACACGCCCCGCGTATTGTTTACGCGCGGACTTCTGTACGATGGTGTGTACAACCATCGTACAGAAGCCCTCTGGCAGACATGTACGGTGAAAACGGTCCGACGGACCGCTTTCACCGTACATGTTTGTCCGTGTGTACCCGGCCTTACTTTCTCTCTCTCTTTTTCTCTCCTACCTTTCTATTTTTCCCTCTCTCTCTCTCTTGCTGTTCTTTCTGCTGATCATGTTTTAAAGAGGAAGTAAACCCAGTTAAAAAAAAAAAACACCACCTGCAAGACAAAGGCATAATGAGCTAGTGCACAGATATCTCACCGCTCCAGGTGAGCCCCGTGAGCAATCAAGGGTTGTTGAACCACCAAGGTGCTGGCAATGCTAATGATAGCAAATAAATGGACGAGAACTGGACAGCCGCACTCCAAAATCACTTAAAAAAGTTGTCTTTTTATTTTTCAACTGCACAAACAGTCACTGCAAACCAACAAGATACAGTATGGCCGACGCGTTTCGCACTTACAGTCAGTGCTTAGTCATGGCTCCATGACTAAGCACTGACTGTAAGTGCGAAACGCGTCGGCCATACTGTATCTTGTTGGTTTGCAGTGACTGTTTGTGCAGTTGAAAAATAAAAAGACAACTTTTTTAAGTGAATTTGGAGTGCGGCTGTCCAGTTCTCGTCCATATTTTTGCATAATGAGCTAGTATTCATAGCATACTAGCTCATTATGTAATACTCAAATGTCCGATGGAAATGGTCCGGCGGACCGTTTCCATCGGATAACCCCTCGTCTGTACGAGGCCTTAGAGTGCATTTAATTTTCACCACAATAAAACACAATCAAATTGTGGCATTATAGGACATCAAGAGGAACACCAGGATGCCAGTATATATTTTCTTTCTTTCTCTCTCTCTTTCTTTCTTTCTTTATTACTTTATTTATTTCTTTCGTTCTTTCTTTCTTTCAAAACGTATTTCAAAAACTGCTGATCTACTGGGATTTTCACACACAATCATCTTTCGGGTTTACAGGGATGGTCCGAAAAAGAGAAAATATCCAGTCAGCGGCAGTTGTGTGGATGAAAATGCCTTGTTGATGTCAGAGGAGAATGGGCAGACTGGTTGGAGATGATAGAAAGGCAACAGTAACTTGAAAAAAACTTTCACATCCAAGGTATGCAGAATACCATCTCTAAACGCACAACACATCTAACCTTGAAGCAGATATTCTACAACAGCAGAAGACCACACCGGTGCCACTCCTGTCAGCTAAGAACAGGAAATTGAAGCTACAATTCACACAGGATCACCAAAATTGGACAATAGAAGATTGGAAAAACATTGCCTGGTCTGATGAGTCTCAATTTCAGCTGCGACATTCAGATGGTAGCGTCAGAATTTGGCATTAACAACATGAAAGCATGGATCCATCCTGCCTTGTATCAACGGATCAGGCTGGTGGTGGTGTAATGGTAGGGGGGATATTTTCTTGGCACACTTTGGGCCCCTTAGTACCAATTGAGCATCTTTTAAACTCTACGGCCTACCTGAGTATTGTTGCTGACCATGTCCATCCCTTTATGACTACAGTGTCCCCCATCTTCTGATGGCTCCTTCTAGCAGGATAATGTCACCATGTCACAAAGCTCCAATCATCTCACCACTGGACAATGAGGTCTCTGTACTCCAATGGCCTCCACACTCACCACATCTCATCCAATAGAGCACCGTTGGGATGTTGTGGAACGGGAGATTCGCATCATGGATGTGCAGTCGACAAATCTGCAGCAACTACATGATACTATCATGTCACTATAGAGCAGAATCTCTGAGGAATGTTTCCCACACCTTGTTAAATCTATGCCACGAAGAATGAAGGCAAAGGGGGGTCCAACCCGGTACTAGTAAGGTGTACCTAAAAAAGTGTCCAGTGAGTGTCTATTTCATCTGTGTCTTTAACTGAAATATTTCCCACACACAGGGATGGACTGGCCATCTGGACTACAGGGAGATTCCCGGTGGGCCGATGGCTCAGTGGGCTGGTCAGAGGTCCACGGCGATCTACCCATCAATCGCTGACAGATGGCTCCTGACGGGTAGACCGAGATTTAGCCAGCATGCAGAGTAGCGCAGGAAGGATGTCCTGTGCCCTGTACGTGTTGTGTCCCATACCCTGATGTGCTGTGCCCTGTACCCTGATGTGCTGTGCCCCGTACCCTGATGTGCTGTGCCCCGTACCCTGATGTGCTGTGCCCTAATGTGCACTGTACCCTGATGTGTTGTGCCCTGGGCCGGTCTGGATGAAGTCCAGGGCCACATTTTTGTCCCAGTCCAGCCCTGCCCACACAGCTTCCTCTTATATTTTAAATGTTGACCTGGAGTTATTCTTTAAGGCTACAAGCATTGCAGCAAGTTCTCTGGAAAGGGTAACTCATTGCAATAAACAGATTGTATGATTTAGCCAGCTCGGAGGAATGAGGGAAAGCTCCATTATTGGATTTCAGGAAATACATTTTATTTAAATTCACCCGTAATATTGCATTTTAGCTCTGTATTCAGCGTGACTGCTGGCAAGACATATTGCGGCTCTCTATAAAACAGAGATTTGAATGACTCCGCTTAGCACTCAGCTATGGCATTGTCACCAAACACAGTTTAAATTTGGAATTTGGCTAGAAGAAGCAAGATCTGTGAGTTTATTATCTTCTCTACATTATCGCTTTCAGAATGAAATGGGGCTTATAGATAGAAATGTTCAAAATAATGATATTACTAGAGGAGGAACAAGGGAAGAGAGTGGGGGGCTGATAGGATGAGTGGGGGGGAAAGAGAGAGAAAAGGGGGATAAAAAACTGAAGGAACAAAAGATGGGATGGGGGGGGGGGGGGACATAGAGAGAGACAGTGAAAGGGAGAGAGAGGGAGGAAGAAAAAGACTGATGGGGCAGAAAGATAGGGTGGGGATATAGAAGAGGGGGGAGAGAAAGAAAGAGCTGAGAGAGAGAAAGGAGAGGGAGAGAGAGAGAGGGAAAAGAGAAAGGAGGAATCAGAAGGAGAAGATGGTAAGAGGGACAGTATGAGAGGGAGACAGAAAAAAAAGGGGGGGTAGGGGGCTGATAGGATGAGTGAGAGAAAGGGGGAGAAAAAACTGGGGGGAAAGAAAGATGGGATGGGGGGGGGACATAGAGAGAGGCAGTGAAGGGGAGAGAGAGAGGGAGGGAGGAAAAGGCTGGTGGGGTAGACAAAATAGGGTGGGGATATAGAAAAAAAGGGGGGGCAGAGAGAGTAAAAGAGAGGGGGGGTTACTGGTGAAAGAGAAAGATAGGATAGGGATAGAGGACAGAAGGAAGGGAAGGGAGGGGCATAGAGAAAAGAGGGGCATAGAGAAAAGAGGGGTATAGAAAAGGGGAGAGGGAGAGAGAGAGAGAGGGGGGGTGACTGGTGGAAAAGAAAGATAGGATGGAGATAACTGGGGGGATGGGTTGAGAGAGGGGTAGGAGAAAGACTGATAGAACAGAAAGATAGGATGGGGATATAAAAGAGGGGGGAGAGAAAGGAAGCTGAGAGAGACAAACGGGAGGGAGAGAGAGGGAAAAGAGAAAGGATAGGTCGGTAGAAGGGACAGAATGAGAGAGAGACAAGAAAAAAGAGAAAAAGAGGGGGGGGGGGGTGAATGGTGGAAAAGAAATGTAGGGTGGAGATAGAAGAGCAGGGGGAGGGGGATAGAGAAATAGAAGGAGGTGGAGAGAGGGAGGAGAATGACTGGAGGGCAGGGATGGACTGGCCATTGGGACTACAGGGAGTTTCCCGGTGGGCCGATGGCTCAGTGAGCCGGCTTCAGTGACAGTGTACCGATGCCACCCTCCGCTCCTCTGTCTCTCCCTTCCCGCAGCGCTCACCTCCTCTCCCTCCCCGCAGCGCTCACCTGGGGGGAGCAGGGGGAGGACCAGGGGAGCAGGGGGGATGACAGAGGAGCATGGGGGAGGTGACAGACAGCTGACTCAACAGCTATGGCCTGGGAGTTTCTCCCTCCTGCCTAATCTTGTCCCATGAGGGGGGCACCGAACTGATTGTTTGCCCCGGGTGAAATAATGTCTAGCTTCCCCACTGGTACTGCCTATAAGAGGGACAGAAAGAAGACTTATAGGGATAGGAAAAATTAAGGGTGGGGAGAGGAGTGAAAAGTCAAAGAGAGTGTCAGAGAGGGAGATAAAGAGAGGGAAAAAACTGGTGGACAGAAAGATAGGATGGGGATAGAGAAGGGGGGGGGGAGTGAGAGAGAAAAGAGAGAGAAGGGGGAATCAGAAGGAGAGGTTGGTAAGATGGACAGAATGAGAGAGATGCAAGAAAAAGAGAGCGCGAGAGACAGAAAAAATTGGGCAGAGAAGGACTAAGTGGATAAAAATGGAGTGGGAAAGAAAAAAAAGAAAAAGATGGGGCAGAAGTAAATAAAGGGCTAGAGAACAAGAGAGGGAAAAAGGGGAATTAGAAAGGGAAGTTAGTGAGAGGAGCAGAATAAGAGAAAAGCATGGCGAAGAGAAAGGAAAGAAGGAAAGAAGGAAGGAAGGAAGGAAGGAAGGAAGGAAGGAAGGAAGGAAGGAAGGAAGGAAGGAAGGGAGGAAGGAAGGGAGGAAGGAAGGAAAGGGAGAAAGAAACATAAGAAAGAAAAAAGAGAGAATGGGAAATCAGAAGGAGAGGTTGGTAAGATGGGCAGAATGAGAGAGATGCAGGAAGAAAGAGGGGGGGGGGAGATAGAAGGAACAGATAGGGTGAGAGGTAGAGAGAAGATAGACAGGGATAGAGAGGAGGGGGGGGGGCAATTGTGATTGTGGGAGGTACAGAATGAGCAAGAGAAGAATAAAAAGATGGGGCAGAAGTAAAGAAAGGTCCAGTATTTTTCGAGAAGAGTTCCAGTCCACGATCCTTGCTAAATGGCACCCCATGTAATATTTGTAAATGTCCAGCAAGCCTATGCCACCCTTCGTTTTGGGTAATGTAAGTATGTCATAGCTGATTTTAGGGCCTTTACACCGCCAAATAAAACAAGTCCAAGTTCTGCGATACGTTGTAAAGAAGACTTTAGGTAAGTAAATGGGCAGGTGATAGATACTCTGCCACATGAATGGAAATTTGGATTTGAACTTTTAATTTATTGAAGTGGTCTGCCATGCCCTAAAAATACAGTTTGGACCTGCGCAACTCATAGTAAATGCACATGTTGCTTGAGTTTGATCACCCCAATCTCACACTTCACAGAACCATTGGGGCAAGCCAAAGAGTTTAGAGGAGGAACCACCCTCTGTGCCTGCCAAAGGAAGACGTGGAAGGACCCAAGATAGCACTAGACTGGTTTGAAGACGGCAGAAAATGTATGTATAGAGTGAGGGAGGCTCAGGTAGGTATGGAGTTCTGCTTTAACTACAGAGCGCAGTGCTGGAACTTGAGAACACTCCGGCCTGGATCCTTTAAATAGCAACTTCAAGTTTCTGATAGAACAAAACACCTGAGTCCTCTCACCAAATGAAGCATTTTATATGATCAGGTCCTTGGCTCAATGTTCCCCACTTTAATGCTAAATTAATAAGCTATCACATCTCAAGGATGAAGACTGAGTTCTTCAAATTAAACCTGGACGCAAATTGCAATTTGGTTCCCTATCTGTTCTTTGAATATTGCTGTAACTAAAATGAGTCGGAACAAGAGCAGACGGATATCATTTGCCGTCAAAGGTAGCAGCAAAATTCTCTTTTAATAAGGTATTTAAAAAGGCAGAAAGAAGTTTGTTCTGTTTTAATAGTAATTGGAATTGAGGGTAATGCCCGTCAAGATTTTGCCAAAACTGAAATGTGGAAATGTAGACTGTCTCATCAAGAGCTCTTCTCACACACTGGTATCGCAGAGATGGCTACATAAAATATAAAGGATATTTTTTTTTTCCCTTTGGACACAGGGATGGAAATTGGGCTTTTATGAATCAAGAAGTCAGGAAAGTCAGCTACCTAGAAAAGGAAATACAATGTTTATACCGTGTATGCACAGTAAGAGAGGCACGGAGCAACGTCGCAGGTGTAAGTGGAGGGCCGTCATGACAGGGGTTAACAGGGCGGAGCCTCCAGGACGCAGGGTCAGCGTGGGGTTGTCAGAGCCAAAGGGGGAGGAGGAGGTTTTTAGCTTAGAAGAGGAAAAGGAAGGGGAGGGGCCAGTCGCCACAAGGAGCGCAGGGGGTAAGAAGCTTCCCACCCTCCCACCCTGTTTTATAGGGATCATTATTTTATAGGTATGGGGGGTTTTTGCATGGCCGCTAGTGGCCGATGTGGTGGCAGGGTGCAAGGTTCTTGCTAGGTCAGATGGGCACCTAGAAGGCATGGTTAGGAACCCGTCTGAGGTACGGCTCCCAGTTGGTATATGGGTACCTGCTAGTTGTCTCTGAGTCGTAGGCTTTTAGCGGCTGGAGGCCTAGAAGTGACTAGCAGGTACAGTGACGGGTTATGCCGATTTTGACCTTGTGCCCCAGGGTGGTAAAAAATAATGGAAGTTTATAAATAAAAGGTTAATGTGTTTTATGTTACCGTATTTTCCGGCGTATAAGACAACGTTTTGGATGCAAAAAAATGCATCCAAAGTCGGGGGTCGTCTTATACGCTGATGACAGTCTCTGTCTGCTGCGAGCGTCCATGATTTAAAAGCCGCGCCTTCTCCTCAGACTGTCATGTGATAGGCGGAACACAAATTTTCCCAGCAGCACCTCTGTTCTGTGTTCCTCCTATCACGGATGCCTTCTCATCCTCGGACGAGAGGACGTCCATGATAGGCGGAACACTGAACACAAATTTTCCCAGCAAGGCCTCTGTTCAGTGTTCCGCCTATCACGGACGTCCTCTCGTCCGAGGATGAGAAGGCATCCGTGATAGGAGGAACACAGAACAGAGGCCTTGCTGGGAAAATTTGTGTTCCGCCTATCACAGGACAGTCTGAGGAGAAGGCGTGGCTTTTAAATCATGGACGCCCGCAGCCTGACGGAGACTCATCGGCCTGGAAGCCAGAATCTGCAAAACGTGAGTGATGGCACAGTGGGGGAAAGTGATGGCACAGTGGGGGCAAGTGATGGCACAGTGGAGGCAAGTGATGGCACAGTGGGGGCAAGTGATGGCACAGTGGAGGCAAGTGATGGCACAGTGGAGGCAAGTGATGGCACAGTGGGGGCAAGTAAAGGCACAGTGGGGGCATGTAATGTAATGGCACAGTGAGGCATGTAATGTAACGTAATGGCACAGTGAGATTTGAATAAAGCCTGTTTCTGTCAGCGGTTGTTCTGGCTACCCCTCAGCTTCCAGAAAGACTAGTAGGAAGGGGGTAGTCTTATATGGCGAGTATATCCCAAAACCAACATTTTTGCTCACCTGCAAATTTTACCGTTTTGATAGCTATAAAAACACATACACACCACAAGAATGACCTCTTCAAAATATAAACTGTATTTCTGCCGCAGAGAATATGTTAGTTCCCAGGCAGGTTTATAAAACAGAAATTGCTCCTACTACAATTCAAATTTATAAGTCGAACCTTAATGGTCACATCATCCACCGGCCCAGTACAAGAGAGCTGCGCTCTGATTAGTAAGGCTCTGAGTGGGTCACTCTTTGGATCAGTAATGCAGTAATGAGTCAGTGAGACTCATGCTATCTCTGGCTGAGGCTGCCAGGCTGTGTAATTGCTGTGGTTCTAATAAAGGCCAATCCGTCAGGTGTCGGGGCCAACAGAGGCAAAGGAGGAAAACAAGTCAGTAAACAGCACTTCCCGGGCGGCCCATTTTTGTGTCCCTTACTTAACCCAACCACCAGTGCCATGACTCATTTTCCTGTGAATAAATATCCTGCATAGCATGCTGATGTAATAGAGGACTACACAAAGCAGAGGAGACCTGCAGTGCGCGGGGAATTCAGCCAAACAGCAGAAATTGCTTCGGCAAGTAAATACATTTACTACCATTCAGCCAATACAACCCAGCTAAAATACACATCAAACAATATTTTTTAAAGAGAAACGTTGGTAAAAAGAATATATATTCTCTAAAATATCAGCTGTGGGATGGGACTTCACAGCAAAATAATGTGTAATCTATATCTACTATATCTACTATAAAAGGCAATTACTCTAGCGACACTCAATACTTATTGCTTTTCTAGTAATCTTATAGACCAGGGGTCTCTAAACTGCGGCCCTTTGCTTGCCTTTATCTGGCCCTAGGGGCACTTTTACTTCCACTGATACAAGACACTATTCCTCCTACTGACACTAACATTGGGGCATTATTCCTGCTACTGACACCAACAATGGGGCATTATTTCCCAAACTGACACCAACAATAAGGCAATACTTCTCCCATTGATACCAACAATATTCCTCCCATTGGTACCAGTGATAGGGCACTATTCCTCCCACTGGTACCAGTGATAGGGCACTATTCCTCCCCCTAATACCAAAGTTGTATTGCTTACTCCCAACTGAAAACAGGATCATTTTTATTCCCAGGTGTATTAACTAGGGTTGTCCCGATACCAAATTTATAAGACCGAGTACAAGTACCAATACTTTTTTTCAAGTACTTGCCGACACCGATTACCAATACCGTATTTGCCAGTGTATAAGACGACCTTTTGGATGCAAAAAAAATGCATCCAAAGCTGGGGGTCGTCTTATACGCCGGATCTGTCTCCGTCAGGCTGCGGACATCTTGTTTCAGGCTGCGGGTATCCATGATTTAAAAGCCGCGCCTCCTCCTCAGACTGTTCCGTGATAGGCGGAACACTCATTTTCCCAGCAGGGCCTCTGTTTAGTGTTCTGCCTATCTCGGATGAGAGGACGTCCGTGATAGGCGGAACAGTGAACAGAGGCCCCGCTGGGAATATTAGTGTTCCGTCTATCACGGAACAGTCTGAGGAGGAGGCGCAGCTTTTGAATCATGGATGCCCGCAGCCTGAAACATGGATGTCCGCAGCAAAAAAATAAGGTAGGGAGATCGTCTTGGCCGGCACAGTGGAGGCATGTGATGGACAGTGGAGGCATAGAATGGCACAGTGGGGGCATGGAACGGCACAGTGGGGCATGGAATGTCACAGTGGGGCATGTAATGGCACGGCACAGTGAGGCATGTAATGGAATGGCACAGTGGGGCATGTAATGGAACGGCACAGTGGGGCATTGAATGTCACAGTGGGGCATGTAATGGCACGGCACAGTGGGGCATGTAATGGAATGGCACAGTGGGGCATGTAATGGAATGGCACAGTGGGGCATGTAATGGAATGGCACAGTGGGGCATGTAATGAAATGGCACAGTGGGGCATGTAATGGAATGGCACAGTGGGGCATGTAATGGAATGGCACAGTGGTGCATGCAATGGCACAGTGGGGCATGTAATGGAATGGCATAGTGAGGCATGTAATGTAATGTAATGGCACAGTGAGATTTGAAAAATTCCTGTTTCTGTCAGCGGTTGTTCCTGTCAGCGGTTGTTCCGGCTACTACTCAGCTTCCAGACGGACTAGTAGGAAGGGGGTCGTCTTATACGGCGAGTATATCCCAAAACAAACATTTTTCCTGGAAAAATAGGGGGTCGTCTTATACGCCCAGTCGTCTTATACGCCGGCAAATACGGTACTTTTTTTTAACCTCCCGGGCGGTATGATTATTTCAGATTTTAGGTGCTGAAAGCGGTACCATTATTTTGCATGGAAATTTGGCGTTTTACATTGTAGGCCTGTAATTCTTAGGAATAACTCACGCAAATCTGTCCAAACAAGAGTCTAGTAGACATCCCGGGTATGATAACATTTGAAACACAAAATCATAAATTAATATAATAAATACATATAAATAATTATAACAAATAATATAATAATAATAATAATAGGCAGGGACACAGGAAGTCAACATTAGGGGGACGGATCCGGCAGTGACACACACTGCCTGGTGCCCCCCTAAATGTTGCACCCGGTGCCACGGCACCCCCATGCTACTCCACTGGCTCCGCCCCCTCTCCACCTGCTGTATCGGATCTGGCATCGGTTGCATTTGTGCGAGTACAAGTACTCGCACAAATGCTCGGTATCGGTCCCGATACCAATACTAGTATCGATATCGGGACAACCCTACTGTAGTATTAACGCATACTTACACAATATTTTGAAGCCCAGTAAGCCTAGTAAGTTTCAGAAGAGGCTGCATTACTTACCTGACTCCCACTAAGCAATGTTCTTTTCTCCCTGAAGTTCCAGACTTTGGGCAGCCCCTCCGCATTACCACGTACAATGAAGGGCTAATAACTTTGCATTGTAAGTAAAGGGGGCGAGCTTGTGACCTGGCCAAGAGTGTCTTGGAGGCTGCTGTGGAGCAGTAGAACAAATTGAGGGAGCCTGCTAGAGCAAGGAGAAGGTAAGTAATACAGCTGCTTCTGAAACCCTCTAGACTTAAAAGCGAAGTGTGAGGTTCTTTAAAAAAAATGATATACTCACCTCACCAAGGGGGTGCAGTCCCATGCTGCATCTGTTCCCCACTGCTTCTAAGACTGAGAACTTAGTGATCAAAGACCTCTGATCACTCACTTCTCAGTCTTTAGGGAGCAGAGAGCTGGTGGGAATCTTTCCAGAGCCTGGACCAGCTTAGTGATGTCAGCTGACAGAAGCTAAAGCCTGCTGTCAGCTGAAAATGGGTCACAGGACTGCAGAAAGCACTATACTCCTGTGACCCATAGGAGAAGCAGGGCCAAAATACACTATATTGTCAAAAGTATTGGGACACCTGCCTTTACATGCACATGAACTTTATGGACCTTGCTTTGTGCACTGGTCCAAATCAATTGGTGGAAGGTAGGATTATGGTGTGGGGTTGATTTTCAGGGGTTAGGGATGGCCCCTTAGATGTAGTATACCAAGGCTTCAGCATACCAAGACATTTTCGACCATTTCTTGCTCCCAACTTTGTGGAAACAGTTTGGGCATGGCCCCTTCCTGTTCCAACATTAATGTGCACCAGTGCACAAAGCAAGGTCCATAAAGACATGGATGAGCGAGTTTCGGGGTGGAGGAACTTCACAGGCCTGCACAGATTCCTGACCTCAACACGATAGAACATCTTTGGGATGAATTAGAGCGGAGAATGCGAGACATGCCTTCTCTGTCAACAACACTTTTGGACCTCACAAATGCGCTTCTGAAAGAATGGTCAAACATTCCCATAGACACACTCCTAAACCTTGTGGACAGCCTTCCCAGAAGAGTTAAAGCTGTTATATCTGCAAATGGTGGGCCAACTAAAGCTGGATACACACTATACAATTTTCTTTAGATTTTTTTTTTCCTTGAGGCCTTGTACACACGACCGAACATGTCTGCTGAAACTGGTCCGCGGACCAGTTTCAGCAGACATGTTCGGTCGTGTGTACGGCCGACCGGACAGGTTTCCAGTGGACATTTGTCCAGCCGACTGTTTTCCAGCGGACAAATGTTTCTTAGCATGCTAAGAAACATGTCCGCTGGAAGCCTGTCCGTCGGACATGTTCGGTCGTCTGTACAGACTCACCGGACATGTCCGCTCGGCCGCCATCCCTCGCATGCGTCGAAGTGATTCGACGCATGCGTGGAAGCATTGACCTTCCAGGGCTGCGCACGTCGCCGCGAACAGTCCGTCCGTGTGTACGAGGCCTTAGAATTACCAAAACCATATTATATGAGGTCAAACCTTAACATTTTCAACGGCGGGCCAACTCAATATTGAACCCTACGGTCTAAGAATGGGATGCCATTATAGGGGATGTAAACCCTTGTGTTTTTTCACCTTAATGCATCCTATGCATTAAGGTGAAAAAACATCTGACAATTACTGACCCCCCCAGCCCCTCGTTTTACTTACCTGACCCCTGGAAAGTCCCACATCGAGAACGCACTCTTCCTTTGCTTGGGGGTTCTCTGCTCTTCATTGGATAGATTGATAGCAGCGCAGCCATTGACTCTCACGGCTGTCAATCAAATCTAATGATGCTGGCGCCGGGGGCGGAGCCAAGTCCAGAACTTGGGGGCTATGGATGCCAAATGCAGGACTCGGGAGCATGCCTGCATGGTAACCCCCTTGGGAGAGCGCTTCCCAGAGGGGGTTATCTGAAGCGGGGAGGAGTCGAGAGAGCCGCCGAGGGACCCCAGAAAATGCCATTCAGGGCCACTCTGTGCAAAACGATCTGCACAGTGGAGGTAAGTATGACATGTTTGTTATCTGCTTACCGACCACCGTTGTGTTTCTGGGATAAGAATTTAAGTTAAATCTCCCCAATTGCACACAGGCAAGAAAAAGAAGAAAACTAACATGGGTTTGCATTATTTCCTACCCTGTTCAAAGCTCAAAAGAAAGTTTTACCCTATACATTTGATAGATTTTAAATCTGTTAAAAATAACTCACAACTATCAGCAGCATTCACATAAAAACAAGCCCATACCCAAACCAATCTTTAACCACTTCCTTACTGGGCACTTAAACCCCCTTCCTGCCTAGACCAATTTTCAGCTTTCAGCGCTGACCCATTTTGAATGACATTTGCGCGGTCATACAACGCTGTACCCAAATGATATTTTTACATTTTTTTCCCCACAAATTGAGCTTTCTTTTGGTGGTACTTGATCACCTCTGCGGTTTTTATTTTTTGCGCTATAAACAAAAAAAGACAGAAAATTTGGAAAAAAAAATATTGTTTTACTTTTTGTTATAATAATATCCCAATTTTTTTTTTTAACAATTTTTTTTTCTCAGTTTAGGCCGATACGTATTCTTCTACATATTTTTGTTAAAAAAAAAAATCGCAATAAGCGTATATTGATTGGT